>NC_067407.1:30149375-30757069 GCF_009764475.1 Pristis pectinata | reverse complement strand
TGTCATGACACCATTCCACTAAGCTCTCTATCTCCTTCCTGTACTCCGATTCATCACTGTTTGAGATACGGCCTACAACAGTAGTATCATCTGCAAACTTGTACACGTCTGTACAGAGTTGGCATGTGACTGTGTGGGTTTCCCCTGGGTGCTCCCAATTCCTCCCACAGCCCCTATACAAGTTGGTAGTATGGAGAAACAAGAGACTGCAGATGCTGGAATCTGGAGTAGAAAACAAACTGCTGGAGGAACTCAGCAGTTCAGAGACAGCATCTGTGGAGGCAAAGAGATGGTTGACGTTTTGGGTCAAGACCCTGCATCAGGACTGAGAGTGTCGAGAGGAGATAGCCAGAATAAAGAGGTGCAAGGAAGGGGTGTGACAGGAGTTTTGAGACAGAAGCCGATGGGTGATAGATGGAAACAGAAGGACAAAAAAAACAGGCAGATGGAGCCAGGTGGGGGAGGAGAGAGAAAGGTATTAGCAGAGGCTGGAAGGTGATAGGTGCAAGCAGATAAGGGGCAGAAGATGGGTAGATGGAACCAGATAGGGGAGACGATTGGAAGGGTAGGCCAAGGGAGAAGAAACCCAGGTGGACAGGTGTGTGGGTGATAGGCAGATGGAACCAGGTGGGGAAGGGTATTGAATCTAAGAAATGGGAGGGGGTGGGGGTGGAAAGTAGTGGTTGGGAGGCGAGGTAACGAATGGTCATGGTGAACAAAAGGAGAAAGAACCTAGGAGTAGGAGAGGAGGAACACAAGAGATGAGGCTTAGCTGCAATTGGAAAATTCAACATTCACAACACTGGGTTGTAGTCTACCCAAGTGGAATACGAGGTGCTATTCTTCTAGTTGCACTTAGCCTCACTGTGGCAGTGGAGGAGGCCGAGGACAGACAGGTTGTTGTGGGAATGGAAATGGGAGTTGAAATGACATGTAACTGGAAGCTTAAGATGGCCATTACAGAGTTCAGGTGCTTCGCAAAACAGTCGCCTAGTCTAAACTTGGTCTCTCTAATGTAGAAGAGGCACGGAATGCAACAGACCAGGTTGGAAGAGTTGCATTGAATATCTGCCTCACCTGGAAGGGCTGTTTGGATCCCCGCATGGTGGTGAGGGAAGAGGTGTAGGGACAAGTGTTGCATGTCCAATAGTTTCAGGGGATAGTGCCAGGGATTGGAGAGGGGCGGGTGGAGAGGGATGAGCAGACCAGAGAGTGGTCACTGTGGAAAGCAGAACGTCGGGAGAGGGAAAGATGTGACTGGTGGTGGGATCTCGTGCAGCTGGCAGAAATGTCGAAGGATGCTGAGCCTATTGGGGTGAAAGGTGAGGACCAAGGGAACTCTTTTCTCTGTTCTGTCTGGGAGGAGGAGGGTGGTGAGAACAGACTTCCAGGAAATGGAGGAAATATGAGTGAGGGTTCCATCAACCATAGTAGAGGGGAAGATACGTTTCCTCAAAAAGGAAGACATTGCAGAACGGAAAGCCCCATCATGAGAACAGATGCAATGGAGACAGAGGAACTGAGAGAAAGGGATGGTGTCCTTACAGGAGACAGGGTGGGAAGAGGTGTAGTCAAGGTAGCCATGGGAGTCAGACAGTTATAGTTCATATCGGTGGATAGCTTGTCTCCTCAGACAGAGACAGAGAGACCCAGAAAAGGGAGAAAGTGTCAGAAATGGTCCAAATGAACTTGAAAACACAAAAAGACTATACTATACTTACTCTGCCTTGTTTTTCCTTCAGTGAACTATTTTGTGCATTGGGTTCACTGCTTTCCGTCTTTTTGTTAGATTTTCTGTGATCGATTTTATTTGAGCTTTTTCCATCTCCGCTGTTTATGTTTTTTGATTCCCCAGAACTTGCTGGTCTGTGTTCCCATAACACATATTCATCATTCTGTATTCCCTTCAGGTGATACTCATCAATCTTTTTCAAGTCAAAGCCTTCAATCTAATTCAAGAAAAATAATAACATGAAATTCTTGCACTCTCTCAAAATCAAACTGAGAGCACAGATTATGGAAGATATTAAAAAAAAAACTAACATTTGCATAATAAAACGTTGATACTTAAAAAAGATACTTTACAGAAGTAAGTATACAAGTGTAAATATATCTGCTGCTAGGAGTAGCCATGGGATTTGATATTTCCATCACATTTAAATAACTAAACTGGGTCACATATGAATATCAAGGAAAATAGAAGAAGCTCTCTTCTCATAGAAAAAGTATTACAATTCTCACCCATGAGCCCAAGTAAGCAGGTAAAAGAGGCTCTTGTCTTTGTTGAAGGAAGAAGATTACCATCAATGTAAATGAATATGAAGGAATGCCACCTTCTGCTTGGCAGTCTATATGACAGACCTAAAATCAGAAGAGATTACAAATCTTAAATAGTTAACTGTAGTTAGTTTACTACAATCTAAATGATTTCAAAAATCAGACAGGAAAATATCATTCCAACGCCTCACAAATGCTGATAAAACATAAAACTTGGACAACAACATTTATACATTACTTATAAAATATGTTGCCAGGCATTTCATTATGATTTAAGGAGATCAAAAGAGGAAAGGATCGTGAGGGTGACAAAAAGTTTAGTCAAAGATCTGGGTTTTAAGGAAGATCTAAAAAGCACAGGAAAATTGCAAGGTAAAAGAGACTAGATGGAGGCATCTGACAGCAAAATGAAATTGAAAGTATATCTGCCAATGCTAAGGCAAAAGGAGGAGGAAAGCACAAGAACCAGGATCAGAAGGAAGGCAAGTTTGGTGAGAGGTTGATAAGCCAAAGGAGGTCACAGAAAAAGGTCAAAATCAGACCATGGGTTGGGGGAGGGGGGGCGGGTTAAGCAATGGCAAGAATTTTGATTTTTAAATGTGGTCAGGGAAGCATAGGGTAGTGGACGAATGGATCTCATGCAGAATTGGATAAGCACAACTGAGTTTAATGAGCTGAAGGTTGTTTAGAGTGGAACATGAAGTCTAGCTGGAGAGGTCAAGAGAGCCAATGACAAAGCTACAGATTTCATAATAGGTATTTGATCTTACCAGTGTTTAGCCACAGAATTCTGTCTCATCCGAGACTAGATACCAGTTCAGTTGGTTGAAACACAGAATCAATAAAGGGGTCGAGAGTGGGTCACTAGTAATTCAGTGGGAGCTGAATCAGTATACAGGTAGTTCTGCTATAACATGTGTTTCCATAATGCAAGTTGGTTGCAACATGATTGATATTTTAGGGAACACAATTTGCCACATTGATTATAGCATGATTGCAATCGGGAAAACCTGTTTAAATCTGTACTTTGAAGGCAACTACAGCCTGTTCTGCTATAACACGACTTTCTATAACACTAGGTTTCTTGGAATGTAACTATTGCGTTACAGCAGAACAACCTGTATCCAGATAAAATTGCCAAAGACAACATGCAAATGAGGAAGTGGACAAGGCCAAGGATGAATGCTTGGGTATCACATAATGTGACAGCAAGGGGATGAAAAGAGAAACTTTTCCTAGGTCAGATGCAGTGCTTAATTAGCAGTCCACTAATTTGCAGAAGGTGAAAGATAGACAAAGATAATAGTAAAGAGACTGCTCAGCACAATGCTAAACATGTTATAACAATCCTCTGAAAAGCCACCCTGCCTCGTAATATTGTGTAGCACAAGTTGGAAATTCCTAGTTTCAGTCTTTTCTATTATCTTTAGTGCAAGAAAATATTGTGTAACAATTCAGATTTAGGATTTAAGACAGTAATCATTACAACTTTTGTCCTTCCTGCACAATTCATTTCAGCAACTAATTCCAGAATGAAGGAATTAACTTCAACTATTTGGCTGACCTAAACACCCCCGTAACTATTAATCTTTAATAATAGAAATACTTTTAATTGTGAAACCCTTTAATGAAGATTCAGGTCACAACTCTCAAAATTTTTGAATATAAATTCTAACTGTTAGAAGAATGACTAAGTTGTTTGCTTTTATTGTGATTTAGATCACGCTCAAGGAAAATACTCACTCTTGCCCAACACCGAAAGGCTAAAACCAGCGGGATCAGTCGAGGCTCCAGTTTGACCAGTGCTGCCAATAGATTTGTAGTAAGGCAGGCCACATCATTCCCTGCACTAACTTTACAAATCAGTCCACTGCAGTTGAAGAGAACAAAGTCTGTAAGCACTTTCTACAGGTACCGAATTTAAAAGAATAAACTTTTTTTTAAACATTTGTCCATTTTTCCAGATAATAGATTTGCTACTTAGTTTGAAAACCTGGAGAGAAAGGAAAAAATGGTTGACAATAAATCAGTTACAGTAATAATATATATGGAGATGGCTGTGGCTTAGACTATCATAATCTATTCTCTGAACCACACTCCTATGGATAAGCATTCAGTGAAGGTTAGAGAGGAAAACATGTTTTCACAGCTTACGATAAGGGTTGCAATTTGGAGCATAGGGCTAAACTTGCAAAGAAAAAGGCATCTGATAACTACAATTGAAAGGACTTGGATTAATCTAAAACATTTAGGACTGCATGTGGTCCCAAAGAAGTTTACTACCAATGAAGAAGTTCTGAAATATAGCACTGTTGGGATGGGATGTTGAAAATGATGTGCACATTTTGGCTGCTACAAAGTCCCAATGGTCAGATTCATGATCAGATCATTTCCTTCTGCAGTTTTGATTCAGGAATAAATGTGATCCAGGAGATTGGAGCTTCCCTGTCCTTCTTCAGACTGATATGGGATCTTTTACAGCTGAGGGAACATGCAACACCTTGGAGTTCTTCGAGGAGGTAACCAAGAGGGTAGATGAGGGTAGGGCAGTGGATATTGTCTATATGGACTTTAACAAGGACTTTGACAAGGTCTCTCATGACAGGCTGGTCTAGAAGGTTAGATCACATGAGATCCAGGGGGAGATAGTGGATTGGATTCATAATCGGCTCAGTGGTAGGAAGCAGAGGGCTGTTTCTCAGACTGGAGGTCTGTGTCCAGTGGTTTGCCACAGGGGCCAGTGCTAGCACCTTTGCTGTTTGTAATTTATATAAACGATTTGGATATGAATGTACAAGGCATGGTTAGTAAGTTTGTGGATAATACTAAAATAGGTGGTGTTGAAGATTATGAGAAATTTTTGGACTATTTATTTTGTAATTTATAGTAATTTCATGTCTTTGCACTGTACTGCTGCTGCACAAAAACAATTAATTTCACGTCATACAAGACAGTGATAATAAACCTGATTCTAAACCTTGATCAGCTTGGTGTGTGGGCTGAGGATTGGCAAATAGCTTTCAATCCAGATAAATGTGAAGTATTGCATTTTGGGAGATCAAGCCAGGGTAGGACTTGTACAGTGAATTTTAGGGCCCTGGGAGGTGTTATGGAACAGAGGGACCCAGGAGTGCAAGTGCATTGTTTGCTGAAAACTGCATCACAGGTAGATAGGGTGGTGAAGAAGGCATTTGGCACACTGGCCTTCATCAGTCAGGGCACTTGAGTACAGGAGTTGGGAAGTTACATTGATGTTGGTGAGGCTGTACTTGGAGTATTGTGTACAGTTTTGGTCACCCTGTTATAGGAACAATGTTATTAAACGAGAAAGGGTGCAGAAAAGATTTACCAGGATGTTGCCTGGACATGGGAACCTGAGTTACAAGGAGAGGTTGCATAGACTAGGACTTTATTCCCTGGAACGTAGGAGATTGAGGGGTGACCTGACAGAGGTATATAAGGTCATGAGGGGCATAGACAGAGTGAAAGCACAGTCTTTTTCCCAGGGAGGGGACGCTAAAAACAAGAGGGCACAAGTTCACAAGATCAGAGGTGAGAGATTTAAAAGAGACATCAGGGGCAGCTACTTAATGCAAAGGGTGGTGCATATTTGGAATGAACTGCCAGAAATAGTAGTTGAGGCGGGCACATTAGAAACATTTAAAAGCCATCTGGATAGGTACATGGATAGGAAAGGTTTGGAGGGCTATGGGCCAAACGTGGGCAGATGGAACTAGCTCGCTGGGTAACACAGTTAGCATGGATGAGTTGGGCCAAAGGGCCTGTTTCCATGCTGTTAGAGTCTATGACCTTGGTTTTATGTCTCATCTGAAGGTACCTCCAAAACTGCAGCACTCCCTTAACATTATACACAAGTGTTAGCCTTGATTATGTACTCAAAAGACCAGAGTGATACCGCTGAATCAAATTTAAATTCAAATTAACATGAACATAGTATTAACTGAGCAGAGTTTATTTGATGTGTGAACTTATATTAGCATTTTAGAACTACACTGATCTATTTCCAATTATTTTCAGTGAAGCCATTACAATGCATGCAATTTGATTTCTTCATGTGGTGTGTTCAGTTTAATGGATCATATCTCCTGCTGCCCTGAAATTGCAGGCAGTCTGCCCTTGGACCATGCTGCTTCCTACCCTGTGGTACCTGGTACAATCTTTTAATAACACCCCAGCTCCCAGTACATCAGCCAGGCCCAATGCAGAGCAGAGCATCTCTTAGCTCTGCACTAATACAACGTCACTGATGGATGAATGGTAGTGAGGTTGGGGAGAGGGGAGGTCCCACCTCTAGGCTCGCCAGCTATCAAGGTTGTCAGTTTTTGAATGCCTGTGTTATTCACTAGCATTGTAAATCACTTAGGATACATTAAAAATCATTAAAGCTGGTGAGACCATGTTCCCAGTGCCCCTGTTGTCAAAGGTATCACATTATTGACTTATTGTAATCTTTGACATCCACTAACAACAATTGGTAAGATCCATTAAAAATAAAAGATATTGTTAAAAAAGTTAGACACAAGAAAATTGCATTTTAAGACTAAAAAAATATTTATGCACTAAAAATCAATCAAAACATTGAAACTAACTGGAAATAACAAAATATCTACAAACCTTTTTCCTAGCAGTTGATAACTCAAATTCACTTGATTAGAGTGCTGTACTTGTACCAGGTTTAACCCAGCAGAGGTTCAGAGGGCAGTTCCCAGACAGAGTTGGGAAGCACCCACACAAGTCCCTGGATACCTGGGTGAATCCCAGCATTAAAGCCAGTGAAGTGGAGGAAAGTCTATCACATTAAATTTTAGTTCATATAATCACATAAAACTCAATATTCTCTTCTCAAACACTTTCAGAGCAGTTGAGGACACTTACGTGCATGTCAACAAAGACCATTGACTTTCAGAGTAAGAGGAAATGTAGTCTATAACATTTATTATAATTTGCAACAAAACAATGCAAGCACATGCTATTACATATTAGATACTCAATGCATGAAGGGAATACAGTATACAAAATGTGATGCAGGGAGTATCCTACAAATTCGAAAAAAAAATCCGCCATGAAAACAAGAGGAAATGTTGGAAATGAACAATGGATCTCAAAAGAAGGCTAAAGGGAAATGTAAGGCAATTGTTTGGTTCCTACAAGTCATTCTTTGCTCTTTTTAGGCCATTCCCAAAAAGTCAAATTGTATCGCATCATTTCTCATGTTGTATTTTCTATATATTTAAAATCACAAGCAAGAAACTTCAGCAGACATTAAGCTGTATAATTAATGTTTCCTCCGGGTGCTCTGGTTTCCTCCAAAGACGTACAGGTCAGGAAGTTGTGGGCATGCTATGTTGGCGCCTGAAGTGTGGCGACACTTGCAGGCTGCCCCCAGAACACTCTAAGTAAAAGATGCATTTCACTGTGTGTTTCGATGTACATGTGACTAATAAAGATATCTTCCTGCAACTGCAGTTAACACAAACCTTTTTATATCTCTGCAGCATATAATTGGAACTTTGGCATGGAAATCAGACTCGACATCTGAATATAAAGCTGGAAGGTAAAGTAATAAAATACTTTAAGGATAATTGCAAGAACAATCTCTCTGAATTAAAGAAATTACTTATAAATAATTAAAGTTATATTCTTCTATAGTCATTGCTGATATGTGTGCAATACTTAAAACAGGTATTGTACTTACGTTTAAAGTCAACTTTAACTGACAAATATGATATATTGATAGTGGATTAATTATGTCAATCAATCTTTTTATATGGGTCTTCAGAGAACATTGACCATCATCTGTCCAGTCATCAATTTCTCAAGCAAAATAGACTTACAATTGACATTTCCTAAATTCTTCTTCTTTGTTAGTCCCTTGGGATTGAGGATGACTTAGTTCCTCCCTAGTTTTATGGGTTCTAAGGTATCTAATGAGCCCAGTGTGGGAAACACAGACTCTTCCATAGATAGCGTAAGTGGTAACTCACAGGGCAGGCACGTTGGTAGTTAGTGAGGTGGTCCACTTCTTCCGCGGGGCCTCTGTGTACTCCCTTTGGAAGTCATTGAGGTCCTCAGTACCATCCCTAATGCTCCTTCTCCACTCTGGTCATGCGCCAGAGATTTTAAGGAGTCATTGATAATGTCGCATTTCTTCAAGGGGCTTTAAGCACATGCTTGTATCTTTACCCATGCCTACCTGATATCTTCCCATCACAGAGCTCAGAACAGAGCATCTGTTTCAGGAATCGGACATGCAAATGATTTGGCCTACCAAGAAAAGCCAAATGAACGTAGATGGGGCTTCAATGCTGGGGATGTTGGTCTGGGAGAAGACACTGACATTGATTTACTTATCCTCCCAGTGAATTGGAGGATTTTGCAGAAATATCATTGGTGGTATTTCCTCAATGCCTTGAGATGCCTAATGTAGGTAAGCTCAGGGTTCAGACCATGAGTTTTGCTCTGGATCTGAGATCTTGATCTTCAAATGGCACTTTTCTTCAGTTAACCAAAGACCAATACAAAATACTATGTGCTACAGCCCAAATTATTATTTTCTAAAGAAAATATAATATGCATTTGAAATGATCTGTTCCCATGGCTTCCACTGTTTCTCTAAGCCATTTATCTATATTGTCCAACTGATCTTCAAATTGTTATTTCCAGATTTGTTTAATTTACTCTCCGAAACACAGACCACGTCTGATGGTTCCATTTCGAATGAGGCAAAATTCTTTTTTTTCTTTGTTGTTATTTTTTTGAGAATCTATAAAACAGTAACTTATCACATCTCATCCTTCCTTTCTCCAATGTTAATTTAGACTTTTTTTTTGAAAACATACTGAAAATTGTATAAAAACCATTTAGAAGAATTTACGTTTTTTTTAAAAATACACCTGAGTTGTTTAAGTTCTTTAAGAACTTTGTTTTAAGTTTTATCTTTTAAATTTCCTAATTGTCCCTGAATGTTGGGGTGACGATCAAAAGTCAGACACATTGCAGTGGATCAGATACCACATGGCGTTAAGATTAGGATTCCCTTTCCTAAAATACTTCAAGTAAATTTGTAGTTTTATGAGCAACGATACTGTTACTGGGATTTTGCTTAATTGCAAGAATTTAAATTCCACAGTGCTGCGATGGGATTTGCTGTTGACAGTAAAATCTAGGCCATCAGTTCACTTATCTTGCTTCGATCTAAGTCCAGAAACTCTTGATAACATTGGTTGGAATTGCAATGTTTATGTGATAATGACATCAAATTAGTTTTTTGCCCTTATTCTACTTCTTGTGCAGAAATCTGTTTAGAACAGTACAGCACAGGAACAGGCCCTTCAGCCCACAATGTTGTGCCGAACCAATTATATTAGTAATAAAATGCCCAACTAAACTAATCCCTTCTGCCTACACAATGTCAATATCCTACCATTTCCCTCACATTCATGTGCCTATCAAAGAGCTTCTTGAACACCCCTATCGTATTTGCCTCCACCACCATCCCAGGCAGCACATTCCAGGAACCCACCACTCACTGTGTAAATAAACTTGCCCGCATATCTCCTTTGAACTTTCCCCCTCTCACCTTAAATGCATGCCCTCTGGTATTAGACATATCAACCCTGGGGAAAAGATACTGGCTGTCTATCTATGCCTCTCACAGTTTTATAAACCTTTATCGGGTCTTTCCTCAGCCTCTGCCGCTCCAGAGAAAACAACCCAAGTTTGTCCAACCTATCCTCATAGCACATGCCCTCTAATCCAAGCAGCATCTTGGTAAACCTCTTCTTCACCCTCTCCAAAGCCTCGACACCCTTCCTATAATGGGGTGACCAGAACTGAATGCAATACTCCAGATGTGGCCTAACTAAAGTTTTATAAAGCCTGCAGCATAACTTCCTGACTCCTGAACTCAATGCCTCAACTAATAAAGACAAGCACGCCATATACCTTCTTTACCATCCTATCAACCTGTGTAGCCACTCTCAGGGATCTATGGACTTGGACCCCAAGATCCCTCTGCTCATCAACACTGTTAAGGGTTTTGCCATTAACAGTCTACTATCTCTTTACATTTGATCTCCCAAGGTGCAGCACTTCACATTTGACTGGGTTGAACTCCATCTGCCATTTCCCCGCCCATATCTAAAACTGATCTACATCCAGCTGTATCCTCTGCCAGTCTTCTACACTATCCAGAACACCACCAACCTTTGTATCATTTGCAAATTTACTAACCCACCCATGTACATTTTCATCCAGGTCATTTATATACATCACAAACAGCAGAGGTCTCAGTACGGTTCCCTGAGGAATGCCACTGGTCACAGACCTCCAGCTAGAATAAGTCCCATCGACTACCCTCTGTCTTCTACATGCAAGCCAGTTCTGAATCCAAACGGCCAATTCATCTTGGATCCTATGCATCTTAATCTGCTGGATGTGCCTCCCATGTGGGGACCTTGTCAAACGCCTTACTAAAATCTATGTAGGTAACATCCACAGCTCTACCTTCATCAATCACCCTTGTTACCTTGTCAAAAGACTCAATCAAGTTAGTAAGGTACGACTTGCCCTGCACAAAGCCATGTTGACTGTCCCTAACTGGGCTATAGTTTTCCAAATGCTCATAAATCCTATCCCTAAGTATCCTCTCCAATAACTTCCCTACCACTGACGTGAGACTCACTGTTCTATAGTAACCAGGATTATCCCTGTTTCCCTTCCTGAATAATGGAACAACATTAGCTACTTGACAGTCCTCTGGGACCTCGCCTGAGGCTAGAAAGGACATGAAGATATTGATCAAGGCCCCAGAAATCTCATCTCGCCTCTCTCAATAATCTGGGGTATATCCCATCAGGCCCTGGGGACTTATCCACCTTAATACTCTTTAAAAGATCCAACAGTACCTCCTCCTTTACCTCGAAATGCCCCAGCATATTAGCATGCTCCACACTGATCTCCATCTCCATCTCCTTGGTAAATACTGATGCAAAGTACTCATTAAGGAACTCACCCACATCCTGTGCTTCTAAGCACATGTTCCCTCCTTTATCCTTGAGTGGTCCTACTCTGTCCCTAGTTATCCTCTTGCTCTTCATGTATGTATAGAACGCCTTGGGATTCTCTTTAATCCTACTTGCCAAGGAATTTTCATGGCCCTTCCTGGCTATCCTAATTCCCTTCTTGCTTCTTTATAATCCTCAGTTGCTCTGTTTGATCCTAGCTTCCTCAGCTTTACATACTTTTCCTTTTTCTTCTTGACTAAATTCACGTCTCTTGACATCCAAGGTTCCCTTACCTTGCCATCCTTGTCCTTCCTTACTGGAACGTACCTGTCCTGTACTCTGTGCAGTTGGTCTTTAAACACCCTCCACATGTCAGGTGTGCACATGCCCAAAAACAGCTGTTCCCAATTAATTCTCCCCAGTTCCTGCCTAATGCTCTCATAATTTGCCTTGCTCCAATTTAATACTCTCCCACAAGATCCATACTTATCCTTATCTATAGCTATCTTAAAACTTAAGAAGTTGTAGTCACTGTTCCCTAACTGTTCTCCCACTGAAAGGTCGGTCACCTGGCCAGGCTCATTACCCAACACCAGATCCAGTACGGCCCCTCCTCTCGTCGGACTATCTATATATTGATTTACAAAACCCTCCTGATGCACCTAACAACTTCTGCCCCATCTAAACCTCTTACACTAAGGAGGTCCCAGTTTATATTAGGGAAGTTGATGTCCCCCACGACAACAACCCTATTAGTTTTACACCTTTCCCTAATCTGCCTGTACATCTGTTCCTCAATGTCCCGGTGACTATTGGGGAATATGTAGTATAATCCCATCCGAGTGATTGCACCTTTCTTATTTTTGAGTTCTACCCATATTGACTCAGTGGACGAGCCCTCCATTATATGCCCTCTGAGTGCAGCTGTGATATTGTCCCTGATTAGTAGTGCAACTCCCCACCCCCCCACCCCCTTTTACCTCCCTCTCTATCTTTTCTAAAATATCGAAACCCTGGAATATTAAGCACCCATTCCTGTCCTGCTCTCAACCAAGTCTCTGTAATGGCCACAACATCATAGTTCCATGTACTAATTCATACTCTAAATTCATCACTCTTACCCATAATACTCCCAGCATTCAAATACACACACTTCAAACTTTCCGTACCATCGTGTCTATTTACTTTGCTCCTGCCTGTTATTACTGGCCCTGACATCTACCTTCCTTTCAATCCCTCCACTTCCTGCCCCAGTGCTCTGGTTCCCATCCCCCTGCCAAACTAGTTTAAACCCTCCCGAGTAGCACTAGCAAACCTCCCAGCCAGGATATTGGTTCGGCTCCAGTTGAGGTGCACCCCATCCTTCTTGTACAGGTCACCCCTGCCCCAGAAGAGGTTCCAACGATCCAAGAATCTGAAACCCTGCCCCCTGCACCAGTTCCTCAGCCACTCATTCATCTGTTCTATCATCCTATTCCTGCCCTGACTAGCACATGGCACTGGGAGTAATCCGGTGATTACTACCTTGGAGGTCCCGCTCTTCAGCCTCTACACTCACTGCACAGGACCTCTTCCCCCTTTCTACCTTTGTCATTGGTGCCAACGTGCACCATGACCTCTGGCTGCTCACCCTCCCCCTTGAGAATATTCTGCAGCCGCTCTGAGACATCCTTGACCCCAGCACCTGGGAGGCAACACTCCTTTCTGGTGTCTCTTTCATGGCCACAGAATCTCCTGTCTGTCCCCCCTAACTATCAAGTCTCCTTTCACTATTGCTCTGCCTGACTTCACCCTTCCCTGCTAAGCCGCAGAGCCAGCCACAGTGCCACTGACCTGGCTGCCGCTGCGGTGCTCTGAGAGGTCATCTCCCCAGCAGTATCCAAAGGGGTATATGTTGCTGAGGGGTATGGCCTCACTGGAACCCTGCACTGACTGCCTACTCCCCTTACTTCTCCTGGTGGTCACCCATCTATCTGAAGCCTGTACCCTGGGTATGATCACCTCGACAACTGCCTCATCTATGAGGTTGTCAGCTTCCCGGATGGTTCTGAGTACATCCAGCTCCAGCTCCATTTCCTTGACCTGGTCAGTCAGGAGCTGCAGCATGTTGTCATTTAAATCTAGCTTGCATTTTGTTCACTTTGAACCACAAGCAAATTCCAGACCTTTGCCTAATTCCACAATGCAACTAGCAAGAATAATTCTGCTTAAGCTTTGGCTTCTCAGTGTCTGTCAGTGTCAGTATAACCTATATCCATCCACTAGCTCTGGAATTGGGACTCACTTTTATGGGGTCACCCAATGCTTCCACTCAAGCCACAGGAGTTTACAATAGTCAAGCTCTAAAATCATTGAAGACAGTCGGAAAACTTACAGTTATTTTTAATAATGTCCAGGACTTGTATCAAAACATCTGGTTGATTTAACTGAAAAAGAAACAATCACAAAACTTAATTTTCAGGTATTATAAAACCATTCTATATTACAAAATGTGGATCTTGAAAGAAATGTTGCCATTGATTTCCTGGGATGCAAAAGTCTTGGATCTGCATCAAAATCCAGACTTCCTAGAAGCTTTCATAGATTCTTACACATGAAGTCCTTTACCACATTAATTACACACTTTCCCTTTACCTCCATGTCTGTTTGATATGCAAGATTACATGATGCCTCCCTTCCATCCCTCCTCCCATAAAAATACTAAGATATTTCATTTCCATTGACTGTAAGGGGTATCAGAGAACTTGAGAGAAAAATAATCAAATTCTTCTTCTACCAAATATGTTAGACAGCGTGCAAAAATATCTTTAAAATATGCATAATAGAAGATTCCCTAGTGAATGGAAATGTTGTCAGGAAAGAATATGCTGTTTTGTGACCCTTTTTCCCCAATGGTGGAAGAACAAAAAAAAATTTTAGGAACAACTTTTATTTTAAATTAGTCTAGATGCTAGGATTGAAGGCAAGGAACAACAATTCTGTGGTCCACAATGTTGGTTAAAATGGTAACAGCCGGCATTCAGAATATATTGATTAAATGATCAATTTTTACACATTGAAAAATATTATTGAAAATATTTAGCATCACATACATGAGGGGGGAATTTCACATCAATGTTGATGTCACTGGTTTTGAAAGCAAATCTTGTAAGACACGAACCATACAACCTTAGTGAGCAATCTGTAAAACAAAGTGCAAAACAAACAACAGACTTAGTTCATCTGATTTTGTGTAAATGAACATTCTGGAGCATTGATGATCCTTCTCTGCTTGTAGCATACTGATGCATGAAAAAGGACACGTGCAAAGCTTAAGAACTTCTCTTTCTGTGTTTTACAAAGCGAGCCAATCCTCCAGTGACTGCTCCTTGTGGTCCTTTTTAATAATCAGAACCTCATAACTTCTAATGGGTTATCCTTCACATTCCTAAATAGAAAAATGACTTTTTGGCTTACGTCAATTTATTGGCAATTAGTATATAACCTCCCTATGTTATAACAAGCACCAAATTTAACCCTACCACATTGGTTGGTTGGATCCTCAGCTTCTTAGATTCCAAAAATCACTGAAGCCCTGAAACTTAACTTCCATTATTACCTCAGTAATAAACCTTTACCAATCTTGTTGATTCCCAGTGGATCTTCTCTTCTCCCTTAAGTTTACGTGAATTCATTTTAATTAGCTAAGTATAAATATATCTTTTTCAAATCTAAATGCTGTTGTCTTGGCATCTCTGCTTTTTAAAGTTAGCAAAGCCACTCTCAACTTTTAAAATGTCTCTTCCCTGGATGTCCTCATTTAATCGATGATAAACAGTAAAGTTAAACATATAGTACAAATCAGAGTTTTGTGCATTCAAATTTAACAATGTGCATTCATGAATAGTGGGCATTTTCCCTTTGCTCTATTAGTGATGATTTGATGAATCATAAAGTAAATCATACCTGGCAAAAGGTGCTGAATAATTTTCTCCATTTCGTTCACAATATTTTTCCGGATTTGATAATCCTCATCAGAAATTCCTTCTTGCTGTGCAGCATGTAACACAGCAGAAGTCAAAGCAGCCAAATGATCAGGTGTTGGTGGTTTTATGTTACGAAGTTCATTCTCTTCTTGCTTTTCCTAAAGCCAGAGGTCAGAAAAAAATGAATTTATTCCTAAGATAAATTGCTTTATTTGATAAAATAACATGCATACAGAGGACTTAAAAGGTTCACTTATTTTAGAAAAGAACTTTAACACAATTTACAAGTTCCAAACAAGTAAACATTTCAATGTAAGCTACAAATGTTCAACATACAAAAAGCACTTACAGTAATATTTTTCTTATGCCGTTTTTCCTTTATATGTTTATGAGCTCCCTGGATATTTTCAATGTGAACCAGGCAAAGTTTGCATAGGTACTGACATGAAGGATATTCTGGTGAACGCTATGAAACAAAATGTAACCAAAAGTAGTTCAGTAACAATAAAGATTCAATATAAACAATATATACGCAATCTTTATTATTTAATCAAATAATAAACATTGCATATGGTGACAGGGCTTTTGCCAGTCAGAGTTAGATGACTGAGTAGGTTCCTTGTCAATACAGTTTAATACCATTCTACCATAAGTGACAGTGACTGATTTCATACATACAGTTTATATGTAACAATCCTTCCTTCATTGTACTTTTGTGAAGAAATTATCCTTTTCTTAACCGGGAAAAGTTGATGTGGTCCATTTTCTCTGTTCTTTAAATAGCTTACTGCGTAACTTGACATTGCTAAGCAACAGCCAATTTGCCGAAGTCACCTCACCCCATCTTCAATTCATTGGTGTTGTCAATAAATATTCTGCATAATAAATTGCTATCATTATAAAGAATATCTGATAGCAAATATTTTTTAATCAGGCATTTGAAAGATCTAGACCTCACCATAATCAATGAAGGCTTTGAAATTTTGTGGTATATGAAAAGTAACATAACATAGAAAACCTACAGCACAATTCAGGCCCTTCGGCCCACAAAGC
The DNA here is from genome assembly GCF_009764475.1 of Pristis pectinata. NCBI lineage: Eukaryota > Metazoa > Chordata > Chondrichthyes > Rhinopristiformes > Pristidae > Pristis > Pristis pectinata. Next base: position 30,740,748 of record NC_067407.1, on the reverse strand, counting down.
TGTGCCGAACATGTCCCTACCTTTGAAATTACTAGGTTTACCCATAGCCCTCCGTTTTTCTCAGCTCCATGTACCTATCCAACAGTCTCTTAAAAGACCCCATCATATATGCCTCCACCACCGTTGCTGGTAGCCCATTCCACACACTCACCACTCTCTGAGTTAAAACCTTACCCCTGACATCTCCTCTATACCTACTCCCCAGCACCTTAAACCTATGTCCTCTTGTGGCAAGCATTTCAGCCCTGGGGAAAAGCCTCTGACTATCTACCCGATCAATGCCTCTCATCATCTTATATACCTCTATCAGGTCCCCCCTCATCCTCCGTCGCTCCAAAGAGAAAAGGCCGAGTTCCCTCAACCTGCTTTCATAAGGCATGCTCCACAATCTAGGCAGCATTCTTGTAAATCTCCTCTGCACCCTTTCTATGGCTTCCACATCCTTCCTGTAGTGAGGTGACCAGAACTGAGCACAGTACTCCAAGTGGGGTCTGACCAGGGTCCTATATAGCTGCAGCATTACCTCTCGGCTCTTAAATTCAATTCCATAATTGATGAAGGACAATACACCACATGCCTTCTTAACCACAGAGTCAACCTGTGCCGCTGCTTTGAGCATCCTATGGACTCGAACTCCAAGGTCCCTCTGATCCTCCACACTGCCTCCAATGTGTAGGAGTAGGCTGGGCTGCCTGTGTGATCCTCCACACAAAAGCATGAATTTCCTCTGGGTGGTCTGGTTTCCTCGCACATCTCAAAATTGTGCTGGTCGATAATTGATTGCTATAAATTGTCCCTGCTATGCAGGTGAGTAACAGAATCTGCAACAAGTTGATGGACTTAGTGTAGGATTCGCATAAATGGATGCCCGACAAGGACTCAGTGGGCCGAAGGGCTTGTTTCTGTGTTGTTTGACTCTGTGACTCTAATCAGTTATAGTGATGTTGTCTGAGGACTAAATAATGGCCAAGATACTGGGGAGAAATGTTCTCTGTAAAATGGTGCCATGAGTTCTTTTGCTTCCACTTGAGAGGGCAGAAGGAGCCAAGTTAATGTTAACCTTAGAAGACAGCATGATGCTCCCTCAAAACTGCACTGGACTTTCAACTGTGGATGTTATGCAGACATTTTTGGTGTGGGACTTGAATTCACAACTTTCTGCATTGAGAAGGAATAGTGCTATCAGTTGACCCAACCACTTGGGCAATTTCCATTTTCCGTGTGAAAGATCACGATCTACCTTGTTGTGACCTTGCACCTGATTGCACTGCACTTTCTCTATAGCTGTGACATTTTACTCTGTACTGTTATTGCTTTTACCTGTACTACATCAATGCAGTCTGTACTAATTCAATGTAACTGCACTGTGTAATGAATTGACCTGTACAATTGGTTTGTAAGACAAGCTTTTCACTGTACCTCGGTATAAGTGACAATAATAGACCAATACCAATACCATTTTTAATATGACCTTACAGAAGTTCTAAAATATTGGCCTGAATCTTCTGTTTGAGATGCTGGATGTTGGAACTGCCAGCTTTTATCTACGTGATGATTAGAAGCCTAGCACGCCACAGCAAAGGCGGAATTAATAAACTTCTATTCAGCTAATCACCGCTCTTCAGGCAATTAGATTTAGGCTAGGATAAATACCCATTGAGCGCGCAACTGTTTGACCTGGCACATCCACTGGGCCAATTCATCCGAAAGGGAAAGAACAACTACACAAAGAAAGTATAATGTAAAATCATATTTTTGATTGAGATGATTTAAATCTATTTATTTATAACTGCTTCTGGAGTTTTTTTTAAAAAGACATTCACAAATATTCTAGCATTTTGATAGTTTTGCAAATTGGTAAGATAAAATGACTACTATTCAACCAGTCTTGCACATTGAAAATAGTTAACATCTGTAAGGAGTAGCAATGGACAACGGCAAAGTTCTAGAATTGTTGGGCATGAATTGACTCTTATGATCCTGACTGGGTTAAATTTCAGTTGTTCTTGTTTAATTGGGGATGGGTTGATCAGAAGTTAAGTATCTCCTCAAAGAGGCTCAGAACCATTGCACATTGGCTTACCATGTCTATACCAGTTCTCCGCTAAAACAGTTCAAAACCAATCCCAATCAGAAATAGTGCAAAATATCTGTCTATTGACCCTCCTTTACTTTTGTATATAAAGAATATGTTTTGACAGCTGATTAGCAGCAACAGAATGTTAATACTTCTTTTACTAAAGATACTAAATAATGGAATATCTCACTGTTACAAATCCTACCAAATGTTCAACTTTAAAACCGTCCTCCCCCGAAAATCTTGTCTAAAAAATCAACATTTATTTATTCTTGGTTTTAAACTTTAACACCATTATAGTTTGACTATACTTTCGTAGCAAATCAAACATGTCCTACTTTTTCCATACGAAAGATATAATCTCTCTCCAATCTTTCCTCTGCTTGTTTCAGTCCAAGCTGTTGTTCCGCTGTCATCTTAGACTCATCGATCACCGGTGTGCTCTCCGCATTATCCTTCTCCAAAGGATGTGCTTTGTTTGCATTTGCAGGAGCAACTTTACCTACATTATAAATTTAGAATAATATTTTTAATAAACCTTTTTATTCAAAAGGTTTGACAGACTAGATCAACAGGCAGTGAACATACACCATTCATCTCTGGAACTGGAAGGTTTTGTTTGCCAAGTGCTTTAAGATTCTCTGTAATGGTTTTAACTCAAGAGACCACAACACAAGAAAAATGCAATATCGTTGTGTGAAAAGTTGATAAGTTTTATTCTGGTATAGAAAGGTTGCTCTTCTGAGGTTGAGGCTGAAATACACAATGGTGAAGCAGGTGGGTGGCAAAATGAAATTTGCCAAACAGAACCAACCCTGGATCTCACACTGTTACACAAAGACCTCATTTGTCACGGTCATGGATTTTCCACAGATTACAAAAAAAAACAAAGTACCACTGAGGCCACTGGCAATGACACAAAGGCAGAAATGACATACATTGGTCAACCTCTCCACAGTTATAACAACTTCCATGGATGTTTCAGTTGGTGGGCTTCAACTGGTAGGCTTCAGTTTGTCAAAACAAGCTGAAACACACAAATGTTCCAGACCCCTGCTCTGGCTGCAGAGCTACCCAATGATCTTGACCCTAGTGATCCAAGCCTTGACACCAGCCGCAAACCTACCCATGTTCCTGACCCCCAGTTTTCCCGACCATACACCAATTACTGATATTTTGCCACGTACCACCATAAGACATCAAATTCCACCCATTCCACAGCAAACAGGATTCATTGGACATCACAGGAGAGGAGTCTGCAGGGATGCGCTATAGTTACCAACACTGGCAGTAACATATGGTTGACATCATGACCATGTGGTTACTAAGTCAGCAGATAATAAGGGCCTAATATGCACAACTTATTTGTTATATAAGTACCAGTTTCAATAAAGGCTACAGCTTTCTTTTTGTCTGATCTCCATGGAGTCCTAGGAGGAAGTGATACAAATTGCAGTATAATTTGCTTTTTCTTTCACAAAACATATTAGTAAAATTTTGTTTTAATAATTAGAATTCAAATATAAAGCAGTGCATATTTCAAAATCAATCAAAAGAAGCCGACTAGATCAAAAACACTGGCTGAAAGTGAGACTTTAGGACTGATAAAAATTTTTAAATTTTTTCCAAGTGTACGATGCTGTTTGGAACATGAAATCATCAATCACGATTCCTTTCATTTTAAACAAAGAAACCATTATTACATTGTTGTTGTTTAGCAGCAAAAGGAACAGAGACAAGGCTGATAATAAATACTAGCATTTGTAGCTAAAAATAATACTATCTGGTTATGTACCTTAAAATAAAATACATCATGTGAGCAACCCTCAGAAGTAATTCGGATTGTCAAACTGGCCCTACCTGCAAAAATGTTAAACACCACTTTCATAAATAATGAAAAAATTACTAATACACTCCAGGAGGCATAGACAAGCTGGTGAAAAGCATATCCCCCCCCCGACCTTCCCCTCTCTGTGGCTGAGCGGTCTGTTCTCAGCAGAGGCCTCACCTTCGTACCTCTACACCCCCACCTCAACGAATTCCGAGCCCGGCACGATGCCAAACTCTTTCTCCGCCACCTCTGCCTCCGTGCCTTCTTCTTCAGTAAGAAGTCCTCTCCTCCTTCTAATGACCTGTTCTCCCGCCTCCAGGCCTCTTCTTCCACCTGGACTCCCCCACCGGGCCTGTTACCTTCCCTGGAACAATTCATAGCCAACTGTCGGTACAACATCAGCCGTCTTGACTTTTCTGCTCCCCTCACCCACTCCAACCTTATTCCTTCTGAACGCTCTGCTCTCCACTCCCTCCGCACCAACCCTGACACTGTCATCAAACCAGCTGACAAAGGTGGTGCCGTAGTAGTCTGGCATAATGACCTCTACCTTGCAGAGCCCAGACTCCAACTCGTGGACACTTCCTCCTACCTACCCCTGAACAATGACCCCACCAAGGACCAACAAGACATTATCTCCCACACCATCACTGACCTCATCACCTCGGGAGATCTCCCCCCTATTGCTACCAACATGATAGTCCCGCAATCTAGGATTGCCCACTTTTATCACCTTCCCAAAATCCACAAGATGGACTGTCCCGGCAGACCTATTGTCTCCGCATGCTCTTTCCCCATGGAACTCATATCCTTGTACCTGGAAACTATCCTGTCCCCCCCGGTCCAATCCCTTCCCACCTATGTCTGTGACACATCACATGCTCTCCAACTCTTGCATAGTTTTAAGTTCTCCGGCATGCACAACTTCATTTTCACCATGGGCTTCCAGTCCCTATATACCTCCATTCCCCATCGTGACGGCCTTACTGCCTTCCACTTCTTTCTTGACCAGAGACAGAACCAGTCCCCTTCCACGAGCACTGTCCTTCACCTGGCTGAACTAGTCCTCAGCCTAAACAACTTCACTATCGAATCCTCTCACTTTTTTCTACAGAACAAGGGCGTAGATATGGGCACTCGTATAGGCCCCAGTTATGCCTGCCTCTTCGTTGGCTACGTTGAGGAGTCTCTATTCCAAGCCTACCCCGGCCCCATTCCTCAACTCTTTCTCCGCTATATCGATGATTGCATTGGTGTCACCTCTTTTACCTGTGCGGAACTCAACAGTTTCATAAATTTCACCACAAATTTTCACCCTGCTCTCCAATTCACTTGGGCTATCTCTGACACTTCTCTCTCCTTCCCCGATCTTTCCATCTCCATCTCAGGAGATTCCTTATCCACCGACATTTACAAACCCACTGATGCCCACAGCTACCTTGATTATAGCTCCTCCCACCTTCTCTTGCAAGGATGTGATCCCTTTTTCTCAAATTCTCCACCTCCGCTGCATCTGCTCTCATGATGAGGCTTCCCACTCCAGGACATCTGAGATGTCAAAACTTCTTTTCTAACCGTGGCCCCCCACCAACCCCACTCCCCCCCACCGTAGTCAAGAAAGCTCGCAGCCGTATCTCTGCCATTTCCTGCACCTCTGCTCTCACCCCCACCCCTCCCAGACCCAACAGGGATAGGGTCCCCCTTGTCCTCACATTTCATCCCACCAGCCTACATATCCAACACATCATTCTCCACCACTTCTGCCATCTCCAACGGGACCCCAGTACCAAGCATATCTTCCCCTCCCCACCCCTTTCTGCCTTTCGCAGGGACTATTCTCTCCGTGACTCCCTAGTTCACTCCTCCCTCCCCACCCCCCACCCCCTCCCCCCAATCCTGCTCCCACCCCAGGAACTTCCCACTGCCCCCGCCATTGGTGCAACACCTGCCCCTACACCACCTCCATCCAGGGACCCAAACAGTCCTTTCGGGTGATACAGAGAATCACTTGCACCTCCCTTAATATCACCTACTGCATTCGGTGCTCCAAATGTGGCCTCCTCTACATTGGTGAGACCAAACGCAGACTAGGTGACCGTTTCACATAACACCTGCACTCTGTCCGTAACACTGATCTGCATCTCCCCGTTGCCAGTCACTTCAACTCCCCCTCCCACACTATCACAGATATTCGATCCTCAGCCTCCTCCACTGCTAGGAGAATTCCAAGCACAAACTGGACAAACAGCACCTTATTTTCTGTCTTGGAACCTTGCAGCCTAACGGCATGAACATTGAATTCTCCGACTTTAAGTAATCCCCACCCCTCTTCCCCACACCGCGCCCCCCCCCCCACTATGCTTCTTCTTTTCTTCCCTTTCCTAGCCTCTCTCTCTTTTTCTATCCCGCTTTTATTTCCTCCTTACCTTTGACCCATCCCCCGGTAGAACTGTTCTCCCCACCTCCCCCACACCTACCTATCACTATCTCTTACCTGCATCTACCTATCACTATCTCTTATCTGCATCTGCCTATCACCACCTTGTGCCCACCCCACCTCCCCTCTTTTGTCCATCTATCACTGCTCTGCTTTTCCCTCCTATATATTGGGCTTCCCCTTTTCCTATCTTCAGTCCTGAAGAAGGGTCCTGACCCAAAACGTTGACCGCCTGCTTTTCTCCACGGATGCTGCCTGGCCTGCTGAGTTCCTCCAGCATCATAGTGTTTTTCTTCTTCATGAAGCAATTCATTTTGATAGGAGAAAAAGGAATCACAAAGTAAGTAAAAGGGATAGAAGAAGAGAAAGACATCAGGGTGTGTGTATGTGCACATCTCTGAAGGCTGTTAATAGTGTATATTGGACCCTTAGATTTATAAAATGAGAAAGAGAGTACATAAACAATTGTAAACCTTTAAATGTCACTGGTTAGACCCCAGATGAAGCTTGGTGTTCAGTTTCAGGCACCACACTTTAAGGATGTCAAAGCCAAAGAGAGGGTCTTTTACTTGCTTGTGACACAGGAGGCCATTCCGCCCATCTAGTCCATGTCATCTCCCAACAAAGGCAATCCCATCAGTCCCATTCCCGCTCTTATTTCCCTGTAGCTTTGCAACTCATTTCCTCCTACATGCCTTGACACTTGATTGAGGGTTAAATTTACAGTAGCCAATTAACCTCGCTCTGAGACACCTTTCATCACTTTTCTGATGACTGAAAGTAGAGGAATGAGGTTGCATTTAGGTGGATTGAATTAGGCCTGTTTTTGTTTATGGATAGGACACACCCAGGTGATTTTCCAGATCGTCAGGTAGATCTGAATGTTGGATTTGTGCATTACAACTTGGAATGAGCATGGGCAGTTCTGAAGAATTTCTGAACCACATTATACAGCTTTTGATCACACAATACTCTCAGCCACATCCACAATCTAGGAGAATGGCAGAAAAGGCATAAATGATTTGAATGCCCTTCTCCTGTTCTGATGATGCTTTAAATGAATTCAAATCTCCTTTCTTCAACACTGACTTTGAGAGCCAAATTTTAAAACTAAAGTAAGTCCAGAAATCTCGAAAACTTCAGGTACATTACTTAGTGAAAAATGTATCTGTTGCACAATTGTTTGTTTGCATTAAGTCACTACTTTTCAAAGTCTGAATCAAAGCCATAATTTAAGATTGATGAACTTCTCAATCTGCTTGAATACTTCAAACATCTAATGTCAGAACTGCTTTTGGCACTAGTCTGGTAACAACTGACCCTATCTGATCTCAGGAGGTAAGTGGACTCAGCCCTTATCAGTTTTTGGACGCAAGACAACCTAGGAATACCAGTTGCTTTCGAACAAAACTCTGATCAATGAACTCAATCTAAGGTTACAAGTTATTACACATTAATATCCGAGTACTCTGCTATTGTCTAAAGCAGTATCGCAAATGACCAATGAGATCATTTGCTCAGTGAAATAGGTATTTCCACTGATTCATTAATACCACAAAATATTTTTCAGGTAAAAGTTGTCAGAGTGAACCACTGTGATCTGTCTAATGTGACAGGGATATTTTCACATTTCACACCTGGGTTTCACTTTAAACATTTTCAGTAAGACAGCATTAGTCAGCAACAAATAAATGGTAAATGTCATTTAAGTATTATTCAAGAGTACATGAATTGTATAACATTAGAGTATTTAACAGTTCTTAAATGAAATGCAACTGCATAACCTTACCAACCACGTCTGCTTTCTTTTCCACTTCTTTAAGATCCCGTTTGGCTTTCCCAAGCAAAGCATTATTTTCACCATTTGATGGTACAGATGGCTTGCTTGCCTGTGCCATACACTCCATTTTCATCACATCCTTTGGTTTCACAGGTAAGCATTCCTTTTCATTCACATTCTTTGTACCACTGCTGCAGTGAGAGTTTGCAGATGTCCCAAGAGTTTGCTGCTGTGACTTAACATGCTTCTGTTTCACTTTTTCAACAGATGCCATCCCACCAGATGTCCGGCTTCCTTGACAATGGTCACGTGTACTCCGTGTTCCTGAATTCCTTGAACTAGCCATACAGTTTAGTATGTCTTGTTTGCTACCCTTGCTTGATTTCATATCTGAGTTTTTTTCAATGTTCTTTCTTTCTATTTGTTCTCCATTCCATTTTGACTTTTTGTTATTCCAGTTTGAAACAGTTTTGCCACCATCTTGAGAATTGCCCTCAGTTAGACTTCTGGAAGGTTTTTGTTCAATATCATTTTGCACAGTAACTTTCATATCTTTACCTTCACCATGGACAAGACGAACTGATTTACCAGATTTGTGTAAGTCATCCTTTGCATTTTTGGTTTCTTCCATTGTTGTAATTCAAAGTATTCTTTATCAAGAGCCAAATTCTTCCTTTAAAAAAAATCCAATGTCTTTCCTTTTTAAAAATTAAAATCTCTTAGTCACTTACTGAATGATGCACAACTATAACTCAAAGAACAAAGTTTTTCCTGAATTCCTGTCAAAAACAGAAAATCAAAATTATTAAGGATTGTATTGGCAATGAATATTTGTATTCCTTTGCCAATGAGTATAGTCAGAAATATTTGAATTGCATTAACAGTGAAGATAGGCTGTTATTTCATAACATACAACAAGCTACTGGCAGTGGAATGGTTCTGTCCAGCCAAATTAAAAATCACAAAAAGAGAACTAAAAATAATTTACCCAAAGTATAATTGATGTATCCACACCATTCATTTAACAAGGGAATGACTGGTGTAATCTAAATTACTTCAATAACAATGACTAAATGAAGATTGAACATAAATCCCATAAATTTTAAAAAATTATAACAAAATATTACTTTTAAAAATCTGTATCAAGCACCATAAATTCAACAAGCAAGCTTTAAATAATATTCCAAAATAAGGTCTTATTGTCAAATTTTCAATTGAAAGCCAATCCTTATTGAATAATTCCATCTTTGTTGCACTGGTTCTGAATTGACATCAATTTAGACAGTAGGTTGTAAGACACATCTGTGGATAATAGTTTTTTTTCTTGTTAAAGCCACTGCTGGTAAAAAAAATACTATTGGACAACACTATTAACAAGTAATGAAGTATTTGAGGAAATGAAAATACAAGTCAAAATGATGTAAGAACAGAAATGCTATAAATACTCAGCTGTTCAGGCAGCATCCAAGAAAGATTGTTGATAAATCAGATCAATGACTTTTCAAGAAAATACTTCTGACCTGCTTTATGCATTTTCTGTTTTTATTTCAAATTTCAAACATCTACAATATATTGCTTCTATAAATGATATTGTGATAATGAACATTTAAGGTTCAGTGTGCAGCACCAAGGAAAGAAGAGCATGTATTTACATAGATAATTTCCAAACCATGATTAATCTGAGTCATAATATTATGTGAAGCTTTCTAGCAGGAGAAGAGGAAATAAAATCAAAGAGTTACTTCTGTTCTTAATTGCTGGCCAGTAAATTACAGCAGATATGGGAAAAGCTGGGGAGTAGTCACGTGTGCCCATCTTGTAAAGACTGTTGATGTGTACTCTGGAGAATAAAATGAGGAGGGAAAGAACCTAAAGATAGTATGAATGAGAATATAGCAATACATCAACTAGATTATTCAATTTGCAAGTGGAAGAGTTACTAAAATATAGCTCTGTCTTGTTAATTCAAATAAATTTGCTTCAAATCAAGAACTTTTAAAACAGTGATATTACTGAATGATAAATTATCTAAAAGAGATTTTGCTTTGTAAATGATCTGTTTTGATGTTTCAGTATAGTCAAAGAGGTACATCTAGAAACTATTCTTCCACTGTGATCTTGTACTGAGCACATGGGAATCTAAAGCAGGTATATTCTGCATAATAAAATGAGAAACAATTATTTTTGTTTCAAATATGCTAAATGTGTCACCAGACAAATAGTGGGATTAATAAAAAGCAGAAAAAATTTAACAATAATAGGATGAACCTACCGGTTGCCCTAAATCTGACTCCGATACATTTGAAGCTGCCAACTTTTTATACTGTAGCTCCTCCCAGCAACTTTTCTGGGCTTAAGGACAGTAAAATAATTCATTGTGATTACAAACCACTGGGCCACACAGACCTGTACTCGTCACCACTAGAATAAAATGGAGAGAGACGTCTAATATCAATAACTGAACCATTTTTTATCTTTAAAAGTAAGCAATGTTATTACTGTGCAATTATTGTTGAGTTATGACACTGAATTAAGACGCTGAATTCAGGTCTGACACTGTTGGCTGTACTTCCAAATGATAGTCTGCTGCCAGCATTTCCTCAACCACTGATATAGGAGAAACTACACTGACTTTTCAACCTCTGGTACTGAAGCATTTTCACTCCTCATTTTTTCCTTATTTATGATAAGTACAAGATTCTACATCAATCCATTCTTGAAGAAACCAAGTTGCAGGTACTTGTATCACCTGGCACTGTAAAAAAAAATGTTAAATAGATTCAGACAAAAACAATTTCTTCGTACACAGTTCATCCTAAATAAATGTAAAATCACAGCACAGCAAGTCTTGACAGTTTGTGATTCTGAATTCACTTTCTAGCCATAAAACTACAATTTGCCTATCCATGAAGTGTTGGAACATGAGTGTAATACATCTTTTATTTTACATTTCTATAATATAAATCTCAAATAATTTCCTCACTCAAGTCCTCAATGAATTGTTGCATATCTCACATGGTCGAACTTCTCCAGAAGTAAAATTAAATTGTACTCAATGTCAATGAATTCAGGGAGACTGGAACAGTGTGTGTGTCAACATTTCTGGTGAAAACAATTAGAAGGTTCTTAAAAGGATGCTAGCCATGCAAAAAAAGCATACCAAATTTGAACAAGCTCAGACTGAGCAAGCATCTTATCACAAAGAAACAATATAAAAGCAAATCAATGTTAATAAGAAATGCTTCTGATTATTCAATAGGAGACCATTAGAGAATAGGTGCTTGAAGAAGGACAAAGCTGAGGATGAGAAAAAGATGATAAATATACTACTTCCTCATGGTATTCACAAGCACTCATTCAAAATTCAAGACCATTAAAAATAAAGGTGAATTTATTCAAGAGAGAGCAATCAATGCTGTTCCTCTGTTTAAGAAGGGCAATAGGGATAGAACATAGAACCATACAGCGTAGTACAGCCCTTCGGCCCACAATATTGTGCCGACATTTTATCCTGCTCTATCTAACCCTTCCCTCCCACATAGCCCTTCATTTCTCGATCATTCATGTGTCTATCTAAGAGTCTCTTAAATGTCCCTAATGTATCTGCCCCCACAACCTCTGCTGGCAGTGCATTCCACACACCCACCAATCTCTGTTTAAAGAACTTACCACTGACATCCCCCTTATATCTTCCTCCAATCACTTAAAATGATATCCCCTCATGTTAGCCATTGTTACCCTGGGAAAAAGTCTCTGACTGTTCACTCGGTCTATGCCTCTTAACCTCTTGTACACCTCTATCAAGTCACCTCTCATCCTCCTTCTCTCGAAGAGAAAAGCCCTATCTCATTCAACCTATCCTCATAAGACATGCTCTCCAATCCAGGCAACATCCTGGTACATCTCCTCTGCACCCTCTCCAAAGCTAATACATCCTTCCGATAATGAGGCAACCAGAACTGGACACAATATTCCAAGTATGGTCCAACCAGAGTTCTATACAGCTGCAACAGTACCTCGCGGCTCTTGAACTGAATACCCCAACTAATGAAGGCCAATACACCATATGCCTTCTTAACAACCCTATTGACCTGCGCGGCAAACTTGAGGGGTCTATGGACGTGGACCCCAAGATCCCTCTGTTCCTCAACACTGCTAAGAGTCCTGCCATTAACCTTGTATTCTGCCTTCAAATTCGATCTCTTGAAGTGCATCACTTCACATTTATCCGGGTTGAACTCTATCTGCTACTTCTCAGCCCAGGTCTGCATTCTACCAATGTCCTGTTGTAATCTACAGCAACCTTCTACACTATCCACAACACCACCAACCTTTGTATCATCAGCATTACTAACCCACCCTTCCACATCCTCATCCAAGTCATTTATGAAAATCACAAAGGGCAGGGGCCCCAGAACAGATCCCTATGGAACACTACTGGTCACCGACCTCCAGGCAGAATACGCTCCACCTACCACCACCATCTTCTATGGGCGAGCCAATTCTGAATCCACACAGCCAAGTTTCCCTGGATCCCATGCCTCCTGACTTTCTGAATAAGACTTCCATGAAGAACCTTAACAAACACCTTACTATGTATACCACATCCACTGCTCTACCTTCATCAATGTGCTTTGTCACGTCCTCAAAGAATTCAATCAGGCTCGTGAGGCACGACCTGCCCCTCACAAAGCCATGCTGACTGTCCCTAATCAGGCTATGCTTCTCCAAATGCCCACAAATCCTGTCTCTCGGAATCTTCTCCAGTAATTTGCCCACCACTGAAGTAAGACTCACTGGTCTGTAATTCTCAGGGTTAACCCTACTCCCTTTCTTAAGCAAAGGGACAACATTTGCCACCCTCCAATCATCTGGCACTACTCCTGTGGCCAGTGAGGACACAAAGACCATCACCAAACGCGGAGCAATCTCTTCCCTTGCTTCCCGTAATAACCTTGGATAATCCATGGAATTATAGGCCGGTGAGCCTCATATCAGTGGTAGGGAAACTACTGGAGAGGATTCTTAAGGATAGAATTTACTCACATTTGGAAAAGCATGGGCTTATTAGGAATAGTCAACAAGGCGTTGTGCGGGGCAGGTCATATCTTACAAACATGATTGTGTTTTTTTTGAGGAGGTGACGAAGATGATTGAGGAGAGTAGGACAATAGATTTTGTCCACATGGAACTAAAGTAAGACATCCGACAAGGTTGCTCTTGGCAAACTAATCCAGAAGATTAAGATGCACGATATTCACGGTGACTTGGTAGATTGGATTCAAAATTGGTTTGCCCAAAGACAGAGGGTAGAGGTGGAAGGTTGTTATTCCGAATGGAGGTCTGTGACCAGTGGTGTTTTGCAGGGATCAATGCTGGGACCTCTGAAGTTTGTGATATATATAAATGACTTGGATGAAAATGTAGATGGGCTGATTAGTAAATTTGTGCAGATGACACAAACATTGGTGGAATTGTGAATGGTGAAGAAGGTTGTCAAAGGATACAGCGGGATATAGACACTTATTAGCTTGTCAAATATGTGGTGAGCCCTCTATTATCAAGAGAAAATTTGTACAAGTAAATAACAGTCAACAAGATTAAGGTAAGAAAAATCCAGCATTACCGATTTCCTTAATTTCTTTGAATGTGACAACCCAAGTCAGTTGTAGTGAACACTGATGTATACATAGACTGGCATCTTTCCACCTGAAGCAATCTTATTTAACCTCAAAGGCCAGGGAATTCAGGAAGAAAAACTGGCTGAATGGTAGAATTTAACTCTAAGACTGGTCAGGATAAAAGTAATATGTCTGACTAAAGTGCAGAATTTTATTTTTAAAGAAGTGCATCTACTACCTGCATCAATATGTTTTTTTTCAGATCAACAAGGAAAGAAACATTGCTCAAGTTAGTTCTGGTAAACAAAATGGTGCAACTAACTCTTCCAAAGGAACAGCTGAAAATACCAACCAAAAGTTAGGTTCAAAGTAAGAACAGAAAAGATTAATGGTGAGTGAAAGAGTGTTGAACTGGAAGGAAATATTCAACAAATGAAGCAAAATGCCAAAATTAACTGGATAGAAAGTTTGGCAAACAGACCTATGGGTGAGAGATATCTTCAGGCATGAGATGCTTTGAGTAGAAAATATAAATTGCTCCAACATGAAAAGGATCTGCAACGGGATCACTAGGTAACAATCTACCAGGGTTATAGACAATTGTCCAGAGGATCAAGTACTGGGAGTAAAAGGCACGCAGGGCCAGTAAACCCTATCTTGTTCCTCCCGTGTGGACGGCTGTCCTTCCGAGGTAGAGTAGCAACTAACCAGTGGTCGACTTAAGAGAGCACTCTCTGGATGTCAGAGAAGGGTCTAGGGTATATTCCTATGGTTGCTAGACATAGGTCGGACTCGAATTAAGGTCTTCCCTTGCTTATACTTACTTCTAATTCCCGGTAGAAGAATGAGGCGTGACAAATCAACTATGAATAAAAACTTTCAAACTAATTTATTATCCAACTCAATTAATAAAATGATAAAGCGTTTACACAAGATAAGAGTAGGTTCTCCAATAAATTTTGAAGAATTACATGCAAAGTAAAATAAGTATTACTTACAGCTCCAGCGAAAAGGCTGTTTACTGAAGAAGTGTTCAAGCTCCTCAAGTCGGGGTTGTTAAACACCTTTCAGCAATTCACAGAGGGGTTTATATACTGTTTTAGCCAGGAAATATTACTAACAAGTATGGTAGTTAGCATTTGTGGTCTTTCAACAGGATATCAGCATCTTCCTGTACTCTAGATGAGAGGTTACATGGAGAGGATAGGGAGAGTTTCCTCCTAGCATCACACTCTAGGTTACACCCTTAGGTCGGGACGGTGAGCAATTCACCTTGACCTTTACAATCTAGACATTTTGTCCTGACATTTAGTCATCTTATACATAGTACATTGAAATACTACATCAATTATCCAGGTGTTATTTGATCCATACCGTCACAGATGTGCATCAAAGAACAGAGTTCAATTAATTAGCAGAGAAAATAAAACGAAAATGAAACTTCAAGGAAGTTTATGAAAAATTAAGACTAACAAATAGGGATGGAAGGAATGAAAATGAGGTGTAAAATGAAAATGAAAACAGCTCCCCTGCACTTTCTTGAAATATGGCTAAGGGACATTTTACATTCATTTTCATTTCATCTGAGAAACACACTTCAATATTGCAACACTTCCTTAATAATGCATTGGAATATTAACCTACATTTTTGTGCTCAGGCCTCCAGAGTGGGACGAACACACAACTCAGAGACAAGAATATTACCAATTAAACCACAGCTAATACTGACAAATGAATGTTGAAGTGAGAATGAGACGTACTAGAAAAAGGATATGAAACTGCTCAAAAAGGAATGAGTCTTGAAAAAAATAGCAGAACACAAGATGGACAAGACATTGCCTCTGATAACATATGGACGCTACAGGAAGTTAAGATGATGTTAAAGGGGCCTCTAGCTATAACTTCTCAGTTCACGAACATGCAGAATTATTCTGCTAGCCAGGAAAGCAGTAAATGTTGTCTCTTTGTTCAAGAGAAACAAACGAGGCAGTAGGGCCATCTCATTGTGAACAAACATTAAGAATCCATAATATGAGATAAAATTTATAAATACATTAATTAATCAAGAATTGCCAATATGGCTTTGTTAAGAGTCACCAACTGGACAGATAAAGGCAAAGCAGTTGTCTTCCTTTGTCTTCTTCTATTTTACAGCATAAAGGGAAGATACAATTCACTGTGCACTCCAGTCCCTCCACCCATCCCCGGCTTTTAGGCTTGTTGCTGCACAGTGAGTTTATCATCCCAATACAATTAAATTCCAATATTCCGACTCTTCAGGAATCCCGATGGTTCAGCATCTAGCTCACCAGGTGCCAACTCCTGTACTGCCTCTGACACACTGTGGCGTGGGTTCCAATGCTCCTTCTGACATACCAGGGCCCTGGTTAACATGCTCCCTTTAAACTTAGTGGGGCTCCAGTTCCCACATTACCTCGAAACTCATCTGGTTCTGTTTCCCAGACTCCCTTGAAACCCACCTGGTTCTGTTTCCCGGCAGTCCCTTGAAACTCATCTGGTTCTATTTCTCACGGTCCCTTGAAATTTACCGAGGACTTTTTTCCCATCCTCCCAGATTCACTGGAAAATTTATTATTCTATTGCACAAACATAGAGGAAAAAAATTATTAAAAGTTTTTGGGAGTATTAATAGGAATAACACTCAATAGTCCAGAAAATCTGCTGGCCTGGCACCAAAGTCAGATAAAGTTTTACTGCAATGTTGCCTCACTATCTTCTGCATGGATAGCCTTTTGCCTCTCCATTTCTTCCTTGTTGTGCACATACTCCTTCACCCTCAACAATCTTCAAAATATGGTCAATCTAGTTTATGCAGTAAGGGTGGTTTCAAAAGGTGTCACAGAGTGGCTGTGAGAAGGATTGAAGTATGTTATACAAGAGGAAATAAACAAAATTATTTATTGGAGACACAAGAGCCTTCAGATGCTGGAACCTGGAGCAACATATAAACTGCTGGAGGAACTCAATGAGTTGAGCAGTATCTGTGGAGGGAAATGGACAGTCGACGTTTCAGGTCGAGACCCTTCATCTGGATTGAAAGAAAGAGGGGAGAAACAGTATAATAAGGTGGAGGAAAGGGATGGAGTAAGAGCTGGCAGGTAATAGGTTGATCCAGGTGAGGGAGATGAAGGAGGGGGAAGAGTGGAAATGTTGTCAGAAGCTGGGAGGTGATAGGTAAGTGACAATGACAAAGGGCTAAGATCGTTTACTGTACATGACACAAATAATTATGGTAATTAAATGTGGTTCAGATTGAAGAACTGGAAATATGGTATCACAGGGGTCAGTTATGATTTATTCTGAAGAAATGGCACATGTTCAATCATGTTAATAGAATGTCATTACCAGAATGCATAGGATGTAGGTTAGCTGATTGCTTGTGGGAATGATTCATCCTGAAACCTGGTTTGTATCTGAAGTACCTCGTCTTGCTTTGGTTTGAAAGTGGTTCAAAAGAACCAAAATTAAGTCTTAATTGTCAGTCCATAGGGTCAGAAATGATTTGATGATCATCATCTGCTGTCCTTTCTTTATTCCAGCAAGTTAGTGAATGAAAAGTCAAAAGAATCAGTTAAGGTTGGCTCATCTTGGGTACCTCCAAAGAATCAGGCTATTGCTGGAAAGGCTCAGCTGAATGATTGCAAGATAACATTTTCATGAAATCTATTCATCAACTTTACTACTGTATGATGAGGAAGGGGAGCTGTTTAATTGCAGCTGAATTGCAACAATGGGAAAAATGTTGTGCAGTTTGGCCAACACCAAATGCATTGTAACATGTAATTAAAAAATAACAGGCTACTGTGCAATTAGTGAATCTAAACAGGAGCATAAGATTCTTCAACTGAGCATCAAATTCCAAGAACATAATGTTGGTGTATATACTTGCCTTACAGGAGGTACAACAAATATTTCCCAGGATGAAAACGGCTGTCCTAAGTAGAGACTGAATACTCTGTAGTTTCAAAGAATAAGTGGTGATCTCATTGAAATGCTGAAAATTCTTAGATATTTTAATATATGATGAGTGGCTCTTTTCCCTAGCTGGAGAGTTTTCTGCTCTGGGTTATGGTGTCAGGACAAGTGTTGGCAATTTAAGATTAAGATTAGCTCCTTCACTCAGAAGCTTCTGAATCTTTGCAATTCTCTGCCTCAGAAAGCTGTGGATCATCAGTTGATGAATTTATTTAAAGGTGTGATCAATAGACATTGATACTAAGGGAGTCAAAAGATATAGGGGTGGGGCAGGAAATTGGAGTTGACGTGGAAGTTCAGCTATGATCTAAATGAATGCAAAACAGAATGCAGACTGTATAGGTTACTCCAGTTACTACTTTTAAGTATTTGCTCTCCAAGCTGAGCCAGAACACAAGTTATTTTGAGTTCTGACTTTCTTAGCAGTTTAAATAAATAATTGCATAAATTTCTGACTGCATGTACGTAAAGCTCAAGCAAAAACTTATCGAGTTCAAGAAGATGATAATTTAGGGTAATAGCTCACAAGTTGCACTAAGGTTTTGCAATTGTAAGAAAGACACAGTTTTCTGGAAGTACGCTGCCACAGTTTCCATGTAATGTTCAAATATCAGGAGTCAATGAACGGTGTACTTTGGTCTCATATATATAGTAACATGGACTTGGATATGTGGAACACTCCCTTTCTTCAAATCAGCAGCGCTGGTTTCCTGCCTTATTCAGACGATGATAACTAAAGCAGTGACTTTAAATATTGGATTTGCATCCAGTGGAGGCATATGCAAACATGTCCTGTTTTATCCATAAGACACGGGTTAGGATTTTAAGAGACTGACACTTGTCCTGCCCTCTCAAATGCAGTGTGTGGACATACTGACATGGAATAACATGAAGTAGATGGCTTAGCTAATGGCAGCAGGGACTGTGAAAGAAACTCAGGAAGCCATAAACAAGTTAGCAACATGAACGGCCAGGCGACACAATTTAATGAGAGTAAATGTGAGGTGATATATTTTGGGGAAAGAAATGGATGTATACAGCACAGAAAGACCCTGAAGGATATATACAAGCAGACAGATCCAGGGGCTTAAACATGTTTACACATTCTGAAAATCATTGGCATATAATGTGCTTTTAAATAGGAATAAAAGAGTAAAGTAAAAATGGCAATTTGTGCATAGATAGAGCACAGCTCACTTCTTATAGAAAAGGATATTGAAGTGTTTGCCTGTATTCAAAAGAATGACGCCAGGCCGTTATATGACAGGAAATACTAGAACTTTTTTTTAAGACAAATCACAGAAAGCACGAACCTGTATGCTTAGAACCAATAATATCTGAAAACATCCCAATGTGCTTCAACTGCTTCCTAAAATAATCCCCAATATCATGCTATTCAGGATGTCAAAGGTTATAATGAGCAAAGAAGAAACTGAGAGGCAGTGAGGTTTTAGAAGGGAATTTCAGAACACAAGTCCTAAGCAGCCGAAGGCACAGTCTTCAGCAATGGAGTAATTGAATCTGGAGACATGCAGAAGACCAGTATTGAAAGGTCCAGATATTGCAGCATCTAATTAGGAAGGTATGAGATCATGGAGAGATCAGAAAACTCTATTTTTAAACTATGTGGCTTAAACTGGTGCAAGTACAGTTTAGGAAAGGGTGACAGATAAATAGGATTCAATGGAAGTTAGGCCATACACAATGTTCTGGATGATGTTAAACTTATAGAAAGTAGAACAAGTGAGGCCAGGCAGGGGTAATTAAATCTGGAGGTAAAAAAAGATATGATCAAAGGTTTCAGTGGATAAGCTGAAACAAGGCAAGGCTAGGGTCATGCAATGTTACCGAGGTGGATTAGGTGATCTTACATATGTCAGTGATCAAGTATAAATCTCAACTCGGTTTTATTTATGACACCAATGTTGCTGAAAGTTTGGTTCGCTTTCCAAAGGGAGGGATGGAAGCGGCGGCTATGAAACATGGCACATGATAGGGACCCAAAGTGATATATTCAGTTTCCCTAACATTGTCTTATTGTAAGGTTAGAAATTACACTGGAGGCTGAGTGGCTTCATTCTGGGCCTCAAATATTATTCAGTGCAGAAAAACCACGTAAGCCAATGTTTAGAACCTAATTTCCTTTATTGTATTGCCCATTTGCTCCCTTTTGCAAAGAGTCAGCTTTACAATCACCTTTCAGAGTTTCAGTCTAATAATCATCTTTCAAATACAAGCCTTGACAGTATCCAAGGGTTTTCAACTTCGGAAAACATCAAAATATTAAAGAATGAATACTGTATACACGTGCAACAAAGTAAGTTTTAAAAATCGATTAATGTTGAATATTCTGATTCCTAGGTTGTTTATATAAGATTACACAACAAATACCATGTAGTTTAGTCAGTTCAATGCCTACACTATTTTTCATATGGTTTATTATTTCCAAGCATGTCAGAGTTGTACTGCATGCACATACTTGATGCAAACAAAATGATTAAAAATACATAAATACTATCTTTATTCTTTTTTGGCCGACTTAGTGATTTGCCTTCTCTTCTTGGCATTACTGTTTTGCAAGCATACAGAAGCTACAGAGCTTCAAAAATTTCCATGCATAATATCCAACCTGCAGAACATTACTTTCTTCTTTGGCTTAGTACTGATTTTAGAAGGACCAAAGATCAGGAGTGTAAGTAAACAAACCAAAATTACAATATTGATTACTGTAGTGGAAAGTTGAATATTATAACAACTGATGCCAAAATAAAAACAGACTAATGCCTTACTCTGTGTATGAAAGGGTAGGTAAAGGACTGGAAAAATAACTTTCCACAATATGTTATAAAATGGGATATTTAAATGCAGCTTATACTGTTGCATATTTTTGGCAGAAATTTATAATGAATTGCTTTTAGTAAAATGTACAAAATATGGGATTAAACGTATACAAAGGGTCATTTACAAATTACATTCTATTTAGAGACCTCAATATCATTCGTCTTCTGTCAAGAGACTGTCAAGTGAGGCTGCAATTTTTTTTGTTTTTATTAAGACCACATGGGTAAACACTTAGTTCTTTACCCCCACACTGATAAAACTCTACCACCAAGAAATACCAAAGATGCAGAATTTACAATATCATTTTGCTTTAAGAATGCCATACATGGCTTTCATTACAAAATGCTTGTATTGGCTATCAGCTTACACCATTTGTTTGAATTGTTATCAGTGCCATGATGAGCTAAAAACACTGACAAAAATTGGAAAAATATCTGTGATTACATGAAGGAAAATGAAGACTTTGTCAAAGTATATATTAAGGTAAAGGCCAAATTGGTCGCAATTGTTATTCCCAGCTTCAATTTAATTGCAGTTCTTTGGGATAAAAAGTTGATGTATGAGGAGAAATTGTTTCTAACAACCAAAAATACCCAATCTGTAAATACCAACAAAACCAGAAAAAAAGTACCCAAACTAAACAAAAATGAAAACTCATTTTTATTGAAGACCCCTCATTAATAAATGCATTCATTTGTAAACAGGTTCACTTTGATATGCACAATTCAAATGCTGTTTCACACCCCCCTCTTTTTTAATAAATAACTTTCGATTTAATACGTCAAATACAAATGATTTTATCAATGACAGACGTGGGGGATACAAACAAAAACTCGACAGGAATTTCTTAGAGGTAACATGTGCCCAAAAATAAATACTAACTACCAACCATCCATGTAAACATAGCAGCTGAACATTCGTAATATTGTTTACAGTGTTAACTACAGTCTGGAATATCTACTGGCTGAATTATAACCTCAGGCCCCGTAACACTTGTGGCTCACTGGATGGCTGCGGGATACTCAAACCAGGGAAACAAATGCCTGGGTCAAACTCCCTCGTTTTCTCCAGGGACTGTTGCTAAAATGCGATCAGATAACGTGTGTGGCCGGTGCCCTCCCTCCAGCGCTTTAAACCTGTCATTGGCCTAAAAAAAAATTGACCGAAAGGAAAACCCCTGAAGCCCTGTCCGCGAATAGCACACAAGACCTCTCTGGAAACCATCAGCTTACTTTCTTCTTATATAATATATCCCCACCAGCCCAGGCCAGGCCTCGGTTCTTACCGGCAAGATCGGCCAGCGCTCCACAGCACATCCCACCATCTATTTATTAGACTAAAAGCTGCCGACCACCAGCAGGCCGTTCACAAAACAAACCCACAGCACGCAAACGCACTGACACTTTCCGGTGGCGTCACAGATGCAGGCTCCAAATTTCCCACCTTGCCTCTGAAAACTACAAGTCCCGAGAGCCTTCACGCGTGCGCCTGTCGGGTGGTCGTCGTCGCCTCAGCAACGCCGAGAGTGGCTGCAGGGGGTGACAGCCGAGCTGTGAGGGCGGCCCGGAGTTCATGCCAAGTGCCCGTTGCGACGGGGACGCGATGAGTACCACCCCTCGCCTTCAAACTATTCTTCGACTGAGCACTCGCTCACTGGTTTTACACAGAGATGGCGCTTCCGTGAGGCATTACATCTGCCCGAGTTCCTGTCGTGGAATATACCCCAGCAGGTGCAGGTGAAGAAGGCAAATCACTGTCCTTTGGTGTGCTTTGTCATTTAACGTCCCACGCACCTGGATATTTGGAGAAGTAACATGCATGTTCTAAGTACTTTTGTTTTCATTTAAAAAAAATTAGAATGTTGAAACTTTCATGAAAGAAAGAGATTAATCTGCCCAGTGCAAAAGCGGCTTCAATTTCTGCATGTAGTCAGTTGTCCAAGAATGAGTGAAGTGAATATTTTCATCTTTGGAACAATTCGTGACTATAGTGCAGAGTTGGCGAAGCCACAACATATGCGAGGAAAATGGGACAACTGTTGGAAAGGAGCGAGGGCTTAATTTTTTTTAAAAAAAGCGGTGTCTGTATCGGTAACGTTTCCTGCTTTTGCCCTGAGCTGGAAAATTTCATCAAATTTGCCACTGATTTTTTTTTCTTTGTCTCTTCTTCCCTAGCCTTTCTGACTCAGTGCTGGATTCCAGTCATGACCATTGGTCATACATTTCTTTCTCGATGGTGGCTGTAGGGAATGATTCTGTTATTCCTATTTACAGTTGATCCATCTTTGATTTTGTTATTGTCCTATTTAACACCCCCTTTTTGCCATCCTTTTTATTAGTTAAAGTCTCTTCCAGTCCACCTAACATAGACCTTCCCTTATGCTCTTTCCTCCTTTCCCCTTTTTTTCCAACCTCTGCACTTTTTTTAAAACGTATTGCATCTCTAACTTTACCAGTCCTGCCTGAAGTCTTTGAACACTATTTTCCCCCTCTGGAGATGTTGCTCGAGAATTTCCAAAGTTCCTTCCCAGCTTCCTGTCCTCAAGTCAGCATTAACATTTGTTGAAAAATGTTTCAACATGTTATTTTGAAAAAAAATAACATTTTTTGAAACAAAATATTCCAAAGAAGTTCTGGGATGAAAAATGAATTTAAGACTATGATAATATCCCTTAATATCTGAAAAATAGCTACCTGTTTCTTGAATATACTGGGTGAATGAACCTACGCAGTCCTCACACCCCATCGGATGAAAATTTTCTTCTCTTTCTGTCCTGAATGACTGAACTCCTTATTTTGACACTGACCTGAAAATGTTAATTTTGTTTCCCAGCCAATTCTGCATTTACCCTGTCAAGCCCCATAAGAATCTGTATATTTTCATTGAATTCACCTCTCATTCTGTCTGGTCTGCTTAATCTCTTGTACTACAAACCTGCCTTCCCAGGAATCAATTGTTGTGCTCCCTTCTACTGCAAGAATGGCCTTCCTTTCGTTGGGAAACCAAACCTCTGCACAATCTTTCCAAGGATGGTCTCACCAGGGGCTTCATATATTGGAACAAGTCACCTCTACTCTTCTACTCAAATTCTCTTGTAATAAAGGCCAACACACACTTTGCCTTCCTAACTGCTTGCTGAATCTGCAGATTAACTTTCAGTGATTTGTATATGGTACTTGTGTTGCTCTGAACGCCAACATTTCACCATATAATAAAAACTCAGCCTTTCTATTTTTTCCTATGAAAATGGATAGCCTCACATTTTTCCAAGGTATATTTCATCTGCCATTGCCAGTTCACTTACTTTTCTATATTACCTCTAAAGTTTCTTTACAGTTCATACTGCCATTTAGCTTTGTACCATCAGAAAACTTGGATATTTTACACTTGAATCCCTCCTAATGATTGATATAGATTATGAACAGCTGTGGCCCCATCACTGGCTTCTGTAGCACCCACAGATCACAGCCACCCAACCCAAAAACCTTATCTAACAGTTATAATTTACTTGAGCTAAAATTCTCCAATTCTTCCTTTTGTTTTGGTTATATAGTCCAATGCCCATGTGTTTTTTTGATTACTGCTCTGTACTGCACTAGATGTTGGGCATTGGAGCCACAAATGCTACATCTCTTCTAACTTTGTCATTGGCTATTTTGATGCCTCCCATTGAGCATTTGTGTCATATTTTTTCCTCTGCACTACATTCAAATGTTATATTTAATTTAATGTTCCTCTATTTATTTACACAATTAGTTTAGCCTGTTTTATATTTCTTTGGCTACCTCTTCAAATACTATGGATGCTGGAAATCTGATTAATAGTAGGAAATGTTGGAAATACAGCAGGTTATGTAGCATCTCTGGTGAGGGGAATAGAGTTAATGTCTCAGGTCAATGACCTCTCATCAGAACTGGTAGTAGTTAGAGATTGAAAGTATTTAAAATGCAGAAAAGCAGGAGAGGAGTGGGGAACACACCAAATGAGAAGCCTTTGTTAGAATGGAAGGCAAGAAAGATTAAATGTCAAATACAAATGATCCAAGGTGAAAAGATTAGTAATGAGGATTCAGCATAGTGGCTTTGGAGTGTGTGGTTTTCAGAATGCGAGCTTGATGAGGTAGGGCAGTAGGAACTCAACACTGATACCAGCTTGTAAACAGAAATCAAAATCCGATTTATTATCACTGACATATGACTTGAAATTTGTTGTCTTGCGACAGCAGTACAGTGCAAAGACATAAAATCTATACATTACAAAAATAAATAAAGAGTACAAAAAAGCAATAATGCGGTAATGTTCATGGATCGTTCTTCCTGAATTGTTGAGTTAGGTCTTCAGGCTCCTGTACCTCCTCCCTGATGGTAGTAATAAGAAGGGGGCATATCCCAGGTGGTGAGGGTCCTTAATGATAGATGCTGCCTTCTTGAGGCACTGACTCTTGAAGATGTCCTCAATGGTGGGGAGTGTTGTGTCCGTGGTGGAACTGGTTGAGTCAATAATCCTATGCAGCCTCTTGCGATCCTAGGCTTTAGTGGCTCCATACCAGGCTGTGATGCAACCAGTCAGGATGCTCTGCACTGTACATCTATAGAAATTTGTAAGTGCTTTTGGTGACATACCAAATCTCCTAAGAAAATAGAGCTGCTGGCATTGCCGCCTTCATGAGTGCATCAATGTGTTGGGATAGATAGATCCTCAGATGATGACGCCCAGGAACTTGAAGCTGCTCGCCCTTTCCACTGACCCCTCAACGAGGACTGGTGTGTGCTCTCCTGACTTCCCCTTCCTGAAGTCCACAATCAGTTCCTTGGTCTTGCTGACGTTGAGTGCGCAGTTGTTGTTGTGACACCACTCAACCAGCCGATTTGTCTCACTCCTGTAAGCCTTCTCATGTCCATTTGAAATTCTACCAACGACAGTGGTGTCATCAGCAAATTGATAGATGGTGTTTGAGCTGTGCTTAGCCACACAGTCATGAGTGTGGAGAGAGTAGAGCAGTGGGCTAAGCACGCATCCTTGAGGTGCACCTGTGTTGATGGTCAACGAGGAGGAGATGTTATTGCTGATCCACACTGACTGTGGTCTCCCTATAAGGAAGTTAAGGATTCAGTTGCAGAGGGAGGTACAGAGGCTCAGGGTCTGAAGTTTGTTGATTAGTACTGAAGGGATGATGGTGTTGAACACTAAGCTGTAATCGATAAACAGCAGCCTGATGTATGTTTTGCTATTATCAAGGTGCTTAAAAGCTGAATGAAGAGTCAGTGAGATTGTGTCTGCTGTAGACCTGCAAATTGCAGCAGGTCCAGGTCCTTGCTCAAGCACGAGTTAATTCTAGCCATAACCAACCTCTCGAAGCACTTTATCACAGTAAATGTGAGTGCCTCCAGGCAATAGTCATTGAGGCAGCTCACCCTCCTCTTCTTGGGCACTGGAATGATTGCTGCCCTTTTGCAGTAGGTGGGAACCTCAGACCACAGCAGTGAGAGGTTGAAGATGTCCTTGAATACTCCAGCTAGTTGGTCAGCACAGGTTTTCAGTACCCGGCCAGGTACACCATCGGGGCCTGACGCCTTGCAAGGGTTCACCCCCCTGAAGGATGTTCAGACATCGGCCTCTGAGACTGAGATCACAGGGTCATCGGATGCTGTGGGGATTCGCAGAGGTGTAGTGTTATTCTCCTTTTCAAAGCATGCATAAAAGGCATTGAGCTCATCGGGAAGTGAAGCGTCACTGCCATTTATGCTGTTAGGTTTTGTCCTATAGGAAGTAATGGCATACAAACCCTGCCACAGCTGTCGTGCATCCGTGTGTAACGTGACATTACCACAAGTCACATTGGTGAGTTTGTTTATAAACTTTATATGTTATCAGTAAAGGTGAATGCTGTTTTCAACAGGGTGTGGGAGTTAGAAAGGAAGCTAGCTCTTTAGTGAGTATATTGTGTGTTTAAGGCCTATTACATACAACATAGTACAGCACAGGAACAGGCCTTTCGGCCCATAATGTCTTGGCCAAACATGATGCCAAATTAAACTTGATCTCTTCTGCCTGCACATGATCCACATCCTTCCATTCCCTGCATATTCATGTGTCTATCTAAAGGTTTCTTAAATGCCATGATCATATCTGCTTCCACCACTACCCCGACAGTCTGTTCCAGGCTCCTACCACCCGCTGTTTAAAAAAAAGACTGGCCCCACTCATCTCCTTTAAATTTGCCGCCTTTCACCTTAAATGCATGTCCTCTAGGATTTGACATTTCTACGCTGGGAAAAAGAGTCTGACTGTTGACCCTTATCTATGCCTCTCAGAATTTTATAAACTGCTCTCAGGCCCCCCCTCAGCCTCCAGCCTCCAAAGAAAACAACCCAAATTTGTTCAATGTCTCCTTGTAGCTCATTTCCTCTAATCCAGGCAGCATTCTGGTAAACCTCTTCTGTACTCTTTCCAAAGCCTCCACATCCTTTGTGTGATGGGGTAACCAGAACTGCACACAATAGAAGAGGGTCCTGGGATTAATTGTATACTTTTGCCTTGTACTTAACCTCCCAAAGTGCAACACCTCACACTTGCCTGGATTAAATTCCATCTACTATTTCTCCTCCCCCCACCCCCCCCCATCTGTAACTGATTTATATTCTGCTATTTCCTTTGACAACCTTCACTATTCTCAACTCCAACAATCTTTGTGTCATTTGCAAACTGACTAACCCACCTATCTACATCAACAGGGGTCCCAGCACTGATACCCGCAGAATACCACTTGTCATAGACCTCCAGCCAGAATAACACTCTTCTACCACCACTCTCTGACTTCCATGAGCAAGCCAGTTCTGAATCCAAACTGCTAAGTCACCATGGATCCCATGCATCTTGATGTTCTGGATCAGCCTTACTTGAGGGATTTTGTCAAATGCCTTACTCGAGTCCATATAAACAACATCCCCTGCTTTACCCTCATCAATCTTCGTCACGTCCTCAAAAAATGCAATTGTTTGTAAAAACATTATCTGTCCCACACTAAGCCACACTGACTGTCCCTAATTAGGCCATGCTCTTCCAAATGCTCATAAATCCTATCCCTAAGAATCCTCTACAACAGCTTCCTACCACCTGATGTGAGGCCCACCTGACCTATAATTTTCCCGGTTTATCCCTATTTCCTTTCTTGAACAAAGAACAATACTGGCTACTCTTCAGTCCTCCAGAACCTCGCGTGTTGCTAGTGAGGATACAAAGATCTTTGTCAAGGCCCCCAGCAATCTCCTCTCTTACCTCTATCAGAAACCTGGGATATATCCCATCAGGCCCAAGGGACTTATCCACCAAGATACCCAGCACAACCTCCTTAATCTCAAAATGCCCTAGCACATTGGCACACCTCACACTGCTCTCACCAACCTCCATGTCCTTCTTGTTAGTACCTCACCCACATCCTCTGACTCCAAGCATAACTTCTCTCCTTTGTCCTTGAGTGGTTCCATCCTCAACCCTAGTTATCTTCTTGCTTTTAATATAAGTATAAAATACCATAAGATTCTTCTTAATCCTACTTGCCAAGGACATTCTTGGCCCCCTTAGGCCCTCCTAATCCCCTGCTTGAGTCCTTCCTGCTTCTTGATATTCTCAAGGGCCCTGCCTGATTTTATTCTTTTCCAAAAATTTGTAGTAGTACAGAACTTGATGCCAGTAATAAAAATATATAAAGAGGTAAATAATTATCAAAAGAAGTTAATTTATACATTCGTGATGGCAGGTGAGGTGATGTTTCACAGCCGTAGCATGTGGGTACTCCTCAACATGGGTATGATTAAGGGCATCATGTCTGCAGTAAATGTTTGCAGATTGAGGTGCTTCAGCTCAAAATCAATGTGCTGAGTTGCATCAAGGAGGGAGCAAGTATCTGGATGCTTTTTACTAGGTCATTCATATCCCTTAAGGCCTTCTGATTTGGTCAAGGGATTGTAACTCCAAGTGCAGCAGGTTAGGTGACTGAAAGGGCAGCAATACAGGAGCCTCAGCCTTTGCAATTGTGCAATGCAGCTTATTTGGATAAAAATGAGCACTACAGGGTGGATGAACTAGCTAACTATGACATTGTGGTAGCGCAAGCCATACAAGTGGGGGGAGCAAACAAGAATAGCAAGTGGAATTGGCACTGTTCTCTGTAGCAAAGAGCAAGAGCTAAGAAGGCTGTGTTGCCTGCCTGGTGCCAAGGTTCAGTGACTAGAGAGGAACATGCAGAGGGAAGGGAAAGGGGTTGTTGTGGTACATGTAGGTGCCAACAACGTAGGAAGATCAGCCAGCCTAGATGAGAATGTCACCACTGTCACAGGCTTTATCAGCAATTGTGTAGAGGACTGTGTACCAAAGAGGTCAATCCGGGTGTTCCCAAACCGGAAACAATGGATGAACTAGGAGATCCTCTCCCTACTGAAGTCCAGGGCTGTGCCATTCAAATCAGGTGACCCTGACCTATACAAGAAATTAGATACAACCGCCTTAAAGCTATCAGGGATGCCAAGAAACAATGCTGGTCCAAAATAGAGTCCCAGATCAGCCGTCAGTTGTGGCAGGGCTTAAATGCTATAATGGGCTACAAAATGAAGTTGAGCAGCATCGCCGACAACAGCGCATTCCTTCCCGAGGAGTCTAACGCATTCTATACATGTTTTGAACAGAAGGGGATTGTAATATTACCACCCGCCCGACAGCCTCCAATGCACCTGAACCCACAGTCACCGTTGCAGACATTAGATCAGTGTTGCGGAGAGTGAACCCGCGGAAGGTATGTAGCCTAGATGGTGTCACTGGCCTTGTCCTTAGATCCTGTATAGATCAGCTGGCGGGGATATTTGCAGACATTTTTAACCTCTCCCTACTTCAATCTGAGGTTCCCACCTGTTTTAAGAAGACCACTATCATCCCGGCACCTTCAAAAAATAAGGTAACGTGCCTTAATGACTATCGTCCGGTGGCTCTGACATCCACCAACATGAAGTGCTTCAAGAGGATGGTCATGGCCTCCCAGGCAACACTGGCCCACTGCAATTCGCCTACCACCGAAACAGGTCTACGGCAGACATCATCTCTAGAACAGAGGTTTTCAACCTGTGGTCGGGGTCCGCGGCGCGTTGCCAGGGGGTCCGCGAGCAAGCCAAGAAATAAATGGAAAAGCGACCTGTTACAAAGACGTAGCTTACTTGCTAGCTCCAGTTTTCCACTATTCAGAAAGTCGGCCATATCGATCCTATCTGTTATAGGCGACAATCTTAGAGACTTAGAAGGTGTTCCCTTCTGGTAAGCTGCCACTTAATATTCGATTTGTGTAGTCAGAGTAGTCAGTAGTGTTCACTACTCACTATTATTCTGTTGTGCACTGTAGTGTTAGCGAGACTGAGTGACGTTGTTGGTGTGCCTTAATAATATTGCTTACTTACCGTGCATTTATGCCACAGTGATGTCACTGTTAAATGAAATTTTAGCGTGTTAATTTTAGATTAGTTTTGATAATTTTGTTTATCAGTAATAGTAATTAAACTGTCCAGCATGTATTGCTGTGTATGGAGAAATTTCTAAAGAGAAAAGCTGACCAGAAACCAGAAGATTCTGATGATGAAGGGGAGAAGGGCGACCGAAAGAGAAAACAATGCAAGTACGATCCAGAATACATTTCATATGGCTTCATCGCAGTGGGAAAAAATGTGGACCAACCTCTGTGTTGTGTGTTTGCAAACACTGTCCAATGATGCAATGAAACCAGCGAAATTGAAGCACCATTTAACAACAGTGCATCCAGATATTGCCAGTAAGCCGAAGGAATATTTTGAGCGGCAAAAGGAGCTGTACCTCAAGCAGAAAGGCAAAATGACAGCCTGCGCCACTGTAAATGAGAAGGCTCTTCGTGCATCATGTTTGGTAGCATTACGAATAGCACATTCCAGAAAGCCTCTCACAATTGGAGAAGAGCTTATACTGCCTGCAGCAGTAGGTATGTGCGAAGTTGTCCTGGGAAAAGAATCCAGTCAAAAACTGAGAGCCATTGCACTGTCTGATAACACAATAAGCAGAAGAATTGGCTATATGGCGGAAGATATACAGAGCTGGCTGATAGCACGTCTTCAAGTCAGATTTGCAATTCAGCTCGATGAAAGTACTGATGTTGCCAGTGCTGCGCAGTTTTTGGTTTATGTTTGATATTGCTGGGAAGGAGAGGCTTTGGAAGACTTTTTGTTTTGCAAGGCGCTCCCAGGGTGTACAACCGGTGAAGAACTTCCGTGTGCTTGACACTTTTTTTGTACAATCGGCATTGGCGTGGACACAGTGTATTGGAGTATGCACGGATGGTGCTGCTGCAATGACGGGACTGAAGTCGGGTCAAGTCACACGAGTAACAGAAATAGCTCCACATGTAGCAGCAACCCACTGCATGATTCACCGTGAGGCTTTGGCTGCAAAGGATACAGATGAAAATCTTGCGGATGTGTTTTCCAGGTGCATTAAAATCGTTAACTTTATCAAAGCCAGGCCACTCAATCATCATTTGTTTGAAAACATATGCTGTGAAATGAAGCCGAGCATAAGCATTTGTTGCTACATACAGAAGTCAGATGGCTGTCACGAGGCTGCATTGTGCAGCATGTATATGAATTGCGAGATGAACTTCTCATTTTTCTAAATGAGCATAACGGATCATTGGCACAGTTCTTGACAGATGAGATGTGGGTTGCCAGATTAGCTTATCTTGCAGATATTTTCAACATTTTGAACATCTTAAATCTATCATTGCAAGGACCTGGCTCAAATGTTCTGAAAACGCATGACAAAATCAATGCCTTCCAGAAAAAACTCCATATCTGGAAGGGAAGATGCGAGCAAGGCGTCTATGATATGTTTCCGTTGCTGGCTGACTTTCTGACAGTGAATGAGACTAAGACAGAGGCTATTGCAAGCACCACTTTGAACCATATTCAACAGCTGTCACATTATTTCCATGAGTATTTCGGTGACGATGACATGAGCATGTTTGATTGGATTCGAAATCCACTTGAATGCATGCTTACTGATTTAACTGGACGTGAACAAGAAGAATTGGCTGAACTGTCATCTAACACGACTTTGTGCTTGTAGTTCAACTGAATGTCACTGTTGTCGTTCTGGATAGCATGTTCCCAGGAGTATCCACTGCTGTCCAGCAAAACTGTCAATGTTCTGTTACCATTTGCAACCACCTACTTGTGTGAAATAGCATTTTCTGCAGTCACTGCCATGAAAACCAAATACAGATCAAGACTGAATATTGAGGATGACGTACGCATATGTTTGTCGCACATACCACCATGTTTGGACAAATTCTGCAGTGCAAAACAGGCACAACCTTCACATTGAACGGAACACTGAAAGACACCGCTGGTAATTATCGGTGATTGAAATAGTCACTATTTCAATAGGACCTATGTGCAGTAATTTAAGTGTTGTATGCATGAATTATCGATCGTTTGATTTTGTGGGCTTTGGGGGTCCGCCACTTAACAAGGATGTGTTCTGGGGGGCCGCAGCATGAAAAAGGTTGAAAACCACTGCTCTAGAGCATCTGAACAGTAAAGACACCCATGTTAGCCTATTGATTATTGATTACAGCTCCACCTTCAATACTATAATTCCAAGCAAACTCATCTCCAAACACCTAGACCTGGGACTCAACACCTCCCTTTGGAACTGGATTCTTAACTTCCTGACCAACAGACTGCAATCAGCAAGGATAAGCAGCAACACCACTGCCACAAATATTCTCAACGCTGGTGCCCCACAAGGCTGCAACCTCATCCCCCTACTCTACTCCCTATATGCTCACAACTGTGTAGCCGGATCCTGCTCTAACTCTGTCTACAAGTTTGCAGATGACACCACCGTAATGGGCCGAATCTCAAATATCAGTACAGGAAGGAGATAGAGAGCTTAGTGGCATGATGTCATGACAACAACCTTTCCCTTAATGTCGGCAAAACAAAAGAGCTTGTCATTGATTTCAGGAAGGAGGACGGTGCACATGCTCCTTTTTACATCAACAGTGCTGAGGTCAAGAGGGTTGAAAGCTTCAAGTTCCTGGCAGTGAACATCACCAATAGCCTGTCCTGGTCCAACCACATAGACGCCATGGCCAAGAAAGCTCACCAGTGCCTCTACCTCCTCAGGAGGCTAAAGAAATTTGGCTTGTCCCCTTTGACCTTCAATTTTTATTGATGCACTATAGAGAGCATCCAATCTAGTTGCATCACAGCTTGGTATGGCAACTGCTCTGCCCATGGCTGCAAGAAACTGCAGAGTTGTGGACACAGCTCAGCACATCACAGAAACCAGCCTTCCCCTCCATGGACTCTGTCTACACTTCTTGCTGTCTCAGTAAAACAGCCAACATAATTAAAGACCTCACCCACCCAGGATATTCTCTCTTCTCCCCCTTCCATCAGGCAGAAGATATAAAAGTCTGAAAGCATATGCCACCAGTCTCAAGGACAGCTTCTATCCCGCTGTTATAAGACCATTGAACAGTCCCCTAGTGTGATTAAATGGACTCTTAACCTCATAATCTACCTCATCATGGCCTTGCACCTTATTGTCTGCCTGCACTGCACTTTCTCTCTAACTGTAACACCTTATTCTGCACTCTGTTATTGTCTTCCCTTGCCCTACCTTAATGTACTGTTGTAATGAAATAATCTGTATGGATGGCATGTTAAACAAAGTTTTTCACTGTACCTCAGTACACGTGACAATAATAAACCAATTTAGCAAAGTGAGATGTAGTCAAGATGAGGATCTGAATACTAAATGAAGAAGTGGAACTATGAAGGTAATTATCTTTTGACTGTTACTTAAGCTATGTGCAAGTTGACATAGGACAAATAAGATTAGAGAAATGAATGAGTGGCTCAAAAACTCCTAGAAATAGCTTTCTGTTCATGCGGCACCAGTATTAGGAAAGTGGAAGCTGTACCGTTGGGGTGGTGTACGCCTGAACCATGCTGGGAACAGCTTTCTAGTGAACTGGGATGTAGGGAGGATTTTAAAACTAAATAGTGGATGTAAAGGATCAAAGTTGCAGAAATGTGTTGGATCAAGGAGCAGTGACAAGGTGAAAGAGAAAGGTATTAATATAGGAAAAAGATTCATACGGCACAGAAACAGGACAGTCGCCGCACCGTGTCCATGCTGATCATCAAGTACCCATCTATACTAATTCTGTTTACCAGAACTCAGACCATAGCCTTCTTTGCTTTGGCGATTGAAATGCTTGTCTAGATACTAAAATGTTGTGCCTTCAAGATTTCAACCATTCTCAGGGTGATTAAACTCTTCAAAAATACCTTCTAAACCTCCTGCCCCTTACGCTTAAACCTATACCTTCTAGTTTTAGATAGCCTTGCTAAGGAGAAATGTTTCTTACTATTCACCCTATCCCTCATAATTTTGTATACCTCAATCAGATCCCCCTCAACCTTCTCCACTCCAAGGTAAACAAACCCAGCCTATACATTCTCTTACCCATCCACCCTTGAGTGTGGTAACCAGAACTGCATACAGTACTCCAGCTGTGGCCTAACAAGTGTTTTATAAGGTTGCACCATAACCTCCTTTCTCTTGTATTCTGTGCTCTGGTTAATGAAAACGAGAATCCCATATGAAGAGGGCATACCTAATCTAATTGCATTGCCACCTTCGGGGACCCTTGGACTTGTTCACCATGGTCTCTCTTTTACTTGATACTTCCTTGGGCCTGACCATTCATTGTGTCAGTCCTACCCTTATTAATGGTCCCAAAATGCATGATCTCACACTTGCCTGGATTAAGTTCCATCTGTCATTGTTCTGCCCATGTTATCAACTGATCAATCTCATCCTGTTGTTTAAGACAACTCTTCTCACTATCAACAGCACCATCAATTTTCATGATATCTGCAATGAGGAATGTTAAGCCAGCTGTTACAGTAAGGATAGCGTTGCGAAACTGCAGTGATTACGGTTGTGCTGGTTGGTTCAAGAACCGAATGGTTGAAGGGAAGTAGCTGTTTTTTTAGACGTAAGGTTTATTTTTAAATTTTTAAAAAATTTTATTTACAGTGTGGTAACAGGCCCTTCCGGCACAACGAGTCTGCGCCGCCCATTTTAAACCCCAAATTAACCTACCCGTATGTCTTTAGCATGTGGGAGGAAACCGGAGCACCCGGCAGAAACCCACGCAGACATGGGAGAACGTACAAACTCCTTACAGACAGCGACGGGAATCAAACCCCCATCGCTGGCGCTGTAATAGCGTCGTGCTAACCGCTACACTACCATGAACTAGTGGCGTGGGATTTCAGGCTTCTATACCTCGTGTCCCATGGTAGCTGTGAAAAGATGGCATGGCCTGGATGGTGGGGATATTTGAGGATGGATGTTGCCTTCTGAGGCAGCAACTCCTGTAGATACTACTGATAGCAGATGAATTAAATAGATACTTTACATCCATCCTCGCTACAGAGGATACAGTAATATTGTAGAAAAAAGAAATAAATTGGGAATTGGAAAGGAGAGAGGAACTTGGGAAAACTTTAATCAGCTGACCAGTGGTATTGAGCAAATTGTTGGAGCTGTGGGCTGACATGCTTCTGGGTCCTGATGGACTTTGTGATTAGTTCAAAAAGTGAGAGATTTGGTAGGTTTTAATTTTCCAAAATTCCCTATTTCTGCGGAAGTTTCTATTAGATTGGAAAATAGCAAATGAAACTCCTTTATTCAAAAGATAAATTAAATTGGTTTATTATTGTCACATGCACTGAGGTGCAATGAGAAACTTGTCTTGCATGATGTATGTACAGATCAATTCATTACAACAGTGCATTGAGGTAGTACAAGGTAAAACAGAGTGTAGAATAAAGTGTTACAGTTACAGAGAAAGTGCAGTGCAGGTAGACAATAAGGTGCAAGGTTATAACGAGGTAATTGTGAGATCAAGCGTACATATTGTACAAGGGAACCGTTCAATAGTCTTATAACATAGGGATAGAAGCTGTCCTTGAGCCTGGTGGTACGTGCTTTCAGGCTTTTGTATCTTCTGCCCGATGGGGGGGGGGGGGGGGGGGGGTGAAGAGAGAATGTCTGGGGTGGATAGGGTCTTTAATTATACTGGCTGCTTTACCATGGCAGTGAGAAGTGTAGATGGAGTCCATGGGTGGGAGGGGGGGAGCTGGGGCTGGTTTTTGTGATGTGCTGTGCTGTGTCCACAACTCTCTGCAGTTTCTTGCGGTCACGGGCAGAGCAGTTGCCATACCAAGCCATGATGCATCTGGATTGGATGCTTTCTATGGTGCATCGATTAAAAATTGGTGAGGATCAAAGGGGACGTGCCAAATTTCTTTAGCCTCCTGAGGAAGTAGAAGTTCTGGTAAGCTTTCTTGGCTGTGGTGTCAACGTGGTTGGACCAGGACAGGCTATTGGTGATGTTCACTCCTAGGAAGTCTCAACCCTCTTGACCTCAGTGTCATTGATGTAAACAGAAGCATGTGCACCTTCCCCCCCCCCACCCCCACCTCTTCCTGAAGTCAGTGACCGTCTCTCTTGTTCTGCTGACATTGAAGGAAAGGTTGTTGTCATGAGACCATGTCACTATGCTCTTTATCTCCTTCCTGTACTCCGACTCATCATTGTTTGATGTACGGCCCACTATGCTGGCATCGTCTGCAAACTTGTAGATGGAGTTAGAACAGAATCTACTCACCCAGTCGTGACTGTATAGGGCTGAGGATGCAGCCTTGTGGGGCACCGGTGTTGAGGATAATTGTGGCGGAGGTGTTGTTATCTATGGAAGAAGTCAGAAAGCAGGAAACAGCAAGTCAGTTTGTTTCCATGTATCATAGGGAAAATGTTAGATGCTAATACTGGAGGGCAAAGCATTAAGGTGAGAGGAGGAAAGTTTAAGTTGTTGTATCAAAGGTTATTGGGGATGATAAAAGCTCACAGTGTTGGAGGAAACATTGATTACCTAACAGTAATTGGAGGGTAGACGTGAGTCTTGATGAGGTAGATATGGCAAGGGTGTTTTCTGTCCTGGAAAATTCTAGAACTAGGGGTCTCTGTTTAAAAATTGAAGGGCCACTCATTTAAGACAGATGTGATGAAATTTTTTTTCACTCAAGAGGGTTACAAGGCTTTGGAACTCTCTTCCTCAAAGAGTGATAGAAGCAGAGTCTTTGAATATTTTTAAGGCACAGGTAGATAAATGCTTGATAAACAAGATGGTTAAAGATTACCATGGGTGGACAGGAATGCAGAGTTGAGTTTATAATTAGATCAGGTCTTACTAAATAGCAGAGGAGGCTTGTTAGGCTGAGTGGCCTACTTTTGCCCATGATTTTTATGTTTGTATAAGATGGATCTTGAGGTGTTTTTTGAAATTCAAGATCAAATGCCCCTCTGAAGTAGATTTAATCTTTGAATTTGACCTTGTTTGTATTAAGGATTTGCCTCCCCATTTTTAAAATTGGAATACAGTTGGGATTCAAACCCCAGTCCCTGGGCCATTCCAGTCAACACTTTAACTGTCCCATCCCACTATAACTCTTCCATTGTGTTCATTCTCTAATCCATTCTTAGGCTTTATCTTAAATCTTCATTGGTTTAAGTTTAGATACTGGTGAATTTGAATTTAAATTAAATTTTTAAAAAATTTTATTTACAGCGTGGTAACAGGCCCTTTCGGCCCAATGAGTCTGCGCCGTCCATTTTAAACCCAAATTAACCTATCCGTACGTCTTTGGAATGTGGGAGGAAACCGGAGCACCCGGAGGAAACCCACATAGACACGGGAGAACATGATGTTTCATGGTAACACCTAATAATACAGTCATAGAGATACACAGAACAAAAACAGGCCCTTCTACCCACTGAGTCCATGCTGACCATCAACCACCCATTTACACCGATCTTACATTAATCCCAATTTTATTCTCCCCACATCCTCTTCAACTCTCCAGATTCTACCTCTCACCTACACACGCGGGGCAATTTACAGAGGCCAATTAGCCTACAAACCTGCACATCTTTGGGATATGTGAAAAAACTGGAACACCTGGAGGAAACCCATGTGGTCACAGGGAGAATGTGCAAACTCCACACTGACAGCACCCAAGATCAGGATTGAATCTGGGTCTCTGGTGCTATGAGGCAGAGGCTCTATTAGATGTGGCACTGTGCCACCCTAAAATATTTTTGAATATTCAGTCAAGCATTTTGCAGAGTTTTCCACAGCCCACTTCAGATGTCACTTTCTTAAAACAAAAACTCAAGGAGATTAACAAGATATGATATTACGTTCAGCTTCATTTGCAAATTCTCTGCTGATGGACCTGCCTCAGCATCACCCAGACAACATCCAGGCCTGGGCTGACAAATGGAAGGGAACATTTGTGCCACAAAAATGCCTGGCAGTTACTCTTTCAGAATGAAATACAATGAAATTATCCAAATCTTAAAAAGGCACCACCATTCCCAGCTTCCACACAGTTAACATCCTCAGAATCCTCACTTCTACCTTGCAGAGGCCAGATGTCAACTCCTGGACACTTCCTCCTACCTACCCCTAAACCATGACCCAACCAAGGACCACCAGGACATTATCTCCCGCACCATCACTGACCTCATCACCTCGGGAGATCTACTACCACCCCCCCCCACCCCACAGCTACCAACATGATAGTCCTGCAACCTGGGACTGCCCATTTGCATCTACTCCCCAAAATCCACAAGATGGACTGTCCCAGCAGACGTATTGTCTCCACATGCTCTTTCCCCATGGAGCTCGTATCCTTGTACCTAGACACTATCCTGCCCCCTCCCCCAGTCCAATCCCTTCCCACCTACATCCGTGACACATTACATGCTCTCCAACTCTTCCATAGCTTTAAGTTCTCCGGCATGCACAACCTCATCTTCACTATGGACGTCCAGTACCAATGTACCTCCATTCCCCATCATGACAGCCTTACCGCCCTCCGCTTCTTTCTTGACCAGAGATAGAACCAGTCCCCTTCCACTAATACTCTCATCCATATTTATTGAGGTACAAAAAATATTCATTAGCAGAGTATAATGGAGATAATACTTTAGATGCCTTGTAAAAATGTCAAATAAATTTGTTAAATTTATCACTTACATCTTTGTAGAACTGTAAAGTACTTTACACTATTCTTTCCAAAGTGAGTGAATTATGTACATTGATATTTTGTTTAGGAGTGGAATTAATTACAAAACTTTGAGTGAAAGATGAGAAATGACATAAATCTGTTGGAGAAGATACATTTCTATTAGACACTCAATTGAGCAGAAAAAAGCAGTAGACTTGCAACTACATTGTGACCCCTGTTCTGTCTGTTTGATGAAATTGTGTCTGACAGGTCCCTAAAAAAAAAAAGGTATAGAGAAAACAAAAAATAGTTGATGAATCAGTCAGATTTGCTGTGGATTAAAATAATGTGGAAAATATTCTCAACGTTGTCTCAGAGATTTACATCTTTGCAATTTGATATTACAGTAGCTATAGGGATTTTGGGAGGTGAAGCGATCTGTGTGCTTGGCTTTCTGCTACAAGCATCTGTCCAGGCAGATGCAGAAAATTACCTCAAAAATGCAACTAACATCAAAATTGAATTTTTTTTTTAAAAAAGCAGAATGCACATTGGTTTTAGCATGCTCAGAGTGTGATTGTATGAAGTGTCTGAGATTCTTGGAATTGCACAGGATACACAATAGATATCACTTTGCCCAACATGTCCCTGCTGGCAGTTGTGCTTCGTTTCAAGTCTGCTCATGTTCTTCCTATCCAAAGTGTTAAATGCATGACTGCCTGTTTCCATGTTGTATATTTCATAATTTTATAACTTTAACCCTTTCTTTTTTTCTTTCAAAAGTATATATAAAACATAAAATCTAACTTCCCCTTAACTGCATCTCTACTGTTCACCTCAACCATTCAGTTCCAGTGAATTTCTTATGCACACCCAATCGTATTTTGATAGCTAACTCTTTGCCTATTCCTGTTCTTACAACTTTTTAACAGAGTCCCCTATTGTGTTGGAATTTTTATTTGCATCCCCTTGCCAAATGTATGCCTGATTGCCTACTCGTATACTCAACCTTATCCTTAATATTTGTGTAAATAATTCACTGAGGACTGTAAAGGCCTCAGTTTTAATGTGAGGAATGTGTTGGTTTCTCTATGAATTTGTGGTTAGCTTTGTGAAACAATCACTCCTACACTTCCTTCTGGAATTGTCTTTAGCACAGTCAGTGCATTCACCTTTATAATGCCTGCTGGCCAGAGTTCTAAGTTACTCAGGCTGCACTGCCATTTTAGGAAAGCAGAGCTCGGTGTAATCTTAACATTTGATATTAGTGTAAAACAGACGACATTGACTGTTATGCACCCCTTTCGATTTTCCATTCCATTGATGTCAAAGCGAGATTATTTCAAGGAATTTAATTTTTAAGTCCTGATGGCAATCTACATCCCACCCCAGAAGGACATGAAGCCTGCACTCAATGAACTATACTCTGGGGTCAACAGCCTTGAAACAGGATACCCTGAGGTCACCTTCATTATTGCAGGTGACTTCAACCAGGCCAATCTCAAGAGTGTGTTACCAAAGTACTACCAGCACGTCTCCTATCCCACCAGGGGCCCAAACACCCTTGACCATTGCTATACAAAGATGCCTCCTGAGCCACCCCTTGCCCTCGCTTCGGTCAATCAGACCACCAGGCTGTGCTCCTTCTCCCTGCATACAAACAGAAACTGAAATGGGCGGATCCATTACAGAAAGTCGTGCAGTGCTGGTCTGAGGAAATAGATGAGCTTCTACATGACTGCTTTGAGTTAGTAGAGTGGTCCATGTTCAAAGACTCAGCTGCCAGCCTTGTGAGTATGTCATCACCATCACAGACTTTATCAGCAAGTGTGTTGAGGGCTGTGTACCAAAGACGACAATATGGGTGTTCCCAAACCAGAAACCACGGATGAACTGGGAGATCCACTCCGTACTGAAGTCGAGGACTGCTGCATTTCCAATCAGGTGACCCTAACCTTTACAAGAAATTGAGATATGACCTCCGTAAAGCTATCGGAGATGCCAAGAGACAATACCAGTTCAAAATAGTCCCAGAACAGCCATCAGTTATGGTAGGGCTTGCATGCTATAATGGGCTACAAAATGAAGTTGGGCAGCATAGTCAACAACAGCACATCCCTTCCTGATGAGCTTAATGCATTCTATGCACATTTTGAGCAGAAGGGGATTGATTTGTCACCACCCATCGTGACAGCCTCCAATGCAACTGAAACCGTGGTCACCATTGAGGACATAAGATCAGTCTTCCTGAGAGTGAACCCGAGGAAAGTGTCTGGCCCAAATGGTGTCCCTGGCCACGTCCTCAGATGTTGTGCTGATTGGCTGGTGAGGATATTTGCAGACATATTTAACCTCTCACTGCTTCAATCTGAAGTTCCCACCTGTTCTAAGAAGATCACTATCATCCTGGTACCTAAGAAAAACAACGTAATATGCCTTAATGACTACAGACCAGTGGCTCTGACATCCACCATCATGAAGTGCTTCGAGAGGCTGGTCATGGCACGCATTAACTCCAGCCTCCTGGTAAACCGCGACCCACTGCAATTCACCTATTGCCGAAATGGGTCTACAGTGGACACCATCTCTTTAGCCCTACACTCATCTCTGGAGCATCTGGACAGTAAAGATACCTATGTTAGACTATTGTTTATTGACTACAGCTCCGCCTTCAATACTATAATTCAAAGCAAACTCATCACCAAACCCCAAGACCTGGGATTCAACGCCTCCCTCTACAACTGG
This sequence comes from Pristis pectinata, assembly GCF_009764475.1. Classification (NCBI taxonomy): domain Eukaryota; kingdom Metazoa; phylum Chordata; class Chondrichthyes; order Rhinopristiformes; family Pristidae; genus Pristis; species Pristis pectinata. Next base: position 30,699,253 of record NC_067407.1, on the reverse strand, counting down.
ATCCTTGACTTTCTGACCAACAGACTGCAATCAGTGAGGATAGGCAGCAACACTTCCAGCACGATTATTCTCAACACTGGTGCCCAACAAGGCTGCATCCTAAGCCCTCTACTCTACTCCGTATATACTCTTGGCTGCGTGGCCATATTCTGCTCTAACTCTATCTGCAAGTTTGTATATGATACTACCATAGTGGGCCGTATCTGAAATAACGATGAGTCGGAGTACAGGAAGGAGATCGAGAGCTTAGTGACATGGTGTCATGACAACAACCTTTCTCTCAATGTCAGCAAAACAAAAAGAAATGGCCATTGACTTCAGGAAAAGGGGCGCAGTGTACATGCATCTGTCTACATTAATGGTGCTGAGATCGAGAGGATTGAGAGCTTCAAGTTCCTGAGAATGAACATCACCAATAGCCTGTCCTGGTCCGACCACGTAGACGCCACGACCAAGAAAGCTCACCAGCGCCTCTACTTCCTCAGGAGGCTAAAGAAATTCGTTATGTCCCCTTTGACACTTACCAACTTTTATTGATGCACCATAGGAAGCATCCTATCTGGATGCATGACGGCTTGATATGGCAACTGCTCTGCCTGGGACGGCAAGAAACTGCAGAGAGTTGTGGACACAGCTCCGCACATCATGGAAACCAGCCTCCCCTCCATGGATTTTGTCTATACCTCTCGCTGCCTTGGTGAAGCAGCCAACATAATCAAAGACCCCACCCACCCGGGTCATTCTCACTTCTCCCTTCTTGCATCAGGCAGAAGATACAGGAGCTTGAGGGCACATGCCACCAGGCTCCAGGACAGCTTCTATCCCACTTATAAGACTATTGAACAGTTCCCTAGTATGATAAAATGGACTCTTGACCTCGCAATCTACCTCGTTATTACCTTGCACCTTATTGTCTACCTGCACTGCACTTTCTCTGTAACTATAACACTTTACTCTGCATTCTGTATTGTTTTACCTTGTACTACCTTAATGCACTGTGTAATGAATTGGCCTGTATGAGCAGTATGCAAGATAAGTTTTTCACTGTACCTCAGTGCAAATGACAATAATAAAGCACTATCAACACCAAATTTAAATTAAGGAATTTAAAGGAATTTTACAACTAGGTTGTGGAACTTGAAGACTGGCAAAAGACAAGTTTTTCAACCTGAGAAAGGATTCTGTTTTCCCGATCTTGATTGCACTTTCAGAAAATGGGAGAGAAGAGAAATAAAATAATATTAAGTGACTAAAAAGAATGTTTCATGCTGATGACTTGGCAAACATCAATTACAGTACTTTTGTGGTACATTCTGTGCTTATTACGACGGTTTTGCGGCAGTGTCTACTCTGACTGGGGGCAGATGCTGGTTGTGTTACGACTCTGAAAGCGGTCTATCTCGGCCCATTAACAGTGATGCAGGAATCTGCTCCGAAACAACCGAATATTGCTCCTGTCTTGCCTAAATTAAGTTTCCTTTTATTGTTCGCGGCAATGTTTCTCGCGACAGCTATGGTGATTTTCTTTCTCATTCCCCCCTCCGAAGAAAAGAGCAAAGATTTTTATGCATTTAAGGGAGTAAACATCAGAGGCAAGTTAATTTCACTGGAGAAGTACAGAGGGTCGGTAAGTTAGCAACTCCACGCTGTAATTAACTCGGCATGGTAAAGGGCTGTGCAAAGTTGCCCATTTATGAAGCAGGAAGGTTAAACCCTACCAGCAAATGTGAACTTCGAAAATAGATGCTCTAATTGAAAAATCAGTTCATTGCTGCATCGGTAAATTGGGGAATCATGGAGGGCCCCTTTGAGGACTCCGACTGTATACGTGGCATCGTCGATAAAAAATTTAACCATTCTTCCCAAACGCGTGCACTTACCGCCAGAAAACAGAAAAGCAAACTCGCCTTAGTGGTTACAATTTTTTATTTAAGTTAACTGATGCATCCGGACAATCGATTGCATTTGATACAGTCCGACCATCACTTTCTAAAACTAACCAGTCATGTTTGGACATTAAATCATAGATTAACAGAATAATTCAGTTTAGAGGAAGCCTTTGGGCCCATTCTGTCGGTATTAGTTCATTATTAGAGTTGACCAGTTACTCTTTTCCAGAGTAACTTTTTTTGCCATTGATTCGATTTTTTTTTCTTTTGAAGCTTGCAACTGAATCTTCTTCACACAGGCAATGCATTCCAGGGATTTCACTCACTTCAAATATTTTAAAACAGTCCTTCTGACGCATCTGGTTATTTTGCTGATCAACTTAAATCTTTGTCCTCTTGTTAATGACTTTTGCTACAAGAACCAGTTTCTTCTTCCTCTGTCAAAACCCTCTTAATCTCCACTGCTCCAAAAGAATTGATTCCAGTTTCTCCAGATTCACCATATAATTGAAGTCTCTTATCCTTGTACAATTCTCTTAATCTCTTCTGCACATTCTCTTAGATCTTCAACCTTTCAAAAGTTTGGTGTCTAGAACCAAATACAATACTTCAGCAGCAGCCTAACCAATGTTCTTTAAAGTCTTATTATATTTTTAGAATCAGAATTATTATCACGAACTTAAATGATGTGAAATTTGTTTTTTTTGTGGCAACAGTACAGTGCAAAGACATTAAAATGACAAAAATAAATAGTGCAAAAAGAAGGAATAACGAGGTTGTGTTCATGGGTTGATGGACCATTCAGAAATCTAATGGCAGAGGGGAAGAAACTGTTTCTGAATTGTTGAGTGTGGGTCTTCAGGCTCCTGTACCTCATCCCTGATGGTAGTAACAAGAAGAGGGCATGTCCCAGATGGTGACGGTCTTTAGTGATGGATGCCGCCTTCTTGAGGCACCGCCTCTTGAAGATGTTCTCGACGGTGAGGAGGGTTGTGCCCGTGATGGAGCTGGCTGAGTCTACAGCCCTCTGCGGCCTCTTGTGATCCTGTGCATTGGAGCCTTCATACCAGAATATTTGTTGAAGTAGCTAAACTTCAAAAGTACTTTATTTGCTGTAAAGTGATTTGGGATGCCCTAAGGTTGCAGAAGGCAATAGATAAAGGCAAGTCTTCCCTCTTTTTCTTAAGCAGTGGGTGTTGCATTGCAGCCCATCTGCATCCAGGTAAGACTGGAAGAATATGCTTAAGTCCTTAACACCTTCCATCCTTCCTTCACTTAACAACTTAGGATGCAACTTTCTGGATCAGGTGATTTTACAAATTTAAGGATGACCAACTTTTAAATACCTCCTTTCTATTTTTATGCTATCCCATATTACTTTTACCTCTGCCTGTAATTGTAACATTGACAGGATCTTCATCCTTAGTGAAAATCTCATTTGGTATCCTGCCATGCCCTCTATCTCTTTTGGTCTTTAAACGTCCCTACCCTTTTTGTCTTAGAAAATTATCACCTCTACGTTCCTTCATTCTAACAAATTGTGTCTGTATTCTGTTCTTTAACTAAATCATTTCTCTGCTTTTTTAAAAATTTGATCCACCTCTTTTTTTTCTTTCCTTATCTTTCTGCAACACCTTGAAGTTAGGAATATTAACTGCACAATGGTGGGATTAACTGCCCTTGAAGTCAAGACAGATTTGACTGAATGTAGCATCGAGGAGCCTTGATAAAACTGAAGTGAAAAAGCATCAAAGGGAAAACACTCCAGTGTTTAGAGTCATTCCTTGTACAAAGTGTTTTGGTTATTGGAGGTCGATCATCCCAGCCCAAGAATATTGCTGCAAGAGTTTCTCATGTCCTAGACAAAACCATTTTCCAGGCACATCATCAACGATGTTCTTTCTGTCATAAAGTCGAGTAAGGATGTTCACTGATTTAGCACAAAGTTCATTTCCATTCTCAGCTACTCAGCAAATGAAGCAGTCTATGCTTGCATGTAGCACAACCCACATTCAAAAATGGATGATTAGTGGCAAGTATTGTTCATGCCACAAAAACATGCCTAGCAATAGCCACCTACAACAGAGAGACTATCCAGTTACCTTTCATATTCAATAATACTACCATCAACATCCTGGGGCAAATCCAACCCATTATTTCCCCCCATTTAGTTTAAATACCCTCTGTTTATCTTTCTTCTTTATATTTAGGCTTGTTTCATGAAGATTTCTACTCCACTCCCATCTTGCCAGTTTAAAGCCTTTTCCACCTCCCTGTTTATCCATTCCCATGGTGCACTGGTATCACTATGGTTTGGGAACAGTCTGTCCTATCAGTCCACCTCCTTCCTCTTCTAGTGCTAGTGCTTCGCAGGAAATGAGTCCCATTTTTCCACACTAGCCTTTAGCCTTTAACTATCTTAATCTACCACAATTTACAGAAGCTTGGGAAATAAAACTTTAATTTAACTTCCTCTTCCTGAGCAGGGCCTGCTTTACATTCCGACTGATGTTGTTTATTCCAACACAAACCTTGACAACTGGAGTTTCCCATTCCATTCCAAATTTCTCTCCAATTAGTCATTAATTTAAATTATAATTTAGACTGAGGAGTGATGTTCTTACTCATGCAGAATGAATATTATTTATTCAGGAAGAACACTGCTACAGGGAATGGTTAAAGTACACTCCATTACAACTTTTCAGGGAAAATTGATCAATATTTGAAGGAAAGAAAGCAATGGAGCTACAGAAGAGAGTAGGACAGTAACATTAGTTTTGGATTGCTGAAGCAAAGAGTCTATGTGTAAACTTTGGAGAGTAGCTGTCTATGCTATAAACTGTGGTGTGCTGGTATTTAATCATTGTAAAGGCAGGTTTAAGACCACACCTAGCCACTACCTCGTGAGTCCTTAACATGTCTTTTTTTCTCACTGAAGTGATCCTCAGTGATCAGAAAATTCATATGGCTTTATTTATTTTGGTTCCCATCTTTAAAAAGAATGAAACCAAGACAGATCTTAGGAAATTTGTCTGGCCCAACTGGAAAGTCTGAGGGTGATTTGATTTGGGGCTTCTGCTCTCATTTCAATAATTTAAATGAGATTTTTCCAAATTACTGCAAAGATGGAAATCCTTCTGCTTTTAGCTACATCTGTTATTCTCACTTAGCTTTAAATGTAAAGACATCTCACCTTTTGTTGTAAACAGGCAGCTCACCTATTTAACAAAAGGAACTTGTTTGTTTTGTTGGGAACAGAATATCATGAGGTCACAAAAGGAACTACAATGAGTCAGAGTACAGTAAGGAGATAGAGAGCTTAGTGACATGGTGTCATGACAACAACCTTTCCCTCAATGTCAGCAAAACAAAAGAGCTGGTCATTGACTTCAAGAAGAGGGACTGTGCACATGCACCTGTCTACATCAATGGTGCTGAGGTCGAGAGGGTTGAGAGCTTCAAGTTCCCAGGAGTGAACATCACCAATAGCCTGTCCTGGTCCAACCATGTAGCCACCACAGCCAAGAAAGCTCACCAGCACCTCTACTTCCTCAGGAAGCTAAAGAAATTTGGCATGTCCCCTTTGACACACCAACTTTTATCAATGCACCAAAGAAAGCACCTATCTGGATACATCATGGCTTGGTATGACAACTGCTCTGCCTGGGACTGCAAGAAACTACAGAGAGTTGTGGACACAGCTCAGCACATCATGGAAACCATCTTCCCCTCCATGGACTCTGTCTATACTTCTCACTGCCTCGGTAAAGCAGCCAGCATAATCAAAGACCCCACCCACCCAGGACATTCTCTCTTCACCCCTCTCCCATCAGGCAGAAGATGCAGGAGTCTGAGGGCACATACCACCAGGCTCAAGGACAGCTTCGACCCGCAGTTATAAGACTATTGAACAGTTCCCTAGTACGATAAGATGGACTCTTGACCTCGCAATCTACCTCGTTATTACCTTGCACCTTATTGTCTACCTGCACTGCACTTTCTCTGCAACTATAACACTTTACTCTGCATTCTGTATTGTTTTACCTTGTACTACCTCGATGCACTGTGTAATGAATTGATCTGTATGAACAGTATGCAAGACAGGTTTTTCACTGTACCTCGGTACAAGTGACAATAATATTCCAATTCCAGTAAATGCAAGTTCTTTCTGTCTAAGGTTCGTGTGCTGAAAACTATGTTAACTTTAGCAACAGCCCTGCTATTTTCAATGCACTCCTGGCTGGCTTCTCTCATTCCACATGCCATCAACTGAGACCTCTGCTGCTCTAATTTGCACCACTTGCCCAACCCCTCTCTGTATTGCCTGACATTGACTCCTGGTTAAATAATGTGTTGAATTTAAAATTCTCCTTCCTGTTTTCAAATCCCTCCAATCTCTGTGTTTCTTCTTCAGCCCTGTAACACACTCCCAGCCTGGTGTCACGAACCAGCAACAAAAGAAACACACTGGGCATGATTCAGTGTTAAAAACTATTTTATTAATTACTACTTATGATAATACGTAAAATAAAAGTAAAAATGTTAGTATGTTAGAATTCAAAAATGTTAAACCTCGAATGTTAACCCCAAAACTGAACTCTTCGTGTGTGTGTGTGGCAAAGTCCAAAACTCCCAGTTCCGGAATGGTTCTTAAAGTTCAGTTCCGCAAGCCATAAGGTGAAACATGAGCAAGGGCTTCTTCGACAACCACCGTTGTCTGAAGATAAGACGTAGACGTAGAGAAACATAGAGAGAGTAAATACGAAATCCAAATGTTCCACGATGGAACCAAAACGACACTCCAGTGTTTACTCGGTAGTGACTTCCTCACCCCGAAAAGCATCCGAATCGTGGTCGTCCACACACAAATACCTGTTTCCTTCTACAGGTCAGCAACAAAGTGAACTCCACCGGATTACTTCCAACTTCCATACATGGATTTCAGTGGCAAACACAGTTATTGTTTCTCATCCATCGATAGAGAAAACAAGCAGGCTGGTGTCTCTCTCCCTTCTCTCTCTCTCTCCTTCTGACTTCTTCAACAACGTCATTACGTCCTTTATCTTCTATTGACGTAAGCACGCCCCACACACACACACTCTCTATCTTAAAGGGACTTTCACTGAGTCTGTAACACCTCCCACCTAAAAAAAATTTTTCCCAAGAAAAATTTAACCGCGCATACAGTTAGTAATGTTAATGATTATCATGCTACACAACTACAGACTATCAGATTAGTACAGATACATGTTTCCCATTTAACATCGGGAAAGACAGTCAGCAATCACATTATCTTTGCCTTTAATGTGAGTTATCATGAGATCAAACTCTTGCAAAATTAAACTCCAGTTTAACAGCTTTCTGTTCTTGTTTTTGACTCGGCTCAGAAACACCAATGGGTTATGATCTGTATATACAGTCAATGGTTTCTGAGCGGTGCAAACATATACACTGAAATGTTGCAAGGCTAAAACAAGCGACAGTAATTCTTTCTCTATGGTGGAATAATTCTTTTGATGCTCATTAAATTTCTTTGAAAAGTAAGCTACAGGATGGTCAATATCATCAAGGTCACCCTTCTGCAACAACACAGCTCCTGCAGCTTCATCACTGGCATCTACTGCTAATGAAAATGGCTTTTCAAAGTCAGGTGTTTTGAGCACAGGATGGTAGCATAAAATGGCTTTCAGCTTCTCAAATGCTTCTTGACAAGAATCTGTCCAAACAAACTTTACTCCCTTCTTCAGAAGATTAGTTATGGGAAGAGTAATATCAGCAAAATTTTTGGTAATATCCAACCATTCCCAAAAATCTTCTAACAGTCCTCGTACCTGTGGGAATAGGGAACTCAGATATTGCTTGAACTTTTGCCTGAACAGGAGCTTGCTTGCCTTGACCTACAACATAACCAAGATACGTCACAGTGGCATGGCCAAATTCACTTTTAGCTAAGTTAACTGTAAGGTTAGCCTTGGAAAGTCTTTCAAACAACCTTTCTAACGCAGAGATGTGATCTTCCCAAGTATCATTCCCAGTCACTAAGTCGTCAATGTAGGCATCTGTATGTTTTAACCCATGAATCACTGAATTAATCATTCTTTGAAATGTTGCCGGAGCATTTTTCATTCCAAATGGCAAAACATTGTATTCATACAATCCAGAAGGGGTTACAAAGGCAGAAATCTCCCTTCCTCTATCTGTTAATGGAACACACCAGTACCCTTTTACTAAGTCAATCTTTGTAAGAAATTTTGCCTTTCCCACTCTATCTATGCAATCATCCACCCTAGGAATAGGGTAAGCATCTGACTTCGTTACAGCATTCACTTTCCTGTAATCTGTGCAAAATCTAACAGTTCCATCAGGTTTAGGTACAATAACACAGGGCGAACTCCAATTTGAAGCAGAATGTCTAATAATATCATTTTCCAACATGTATTTTATCTCCTGATCAACAAGTTTACTTTTTTCCACATTCATTCGATATGGGTGTTGTTTGATTGGTTTTGCATCCCCAACATCAACATCATGGGTAATTATCGATGTTCTGTTTGGAACATGTGGGAACAGATTTTTAAATTTTAAAATTAATTCTCTCATCTGTTGTTTTTGTGAGACTTGTAAATGGTCCAACTTCGTTTCAAGGTTCTCCATGATATTTTGGTTTTTTAGTTTCGATGGAACAATATTTGGTCTAAATTGGCCTTCCTCAACATCAACATCAGGCATTCCAGAAACAACCTTTACATCATCCACCAAGGCCACAACTGAATCCCTCTCATAATAAGGTTTTAGCATGTTTACATGACAGAGTTGTGTTTTCTTGCGTCTATCTGGTGTTTTGATTATATATGTTAAATCAGTCACTCGAGATTCAATAACATAGGGTCCAGAAAAACGAGATTGCAAGGGATTATTTTGGCTAGGGAAAAATACCAACACCTTTTGCCCCACTGCGAATGTCCTAGGCCGAGCACGTCTATCAAAATATGTCTTCATTCTTATCTGGCTGGTTTTCAAATTCTCTCTCGCTAGCTGGCAGACTCTCTCCAACCGAGTTTTAAATTTTTGGACATAGTCCAACAGACTCAAGTGCACTTCTTCATTAACCCATTGCTCTCTTAACAACTCCAAAGGTCCTCTCACCCTATGTCCAAATACAAGCTCAAACGGACTAAATCCTGTTGACTCCTGGATTGAATCTCTAACGGCAAACAAAAGTAAATGAATGCCTTCGTCCCAATCCTTTGTGTTTTCAAAGCAATAAGTCTTCAGCATATTTTTGAGAGTAGAATGAAATCTCTCCAGAGCTCCTTGAGATTCTGGGTGATATGCAGATGATACAATCTGCTTTGCTCCCAGCTCAGACTAGTTGTTGAAAAATTTTTGACATAAAATTACTACCTTGATCAGATTGGATTTCTTTTGGCAAACCAAACAAGGTAAAAAATTTTAAAAGAGCCTTTGACACCGTCTTGGCCCTAATATTTCTAAGGGGTATTCCTCTGGAAATCTAGAAGTGGCACACATGATGGTTAACAAATACTGATTTCCAGTCTTAGACTTTGGCAATGGGCCAACACAGTCCACAATCACCTTCGAAAAGGGTTCACCAAAAGCAGGAATTGGTTTCAAAGGAGCCACAGGGGGTTTTTGATTTGGTTTACCTACCACTTGACATGTGTGACAGGTTCGACAAAACATCACCCTGTGTAAAGGGACAGACATGGTGTCATCTGTAACGCCTCGCACTAGATTTACCTCACCAGTGTCAGTTTCTTCACCAAAATTTAAAACACTGTCCAGCAAGAGAGATTGACAAGCCCCAGTATCTCTAAGAATTTTCACTGGCACCTGGGGTGACTCATCATTCAGTGAAACAAAACCCTCTGATACATAAGAACGGAATTCCTTTCTCACCTCCTCCAACTTTTCCGCTTTTACCTCTTGCAAGGACTGATCTTTAACAGCATCTCCTAAACCTTTTTGATTGTTAATTGCCTGAAAGCAAGCATTGGGCACAGCTTCCTTCCTTTTCTTCAAAAGGGCACAATTAGATATCACATGGCCAGGTTTCCTACAGTAATAACAAGTACGCTCAACAGGTTTCTCCAGCCCTGGCTTCTTTTCATCTTTTCCTTTTTGATTACCTCCCAATTTAATCTCCGGTTTACCTGGATTGTCCTTGTAACTCTCTTGAAAGGTTTTAGGTTGTCCCCATTTGGATTTATGGGTTAAAGCATAATCATCTGCCAACCTAGCAGTTTCTTGTAAAGTTTCCACTGCCTTTTCATTTAAATATGTTGTTAATTCAGCTGGAACACATCTTTTAAAGTCCTCCACTAATATCAATTCTTTCAATTTATCAAAATCCCCATCTACATTTTTAGCCATGTACCATCGTTCAAAACATATTCTCTTTCCATTGGCAAATTCCATATAAGTCTGATCTGCAGATTTCCTCAAGTCTCCAAGTTTTTGCCTATAAGCTTCAGGTACCAATTCATAGGCCTTCAATATAGCTTGTTTTACCTTGGTATAATCAGCTGCATCCTCAGCAGACAAAGCAGAATAAGCTTTTTGAGCTTTACCTTTAATCACACTCTGTACCATAAGAGCCCATCCTTTCCTTGGCCAGTTTGAACTCACAGCAACCTTTTCAAAATGTTGGAAATACTGATCAACCTGATCTTCCTCAAACGGAGGGACTAATCGAACCTCCCTGCTGGCTGAAAAACCATCATCAGAATCAGATTCCGAATTCTTTCGCTTCATTTGTAAATCATGCTGCCTCTGTTTTTCCTTCTCCTCACTATCCAGCTCCATCCTCTTCAATTCCATCTGCTTCATTGCTAGATCAGCCTCTATCTTCATCTGAGTTATCTCTCGTTCAGTCTCTAATTTCTTTTGTTTGGCCTCTAATCTCTTTTCCTCTTGTTCGGCCTCTAATCTCTTTTGCTCTCGTTCAGCCTCTATCTTTAACTGGGTTTGCTCTCGTTCAGCCTCTATCTTTAACTGGGTTTGCTCTCGTTCAGCCTCTATCTTTGCCAGCTGCACCTGTGCCTCAGAAATTGCTATTTCACTGCCAGGAAACTGTTTTAACACTTCCTTCTCAAACACCTTCTTTCCCACATAATGGCCAGCTATCAGTCTCTGAATATCTGCCTTTCTCATAGACTGCTTTACTTCTGTAAGGTTTAGCTTTGTAGCAATCTTTATCAGATCATCCTTTTTCGCCACCTCCAATCCCTTTTGGGTTGGTGACTCCAAAAATGCCTTAATATCCATTGCTGCTGGTTTCCACACACACAAGCCAATTAAAAAGAATTTATCAGACCTCCCTCAACAATCTTTGGATTGAATCCCGAACAAATCTCGTCAATCTGGGGAACGATCCCAGACAACACTCGTTAATCTTTGGATTGGATCCCGGACGAATCTCGTTAACCTTGGGAACTATCCCGGACGAGCCCCCAATTTTGTCACGAACCAGCAACAAAAGAAACACACTGGGCATGATTCAGTGTTAAAAACTATTTTATTGATTACTACTTATGATAATACGTAAAATAAAAGTAAAAATATTAGTATGTTAGAATTCAAAAATGTTAAACCTCGAACGTTAACCCCAAAACTGAACTCTTCGTGTGTGTGTGTGTGGCAAAGTCCAAAACTCCCAGTTCCGGAATGGTTCTTAAAGTTCAGTTCCGCAAGCCATAAGGTGAAACATGAGCAAGGGCTTCTTCGACAACCACCGTTGTCTGAAGATAAGACGTAGACGTAGAGAAACATAGAGAGAGTAAATACGAAATCCAAATGTTCCACGATGGAACCAAAACGACACTCCAGTGTTTACTCGGTAGTGACTTCCTCACCCCGAAAAGCATCCGAATCGTGGTCGTCCACACACAAATACCTGTTTCCTTCTACAGGTCAGCAACAAAGTGAACTCCACCGGATTACTTCTAACTTCCATACATGGATTTCAGTGGCAAACGCAGTTATTGTTTCTCATCCATCGATAGAGAAAACAAGCAGGCTGGTGTCTCTCTCCCTTCTCTCTCTCTCTCCTTCTGACTTCTTCAACAACGTCATTACGTCCTTTATCTTCTATTGACGTAAGCACGCCCCACACACACATACACACACACTCTCTATCTTAAAGGGACTTTCACTGAGTCCGTAACACTGGGTTCTTCCTCATCCAAGAATTTGCCACACTAATGAAGCCATGCCTTCAGATGTTGAGGACCTAAGGTCTGGAATTCCTTCCTAAAACCTCTCCACCTGCCTTTCCTCCTTTAAGATGCTCTTAAAATCTGCCTGTTCGATTAGGTTTTTAAACTAGTTGCTCTTTATGTGGTTCTTTGACGTTTTGTAGAGCATCTTTGGATGTTTTCGTATGTTTAAAAAAGCTTTATAAATACAGGTTTTTGTTATTCAATATTTATTCTGGTTGTCTTGCATATACTTTTCACAAGGGGGCACTATTGATCAACTGCATAGCTGTTAAAAAACTAAGCGTGATTTCACACAGTTGAAATGATCTCTGAAGTGGACAGTTGAAATATTGATCTCTAATTTGGACAGTGGTTGAAGGGGAAGTGATTCCCACCCACACTATGATATCCAGCAAGTTTTTGACTTCTGAATCTGAAATTGGAGACAAGCTTGGAGATCTGATGCTAGAGGATCTGACATTATTCAAATATCCATTACAGCTGCTCTTCAGGCGCACCCCTGTATTCCATTCCCATTCCTACCAGTCCATCAAAGTTCTCTCACCCTTTGTTCACCTTTTCCATTCCCCCTCCTCACCCTTTACCTAGACTTGTTTTCTTCCCCCACCTGGCTCCATCTGCCCATCATCCCCCACCTCACCTATAAACCTACTAGTCCCTGACTCACCCCTGCCTCTCACCCCTTTATACTGGTTATCTCCTCTTTACACTCTCAGTCCTGATGCAGGGCATTGAGCCGAAGAGTTGACCATCCCTTTGCCTCCACAGATGCTGTCTGACCTGCTGAATTGCTCCAACGGTTTGTTTTTTTTCCTCAAAAACAAACTGATGACTTTAATATTTGGTTAAGCCTGAGGCTGTGGTTTAACCCGGTGTCAAAGCATTCCTATGGGCAGTGCTTGCCCTGGCACATTATGTGAGACTATTTGCAAGTGAAAAGTTCTGCAGTGAAAACTTGAGAGTGCAAAACTTCTTTTAAAAGTTAGGGAGACGGCATTCTGGTCTGTTTTAATCTGGGTGAAAATCAGTTATCCACCCATGTCACTGGTCATGGACAAGTTCAAAATCAAAGTTTGTCTGCACCATTTTCCACTCTCAGCTCCTTCCTGTTCCTCTTGTTCCTGGATAACAAAGTTGGATCTTTTTGGGAATTGCCTGGTCACCTGTGAGCTATTGGAAGAGGTTTCCTGATTGGACTCAGCCCCAAAAGGATAAGGAGCAAAGGAAAGGAGTAAATAGGAAAGGTCTAGAGGGTAGGGGCCAATGGGACTAGCTCAGGTGGGAATCTTGGTTGGTTGGCATGGACCAGGTGGGCCAAAGGGCTTGTTTCTGTTCTTTATGACTATGTGCAGGGAGTAACAAGCATGGGCCATTCACCACTGCCAGGAAATAACTGGGTTTTTGAATTTTATGTGATATTGAAACATATTTTCCAAATGATTACATACTGATCCACAGAATAATTTGGCATCAATGTAAGAATATAAGAATCAAGCTAATTCGAAAAGAATTATCAAAATTTCAGTGGGAAGAAGCTTTCACACTTGATCATTTTTGTTTGCTTGTTTAATTTTGTTTTTAACAATTTCTCTTTATTACAAAAAAGTTTTCTTCTTTTAAGAATCCTTGTGACTTTATTGTAGAAGCTTGTCTTTGGCCACCAGCACTACATGTCCTCTCCAGGTTATGAATACCTGATTTATGGACACTCTGTACATAAGAGCGTGCATTTGGGAGACCAGCAGGATGGATGGGGATGGATTTATGAGCTGCGGTCGGGCTGCAGGCATCTTCTGCCAGATAGGGAGCCGCGCATTTCCATGTGTCTTCTCTCCCCAACGCCTACTACCTCCACCGCACCCCCATCTGAGCCGCAGTAATCAGAGTTGGGTCAAGTAGAGCGGAGCTGGGAGCGCAGAGCAGATTCACTCACTGAGTCAGTGGGGCTGGCTGGTGGATGCTCTTCCCATTCCCGCTCACTCTCCTCTCACAGCTGTTTCTTTGATCCTCTTCTACACGCTGTTGTTGTTCACATCCAACTTATGAACAGTTTGCACTATGAACAATTCTCAGGAATGGAACCCTATCATAACCTGGGGACTGCCTTTATTGTGGTACAAATCATATTTTTCTGCCCCCTTACTTTCACTTTAATAGAACTGAGCATTGGAAAGAAGTGCCATTGGCAGCTGATAATATAATGCCATGTAGACAAATTTTGTCCATTTGGCACTAATGACTGTAAATAAATTTCGCCCTGTAGTTTCTCATATTTGGAACAGCTGCAAGTCCAGTGATGGCATTGTTCAGGTAATACACCATTAACCTCCTTGATCTTAATGGGTTTCTACTCCCAGGGTCAGATCAATAGAAGACATGATGAGGAGCCTGTTGCATTTTTTTCCTTTATGAATTGTTGCCTTAGAAACAGTTGGAAAAGGGAGAGGGAATTACAAATGCAGTCTTTTTTCCCTCATTTAAAGCTCAAGAGGAACAACAGACGTAGCCAAAAGTAGGAATGCTTCCATCAATTGCCATAGTTTTATTCCAACCTATTAGTTTTGTTATTATAATTAAATTTGTGATGCTATATCTTGTTGGTATTAAGATTCTGATTTGTTTGCAACTCTGCAAATCATGTACTTGACTATATCCGAATTTGGTCCACGTACAATTCACAAACTGACTTTCAACAACAAACACAAAGTGATAATGGATCTCTTTTCAGTCATGTGACCATTTTCAACAGTTGCTTTCATCAAGGCTTGGCTTTGTAACTGCACTTCGACTGAATGGCACATCGTGACCTGTTGTATGCAGGGTACCTGAAATTATGAGCAGCCACCTGTTAGTAACAATGAAAACCTTACGGTTATCAGTGCCACCAGACACCAATGGTTAGACCAAATTGGCAGCATGCTCTGACAGCAAACCCATGAGTAGTATCTTGGTACAATGCTCTTTTGTTGGCTTGTTAATTAAAATGAACGTGAAATGAGAGTGTTGAATTGAAAGCATTGTCCATCTGGAAACACTGCTATCCCATCTTTTCTAAAAGGTTGGAGATTGCAGAGCTCTGATATGCATGTCCGAGTGCACGACTTGCAAAAGCTACAGCAAATATATATTAGGAATATTGATATCATTTATTTTCAGCACCACAAATAAATATTAGGAATGTTAATATTTCAGCCACAGCAAATATATATTAGTAATGTTAATATAATATCATTTATTGCTAGGGGAAGTGAATACCAAAATAGGGAGTTCCTGCTTCAGCAATACCATATCTGGAGTACTGTGTACAATATCAGATTCCTTATTTAAGGGAGTATGTAAATGTGTTGAAGTTGTTCAGAGATTTACCAGACTGATACCTGGAATGGGCAGGTTGCTTTATGACAAAAGGTTGGACAGTCAAGGCAAGTATCTGGTGGAATTCTGAAGAGTGAGCAGAGACTTGATTGAAATATATCATATCCCGTGGAGTCTTGACAGGGTGGATGTTGAGAGGATGCTTTTTGTGGGAGAATCTAGAACAAGATGCTTCTGTTCAGGAATAAGAGGCTGTTCATTTATGAAGAGGTGAGGTGAATGTTTCATCAGAGAGTCGTGATTCTTTGGAAGTCTCTTATTCCTATCTTATCCAGTTGATCAGCTAACAAAATATGAACTTTGTAAAATATTCATATGCAGTCAATTGATGAAAATAATCATCAGTTTGTTATGGACTCCTTTCACAAAAATGTGTTTGACACTTGTGCTTTGACCGTCATATATTCTGTTAATGAGGATGGTTCTGGTGGCTAATGGTATTTTGTTCTTATGAACTACCCAAGATAATTTTCCAATTTTTTAAAGTTGTTTTTGCATTTCCTAGGAGATTATATGGTTGCTGGAGGATAGGCATGTCAATAGGGCACGTGTGATTCTCCAAATGTGCCTTTGTTACTTTTGCTTTTAATCTTAAACTACTGTCCTTGTGTAACTTTCTGTTCTTCTTTGGCAGGTCTCATTAGTTGTTAATGTTGCCAGTGAGTGTGGCTTCACAGAAAGTCACTACAAAGACCTACAGCAATTGCAGCGGGAATTAGGGCCAATGCATTTCAATGTCCTGGGATTCCCCTGTAATCAATTTGGGAATCAAGAGCCAGGAACTGACCAAGAGATTGAGAAGTTCGTTCGAAAAACCTATGGAGTTACCTTCCCATTGTTTAGTAAGATCGCCGTCAAAGGCACTGGTGTAAATGCAGCATTCAAATATTTGATAGGTAAGAATGAAATGCATTTATAATTAGTTTGAAACATGACATAAATTAACAATAAAATCCATTCCTAATATTCAAAAAGTACAGATCCTTTTCTGTAAGGATAAAGTTATTAGAACTTTTATTGTGAATTTCAAATAACATTCTATTTGTCTCCTAATATTTTAGGTGTTTAAGTGGCTCTAAGATAAGTATGTAAATAAGCAGAGAATGGAGGGATATGGACCATGTGCAGGCAGAAGGGATTAGTATAATTGGGCATCACTAGCTAGATTAGTACGGCACAGGTTCATGGGCTGAAGTGCCAGTTCCTATGCTGTAGTGTTCTATGTTCTAATATCTGTTGTCCTGAACTATCCGAGGTTTCTATTTGGAATTTGGGTAAATCTTTGCCTGTTAATAATGTCTTTTTATGATGAAACTCATTTGTTTTCTCCATTTCTCAGTTCCGATAAAGGGTTTTCAAGCTGAAGTATTAATTCTGTCACCAGCATGTGTGGAGAGAGAAACAGAAATGTATCCAGCATTTTCTGTTTTTATTCTATTGTGGGCAGTTTTGAAAAATGCATTATTTGGTTCGCTGGAATGGAGTTTTGAAGCTTTTAGATGTTACATCTTGATCAAAGTAATAACAATAGTTTCCCAGGCTTTCTATTCCCTGCATTTTAAACCATCCCACCATTCCACAGACACACAGCTTCTAGGACTTTGAGCTAGTGGCCATTTGTCCCTTGTGGTTTGAGACTCATTGTCACTGAACAATGTAAGGACTTACAAAAGAAGCTTTTTTAAATAAATAATCATCAACCAGAGTCCCTAAATCAGGCTGATGATATTTCCTATCCCAGTAAAAATTCGAGGTCAGCCAATTACACATCCACTGTAAAATATTTTCATCGATTCCTGTTTTCATTATTTCCAAAGCAATTATATCCTCTCCCCTTCATGAACAGGGCATCTCGGGATGCTTGTTTCCTATTCTTTAGTTAAGTAACTTGCGATGTAATGTTGCATCATGCAATAGAAAGACAGAGCAGTGGACGTATAAATGAAAGATTGAGGAGAAAACAGCAATGGTTGTTTCACTTGAATCCCATTAAAATGAACTTCCAGTAATTCATCCATCTTCTACAACTCTTTTCATGGTTCTCTGCGAGAACACATTTTTAAAACATCTGCAGTGATATTTTTGTCCTTAACAAATCGATAGCTCAAGCTTTTCTGCAAGGGGCAAATACTTAGATAAATTCAATGAAGGTGGGTGGCATAGAGGACAGGATTATTAAGCCCTGAGAAGCAGCTATTTTGCTGATGCAGGCCAGAGATAGTAAATCTGATTCAATGGCTGAGGCTGGGCATGCAAGAGGATTTCACCTATGTGTGCGTACGTTTTTGGTACTTCTGCATCTGACTTTAGTTAGATAGCACTTGGTATAGATATGTGGCAAAGTCATCTAGGGCTAATTTTAACACCCAGCAGGAACATGTTGATTGCAGAGCTAAAATCACAGCAGTCACTTCTTGTTATCTTCATCCAATAAAACCCAGCAATTAAGAGATTGGCACCAGCTGGGTTCAGGACTTGCCGGAACACACATATGTAGTTGCTGGTAGATCTGGAATTTCCTGGAAAATCTAGTCCTTTTAAATACAGAACGAAAAGAATGCTAAAGATTTTCAGAAGATCTCACAACACGTAACATGGAGAAAGAAACAGAATTAACATTTACCATTTCCAGCGTTGTATTATTTTTATTTCAGACCATTAGTATCTCAGTACTTTGCCTTTGTTTATTAATCCAGCATTTAATATAATCTCAACATAAAAGTGGCATTGATTGAATTGGAATTGATGATGTTTTCAGAATGAATGAGTGTTGTAAGAAGTGGAACATTTTTCCTCGCAGATTGAGTTGTCCTCATCTGAAATTGGGTGTAAGTGCAGTGGAACAAATTTATGTTTGACACATACTTGAACCATGGAATGACTTTTCTACAAAGCATCCTGCCGCCTACACGTGGCCTTCCACTGATCACATGCCCTCTCCATCACCAAGATCACTACTTCCAATCCACAGATTTTCTCACCTCCATTTCTGCTGCTGAAATCCAGTTCACTCACACTCCATTCCCTAGTTACCTCAAAATGTAACTCTTCCACTGGTCTTCTGGCAAGCCTTCCACTTTGCATCGTAGAAAAATGCTCATCCAAAAATCTACTGTTCATACCTCTCACTGGCTTCCATTCCCTCATCCCTTCTGTGCTTGTTGACCTTAGTGAGTCACCTGTCAGGTAATAACCTGATTTTAAAATTCTTATCCTTATTTCTAAATCTCTCCGTGACCTCAGCTCTTGCTCTCTCTCAGCCCTTCTGTAGCCCTACAAGCCTGTTACTTCTCCAATTCTGCTGTCTTGTATGTTCAGTTTTAATCCTTCTTCCATTTGAAGTGTGTTTTCAGCTTTCGTTATCTTAAGCTCTGGAATGCCCTTCCAAAACCTCACTGGCTTTCTACCTCTTTTTGCTCCTTTAAGACTATCTTAAAAAAATTGCTCAAGCTTTTAGTTGCCTGTCTTAAATGCAGACAGGGATCAAATTCGGATTTCCAACAATCCCAGTAATTTTCTTACATATCCTGATGGTTTTGTGAAATGCACTGTTATGTGTTCCTGTGTTAGATATGCCATAACAACCCAGGGTAGAATATATTTGAAAAATCAGGGTAAAGTAAATTGAAATCTGTTATACTTAAATTTATTTTTCTTCATTCTTTTATAGACTCCACTGGTAAGGAACCAGACTGGAATTTCTGGAAGTATCTTGTGGATCCAAATGGTAAGGTGGTCAATGTTTGGCCACCTTCTGTTTCAGTTGCAGAAATAAAGCCACATATTGTATCACTAGTGAGACAACTCATTGTGAAACGAAAAGAAGAATTGTAACCTCACCCTGAATTAATGTCTCGTTATTCAATGGGTCAGTCATTTGTGTTTTAAATTTTGCTTTGTGAAGCCCACTAATTCACACCACATGACATAAACATAAATTGTGTTCTTCTCTATTGCAGAAAAAAGCTAATTCAACCACTATTTATACAGTGTTACAATTTGCCTATCTTTTTTAGAAAAACGTATGTTTTAATGTCAGGGGCTCCATATGAAATTTACAGAAGTTTTATTTATATTACTTGTGCTGAGGAAATAAACTGAATTCATGAAAAGGCTGAAAAAAAGATTATTACAGGTTAAAATTCATTAGAAGTAAAACCAGTTCTTCAATATGAAATATTAGGGAAAATATTCCATTTCTTTAATTCAGGGGGTAATTTTAATTTGGAGCTGAATCCAGCAAGGGATTGGGGTGAGCACCACATGTGATTTCAATATCAGGCCTTTTCAACTGACCACCTGAATCAGATTGAAGGGGCCATTTGGTTAGTGGGTGGCAGTGGAAGTCTTGATGTTGTTAAGGAAGGCTGGAGGTTTGGCCTGATCTGTAGAGGGAAGGGATGGTCTTAGAGTAAGGTAAACCTCAATTTTCCTTTTATAGTCTGGAGAAGCCTTCCAGTTTCTTCTGGCCCCACAGGGAGTTTTTATTTAAACCCATGTCTTCTTCTCATCCGTACTCTTCTCATTGTTTTCACCTGGGGAGATGGCCACAATTACCCCACACACACACCCACTAAGGGTCATATTTAAAGTTCCATTTGATGCCTGATGATGTCATTAGGTGCTTTAACTGTTTGGTTATAGTCTGGATTGAAAAGAGACAAAACCAAGCAGGAAAATGTTAAGTCACCCAATTGGTATGCATCTTAACTGCCTGTGAGTGCTGGAAGTGTAGGGTTAAAAATGCTTTCCTCTACCCTCCATCTTTCTGTTAGTGCATGGTAAAGTGGGAATGATGCATTTTTTGGGGAGAATGCTAGATGAAGAGATGCCCAATATCAATTTTATTTAATTGTAGGTGCATAGTAGTGTCATGAGTTGGACTGCTCTGAGTAAAAGAAAGGTAAATATTTTTCTTTACAATCATTATTTGTGTCTCTCCAGTGATTGGACATAGTTAACTAAATTGTTATCTTCAGTTGGCAGGGCCTCAGCTGGTGAGAGAAAGCTTGTAATTTGTGGATCAACAATTTCCTTTCCAATTTGAAGTGTGTGCATTTTTTTTTCCTTTCCTGACTCAACAGCCTTTAACCCACAGGAAGATAACTTCTGCTCTGCTCTTCCTAAAGACAGAGAGCACTAGAAGAAATGGATGTGGAAAAGTAGGGCATGCCTTCAATTTTCTTTTCATTTGAGACCCTCCACAAAAATAGCACCCAGACTGAAATAAGTATTGAATCACACTATTGTTTTAAATTATATTCCACCATAGAAAAAAAATCATATTTGTGATGCAGCATGTTCAATACAACTTCCTGAACCAATTCTCAGAAAATGTGACATGTATTACTATATCAAAGGTTCATTTTCTATTGGATCTGTTTTTGCTTCCATATTGGTGCTACTTTATGACTGAGTTCTTAATGTTTAAGGCTTCCTGCAATCCTCCAATATTTGATCAATTCTGCACAATGGGTACCTGAGGAAGCTGTTGAATAAATAAATTGAATAAAATTTGAATCATTTCAAATTCCTATTGGTTCATTCATAAGTGTACAGTAGGTCATAGGTACAGTCTCCTCTCTATCCATACTTTATTCTAGCATAGATAAGAAATTGGTATCTCCTATTCAAGCCAGCATGAATGCTTAGCAATCCTGTAGTTGCATTTCATTTTTTTGTTCTGTTGGATGATAGGCACGGTACATGATCTATGCTTACAGGCTAGTGTACTTTCTGATGTGATCATTTTTAATTATTGGAAGTGACACTGTATACAGTATTATGCTATTAAAAGCTCCGTTATTGCCATCTCCAGCAGTAATTTTTGAAGTACATTGAAACTATACCAGAAAAGATGTCATTATATACCACTTTCATTTTCTATAAACCCAAGTAAAGACATTGATCAGTGAAGAAAAATGTAACATTTTGACAGAAGAAAAAGTTTATTAAAATTTATCCAAACTTTGCAGTGTTTTGGACATGAACAGAGAAAATGATTCAGCCTACTGTCTGGGCTGATCATCAAGCACCCATTTACACTCATCCTACACTGATCCCATTTTATGTCTCCTCCCACCTCCCTGAGATTCTACCACTTATGCATGAGGAGCAATTTATAGTTGCCTATCAACCCACACATGTGGGATATGTGAGGAAACTAGAGAACCTGGAGGAAGCCTACATGGTCACAGGGAGAATGTGCAAACTCCACGCAGCACCAGAGGTCAGGATTGAACCTGAGTCAGTGGAGATGTGAGGCAGCAGCACCACTAACTGTGCCATTACCCTATCCCTGACTTCTAGACCCTTGTCATTGTATGTTACTTTCCTGGCATATAATTATGGAAAAAACATTTTTGTCTATTATGACTTCCTACTTAGGATTGTGCCTAATTGCACCTTGCTATCTCCCATCCTTGTGCTATGTCTCAAATTGTTCTCTGAGCCTCTATTGCAAGACTTGATTCAATCCTGATGATGTAAACGAGGGTCAGGAGATGGGGTAGCCCTTGTCTCAAGGTGACTTGTGTTTGGTAGTGGAGGTGTTGATGGTTCCAGTTCCATTTAAAACTTCTGGGCATTCTCTTCATGTTCCAGCATCCATAGGTACAGTAAAATTCTGTCAATCTGACACACTTGGGACTTTGGTCATATCAGACTAGCAGATTTTCTGGACTATTGAATGTTATTCCAATTAATACACTTGACACTTTTTTTAGATGTTACGCAGTAGAATGATAAATGTTCCAATGAACCTGGTAAGTTTTAAAAGGAGCAACAAGCAACCTGCTGGAGGAACTCAGTGGGTTGAGCAGCATCTGTAGGGGGGAAAGGAATTGTTGACATGTTGGGTCGAAACTCTGTATTGGGATACAATTCAATTCCTTTACCCCCAACAGGCGCTGCTCAACCTGCTGAGTTCCTTCAGCGGATTGTTGCTCCAGATCCTAGCACCTGCAGTCTCTCATGTTTCCAAGTTTAGAGGGAGTGCTAGAACCAGGGCCCCAGTGAGCAGGAAGGAAATGTGGGAACTGGGGCACTGGGAAGTTGGAGACGAGTGCAGCAAACATTACCTGGTGAGCCAGATGCTTGAACCATCATGATTTCTGAATAGTTGGAGAGTGGATTATCAGTTTTATTTACCGTGATTTGAAGAAGACCACTGCAGTCCACTCAGTCTGGTTCTGAGAGAGAGAGAGCAATATCAGCCATAAGGCCTCCATTCCTTTGAGCTCTGGTTTGTAACCCAACTGCTTAGATGGATCCTGATCTAATGAAAACGATCACAATGGGCTGACCCGGAGATATGGCAGTGGCCACGGTCAGAAAAATACAGCATGGAAATAGGCTTTTCGGCCCACTGAGTATGTGCTGACTGTAAGGCACTCGTTTATGCACTAACCCTGTCGGAACTCATTTCAATCTCCCTACTTTCCCCCAGCCACCCCCACAGATTCTACCAGGGGTAATTCACAGTAGCCAATTAACTTGCATATTTTTGGGATTTGTGAAGAAACTACTTGCCTGGAGGAAACCCATGCAGTAACAGGAGAAATTGCAGGCTCCAAACGGAGAGCAATGGAGATCAGGTTTGAAGCCGGGTCAGTGGAGTTGTGAGGCAGTAGCTCTACAAACTGCACCAGTATGCCACCCCAAAATGTTTTCCTTCCACAAACATCTCTTATTGAAATTGGAAACTTCTTCCACATTAGATATGGAAGCAGGAGAACAAGATGAGGGAGATGAGTGGGAAACTGAAAATTAGTGTAGGAAAAATAGGTTTATAAGTTCCTGCACAGGAGGTTGAACAACAAGGTTAGTGCAAAAGAAGTTGGCGGATATACACTGTTATGGATTGAGAATTAGTTATCACACAGCGAAGAGTGGGAATAAATGGATTACTCTCAGATTGGCAGTGCTGTGACTAGTAAGGTACTGTGGGACCGATGTTTGGGGTTCAACTGTTCACATTCCCTGTCAATGATTTAGTGAGGGGATAAAATGTTATTTTTCTAAGCTTACAGATGAGACTAAATTAGGTGTCATTTTGAGTAGGGAGGAGAATGTAAAGAGGGTTCAAGCAGATATGAACAAGCCAAGTGAGTAGCTGAGAACATAACAGATTGGAATACAATGTGGAAAAAGCAGAGTATTTGTTAAATGGGGAGAGATTGGGTAATATTGATGTTCGAAGGGACTTTGGTGTTCCTGTACACAAGTTGCTGAAGGTCAATATGGAGGTGCAACACGTGATTAAAAGGTCAAATTCATTATTCTTTATTACAAGAGGATTTGAATGAAGAAGTAAGGAAGTCTTATTGCAATTGGATTAAGGCTTGCTGGGACAACACCTGGATGATTGCTACAGTTTTGGTCTCCTCACCTAAGAAAGGATGTATCTGTCATACAGGGAATGCAGCAAAGATTCACTAGACTGGTTCCAGGGATGGAAGGTTTATGTTTGAGGAGAAGTTGAGCATATTGGGAATGTATTCTCTAGAGTTTAGAAGAATGAGAGGAGATCTCATTGCAACATATAAAATTCTGAAAGGACTTGACAGGCTAGATGCAGGGAAGATGTTCTCTTGGCAGTTCCAGAATAAAGGTTAGAATGTTTAGGACTGAGATGAGGAAATCTTTCTTCATTTAATGTGTGGTGAACCTTTGCAATTCTCTATTCCAAAGGGCTGTGGAGGCTCAGTTGTTGCCTTCATTTCAAAACACAGAACAATAGATTTCAGAGCATTAATGCAGTTGAGGGATGTGGGAATGGTGCTGAGGTAGAAGATCAGCCATGATCTCCATGAATAGCAGAGCAAGCTTGAAAGTATAGGTGGCCTATTCCTGCTCCTTTTTCTTATATTCTTGTGGAAGCAGGGGTAGGCATTTTAGTCCCTTATAGTTGCTCTCTTTGTCATTAAGATCTTTTAACATAGTTGCACTTTCCTGCACTAACTCCATATCCCTTAATATTTAAACATCTGATGATCTCTACAGCTGCCTCAGGAAGTCAGTTCCAAAGGTTCGTCATCCTCTGTATGAAGAAATTTCTTCCAATCTGTGTCCTGAATAGCAAACTCCTTACTGTGAGACTATAACCCCTGCTTCTTGCTGCCTGAGCACAGGGAAACTTCAACTCTACATCCACCCTATCAAACCCCATAGGAGCTTTGTATATTTCAATTCTTCTAAACTCAGGTCTAGGCCTAGTCTGTTTAATCTCTGCTCTTAGAACATATGGTTTACTTTTAAATGCCTTCTGAAATGGCCTAGCAAAGTGCTGATGTTCCCAAGAGCCTACTGGTTTGTCCTTCTTAGTGGAGGTCACAGCTTTGGCAAGGGCTACTGAAGTAGCCTTAGAGAGTAAGTGCAGTTCAATTTGTACAAGATACACACTGCAGCCCTGGTGTACCGTGAGTAGAGTTCACATCAGGACGCTGGAGAAAAGGAGGAATCTTCTAACTTGTTGAACAAACGCGCCCCCCACCCCCCATAAAAAATTATAGTTGTGGGGTCATCGCCAAAGGGTGCTAAATTGGTGTGATTTTGGCATAACAACTGGGCTTCTGGTCGGCAGATCTTTGGTCATTTTAATAATAGTGTATAAATATATAAATAAGGAATCCAAGGAGAATGCTTTTGGATTCAGCTAAGGAATAGCTTGGTATTAGTCTCATTATCAGAAGCATACCACCAATAGAAAGAAAATCAACAATGAAATTCAAAATAAAATATTCTGAAAAAAATTGGAAGTACCTGGAAAATCTTGTGAAGAAAACCGTTGAAAACCTCAAAGAAGGATTCAATTAGTTTTGCTCAAATTGATGATCCTTCAGAAAGAAGGATTAATGTGCAATTCAAATGTTATTTGCAAAGGATTAGCTTAATTCTTGGAACAGTGATTTTTTATGGGGGAGGGTTTGTTCAATGAGTTAGAAGATTGTCAACTGTAAATATTTAGTTGTATTACTGTTTATTAGGTTCCTGTTTTCTTCTGATTAAACAAATTTGCTTGTTATTTTTAATTTAAAACTGAATCTGATGTTATGATTTTAAGAGCAAAGTTAAAACTAATGAAAGAAAAAGTTCAAAAGCCAAAAGCATTTATTAGATAATAACTGGGAGCTGCTGAACTGGACTTCAAACTGTCAAACTTGAGGAAGAGATCAGTCATCATCAAATCGAATTAGTGAACACACGTGATAGCTTGAATAGCCTATTTCTATTGAAGAAGATTAATTCAGCTGTAATCCCATTGACCGAAAAGGCTATAGACTGTAGAGCATGAAAAGCTGTGTCTTAATTGCACAAGATACTCCCAAAATGGGGCATATTTCTGGGTGGCTGTTGTCCACATCCTGACCAGGAGTCATCAAACCTGAAGGGCCATTTCCAGGTTGGAGCTGAAGATTTTGGCTTGCAATTATTGCTAGCATCTCCATATGCTTCATGTGATAGTGCATGTAGGCTGTTGAATCCACCAGGATGATCATTTGATATTACTTACATAAAATTATACCACACAGGAGACCCAACAGACCACTGTGACAGATCTTAACGGGAGGGCTGAGGTCTGCTTTGATGTTGGCTAAAGGGCCCAATCTTACCTGGGCACATGTTGGGAATCATGTCAATCTTCCTTTGAGTAGATCTTTTCTTTATCTTTCCAAATCTACACCAACCCCTCAAATTTCCCACCATGCCTCCTGTTCATCTGCCTGACACAAACCCTGATCATCTTCCTGCCCGCCACAATCATCCTCTGCTTGGCATCCCACCCCATCCATAATTCCAGATTTATGGAGACCATGAGTACCTAATCTACTAATTGAATCTACTAAATTAGCAGGGCTTTCTTATCAGGAGATCTTCTCCATGGAAGGTTAAGTCAAGAACTGCATGGGATCAAATTTGGGCTTGGCTATAATTTGTACCTCCACGATCTAGACCTGGAGGCTAGATCATGTTTTTAAATAGCTAGCCTTTGTGCCACTGACTGCTTCCAGAGGTAAGCAGGCACCTGTGTCGCATTACTCATGGCTCACAGGAAATGGGCATGCTCCCCAATCCAGGCAGCATCCTTGTAAATCTCCTCTGTACCCTTTCTATGGCTTCCACATCCTTTCTGTAGTGAGGCGACCAGAATTGAGCACAGTACTCCAAGTGGGGTCTGACCAGGGTCCTATATAGCTGCAACATTACATCTCGGCTCCTAAATTCAATTCCATGATTGATGAAGGACAATACACCATATGCCTTCCTAACCACAGAGTCACCTGTGCAGCTGCTTTGAGCGTCCTATGGACTCGGTCCCCAAGATAACTCTAATCCTCCACACTGCCAAGAGTCTTACTATTAATACTATATTCTGCCATCATATTTGACCTACCAAAATGAACCACTGCACACTTATCTGGGTTGAACTCCATCTGTCACTTCTCAGCCCAGTTTTGCATCCTATCTATGTCCTGCTGTAACCTCTGACAGCCCTCCACACTATCCACAACATTTCCAACCTTTGTGTCATCCGCAAATTTACTAACCCATCCCTCCACTTCCTCATCCAGGTCATTTAGAAAAATCACAAAGAGTAAGGGTCCCAGAACAGATCCCTGAGGTACACCACTGGTCACCGAAGTAGTAGAATACAATATAAACAACATGTCAATTCATTTTTAGATGAATGATTGACAGCACTTTTTGCATTTATCTAACCATTACTGGAATCCTCAAAAGTCTAGCAACTGTTCTGAAAGTTTTCTCAAAGGTATCTCCCCAGTTTCCTCCTATCCAAGTCTGAAACAAAATTATTTCTGAGGAAAAAAATAGAGCTGGACCCTGTTCAAATATGTTATGCTTCTAATTCTAGCTGCTCATGGATTACGGGCAGACTCTCAGAATTTTCCAGTTGAAGATCACATAGAAATGAACTTTGAGGTGGAGGGCATTGGAGCGAATTGATAAAGGCATAAATGAAAATTTCTTGGTAATGAAATAAGGAGAAGAGTGTGTTTGGGAATTTTGGGGGTGGGGAAGTTATTGGAGGTGAGAAGGCACATAAATTTAACTGAAGTATTCATGGTCATCTTTGTCATTGTTAATGGCTTGGACAAAGCTTAATCTGACAATGGAGAGCGATTCATCACAAAGCTTGATTTTCTGAAAGGGGAAAGTTGATGCATTAGGCACAGATTAAATAACTATGGAGCCTAAATAAGTCATTCATCCAATTAATGATTTTCAAGTGTTAAATCTCCTTGGGGAAGCTCTCTGATGAAAATTGGACTGCAAGCTAATCAGGTTGCACATTTTACCATAGAGTCACAAAGCAGAGAAATTAAAAGTGCAAGATTCACTGCAAATTTATTGAATATTTCTGACAAGTTTTCTGCTATTTTAATGCCTGTCAGTCACTGAACATGAACATTGAGAGGTGGGAAGAAATTGCAAGCGATTGCTCTCGCTGGAGGCTGGAACTACACAGAGGTCTGAAACGAGGAGAAGAGAAGCTGAGGCTAGCTGCTGAAGAAAAGCGCACTCACCAGAAAAACAGCACCAAAGCAACACAGGAGAACAGCGCCTTCAAGTGCAGTCGCTGCAGCCGAGACTGTCGCTCTCGTGTAGGCCTCTACAGTCACAACAGACGCTGCTCTACCACTACCGACTGAAGCAACACTCTCCATGCGCAGATCCATGGTCTCGCGAGACTAACAGATGCCACCACCAGTAAAGAAGAACAAAATAGCACAAAATGTTTTGTCCAGAAACAAAATGGACTATCTTTTTTGTTTATTCTTCCATGGGATGTGAACATCATATTTTTCATTTCTAATTATCCCGCAGGTGAAAACCTTCCCGACTTGTCAAAGGTACTTTCACATTACTGTTAGGTAGGGAGCTTAATGACATTGGCTCAGCGTTAATGAGGATCGGTTTATTAGAATCAAAGTGCTTAAAGAAAGCTAAGAGATAGACTCAATTTTGATTTGTTACTAAAGCAGACCGGAGATTGTATATGTGCTCGAGTGTATTGTTATCACCAGCTGTTGTTGGTTAATGGTCTGATCTCCAGTACTGCTGTATTTAATTGACAACTGTTCCATCCAACCTCTGATATCTGTTCAGCTTCTTAATGCTTACTTAAAAGGGGAGACAGATCCGCAGAAATGGATTAGATACAAAAGTCAAAATCAACAACAGACCCAAGCATTGACTTCTTCAGCATACAGTATGAATACATCAGCAATTAGGACTGGGGCACGTAAGAGGCTGTGACGAGGAGTTGTGGGAGAAGAGAAAGGAAAGGTCATAGGAAAGTGAGATGGAGGTGTCTTAGAGCAGTGAAGGGAACAGGGGCTCAGTGGTAGGCTGTAAGAGAGAGGACAAGGGAGGCAACAGAAAGAGTGGGAGGGTGAAAAGAGATTGGGATTACTTAAGGAGAGAAGATTCAGGGATGGGGAACATCAATAGTAAGAGAGGTCTGGAGAGGGACAGTGAAAGGAAGGCAAGATGTATATGCCTGAACTTACCTGTGTCCATGTGAGAATATGTCTGTGTGCTGACAGGTGCTCATGCACATGTTCTTTTATGAGTATGTGTTAATGTCCAGCAGATCCTGGTCTCCAGTCATCTTACAGCCCATTGCCACTCGACCAAGACATCATTCTTTCAAGCCGAATAGCCATTCTATATTTTTAAAAAATCACACTCAGACAGCTTACCCTTGTTAATATGAAGTCTGTGACTACTGGAGCTTCATGGATGTCACTCTCATAGTCTAAGATTTCATTGATATTGCTACCCTGAGTGAGACATCTAAAGGGCAAATGGTAGGTGGAAAGAGCACAGGAAATCCAGCAACCAGCTGATGACCACAATCAATGTTGTCATGATTACCTATGGACCAAACAGCTAAGAACTCACCTTGCTGAGAGCCAAAAATGGAGGAGAGATTATCAAGAACAGAAAGACAGTCAATGCCTGCTGGAACTTCAATCATGACTCTGTCTGTGATGTGAATGTCCTTAACTCTATGTCGTAGGACACTATCCAGCCCAGTCCTCCACAGTCCTTCCAAAGTTGAAAGGACTATGTGTCAACTGCAAAATACCAAGGTCTAGGGAGCAGAAGGTACCAGTATGAGCTTCTAAAACTTGGCAGAGAAGAACTTCAGGCTCAAATTCAAAGCCTCCTCTCCCACACCATGGATTAGGAGAGGAGGCCATGTCAAAGAACTTCAGAGATGCCACCTTCAAAAAAAGGAGAGAAATCTGAAAGCAGGAAGATTCCTCTGTAGTTACTGCAATCTTCCACAGAGGAAGTCAATGCAAAGATGCTCCTCCCAATGTCTGGAGAGCTGTTCTCTGAATCACAATATGGATTCCATCCATCCAGAGGCACAATGGACACATTCTTCACCTTGTGACAACTCCACGAGAAATGCAAGATGCAGCATTAATGACTATATAGGGCCTTTTTTGAATATAGAAAATCCTTTGATTCTGTCATCGTGAATCCTTTTCTAAGACTCCAGGAACTTGTCTGTACCAAGAATTCATCTCTATTCTACATCTGCTATATGATAGTATGAAAGCTGTGATTCTAACCATGGAGTCCACCACAGACCCAATCCCAGTACAGACTGTGGTCAAGCAAGACTGAATCATCCTCCTGATCCTTTCCTCAGTCTTTCTTGTTGCAATATTGCATCTCATCCCTAACAAGCTTCCTACTAGAGTGCAGCTCATCTACAGGACAAATGGGAAACTGCTTAATCTATGCGGCCTTCACTCCAGAACCAAGGACACTCCAATCTCATTCATTGAGCTGCTGTATGTAGGTGATGCTTGTAGAGCAGATATTCAGAGCTCCAAGTTATCATTAACTCAGACACTGAAGTATGTGTGAAAATGGGCCTTACACCAAACATCTGTAATAGAAGTCATATTCCTACCTGCTCCTACTGCACAACGCTGCCCTCTCTGAAAATAAAAGTCCACAATAAGACCCTGGAAAAAGATGGACCACTTTCCATATCTTGGGAGTCACCTGTCAGCAAAGGTAGACATTGATGATAAAATTCACCATTGCTTCTTGTGCCCCAGCAGAACATTTGGCTCTTTGAGGAAAAAGTTTGAAAATTTAGACCTTAAATTGACCTGGATTACTTAAAGCAGGCACCTCAAACCATTGAAGTGATACTATTAACGCTGTGTCTGCAAACTCCTCTATATCCACTAGGAGGATAATCAAATTATTGTCAGTGACACTGACACTCTAATTACACAACAGCTGCCTTCCTTGGAGGGCCCTGTAATTCAAATGCCTGAGCCAAAACAGAAATTCTATTCTCAGCTTCATCATGTGAAGAGATTACCAGGAGAACAGAGGAAGGGATTAAAGGATGTTCTCAAAGCCTCCTTCAAAGAATTCCTCATCCATGACCACTCAAAATTGAGAAGGATGATCTATGATAGCACTGCGAAAATTGAGTGTCTTCATTGGAGACATGCAGAAGACCAGTAAACACTGTGGAAGAAGTGCATCATCCCATCAGATGCCTTCTGTCTCAACTACAGATCCAGCAATGGCCTCATCAGCCACTTCAGGCTCATCCTCAAAAGAAAATGTCTGGGGAAAATTTGTATCAGTGGGAGCCACCGTGGGATGGCTCTGTAAAACCAGCATACCATGTTAAGAGCAATTAAAACATATAAAAAGGATTTGCTACTGCAATCCAGAATGCTTAATGATTACAATCAATGGAAAAATGCAAAAAAACTGTACACTATGGTTAAGTAAGGGTTCAAGCTGAATAGTAGATTCTCTGATCTTTGAATTATTTATAGAGTTACAATTAAATTTTACATTTTCTGATCTGTATCCTCATTCAGAAGATTTCCTCCACATGCAGGCAGAAAACCAATAAAAGAGATACCAACCATTTCTTTTTCTTTCTGCATTTGTTCTCTGAACTTCAATTGTCTTTCATATCTTTGGGCAGCAGGATGCTCACCAGAAAGCCAGCTTCAGCTGTAATACGCATTCAGAGCTATTAGCTGAGTGATGGGTGATTACCTGTGGGTGTAGGCATTTCATGTTATCTGATTTGATGCAAGTGAGCTGCTCTCACTGATGAGTGGGAAGACAGGATTTGAATTTGTCAGAAATGCAATATGAATAATTAACCCCTTCATATCAGTGCACAATAACATTTAACTTCCTCTTGGCTTCAGAAGGATAGGGAAGAAGGGATTTCAAAAAGGCAGGGAGATCAAAGTGGAGGAAACATTGCCATTTATTTATCAAACAAATGTTGCACTGAAAAGAACATCTATACTCAAAGAAGAAAAAATAAAGAAAACCCATTATTAAGACGGCGGAAATTTTGGTAAATAGATGTATTTGTAACAATGAGCACTAATCTTATGAGAGCAATTAAATTCTATTCATGGCTACCCCTTCCAACTTCAATCATCCCTATTCTTTCCTGTCCCTGAAACTCTTTGTCTTTAGACACCCCTTGCCCCCTACCTTCCTCCCACACTCCTTCAGATTCCCTCCCTTCAATCCTTACACATCCTTTCCTCTCTCTTTGCAACTTGCCACCCCTATACCCCACTTCCCCCACTCCTTCCCCATTTCTCTCCTCTGGCCCCTCTGTTCTCCATCCATTGCACCTTCCCTCCCCACCACCTGACCTCAACCCTTGCTCTCCCACTTTCATTGACAAACACCCCGCCCCCCCCACCCTCAACCTCTTCCAGCTGTTCATGTGCTTTCTGAGTGGTGTTCCCTCAGCAATGGATTGGGCCATGCTGATGGCAGCAGCCTCAGGTGGATGGGCACACCACAGCATCCCTGTCTGCACTGCAGAGCCTGTTTCCAGCTGTGCTTCTCACCCCATTCCCTGAGACTGGGTCTGTTGTTGACACATTGGTAAAGATCTCAGCTGTGCTGGGAATGGGGACAGAAATGTGACTGGGATTCAACTGTCAGACTGCCGATAAACTCAAACTTTTCTTCTATCAAAGCATGTTTGTTAGACATCAAACATTCCTTTATCGGACAAACAGGATGGCATGGTACAATTAAAATAGAAAAGTTGTGTCAATGAAAATGTTATGGGTATGAATTTTGGATTATAAATAGATAAGATAAGATCTTTATTAGTCACATGTACATCGAAAACACACAGTGAAATACACCTTTTGCGTAGTGATTTTGGGGGCAGGCCCGCAAGTGTTGCCACGCTACCGGCACCAACATAGCATGCCCATAACTTCCTAACCCATATGTCTTTGGAATGTGGGAGGAAAACGGAGCACCCAGAGGAAACCCACATAGACATGGGGAGAACGTACAAACTCCTTACAGACAGTGGCCAGATTTGAACCTGGGTCGCTGGCGCTTTAAAGCATAAAGGGGACTCAAAGTGAGAAGGGGCAACTTGCAAATAGCTGTTGACAGAACATTCTGAGTATTCCTGATGGTGAATTCTAGCTAACATCTAGTTAACGAATAAGTAATATATTCAGAGTTAAAGGCTTGCTTGCAAAGGAACTGCAAACAAAAATGGCCACTAGAGAAAGAAAGAGATGTCAGGAGTTACAGTTAAGGGTTAAGCTGTGTATGGCGCAAAATACACCGGTCCTATTCAGAGTACGATTTTGTGTATTTCATATCATACCTTTGGTAATCTTATGCAACTTCTTTTGTCTTTGTTTGTAATTTTTGAATTTATATTACTTTATTCATTGTGTCCAGTTGGGTTTTAATAAACTTTTTTAAAGAATTCTGGGTTAGGATGCTCTGTGATTCTTATCTACCTACACTATTAAACCCAAGTATAAAGTTTTGAGTAAGAATAAATAAGATGTTTGAAATAGGTCTCCTTACTTTTAACATTTGCACTGTAAATCATAAATTTAATAGAATAAAAAATAGCTGTCTCAGCATGCTTCCATGCGGAAAAATAGAACATCATTCATGAGCACCTTACTGATAGGAAAGGTTTAGAGGGAAATGAGCAATTGAGACTAGCTTAGGTGGGAATCTTAGTCAGCCTGGACCAGTTGGTCTGAAGGGCCTGTTTCCGTCCCTGTATGACTCTATGTGTAGAATCGTGTTTAAGGCAGAGCTTAGAAAGGCTGAATGGCAGTGTATGTAGACATTCAGTTACCTTAATAAACTCTAAACTATCAAGTGTTTTTATCTTGAGTGAAGCGTTAAAGAAATTACCCTTTTAACGCAGTGACGGAAATCACATGCATTTGCATTTCATTGTTGATTCTTGCAGATTGTTGAGAAGTATTGGCATCCTTCCAGATATCATGGCCCTTTTCCTGTCCTTTCTCAATTTCTTGATTGATGCTTTAACTGACTTTACTTACTCTATATTGCACCATCTGACAAAAGTAATAATATAGCTGTCAATGTTATTCCACAGACAATTCACAGTGAGGCTTCTTTCCTGGTTGTTTGCAGCACATAGACTTTGACAATATTATTTAAGACATTGCAGATTCATTATTATTGTAATTTCCAAATATAGATGTTGATATAAAACTGCAGGTGGCAATAAACAATATGTAGCGGCTGCTACCGCGATGCGAAAGTAAGACACTAGTCGATGAGCTGCAGAACAAAACTGATTTATTTTCCCACCTTGCGTGGGCCTTTTAAGAGGAACAGTTCCCGCCCACCAAAAACAGAAATGACGTATGTGCTACATCATCAAACTTTTCCCGTGCGCGGGTTCTCCCCGTCACCCAGGGAAGATGAAGGCCCAGCGCCATCTTGGGCCTCGCCGCTCTGACGATGCGCAACCCGACCGCTGAGCTGGTTTGCTTGTTCGGACAGTGAGTCGCTACAAATACACATTTAATCAATCTCTTTCCCTGGAGGCGGCCAGTTTGTGTACCTTAAGATAAAATGACAATAACTCATGTTAGAGCTCAGTTTATTTTGAATTTCATCTCAGGCCAAATGGCCAAGTCTCTAAGTCTCAGAAAAGCATGAAGAACTCAGACTGCATATGGCTATATTGGCAGTAATGGGCTTGTTATGCAAGCACATTACAAGAAACGTATTAATATTGTGTCTGAGAGTTTATGGATGAAATTGAAAGAGTTTGTGGTTGATAGCTTTGAAACAGTGTTTCTAATAGACCTGTGAGAAGTCAAAAAATTAAGATGAGATTTAGGTGACTTCTACATGGCCATGTGTTTGCATTAGGTAAATTTTAATTTCAAGGTCTGTACCAATGTCTGCTGTTTGGGTTAAATCAGATTTAAAGTGTTTGATGGAGGATACGTTGTGAACTAAGGTAATACTTATTAACTGTAGACAAAAGGGGTATTCATATTTCTTGGAAAATGGCATTAAAATGTTATCAGTGTGAGTGCAAAGCATGATGGAAACTTTCAAGTAAAATATCTGGTACAAAGTTAATCCCATCAGAAAAGGTCATGGCTGTAATTTTTGCATTTTAACAATCCATTATGGATTCTGTAACTCTGAAAGAAAGGATGACAGAATCCAATGTCTAGGCCTTAACAATTAATTGTTCAAAAATGTTTTAACAACTCAATTAATTAAAACTATTGTAATTTAAAATATTTACTCTCTTGCAGTGGTACCTTCAATTTAAATGAATTGAATTGCTGTTTCTGTGCTAGGTCCAACCTCATATATGTTAAGCCTTCAGTCTTCAGCCAATTCCAATTCACTCCACGTGATATGAAGATGGATAAAGCAAGGCAAAGTGCTCAGAAAACGTGGCTGCAGTCTTGAAGACCTGTGCTCCAGAACAAGCTGCATCTCCAGCCAAGCTGTTCCAGTACAGTTACAACACTGGCATCTAGCCAACAATGTGGAAAAATGCC
The DNA here is from genome assembly GCF_009764475.1 of Pristis pectinata. Classification (NCBI taxonomy): domain Eukaryota; kingdom Metazoa; phylum Chordata; class Chondrichthyes; order Rhinopristiformes; family Pristidae; genus Pristis; species Pristis pectinata. Next base: position 30,663,856 of record NC_067407.1, on the reverse strand, counting down.
CAGGTCTGTCTTATTCACAAAAAAACAGGACAAGTCCAATCCAGCTAATTCCTGCCCAATCAGTTTACTCTCAATCATCAGCAGTGATGGAGGTGTCATCGAGAGTACTGTGAAATGGCACTTACTCAGCAGCCTCTTCTTTTTCTTTGGCAGTCCCTCAGGATTGAGGATGACTTCCTTCCATCCTGGTTTTGTGCATTCTAAGCTGGCCATTGAGACCAGTGTGTGGACTGGGCAGAATGTGGCTGACATGGCAGGCGGGTGGGGAGTATATAAGGTGGTAAGCTCCTGCTTCATACATAGGACCTCTGTGTGTTCCCAATGCATGAACTTGGAATTCTCAATACCATCCCAAATGCTCCTTCTCCACTTTGAGCAGTCAAGGGCTGGAGGTTTCCAGAAATCAGTGAAGACGTTGCACTTCCTTCAAGGAAATCTTTGAGCACATTCTTGAATCTTTTTCTCTGTTCACCTAGTAACCTCCTTCCACGAAATAGCCCAGAATGACACATTAGGCATATTAGCGACACCAGAATTATGATTACCTATGGCAACTGCACTCCAGACAAGTTGATAGAGGACCTTGATCTTGTGGAAATTGACTGTAAGGCCCATCCTCTCATTTAGTTGGTGAACAAATCACTGATCTCTCAGAACACAGCCTCCGAGTGTGTAAACACAAGCCTCATCTATACATGCAGTTCCACTACTGAAGTTCGGCTGACCTTAGTTCTGGAAATGAAATGACAGTTATGGTTCATGTAATTGACAGTAAAGGTTCATGACAAGACCCTGGAAAATGTAGACCAGTTCTCCTATCTGAGGAGCCACCTCTCCTCAAAGGCAGACATTGATCATCTTCAGTACACCAACATAGCCTTTGGTCAACGCACCAGGAACCTGCTCATTGATACCAAGTTGGATTTTGCCAGGGCCACTTGGATCCAGACATTATCACAGCCTTAGACCCTACATGGACCACAGTACTGAATTCTAGAAGCAGATTAAAAGGCAGCATTTTATTTAATGTGGCATTCAGGAGCCCAGAAGGCAATGAGCAACAAGGGGAAAGCATGCCAAGACTTGGAAACATACTTCGCACAAAAGATGCTGGAGGTCCACCATTGCAGGAGCTCCTCAGGGCAGTGTCCTTGGCCTCAGATTTTCAGGCTTAAATTCCATCAGCAATTGCCTTGCCCATCTTATCAACTCATCAATATCATTCTGTAGCTGAAGATTGCCAGCAATTTTGTACCATCTGCAAACTTATTAATCATGTATCATTCACATTCAGATGTTCAATTTATATAACAAACAGCAAGGTCCCAGCACTGATTCTTTTGCTGCACCACTGGTCACAGGCCTCCAATAGCAACACCAAATCTTGGCCATTGCCCACTGACTCCTATCACCAAGGCAATTTTGGATCCAATTTGCTAAGTCGCCCTGGATTGCACGGACTCTGCTTTTAGATCAGTCTCTCCTGTGGGATCTTGTCAATGGCCTTACTGAAGTCCATGTAGACCACATAAAACACACTACCCTCATTGACACACTTCATTCTATCTTTGAAAAAATCATTCGCATTAGTTAGAGAGGATTTCTCCCTAACGATGCTCTGCTAATTATCTTTGATCAATCCTGCCTCTCTAAATGCAGATTAATCCTGTCTTTTAGAAATTTTTCCAACAATTACTCGATATTGATGTTCGACTTGCATTCCTGTAATTCCTTGGTTTATCCCTGCTGCCCTTCTTGAAAAAAGGTACCACATTTACTGTCCTCCAGTCATCTGGCAAATCTCTTGTAGCCAGAGAAGATTTGAAAATGTGCGTCTGAGTCAGCCCCAGCAATCTGCTTCCTTGCCTCCCAAAGCAGCCTGGGATACATCGGATCAGTCCCTGGGGATTTATCCATCTTGAAGCCCACTAAGACATCCAATAGCTTCTCTGTTTTAGTGGTAAATTATTTTAGAACTCTCCAAGAACAATGGCCTCCATTGGTAATATAGATGAGAAGCATTCATTTCAGACCTCACCAGAGTCCTTCAGCTTCATGCACAGATTGCCATGTAGGTCCCTATGGGGCTCTATTCTTGCCCTGGTTATCCTTTTGCCCTTAATATATTTATAAAATGCTTGGACTTGTTCTTGATTTTATTCACCAGTGATATTTCATTACCTTTCTTTGCCATCTTAAGTATTTTACGAAGTACTCCTCTGTACATTCTATACTCCTGTAGGACCTTTTCTATTTTCAGTTCTTCATACCTGGCATAAGCTACATTTTTTTTCTTTATCAAACCTTGATATCCCTTGACATCTAGGGTTCCTTGGGTTTGCTGGCCTTACCTTTCATCCGTGTGGAAATATGTTGGCCCTGGACCCTCACATCATATTTCATTTTTAAATGACTTGTACTGGTTGCAACTTACACTTATCTGTATGCAGCTGTTCCCAGTCCACTTTGGCCAGGTCCTGTGTTATGTATTGAAACCAGACTCCAGTTTCTGGTCTATCCTTGCCCTTCTCCATAAGAACCTTAAAATTTACATATCTCCAAAATGCTCTCCCACTGATACTCCCTCCACTTGCCTGGTCACATACCCTGAAGATTAGGTCCAGTATCATCCCTTTGTAATGGCTCAGAAAATTTAAATTCTGTCCTCCCTAAACCTTTCACAATAAGGTGGGAAAGTTGCCTATGTATCTGCTCCTCTGCCTCCTGCTGATTTTTTGGAGGCCTGTTATACACTCCCAACAAAGTGCTCAGTTTTTATTTCTAAAGTCCACCAAATGGCCTCGTTTGAAGAACCTTCCATGATATCCTCGCTTTTTACTGCAGCAATGGACTCCTTGATTAATACTGTAATGCCACCTCTTTTACATCTTTCCCATCATGACTGAACATTCTATGTCCTGGAATAACGAATTGCCAGTCTTGCCCATATTTTAACCATATCTCTGTAAAAGCAATGATATTCTCTTCCCATATATGAATCAACATCCTCAGTTCATCTACCATACTTGTTGGACTTGCTGTGTTAAAATAGTTGTAGTTCAGTCCTGTATTCCCTCCATGCACCTTATAAATCCTTATGTCTGCCTTGCCTACTAGACTGAGTTTTATTCTATATTTGGGTGTTCCTTATCCCCCTAATGTACTCCTACTCTGTGTTCCTTTCCCATGCCAAATTAGTTTATACCCTCCCCAACAGCATCAGCAAACCATCCTGCAAGAATGTTGCAATGCTTCAGTTCTGGTGCAATCTGTCCAGCTTGTACAGGTCTGATCTTCTCCAGAAATGGGCACAGCTCTCCTCACTGTTGAGAGCATCCAAAGGAGGCGCTGCCTCAAAAGGATGGTATCTGCCATCAAGGGTCCCCACCATCTGGGTCATGCCCTCTACTCACTGCTACCATCAGGCAGGAGGTACAGAAACCTGAAGTCCCACACCACCAGGTTTAGGAACAACTACTTTCCTACAACGATCAGGTTCTTGAACCAACCTGCGTAACCTTAACCCTACCTCAGTATTGAACACTAAGAACCACCTATTGCACACCATCAACTTGCCTCTGACTGTGTCTTTGTTTTCTTGCACTAATGTCTTGTTTTTATGGTCTTTTTTTTCTCTTGTTCTTCACTGTCTTGTATAATTTATATCCTGTGTGTTGTCTGTACCTATGTGCCTGTGATGCTGCTACAAGCAAAATTTTCATTGTACCTGTGCCTCACCATACTTATGCACATGACAATAAACTTGGCTTGACTTGAAACAGTCCCGGTGATCCAGAAATCCAAAGCCCTCTCTCCTATGCTGTATCTTTAGCAATGTATTCACCTGACCTATCTTTTAGTTCCTCTACTCACCTGCATGTGGCACTGGATGTAATCCAAAAATTACAGCCTTAGAAGTCCTGTTCTTTAATCTGTGACACTGCCTCCCTAAATATTGCAGGACCTCGTCCTTTCTAAATTGTTCGTGCCAATGTGAGCCACAACTTCTGACTGCTTAGTCTCCCCCTTTAGAATGCCCTGTGACCGTTCTATGACATCCTTGCCCCTGGCACCAGAAGACAACACAGCATCCTGGATTTATGTCAACAGCCACATAAATGTCTGTCTATTCCATTCATCAGTCTTCTACCACTATGGCTTTTGGACACTTGCTCCTTCCCACTTATGCTGCTGAGCCACCCCTAGTGCCATGATCTTGGCTCTGGCTGCACTCCCAGAGGATCATTCACCCCACCATTTTCCAACAGTGATAAATAGTCCTGGAGTGAGATACATGCTGAAGCTTCCCTGCCTCCTCTCCTCTGCCCGATCTCCTCTTCCTCTCTTTGCAGAATATGCTGGGTTAGCACCATTGGCAATGGGCAGAATGTGTAATTTTGTAGTTTTTATTTCTGATCTTTGCCAATAATGAAAAGTTTTATGGAGATCAGGATCATAAAACCTGTCTGTGCCCAGAATTGTACCGCCTAACAATACTTCAAAGAATGCCAAGGACCCGTGTCTTATTTCCATTGCAGCACCGCTGCGAACTGTGGAGTGTCGAGAGCCCAGTAAGGCTGTACAGTCATGGTCAAGTGTGGAGGCAAACGCCCTTTATCAAGCGTGAAAAACACCAGACTTCAACACTAATTGAACCGAGGGAACTAAAGGCACAGGGAAAACGAAAACCATGGACAAAGGGCCAGATTGAAATAGATTTCACGTGTTTCATCTACACAATGTACTTATTTCCACGAATGAGCTGAAAAGAATGGAATTCATTTTCGTTTAGACGGTTCGCCCAGTAAAGCGATGAATTCCAGCTTCCAACGATGGAAGTTAATCCGCCCGATTTGCTCTTAAAACACTGAGCTGCGGACAACAACCGAAGCTCTTGGAACTGCTTGGATGAGATCTTTGTATCCGGCTGTGGGCCGTTTTGCCAGATGAACATTGCAGAGCTCGGAGAGCCGGCAGCGAAAGGATGAGATGGTTTTACAGCCCAGAGCCAGATATTTAACCAGTTCCTGAGTCGATCATTTGGGAGTCTTGAGCTAGGCGGGGACGATCAGGAGAACCGGTTTACCTGAGGTTTTGGGAACCTGGTGCCAACTGCCCCGGAGGTCTCTAAATTCATTCGCACTCGGGTCACGGATTCGCGCCTCTCGCACTGTCCAGCTCGCTAACCTTCCCGCCCACCCGAGGTCACCATGAGCGCGGACTGCAGCGGCTATTATAATATCGAAAATATCTTCGTTTCTAACTTCACGTGCCCCAAGCCCGACGGCGACCTTGGCGCCAATTACTGCTGCGGCTTTAATGACATCAAGTACTGCTGTGATGACCCCAACAGCTTCTTCCCCTATGCCTACAGCTACATGTGGTGGTTAAGGTAAAGATAACGTTTTCTACATCTATCAGCCGCAGATAGACATTTGCTTCACTTTTCTCTGAAAAGCCGCTCATTAATTGTTGAAACAGCGGCGTCTAATAAAACGCATCTTCCAGGGAATCCTGGTGAGTGGACGATTAAGACGCATAAAGAAACACAGCAACTAGCGAACTGTTGGGTCCGCTCTTTCACTCGGATTGGCATTATTGGCAAGGCTGATGTTATTTAATACAGATGTTGGGCATTAAGTGTAAACCCCTCAGAACAAGAGGCAGTAAATGGCATGTAACGTGCTACGAGCTATTAACGGAGTGGAGATGCAACTCGTTGTTCCCGCCGATGGCGGGAATTCCTAGCTGCCGCAAGCACACTTCTCGATGGCTCTCCACATCGCGGGAGGCTGCCGAATAGAAGCGTGGTAGACTGCAAGCAAAACGTGTTTGTTTTTAAAGGGTGGCCTTACTGAGTCGTAGTTATACATTTTGTTTAGAATCAATCATCCTCAAAAGAAGTTAGTGACTAAAACTAGAATCCTGTGCAACGTAAAACCTCTTATAAATGTACACCCTAGTTTTTATAGTCAGGCAGAAAAAAACTTACGTGCACCTTTTACACATACACAGACAGCATTCAAACAAACATACATTTACCTGCAGTAGAAAATTAAAAGAAATATGAGGGATAATATTTTCACCAATATTAGTAAGCGTCAGTTCTATTCTGGGGAATAACACAAGTCACACTTAAAAACCCGTAACACTTTCAAGAGGTGCTTCTGACCTCTTTAATAAGTGTTGGGATAATGTGGATCTGCCTGACAGTATTGTGACATGTTTTCCACAATAACTAGGGTAGTAGTTGAGCGTAAAGTTCACAACTTAATGTGTGGCCTTCAGCTGTGTGTGTGATTGGCATGGGTTGGGTTGTGTGGTGGGTAGAGGTTGGTGGGGTTGTTGGTGTTTGAAGGATGCAGTTTATGGTGGGTAGTGAATGCAGTAATCTCTCAGTATAAAAACAGAAGACGCTGGAAACTCTCATAGGTCAGTAAGTATCTGTGGAGATAGAGAAACAGAATTAATGTTTCCTATTAGATTTGACGAAATGTCATTGACCTGAAATGTTAAGTATGTTTCTCACTCCACAGATTTTCATATTTTGTGTCTCCGTGTGACATAGAAAGAGGTCATTTCAATCTATCATGCAAACTCCGTGCAGTGGATACTAGTGGACCTGCTGAGAATTTTCAGATTTTCTTTTTTATTTGGGGATTTCCAGCATTTACATTTTTTTTGCTTTTCAATAGCTCACTGTTACTGATCAAGGTGAAAAATGCAGACTTGACTCAGAAGCAAGTTGAAAAGATTCATGCATGCTTATTGTCAATTTTTGCATGTTGACTGGAATCGTCGGAAGGATTAAAATACTTGTTTAGGCAGAACTTTGTTTAGGAGACAAGTAGCAGCACCGGAATAGATTGTTGTCTGTGACTGTTATTGGAAATCATACACTAAATGCATCATTAGTTTAAGCTCACTAGAGCTATGTTCAAAGATTCAGTGTTGTGGAAGGATATGAGAAGCATTCTATTCATCATCTATGTTGTTATAAAATTGACAACAGTGAATGCTTCTCCATGTTGCAATAAAAAGAAACTTGCAATTTTTTAACCACAGATGGATTGTAGTGAATTTTGTTGTAGTATGTAAATGTTAGTGAATTACCTCTATTGTATCAATAGAAGTGAATAGTTCTCATTAATATGTTTCCTTCCATATTGTAACATAGATGTTAATACTTTTTTCACTATTATTTAAAATATAAATACTAGCAAATCCTTTTTACCATATTTTAAGAGATGAATGTATTTAATTTTTTGTTGTTTTTTATCCATAGATACAATACATTTTGTGCTACAGTCCAAAGTACAGATATTAATGGTTTTCCATGATTTATTATTTAGATAGTAAAGAAATTCCATATTCTATGTTCTATATTGTTATTTGAAATTTACTTCATGCTGTAATAGATGATAATCAATTTTTTTGTTGGCCTGTGTCTTTGTTCTCCCTTTTTTCAATGTTCTCATACATGTCCATGTTTTTTCTCTGACTGTCCCTACTGGAAATGAAATGACAGTTATGGCCTAATCTTGACAGACAAGAATGTGAAGGGCTTTGGCAGAATATAAAGTTAATGCTTGGTGGAGAATGTCAAAGACAACACTGTCACAATAACTTGAGTTATTGTCATTGTTGCTTCCTGATTTTGATTGGTACGCCGGGATGAGTAAGGGCTGGAAATTGTTTTCTGAGCACTTCCACTAGCTCTTCAATCACTTCAGCTTCCAGGATATCCTGGTGGGAATGACAGTGGATGGCTCATATTCCTGGCAAAATATTGGAGATGGTGTCCAAAAAGGTGCTAATGATAGACTGCACTCATTATTGGTCCAGATTTTGAGGTAGTAGTGCCAGCAAAATTACTGGTATACATTTTAATCATTCTGTAACTATGTGATTTATCCACATCAATAGTTTAACCTAGAAATCCTGCTCACCTTCAGACCTTCACAGACTGGCCTGTTTTTGCTTTTCCAACAGAATCAACTTGATGTGATGTGAATTTCAGGGATTTGCAAACTAAATCTGGTATAAAATATTTGAAAATCTTACACTTAATTATAAGATGTCCAAGTGAGCCATACTTACTGCTTAGCATATTACATACAATCCTGAGATTTTAATTTTGTGGATATGTATTGTTATTTCTTTACAAAAATATTAAAAAATATAAGGGATTTAATTTGTTTAAAGGTAACTGGGTTTATTATTGTCACATATACCAAAGCTTTGTTTTGCATGCCGTCCATGCGGATAATTTCATGACATCAGTACATCAAGGTGGTACAAGGGAAAAGCAATAACAGAATGCAGAATATAGAGTTACAGTTACAGAGAAAGTGAAGTGCAAGTAGACAATAAGGTGCAAGACCATGACGTAGATTGTGACGTCAAGGGTCCATCTTATTATACAAGACATCTGTTCGATAGTCTTGTAACAGCGGGAGAGAAACTGTCCTTGAGCCTGGTGGTACGTGCTTTCAGGCTTTTATATCTTCTGTCTGATGTTAGGGGGGAGAAGAGAGCATGTCCAGGGCAGGAGGAGTCTTTGGTTATATCGGCTGCTTTAGTGAGGCAGCAAGAAGTATAGACAGAGTCCACGGAGGGGAGGCTGGTTTTTGTGATGAGCTGAGCTCTGTCCACAACTCTCTGCAGTTTCTTTCAGCCTTGGGCAGAGCAGTTGCCATACCAAGCTGTGATGCATCCAGATAGGATGCTTTCTATTGGTATTGGTTTATTATTGTCACTTGTACCGAGGTACAGTGAAAAACTTGTCTTGCATACCATTTACAGGTAGTACAGGGTAAAAGCAATAACAGAACGCAGAGTAAAGTGTCACAGCTACAGGGAAGTGCATTGCAGGTAGACAATAAGGTGCAAAGTCATAACTATTGTGAGGTCAAGAGTCCATCTCATCATTTTAGGGAACCGTTCAATAGTCTTATCACAGTGGGATAGAAGCTGTCTTTGAGCCTGGTGGTATATGCCCTCAGGCTCCTGTATCTTCTACCTGATGGGAGAAGAGAGAATGACCCGGGTGGGTGAGGTCTTTGATTATGCTGGCTGCCTCACCAAGGCAGCAAGAGGTATAGACAGAGTCCATGGAGGGGAGGCTGGTTTCCGTGACGTGCTGGGCTGTGTCCACAACTCCCTGCAGTTGCCATATCAAGCCGTGATGCATCTAGATAGGATGATTTTTATGGTGCATCTATAAAAGTAGGTGAGGGTCAAAGGGGACATGCGGTATTTCCTTAGCCTTCTGAGGAAGTAGAGGCGCTGGTGCACTTTCTTGGCCTTGGTGTCTACATGGTTGGACCCGGACAGGCTATTGGTGATATTTAGATTGAGGAACTTGAAACTCTCAGCCATCTCCACCTCAGCACCATTGATGTAAACAGGGGCATGTGCTCTGGCTCTTTTGTTTTACTGATATTGAGGGAAAGGTTGTTGTCATGACACCATGTCACTAGGCTCTCTATCTTCTTCCTGTACTCAGACTTGTCGTTATTTGAGATCTGGCCCACTACAATGTTGTCATCTGCAAAATTGTAGATAGAGCAGAATCTGGCCACACAGTTGTGAGTATATAGGGAGTAAAGTAGGGGGCTGATGACACAGCCTTGTGGGGCACCAGTGTTGAGGATAATCGTGCCAGAGATGTTGCTGCCTATCCTTACTGATTGCAGTCTGTAGGTCAGGAAGTCAAGGATCTAGGTGCAAAGGGAGCTGTTGAGTCCCAGGTCTTGCAGTTTGGAAATGAGTATGCTTGGAATTATGGTATTGAAGGCAAAGCTGTAGTCAATAAATAGTAGTCTGACGTAGGTGCCTTTGTTATTCAAATACACCATAGATGAGTGTAGGGCCAGGGAGATGGCATCCACCATGGATCTGTTTTGGCGGTATGCGAATTGCAGTGGGTTGAGTTTGTCTGGGAGACTGGAGTTGATGTGTGCCATGACCAGCCTCTCAAAACACTTCATGTTGATGGATGTCAGAGCCACCGGGCGATAGTCAGTAAGGCACATTACCTTATTTTTCTTTGACACCGGGATGATAGTGGTCAAGCAGGTGGGAACCTCAGACTGGAGTAGGGAGAGGTTAAAAGTGTCTGCAAATACCCTTGCCAGTTGATTTGTGCAGGATCTGAGGACATGGCCAGGGACACCATCTGGGCCAGATGCTTTCCGTGGGTTCACTCTCTGGAAGACTGATACGACACCTGCGACGGTGACTGTGGGTTCAGGTGCATTAGAGTCTGTTAGGGTTGGTAGTGACATTTCATTGCCTTTTTGTTCAAAATGTGCATAGAATGCATTAAGCTCATTGGGGAGGAATGCGCTGTTGTCAGTAATGCTCCCTGACACTGTTTTGTAGCCCGTTATAGCATGCAAGCCCTGCCACAACTGACAGCTGGTCTCGGACTTAATTTTGGACTGGAATTGTCTCTTGGCATCCCTGATAACTTTACGAAGGTCGTACCTTGATTTCTTGTACAGGTCAGGGTCACCTGATTTGAACGCCAAAGACATTGGACTTCAGTAGGGAGTGGATCTCTTGGTTCATCCATGGTTTCTGGTTTGGTCTGGACATGATGCAGTGGAAGTTGTTGAGGAACATGGGGGGGTGGTGGTGGTGGGTAAAGATTGCAGAATGACTGGATATAGTCTTTCCGTCCTTCCCCGACATAGTGCCAGAAGACTGAAAATGGCAAATGTGACAGCCTTGTTCAAAAAGGGGTATAACAAACACGACAAGGGAGGGCAGTGCATTTGATGTATTCTACATTGACCTTAACAAGGCTTTTGATGAGGTGCCACATGGCAGGCTGGTCAAAAAAGTAAAAGTACATTGGATCCAGGGGAGATTGACAAATTATATCCAAAATTGGTTCAGTAACAAGAAGCAATGAGTAATGGTTGATGAGTGATGTTGTAATTGGAAAAATGGAAGGCTGGTGGAATGTCACAAAAGGTGTTCCACAAAACCTGATACACAGTCACTTGATTTTTGTAATATAAATTAAATGATTTAAAAGTCACAGTAAATGTAGGGGGCTTGATGAAGAAATTTGCAGATGATATTTAAATTTCCAGTGTGGTTGATAGTGAAGAGGAAAGCTTTAAAGCTTTGGTTTGGTCACTTGGGCAGAAAACCGGCAAATGGAATTCATTGTAGAGAAATATGAAGTAACGTAATGAAGTGGCATAGAGGAACAGAGGAATGCATGTCCACAGATCCTGAAACATAACAGGACAGATCCATAAGATGGTTAAGACAGCATTCTATGTGCTTTCCTTTATTAACTGAGGTGCAGGGAGGTTATGCTAGAAATGTGTACAGTGCTAGATCACAGCACAAGTACTTTGGTTACTCCAATACAAGAAAGATATGTTACACTAAAGGTAGTGCAGAGGAGTTTTACAAGGATATTGCTAAAACTGCAAAATTGTTGCTACAAGGAAGGATAGGATAAACAAAGTTGTTTTCACTGGAACAGAAGAGGCTGAAGGAAGATTAAATTAAAGACCATAAAATTATGAAGGGACTTTATAGGGAAATAGGAAGGATCTATTTCCCTAAACAAAAAAAAACAGGTGCTTAGATTTAAAGTAATTGACAGGATTAGTGGGGAGATGAGGGAAAAAAAAATCTCACCCTGTGCCTGAAAAAGTGGTTGGCACAGAAACCCATGTCAGATTTAAAAAGTGTACTTGAAGAGCTGTGACCTGCAGGCCTAAGGACCTTATCATGCAAGGTGGAATTAGGCTGAGGAGCTCGCTTTCAACCCTCACAATGGGCAGACTGGAGGTAACTTTTCTATGATTCTTTGAAGGAATCTCAGGTACAAAGTTAGACTGGAGAAACTGGGGTTGTTTGCTTGAAGCAACGATGTGATAGAGGATCGTGACTTGTATAGACAGGGTGAACAGAGAGAAATCTTTCCCGTAAGCAGATAGGTCAAAGATCAGGAGGCACAGATACAAAGTTTTGAGCAAAAGGTACAGGGGACAAAGAGTTGTTATAATCTGGAAATCTCCAGATTATAATTAAAACGGTCATTCAGAACTTTCAAAAAGGAATTGGATGTTCACGAAAGGGAATAATTTGGAAGGCAATGGGCAAAGAGCAGTGAGATAGCCATGAGCCATGACCTCCACCTGTATGATAATGATTCCATAATCTCAGATTCAAAAGGAAGCCGCAGTATACTGAACCCTATATTTGGGCAGCAGAGAAAAATTCAAGTAGAAAAGACCAGGATAAGTGTGAGAAAGGACCAGGGGAAAAGACAGAAGTGCAGGATTAATCTTAGAGAGTAGCAAGCATGTCAAAGAGGGTATAATGATTGAATGTTACTTTTAAGATGAACTGTCTAAGTATTTGAGTCATTTATTGCATTGAGACATTCATATTTTTTATCACAAGTTGCATTTTATATATTGAATGTATTGGCATATATCAGGGACAGAAGATGCAACATTCTGGAAAAGAGTTTGCACAAAATGGATTCAATAAGGAAGTGAAGATTTGTGTTTTTTGATGACTTTCTGGGATATCTGAGCCAACAATTTTTTTTTGGAGTAAAGATTTTTGCATTTGCTGAAGTAGAAGACTTGTAGATTTTTGGGGGAGAAAATTGATTGAGGTTAATTTTGGTTATCTTTTGTACATTATATTACAAATATAACTATTATGACATTATGCTTGATAACATCCCTGCAGAAGCTGTAATATAATCACTTCAAAGATAATGAATGATTATCAACAGCTGATACTTCAGTGCAATAAAATTGATGTTTGTTCTATACAAAATTATGGACATTTGGAAACGAGGTGATAGGTTTACAATAAATCATTAAAGATGAACCTGTATATCATCTGAACCCTATAAACCATTAAGATTAATCCTGTATATTTTTTCCTATTATATAAACCATTCAGTTTCCAGGAGTAGATTATTTTTGCATCTTTTTGGCACTTTTCTGATATCATCGCATTATTAACACTATTATTAAATTACATGCTACTGTTAAACACTAAAAATTAATACAGGCAGTATATTATGAAATATTTATTAGGCATGAATGCAAATTTCAATAATGGTTATGTTTTTAATATACTGCATTAGTTACCAGCAATGTTATTTATGCATTTGATTGGGTATAATTTACACCAATCAAATACATCATTTTTCTTTTGAATTATAATGTCATTTAGGTGCAATAAGGTGTAATGAAGTGCAACTAAGTATAAATTAATGGATATTTTATAGATGTACTCACAAAGTCAGGAAAAATGTATTCCTTCAGTGCATTGATGGTGGTTTAAGTATAAATATGCAGATATGGATATATTAAGCTGATGACTGTCAGTTGTGGCTCAATGGGTGGCATTCTCACCTCTGAGTCAAACGTTTGTGGGTTGGTCTCACCCCAAAGATGGGAACACACAAATCAAAGCTGACATTTCAGGGCAGTACTAAGGGAGTGCTCCAGCGTTGGGATGTCATCTTTTGGATGAAATGTTATACCAAGTTTCAGACTGCATTAGAACATAGCTAATACAGCACAGTATGGGTCCTTCAGCCCACGATGTTGTGCCCACCTATATAAACATTATCCACATTCTATCTATCCTCTTCTCTACTTCACTTCCCATAACCCTCTATTTTTCTTTCATCCATATGCCTACCTAAGAGTCTCTTAAATGACCATATCATATCAGACCCTCTCCCTCCCCCCACCCCCAGCAGTGCATTCCAGGCACCCACCACTCTCCGTGTAAATAAAAAAAAATCTACCACTGACATTTCCCCTGAAATTTCTGCCACGCACCTTAAACAGGTGACATGGGTGACCTCTAGTTTTGGCCATTACTACCCTGGGGAAAAGTTGCTGGCTGTCCATTCTGTCTATGCCTCAATCAAGACTCCTCTCATTCTCCGTCGGAAAGAACAACATAAATAATAATTCCATGTTACATACAAGGATACAAGCTATTTGATGATTAATAATGTGGTCTGAACTCCTTGATTGGGTTATGGTGCTGGAAATTCATAATTGTATCAACCATGGAATGGACTTATTGAAAGTTACAGAGAAGCAGTAGTAAGAGAGTACAATCGTATTAATTTCAGGAGTCTTTTACTCACACTCTCTCTTTGAGAAAAGAAATAATAGAAAATGTGACTTTTTGCTAATTCTCTTGATAAGAATAGAAATGGTTGTGTCAAAGGGAAAGCACTGAATGTTGAAAGCTGGAAATAGAAAATCCTGAAAATACCAAAGAGCTTACGCAACATACGTGAACAGTGAAGAGAGTTAAGGTTTCAGGTCAGTGACTTTTCATTAGCAGCTTTAATCCTTGCATGTTATTATTTTTAATGAATTGGAGTTTCATGAGAACAGCATGATATGATTTACAGGCAGTAAGTTGAATGCTTGTGTGTGGATGCCATTCAGATCAAACGAATCACCTTTAGGTTTTGCTGATAATTGGGCTGTTTGCGAATCTTGAAATGTTATCATTAAATTTAAACTGGGTTATTTAACACAAGGACACCAATGGATATATTTCTAAACATTTTAACTTTGTTTGGAATGTAATCAGTATGTAGTTCTAAACAGTCTTTTTAAAGAGTGATTTTCATTTATTTAAAATTTGATTATCCCATGTGATGAACTTGGCTGATAAAAGTGATCAATTTTGGTGATGGACCCATTTTCAGCTCCACCAGATCACTTTGCCAAAAATAATTTGTTTCAATGGAAATTTAAAAAATTCTTTATGTTGCTTATTGGATTGGTTCCTGAGTTTAAGTGGGAAGTTGAGAATTTTTAGCACTGTTTGCACAGGAAAGGCTTTTATATTCATTTATGTAAGTTGATAGCTTGGTTTTATTAATTTATGTTGTGTAGTTGAGTGATAGAGGAGGGAATATTTGCTTGGGAAATAGATTGGTGCCTATCAATTGGCCTGCTTTGATGCAGCTAGTGTCAAGATTCCTGAGTGTTGTTGGAGCTGCTCTCATCCAGGTAAGTGGGGAGTATTCCATCACACTTCTGAGTTGTGCCTTTAGATGGTGGAAAGCCTTTGGACCACTGGAATAACCCAGATATAAATATCAGAAAATGACTTTTTAAGAAACACAGTACCTGTTACTTTGAATAAGTCCATTCCATGGTTTATACAGTTGTGAATTTTCACCACCATAATCTAATCAAGGAGTTCAGCCCACACTTTTGGTCATGGCTAGTTCAAATGGTTTGAATTCATCCATGTAACATTGGATTATTGTATACTGTAGTTTGTTCCTTCAGGGAGTTTTTCTTAAGTAAAGTTGTTTTGCAAAGGGGGAAATGAGTACTACACAGGACATAGAATATTGAACAGTACAGCACTGTAACAGCCCCTTTGGCCCACCACGTCTGCACTGACTATGATTCCAAACTAAACTAGTCCCAATGGTCTGTATACCTCCATTCCCTGCCTGTTCGTATGTCTGTCTAAATGCCTCTTAAATGTGTCTGTTGTATCTGCTTCATGGCTTTAGGGTGAAAGGGGAAAGGTTTAGGTGGAACATTAGGGGGAACTTCTTCACTCAAAGAGTGGTGGGAGTGTGGAACGGGCTGCCATCTGACATGGTAAATGTGGGCTCACTCTTAAGTTTTAAGAATAAATTGGATAGATACGTGGATGGGAGAGGTCTTGAGGGTTATGGACTGGGTGCAGGTCAATGGGACTAGCAGAATAAAGTTTTGGCACAGACTAGAAGGGCCAAATGGCCTGTTTTCTGTGCTGTAGAGTTCTATGGTTCTACCACCTCCCCTGGCAGCACATTCCAGGCACCTACTATTCTCTGTGTAACAAAAAAAACTTGCCTCGCAAATCTTCTTTAAACTTTCCCTCTCCCGCCTTAAACCTATGCCCTTTAGTATTTGAATTTCTGCCTGGGATATGGACTCTTACTATTGACCTTGTCTATATCTCTCATAACTTTATATACCCCCATCAGGTCGCTGCTCAGCCTCTGACGCTCCAGAGGAAACAATCCACGTTTGTCCAACCTCTCCTTAATGCTAATACACTCCAATTCAGGCAATATCCTAGTAGAGGACCATACCCAATAGTGAACCAAATGTGGCTTTGCAAATGGGGAAAATAAGTGCTGCCTCAGTTTGTACCCCTGATGTTGGCAGGCTCAATGAGGCTAGAATCAGGACCAGTGGTAATGCCATCAATGCCATTCCACCTGTCAAAAGTAGATAATCCCTCTTTACCATTTGTTCTTCCCCTTTCTTATCTGTGGAAGATGATTCATTCTGTGTTCCAACTTCTGAAACAACTCCATCTGGAGTTAGTTTCTCTGGCTATTCTTAAATTCCTGATGATGTTGAATCTTTTCCACAGTGATTAGACTGTTAATTGAAAAGGTGGCAGGTCTGAGGCTCACAGATGATTTAACAATTCAGATAACCAGCATTTCCAGTTTGTTTCGTAACAGGCCAGTTCTAAGGTCAGGTCATCAGTCTATAATGTTAACTCAGTTTTTCTCCTTTCAAAGAAACTGCTGATCTGCTGGGTATTTCCAGCAATCTCTGTTCTGTCTGATTTCCAGTAGCTGCTATGTTCTGTATCTCACACTGTCAGGCTTTTTCTTTCTCCTCTGTTCCCAGTCATCATCTCCTGTTTACACCTCCTCCAGCCAGGTATCGATGACAATGCTGGGGTTAGATCTAAGTGAACAGAGCTGCAAGTTAAGAAGGAGTTAGGTTTGGTTGAGTAAGGGGAATAGAAGACTTGAGATACTAATGTCAGGATGGTAGTTAGTGATGTATAAATCTAGACAGAGCAAGAGCCCAGAGAGAAAGATTGTGAATTCAAAAGTTGGGAGAAAGGGCCCACTGTCTGTGATGCGTGCTCCTGGCTAGAGAAATGGGCATGAAAATGAAGGCCTTCCCACTCCCACTCAAACCTTCTCTCTTGACCTCCTATGCTGTTCCATAGAGGCTCAACATAATTTCAAGGATCAGCAACTCACCTTCCAATTTGGCACATTACAGCCTCAAAAGGAAGTTCAACAATTTCGTATTAGTCTTTTCAGCCTTGTATCTTACATTTCCCAGCATCTTTTCTGCTCCCTCTTTTTATATTTCATCCATCTCCTCCATTTCACACCTCATAAGTCACTGTCTGTCAGCCAGCACCACCATCACTTGTACTATTTAACCTCTCCTGGTCTCCATCCACCACAGGCCTTCCCTTTTGTTTCCCTCCCCCCTTTCTCTGCAACTTAACAATTGTTTCATCTCCAATTTTTGCCAGTTGTGAAGGAAGGTCATCAACTTGATCTGTGCAGCTTCATTGTTATAATTGCATACATTTCTGTGTTGTTCTGGAAAACTACTAGCACTCTGTGGCTTCATAATCAATTGACTTTCTGACAATCCATTTCTCATCGACGTTTCTTGCTTTCCATTGAAAGCAGCTTTTGTGTGAATAGAAAATTATTATGCATTAAATGAGAAATTATTTTGTATTCTCTTCTTTGGCCTAGTTTTATTGTTTAATGTTAGCTCAGCTTTTACAACAGGCTTTACCAACAGTTAATTTCTAAGAACTGAGTGCATTGCGGTTGTGAACAATTTATGAGAATAATCATAATCAGTTTTTAGTCCTCAGTTCGATTATTCCACACTTTTTTGCTGCTGTGGTGCTAGTTCTCAAAAAATTTTGTTAACTTCCTCTGTATTGTGTTTACACCAGGTTATTGGATCTCACATTCTAATAAAAACTCAAGAAGATATGTTTCAAAGCCATTCAGTTTATTTTTCATTTGTAGCAACTACCATATGTTGAAAGGTATGTTTATATCACTTCATCTTCATTTCTCACATTGCATTTTTCTTCTGCTCTGACCATTCTTCCAGATACGGTTCAGGCTCCTTTATATATTCCACATTAACTTGTATGATAGGCTTTGAACCTACTCATTATGACGCAAAAGCAGAACATTCTAGCCTTTCACAGGGGAGCAATCTGATCAATCTCATTCCCTGTCCTAAGTTCCCTGTAGACCATGATTTATTCTCTCTCACACATGCCCATCAACTCTTTAATTTATTTTGCCACTTATCTATACTAGGGTTAATATACAGTAATCATTAGCCTAACAGCATGTCATTTGAATGTGGCGGGGGGGGGGGGAGCGCAGATAACTCGGTGGAAACTCACACAGTGTGAGAACATTGATACTTCCCATTGACAGCAACCAAAGTCAGGTTTGAACCTAGGTCTCTAGAGCTGTGAGGCAGCAGTATTTTCATTATAGACCTCACTTGATGCATTCTTTGCTCTTTTTGTCTGAGTTCTTTTTCATTACGTGAATATGGCAGACAACTCTCAATCTTTCCGTTCAATTTCCTTTACTAATCCTGTTGTGCTTTAATTTGTCATATCTCGCAGAAAGTTTTCACTCATATCTGCATAGTTTTGCCACTATGTCAAAATTACAAGTACAATAATCATCATTATAAACTGTTTTATATGCTCTGTGGCTTGTTACGAACCAGCAACAAAAGAAACACACTGAGTCATGATTCAGTGTTTAAAAACTACTTTATTAATAACTACTTATGATAATAAGAAAAATAAAAGTAAAAATGTTAGAAGTAAAAATGTTAAACCTTGAACATTAACCCCAAAAACTAAACTCATAGTGTGTGTGTGGCAAAGTCCCAAACTCCAAGTCCAGGAATTGTTCTTAAAGTTCAGTTCAGCAAGCCATAAGGTGAAACATGAGCAAAGGCTTCTTCAACAACCACCGTTGTCTGAAGATAAGATGTAGATGTAGAGAACATAGAGAGTAATTACGAAACCCAAATGTTCCACAATGGAACCCAAACGACACTCCAGTGTTTACTCGGTAGTGACTTCCTCACCCTGAAAAGCATCCGAATCGTGGCTGTCCACACAAATACCTGTTTCCCTCTACAGGTCAGCAACAAAGTGAACTCCACCGGATTACTCCCAATTTCCATACGTGGATTGTAGTAACAGACACCGTTATTGTTTCTCATCCATTGATAGAGAAAACTAGCAGGCTGGTCTCGCTCTCTCTCTCGCTCTCTCTCTCGCTCTCTCTCTCGCTCTCGCTCTCGCTCTCGCTCTTTCGCTCTCTCCTCTGACTTCGACTGCCTTCTTCAACAACGTCATTACATCCTTTATCTTCTGTTGACGCAAGCATGCCACACACACACACACTACTAGCTCTATCTTAAAGGGACATTTACCGACTCCGTAACAGGCTGAAGAACATTTGTTCCTTTGAAGCAGAGTGAAGAAGTGCAGAAATCTGTAGGGTTTGATATCTGCAATTTTATGTTGCCTTGGGGAAATCCAACAGTTAATTGTTATCATTACCTGTGAGAGGGGTGGAGTATTTTCTGCCTTTCTACTTATTTTCCTTTCCCTATGCCTGACAGCTATATTATAAGAGGCATCCAGGCACAATGGGATTTAGACCATTTTGCCAGTCTCTCTGAAATTAAATACAAAGTCCAGAAAAACAAGTTGCTGGAGGAACTCATTAGGCCAGGCAGCACCTGCAACAGGACTGAGAGTGTAAAGGGGAGATAACCAGTATAGCCAGGAACTGACAAGCGAAAGGTGGAACCAGGTGAGGAGGGGTTCATGGGCAGATGAAGCTATGTGATGGAGGGAAGGATGGAGATAGTGTCAGAGGCTGGGAGGTGATAGGTGGAGGCAACAAAAGGCTGCAGATCATGGAATCTGATAAGAAGGTAATGAGTGGAACCAGATAAGGGCGAGATGGTGGGTAGATGGGAACAATAGGGGAGGGGATAGGGGACCCAGTGTTTAGATATGTGGATTGAGGCAGATGTAACAGGTGAGGGAGGGGCAAGAAACTGGGTAACTTGGGGTGGGGGGATGTGGTTGGAAAGAAGGGTGTGTGTGAGAGGACCTGGATCGATCAGAAGGAGAGAGAAAGGGACAGAAGGGGTGCAGGTTACCTGAAGTTGGAGAATTCAATGTTCATGCCGTTGGGTTCTGCACTGCCCAGGTGGAATACGAGGTGCTGTTCCTTTAGTTTGTATTTAGCCTCACCCTGGCAGTGGAGGAGGCCGAGGATAGACAAGGTGCTGTGGGGATGGGGAGAGGAGTTAAAGAGGCTTGCAACTGGGAGCTCAAGATGACCTTTGCGGACAGAGCACAGGTGCTCGGCAAAGTGGTTGCCTAGTATGCGTTGGTCTTGCTAATGTAGAGGAGGCCACATGGTTCCAGCATCTGTAGTCTCCTGTGTCTCCTGCAGTCAATCTGCTTGTTTTCTGGGGAATAGGAATCGCCACAGGAGTCACCCAGCACACAGTATTTGGTTGGTAATTAAAAAGCCCTGAAGCTAATATTTGAATTTCTAATCACTGGCCTTAGGTTTTAGTGGGAAGTGCATGGCTGTCTATGTGAGGGACTGGAATCCAGAAATACAAGTCGTTTCAGGTTAATTCAAGTGCAAACCAACTGACAACCAAGGGCAGGGAACTGAGAAGGGGAAAAGCACCCCCTCTGTAGTATATCACACAGTATAATATCAAGGGAAGTCTACTAGAATAGTAGGATAAAATGTATTATATCGTGGTTGGTCTGAATGCTTTTAAGATTGACTCTTTTAAAAATAAGTTCTTATAATATCATGTGCAGTATCTTATTGGTTGTCAACCATCACTGCTACCGCACTATTTTATAGTCACACTTGATTATCAATCTAATACTGTATGAATCCAGTAGTCTAAAGGGAAAATGTTGGAAATATTCAGTGAATCAGGTATCATCTGAAAGGAGATAACAACTGGATCATCAACCTGAAACATTAACTCTTCCCTTTTCTCCATAGATCCTGTCTGACCAGCTGAATATTTTGAATCTTTTCTGATTTTATTTCAGTTTTCCAGTATCTCCAGTATTTTACTTTTGCATAATAAAGATATTTAGCAACATTAAGGCTGTAGACCTGATATATGGCAGCTCCTGGCTGATCCAGTATTCTTGACCATACCTGACACAAATAGGTCAAGTGTAAAATAAAGAATATTCTATCCTTGTACTGTTTGGGACAGGGATTGCACTTCTTAAAATTAGAAGAATCTGAGCGATTTGTTGTGCTATAAATGTGTTGGAATGGGTGTTCTCCCACCCATTAGTTTTCTACATTTGATAAGTTCACGTCTAGCCAATTTCAAGTATTTTTGGTCAATTTCCAGCAAAGCTTCCATTTTGCAGTGAGGTGCTCACTGGCTGTATGAGAATTCCAGGCACATAAGTTTTGCACTGACAAGAATTTTCTGTTAATCACCCTCCTCCCCCAGTGGGCTCTCCAGTACAGGTAGAAATCCCAAAAGGAACCCCAACAAAATATTCAAAAGACTCTTTCTTCATCAGGCTAGGGAAAATATCTAGCCTCTGTGAAAACCTGGTGAAATGCCTTGCAATACTGGACACTTGCATGACTCGGTATAACTCAGGTGGAATATTTTTAGATGGCTGATATCCTCTGTAGTTACACTGGACTAAGTAGATAATTTTTGAGTTACCATGTTAAATAGTCAAATGTGACAAGAGTGGAGTTTTGCTTGATTACTTGAGAAGGAAAAGGAAATGCCTATCCTCTTTAGCCAAATTCGTCCTACTTATGCTGAGCATTGGATTTAGTAACAATTAGAAAGCAGGACTTGTCTTTTCCATTATTGTTCAAAGTTATTTGATTGCAAGGTGTTACTACTAAGACACCTGGATTTGACACTGTGGCCAGAAATATCTATATTGTCAGAAAATCCATACAGATCAGCAAAGATAAGGTCAAAATCAAGAGAATAAATTTTGTGCAAGTGATGGAGCAATCTTGGCCATGGATGGCACAGTGCCAAATCAGTTAGGCTATAGTTCCACTTACTTGAAATACAAAGGGGACATTAATAGTCCATAATGGTGCAGTTTATACATGTTTTGTGGAGGTTCCAACTTAATAGGTCAAATACCTCTCTTTCATTTGAAGTTTCCTTGTGTTCCTAGAGGAAATGTGATTTAAATGCAAAACTCCCTGTTAATATGTATAGCTAAACTCTTGAGACAAATTAATTATTTTTTTTAGTGACAACTATGGCCAACGTGCAACCTAAATGCAAATCTTAAAACCTTTTGCTTGCATATTCTGTTTCAGTATTTGGGCTCTGGTGGGGCTTTCTATAGCTGCAGTGGTTCTACTGGCTTTCGTCATCACAGTTTGTGTTCTGTGCTACCTTTTCATCTGCACTAAACCACATCCTAGACTGGATACTGGATTAGATCTGCAAACACTGGGTAAGTTTAATTTTATTTGAAGATGTATATCACATGGATTTAAATTTATGTCTGCTGCTATGATGTTTAACTAATTATTGTATAACAGTCTTGTAGGCTGTATGCAAATCCTTAGAAACGGGCTGCTGCTGAACAAACCATAAATTGTATAATAAGAGAGAAAGAAACACTTGCAATTATATAGAACCTAAAGAGCCTTGAATGACCTTGGCTCCTTCCAAAACACTTCCCATCTATTGAAGGCCTTTTAAGGAGTTGTCACTGGTTTAATGTAAGAAATGCAGCTGCGAGTTCTACAAACAACAGTGATAATGACAAGATATTTAAATAATCTTGGTTGAGGAATATGCATTGGCCGGGGGATTTTATGCCCCTTCTTTTCAGAATGGTTTGCATAGTTGGTATGTTTCACATCCACCTATTAAAGCACAGAGCCCTGGTTTATAACATTTCATCTCAGTCTAGCACTCAAAACAGAAAATATTAGAAACACTCAGCAGGTTGGATAACATCTGTGGAAAGAGAAACAAAATTAACATTTCAGGTCAAAGACCCATCGTCAGAATAGGGAAAGAGAGGAAACAAGTTAGTTTTAAATTGCAGAGAGAGTGCAGGAGAGATGGATAGGACAAAGGGAATATCTTTGAGGTCAGTTTTGCCATTGATAAGCTGGTGATGGTGGTTGATAGGTTAATAAAGGACAGCTTGGGGGGGGGGGTGCCGAGAGAACACAGCAAAAAAACATGTAAAAGATGTGAAATGCAGAGCTGTAGAAGATGCCAAGCAGATCAAGCAGTGCCAGTGGAGAGAGAAAATCTATGAATATTTCAGATGGATGACCCATAGTAGAACTGGCCAATTCTGATGCAACAGAGAAAGTGAATTACCTGAAGTTATTGAATTCAATACATTGGCAATTGTTTTGGTGCTGCTTCCTGAAGTCAAATGGAACTCAAAAATTCCATTATTTTTGCTGCTTATTTCCACGCTGTTCTCACTTTGAAGTAGAGACACAAGAGACTGCAGATGCTGGAACCTGGAACAATGCACAAAACACTGGAGGAACTTGGAGTTTTGTGTGTTGCTCACTTTGAAATGGTCCATCCCTTATTCTTCCCTCCCCTTTCTAGATCTCTTGTCTTCATCTCAGGGGATAGGATAATGACAAACATCCATTACAAGTCCACAGTCTCCTACTGTGACTTTGATTATACTTAATCCCACCCTGCCTCCTGTATTCCTCCTGTTGCTCCATCTCCATCCTATCTGCTCTAACATCAAGACTTTCCACATAGGTGTCTCTGGGATGTCTTCCTGAACCGTGGCTTCCCCTCTAGCATCGTTGATGGAGCCCTCAAACCATATTTCATCTACTTCCTGCACCTCTGTTCTTGCTCACTCTCCTTCCAGCAGAGGAAAGGCAGAGATCCCTTGATCCTCGCTTTCCATCCCACAGGTTTCTGCCATTGAGGGATCATTTCTTGTGTCTTCCACCACCTTCAATGAGATTTCACTAGTGGTTGCATCACTTCCCCCCAACCACCCCCATCTCCCCTTTCAGCACCCTAAAGGAACTGTTCTCTTCACAACTCCCTGATTTGCTTTTCCATCTCGTCCAACCACTCCCCTTCTCATAGCACTTCCCCTTGCAACTGCAGGAGATGCCACACCTGTCCTATTACCTTTTTTCTTTCCCACCATCCAGGGATCTACACATCTCTTCCAAGCGAAGCTGAAATTTGATTGAACATCTTTCAATCTAGTGTACTGCATTTGGTGCTCATAATGTGGTCTCCTTGACACTGGAGAAAGCAAATGCAGATTGGGTAACAAGTCCTTGGCGGTTATCCTGAGTTTCCAATTGCCTGCCACTTTAATTCTCCATCCTATTCCCATTCTGACCTATCTGTAGCCTGCTGCACCGCTATTACTAGCACCAACAAAAACTTGAGGAACAGCATCTCATCTGTCTGGACACATTCTAGCCTTCTGGACTGAATATTGAATTCAAAAACTTCAGATAATTCACTTTCTCAGTATCAGAATTGGCCAGATATGCTGTAGGTTCGCCATGTTTAATATTGTATCAGATTTTCTCTCTCTACTTACACAGCCTGAACTAACGAGCATTTCCTACATTTACTTTTGCTTGAGTTCTCTCCCTATAACAGTCCTCATTAACCTTTCAACCAGATAACCTCAACAACTTATCACCACATCCACTCTGGCTTCAGCCTATCAGAGAAGTTCCATTAGTCCAATCCATCCTTCCTGTACCCTCTGTTCAATTTAAATCTAACTTGTTTCCTCTGTTCTGGTGAAGGTTATTTGTCCTGAAACTTTAACTCAGTTTCATTTTCCGTTACTGTTACCTAATTTGCTGGTATAATGGCATCATGGTGGATGTTTATACTTTTCTGGACTGGGATTTACTGAATAAAAACTTAGCCATGGCAGAATGATATCCCATAACACTTAATCTGACTTTTTAAGAGCTGTTTAATCATGCAAGTCTCTCTCCCAAGTAACTAAAAGTGAAGCAGATTGTTAGCAACTTTGGTGCTTATTTCACCTTGACCACATATCCTTAATATAATTGGACTGCCTTCATTGAGTCTAGATTTGACAAGATCAGCACAGCCCTGGTTCTCTCCCATTTTCTGTTCTGTTTCTTGTTCTACATTCAAATTTAATTTGTTTTTAATTATTGGTCCTTTTTTCCCTTGAATCTCAGATATTCTCTGTTGATTTATTTGTCTCACAAACATTTTGGGCTAAATCAGGTTTAATTGCAGTTGATGATTCCATGGAAAATTGCTAGCTATCAGCAATTTAGTGCATCTTGGACTAATATGTGTGCACTTTGAAACATGGAACCCCAAAATGTCTTAATGTTTAGATTTGGTGCCTTTGACCTCCATTGATGGACTCGCTATTGACTCCAATGGTGGATTACAGAAGATTGCACTTAACATCTGGTCTCTCAGTACTCTTCAGGTCCCATACACTGCCTCAGTCTCACACCTATAAACTAACTACTCGTTGACCTGCATAATATCCCACAAGGTTTCTCCCAGTCTTCAAGGAGACCTAATAAATCATTTATTATTTAAAAGGACTATTTATATTTTTCTACAGGTACTGAACAAATTTTAGAAACTCCGAATCAGTCCAGTGGGCCAAATACAATAAGGAAGCAACTTCAGAGTCGGAGATTAGATTGCAGCCAGCCAGATCAGCCACCTGAACCTGACCGATTATTCCAGAGATGTTTCATGGCCACCGTTACAACAATTAACATACAAGGATCCTCATGAAGTTCTTGCTGTTTCTAGTTTGGAATCAATCATTATAAATTGCTGTATAAGTTGTGTTTGTGTAATTGTCCCACATTATAATATTGCCTTAGACAATGGTTGCAGAAACTTTGTTAAACATTTTTGAAAGTGCAGCTAATGATGTTGGTCTTTAATGTCATGAACACTGAGCTTTAGATGCGAAAGAAAGATTGGGGAGTGAGGAAAGACATCAATTATGATCGGGGCAGGAAGAATGATTCGAGAAAGAATGAAAGAGGTTAAGGAAATTTCTCTTCAATTTCCTGCAAAGATGCCAGAGATTCAGATTGACCTGGAGTTTTAGCTGATTACTGATAAACCTGAAATTTTGGATCAAAATTATGATCATGATATTATCTATTTATCTTTATTGCCTGTGCACAAGGAATTTTTAGCCTTTTTTTAAAGGCCAAGACCAGTATTTGCCATAAAAGTAGTCATAATGCATGACTTTCATATTTAAGTAAAAACCTTCTTATCATGGAGATACGTTCTAATTTGGAGAATTAATTAAGGTCATTGATCACTATATGACAAACTTAGTGGATGATCCATTAAGTTAAAAGTATCTGCATTAAATGATAAATGGGGTTGGGCCTCACTTGTAGATGGTTGTGCTATCAATTCAGAGTGTATTTCCCAGAAGTGAAGATAATTTCTGTGTCTTTAATTCTATGAGCCATTGGAAGGTTGATTTGATTTTGAAAGAAGTATTTTGATTTCCTTTGACCCTGGTTGAATGTCAAAAGATACTTGGGTACATCTTAGGGAGCATTCTCGCACTTCATCAATTATTTTTTTATTCATTCAAGGCTTTTGGGCTTTGCAGGCTGAGCAGGCATTTAATTGCCCACCCCTAATTGTCCTTGAGAAGGTGGTGGTGAGCTGCCTTCTTGCACCACTGCAGACCTTGAGGTGAGGGTGTATCCACCATGCTGTTAGGGAGGGAGTTCCAGGATTTTGACCCAGCAATGGTGATTTGACCCAGCAATATTTCCAAGTAAGGATGGTATGTGGCTTGGAGGGCAACATCCAGGCAGTGGTGTTCCCATGCTTTTGCTGCCTTTGTCTTCCTAGCTGGTAGAGATCATGGGTTTGTAAGGTATCATCTGTGGACTCTTGGTAAATTGTTGCAATGCATCCAGTAGATGGTACAAACTGCTCATATAAAGAGAAATCTGTGATTATGAGTAGGAATTTTAGCAACTGGCTGTGCATGTGTTAATTTTTCTCTTTGGGTGTCAAGTATGTTTTGAAACTACTGTAATCTGTTAGATTACATATTTTGATGGTTATCATTAATAATAAATTTTCATTTTAGTATTTAGCCCTGTTCCAGTAGAATAATTACTTTACAACATTGTGAAGGCCCAGAAATTACGACAAGATTCATAACCAATCTCTGAACTAAATACAGTGATACAGGTTTTTGCTCAATCTCTGAGATCAATCCATTTTCTGATACCACCCATAAAATGACACTGGCAGTTTATGTGACCTTACCACAGATATCCCTTTGTTCTCTCCACCACTCCTCCTCCCTCCAATTTAAATAAACTTGTTTAGTCACTTTTCCAGATCTGAGGGAGGGTCATTGACTTGAAATGTTAACTTTGTCTCCTTTAATAATCTGCCTGGTATCCCCAGCATTTTCTGTTTTTATTTTATGTCAAGTTGAGATTTTTTTTTGTAATGGTTATTGGTTTGAACATGATTATTGGTTTGACCAACTAGACCAATACATCTGTAGTTGTGCCTATCAAAATTTCCAAATTTCATTCAGCTGGACAAATGGCACTGTACATAATGAGGACAAGATGTATATGTGTGACCTTGTTAGTCAAAATAGTCACAGAGGGAAATAATATTAATTAGAATTAATTACGCTGGAAGCGGCAAAGGAACAGATCAAAGGGCTTTGGAAACAATACACCATTAAAGTAGAAGAAGAGCTGTACTGGTGCAAGCCGATGAGCAAAATAGTGGAGGCTGGTGAGAAAGTACCAGCAGGTACAGGCCTCATGTTGGCATAAGATCAAAGGAAAAGTAATAATAGCATAAACTTACAATGGCTGGACAACTTGCAACAAACAATTTGAATAAATAATGGTTAATTCAATTAAATGTGATCTGCTAATGATAGATTCCAATATATAAAACATAAATAAATATTTACTCATATTTGAATTTGAAAGAGGACACTGAACAAGGGCAAGAGGCTGGTTCAATGAATCATAGGGACAACATGCACTGAATTTCCATATATCGAACCAAGATGTCATCAAAGAATAATATTGCTAACAAACATTTCTTACTTGTAATAATAAGATTACTTTAATAATCTTGCATTAATTTATAAAGAGTTGAACTGCAAAAAGAAGTGTTAGTACTGGAGGTGCATACTACATGCATGTTATGGCTATAAGAATTATCACCAAAAGGGATAAGTATCTCAAAGTCTCGCTCAGACTCCCTGATGTGTTGGAGGAAGGGAATGATTTCTGGAGCTACTTCCTGAGGAATATTGGACACCAAATTTACAATTCTAATTGATGGCTGGGATGGCAATCATTTTGTAGTGTCACAAATGCCAGCCAGACATTCATAAAGGAAGACACAAGAGGGACTGCAGATGCTGGAATCAGGAGCAAAAAACAAACTGCTGGAGGAACAGCACCTGTAGAGACAAAAGGGATGGCTGACATTTTGGGTTGAGACCCTGCATCAGGACAAAGGAAACTAGGTGTCCCATTCTGACTCCACAATTAGCAATCATAGTGCTAAGTGATCAGACTTGCACTACGAGATAATGTTAATACAACTGAATAGTCAAAGCTATGGACTTAGATTATTTAAGTGTGCTCAGTGAGATGCAATATAGTGACTTGCTGGTTGATGATGTCCATAATAACATCAGGGAGTCTGAGCAAGACATTGAGATACAAGTCTACTGACTGAACATCATTTTAAACTTTAGGGCATCTATTTTGGTTCACTTAAAAAGTAGGAAGCCCAGTCAAGCAGTAAGTAAAAAGAATCTTACATAAAATTATTTTTAAGGAATGCTTCTCTCCAATTCAATGTTAATTCAGTAGTAGCAAAAGGCCACAATGCTTATGGCTGTTGTTAAAACTTGTTACTTGTTTTAACTCTTCTGTAAAGTCTAGATAACATGTCATACTGTCTTTGCTTTGCTTTTGTTATAATTAATAAACCTATTTCATTGTGCATAGCCTTGGCTATGATGATTATTTATTCATGACAAAGCTCTGGTCAGCTAAATTTCAGTATTTGACCCTTGTGCTTGATCCATTACCATTCATCGAATGTATAACTGGTTTGTTGGTTATGTCTCCGTCAGCTGATTGGTAAAATCTAACAAGGTGGTGTGTTTATGTGGTAAAACTATAAAGAAGCAGTTTTCCCTTGGCGACCATCTCAAATTGCTCATTTTAATTCAATGTTTTATCTGGCTCATGCTCCTTAAAGTTATCTAAATCTCTACTTGTGGATTACAAGTGTTGATGATTACAAATTCTAGTGTAAGTAACACAAGTGCTGACAGGTATTGGTATCATTATTTGCTCTGGAAGCTGTGGCTTGTTCTGGGAGGACACCATTAGAAAAGTATTTCCGAATTCTATAGATTCTGGAATTATTCCTGGGGATGTTAGTGAAAGGGAAAATGTTGAAATCTATAATGAAGAATGTCATAACAGAACATATTCTAAAGAATAATAGGATTGAGCACAGCCATCATGAATTTATGAAAGGAAAATCACATTTTAACTAATTTATTTGAGGATGTGACTAGTAGAATAGATAAGGGAGGAACCAGTGGAGATAGAGGATTTGGATTTTGGATTTTTAAAAAGGAGGTTTTTTATAGAAACCTCCTTTCTATAAGGAGGTTGGTCAACAAGGTTAGAATTTATGGAATTGTTAATATACTGACATGGATTGGGAATCAGTTATTGGACAGAAAGCGAATAGTGGAAATTAATGCCTTTTTCTCTGGTTGGTAGGCTGTGACTAGTGGGATATCACGTGGATAAATGCTTGGGCCCTAGTTGTTCATGATCTATATCAAAAATATAACTGAGGGAACTAGGTGTCATCTTTCCACGCCCTCTGCTGATACAAAATCTGGTGGGATTGTGAGTATGGAGGAGGATGTAAAGAGGCTTCAAGGTGATATAGACAAACTTGACTGAGTGAGTAAGAACATGGCAAGTGCAATATAATGTAGAAAAAATATGAATTTATCCAATTTGGCACATAAAACTGCAAAACAGTATTTTTTAACCAGTAAGAGATTGAGAAATATTTATGTTCAGAGTCACTGAAAATCAAAATGCAGATGCAGGAAGCAATTAGGAAAGCAAATGGGATGTTGGTCTTTAGTAAGAGAGGATTTGCATACAGGAGAAAAACGTCTTGCTGCAATTAAAAGGAGTCTTGGTGAGAATGCACCTGGGGTATCAGATCCAGAGTATTGTGCATCTTTTCCACAGTATCTACTTGCCACAGAGGGAGTGAAGCAAAGGTTCAAGAGTCCGCTTTCAGGAATGATGGAGGGGGGTGGGGTAGGGGGGGAGTGGAGGGTCGAAGTGGTTTACTGTGTAAGAAAAAGTTGAATAAACTGGGACTGTATCCTACCGAGTTTAGAAGAATGAGAGGAGGTCTCATGGAACATGCAATGCAATATAACCAAGGAAATCAAGGGGTGGTTATCTGCAGGAACATGGAATCATAGAAAATAGGAGTGGGGTAGGCCATTCAGCCCATTGAGTCTCCTCCACCATTCTGCATGATCGTAGCTGATCATCCATTTAAATACCCTGTTTTCACCTTGTCCCCCATATCCCTTGATACCTTGAGCATGAAGAGATATAGTTACTTCCTTCTTGAATATATTTAATGATTCAGCCTCTCTTCTGTGGTAGAAAATTCCACAGGTTCACCACCCTCTGGGTGAAGAGATTTCTCCTGATCTTGGTTCTAAATGGTATACCCCATATTCTGATTATCAGAGTTTTACTGTAACACAAACCCTAATTTCCTTTGTAAACCATGGTTGAACCCTCTTCACTGTCTTACTTTTGTGCCAGGCAGGAATGAATAATTGTTGCAATTCAAGCACAATATTTAAATATAATCTACTGCTTGTTCACCATCAACCCGTTTAGTAAACTTCCCCATTCTATCAGAGCCAACTCGCATCTCAGCTTTGTTGTTTCCTTTGTTCAGATTCAGGACCCTTGTTTCTATTTCTTCACTCTCCATCTAAATGAAGAAACCTATCGTGTTCTCTAAAGGACCAAACACAACAAAATTTATGATTATTCCTCTCTTATTGCACAATACCCTACCTGGGGTCAGCCTGTTCTCTTGCTGCTTTCTTAAAGTATTGGTTTAAAAAAATCATGTACACATTCCAGGAACTCCCCCTCCACAGTATTATTGCCAATTTGGTTTGGCCAATCTATATGTAGATTAAAGTTACCTATAATTATAGTTGAACTTTCTTGTGTGCATCTTTAATTTCCTGTTTAATTCCATTGCCTACATCACCATTACTGTTTAGGTGCCCATAGATGACCTCCCACCCTTGTTTACGGTCCCTTAGTGTTTCTTAGCTCCATCCATAAAGAGTCTGCATCATGATTTTCTGAGCCAATATCCATCCTTACCATTGCTTTGATTTCCTCCTTTACTCCCAATATTCCTTTTCTTTTTTTGCCTGTCAGCACAGTAGTGTAGTGGTTAGCGTAACGCTGTTACAGCATAGTGACCAGGGTTCATTTCAATACTTCTTCAGCCTTCTACAATTTTCATTGAAAAGAAATCATTACCAGGATATTGGGGGAAAAAAAATTAAGAAGAGTTGCATGAATGAATATTTTTCAGCCCCTATTTTGTACAAAGCCATCAATATCGCTATTTTCACTTCCCTAATGGAGTTGGTATGACTGCCAGTCATTCAGCCAAACAGGCTAAATGGAAAGTTGAAAGACTCCATTGTATTCAAACTTATTTCACTAGGCCTTATATTGATTGTTCCACGGTTGAGGACATTATATGTAATTCAGCATGTACCACGGTTTTGTGCAACTTTTTTTTGTGGAGATGGCAGTTTTACAATCCAAGCCACTTCCAAAGACCACTTACACAAAACATGTTTTATTAACCAGTTGTAACAATGTACTGATATTTTTAGTCATGTTTAAAGACACAAATACCATAGTCCTGGCTGATCTCTCACTGTTTGTTCACTGCTTCGTTTGCTGTCCCTTTGATGCCTCACTCCCACATGGTCCATGCACCACATCTCCAGTGCTCCTATCCACCTTGCCAGACTAGTGCCACCAGTTCTGTACCCAGTATTATGTGGTGGTAGACCTGTGCCCACCAGGATTGTATTCCAATGTTATGCAGTGATGAACCTGTGCCCACCAGTACTGTCTCCCAGGGTTATGCAGTGGCGGACCTTTTCCCACCAGGATTGTGTCCCTGCTGATCTCCTGTCTGTGGCCTCCTGCACCATTATAATGAGGTCAAACGTAAACTTAAGAAGAGTATTTCATCTTCTGCTTGAGCACATTGCAGTCTGCAGGACTAAATATCGAATTCTCCAACTTCCAATAACTCAGTTTCTTTGTTTTTATCAGAAGTAGCCACTTCTGTTTGCTGTGATCTATCTGTGATATTGACTCAGTTTAGTTTCTTTGTCATTGTCCTTTTGCCCCTTCTTCATTAGTGCACCCTGACCTGCTATATGCAACGCACCACATTTCTTTGTCACTCTCTAACTGCCCCATTAATAATTCATTCCTTCAGCAACCTTGGCATCAACCCATCATAGATATTCTATTTGTCCTATCCATTCCTCACCTCCATCTTCTCTTCAAAACTTTTTTCCCTCCCTTTCCTAGTTCTAACCCACGTCTTTGACCTGAAATGTTAACTCTATTTCTCTTTCCACAGATGCTGTCTGATCTGCTGAGTTTTTCCAGCATTTTCTGTTCTCATTTTACAGTGATCTACACCCCAGGGTTTATTCAGTGAAAGGCTTATATGCTGTCATATTGACTGATGTATGCCCACCAGCACTGTATCCCAGTCATAGACAATGACTGACCTGTGCAACCCCAATATTGTATACCAATGGTGTACAGTGACAGACCTGTACCCATATTGATCCTTTTGTCCTTTGGTCAACTCACATGTCAGACAAAGAACTTTAACACTCATTATTACATGTAGCACTCTTTATTATGTGTAAGTTACCCAATAAAAATGATCATTTCTTTTAACAATTCAGTCAGTAAATTTTAGCTTAGACTCAGATACTACCCAATTTAAGAGGAACAAGCCAGGCTCACTCTAGAACTCAGGGTCCTTCCTTGTGTGATTGTTGTTCCTGGGGTTTTTGCTGATTTCAATGACTTCTTTTATATTGATGCCGCTGTTTGAAGTCTAAGTTCCCTCAGCATCTCTGCGTGTATTATTAACTCCTTTTACTGAAACATTCTTGCCTTAGATCTCTTCCTGTAACTCACTTCAGAATTTATTAGTGTCCTGTGATCTCCTTTTTCATCTGGACTCAGCCTTTGGGCTGCTGGTTGTAAAAGAACATTATTTTTCATCTGTCCTTAATTTAGCATCCTTTGTGATCAGGAAGAATGGAATGTTTCTTAACACCACAATAGATTGATGCTCATGTCAAACTGCCCATTTTGCTTGTGGATATTTAAATCCTAGACATATAGCTACACCCTCCAGCACTGTTGCACATACAGTGTTACACAGCAGCAGACTTGTGCCTATTGGTACTATACCTCAGTGTTTTGCAGCAACAGATTTGCACTCTCTGGTTCTGCACCCCAGTGTTATACAATAACAGAATTGCACTTGTCAATGAGTAGCACTGTGCAATAGAGTTACAGACCTGTACCCTTCAATACCATACCCTTGTGTTACACAACAACAGACCTGTACTTTCAATACTGTATCCTATATTATAGAGCAACAGACTTGTACCCCTGTGTTAAACAGCACAGACCTGTCTCCATCAGTATTGTACCCACCAGTACTGTTTGGCATTGGTATACAGTGAGACCCATGCTTAGCACTACTGTAGGGAAGAGAGTCTGTTATCCTTACCTGACCCATGGGCTTTGAGGACCTCAACAGCTGGAAGTCAACACAGTGGATCAATTAACATCTGGCAAGAAGCCAGAAATGGTAGAGCTCAAATATCATTGAGACTTTTATAACTGAAAGAGATTACAGAGACAGGAAAGAGCAAGGCAGATCATTCAGGGATTTGAAAACAAGGATTAGGATTTTAAAGTTGAGACACTGATTAATTGGGAGGTTGAGGCAACCAGGTTCCAAAGATTTTTCAATAGTCCCTTAATATCCTGTTAGATCTGTTGCGAGTTCAGCAGAATCCCTGTAAATATCCAGGGCAGCCAGCTTAAAAAATGCAACTGAATAACAGCAATTTATTCTTAACAGACAACTATTAATAGTCCTTAATGCACTGAGATTTTCTTCAACCACAGTAATATCATTTTCTTTTCTAGAAACTCCACAATGGATAATTTCTTATTCACGTTGATATAACATTTTCTTTCATCTGTATGTGGGCCCCAACAGTACAATGGTTGCTAAGTATGTTTCCGGAGCAACTATTAACTGCTGATAAGGAATGTTCAGGCTTTGAGTGACCCTCTACTTATGAAGTTGAAGTCTTATGTAATGATATGATAATCTTCAAAGCCCCCCCACCAGCCTATTGCTTCAGTGTAGGTAGGGCCATGTTGGAACATTTTTCTTCTTCTTAGGTGGTCACCTGGGATGGACAATGACTTGCTTCCACTTCAGTTTTGTGGCTTCTGAGGTGGCCAATGTGGAGATTACAGACTCTTTCACAGATGGGACAGGAGGTGGTTGTTGAGGAAGCAAGTAAATGGTGGTGCACTCCTTCTCCACTTAAGCAGGACATCTCCTGATGCATGGCCTTGAGTTTCTCAATACCATCCCAAATGCTTCTTCCCCACTTTGAGTGGTCCATATGCTACTGAAAGTGGATTCAGAATCCCATTTCAGCATGCAGTCTAAATCGATATGTCGTTAGAGTACTGAGGAAGTTTTGTCCTTTGGATATGATATCTGCCTGTTCAGGTGGATATTAATGATTACTCAGGAGAAGTGAATGCCCTAATGTCTTCTGGGAGCTAAACGGAATCAAATTTATGAATTTAGATAAGCCAGGGTGAAACATGTGACACTGTGATCTCAAGTACCAGGATGCACTCACTGGGAAGATTCACCACTGACCAGTCAGACTTTTCAGCTCAGGGAGCAGGTTTCCTTAATTTCATACTACTGTTAGTGTACCGGGCATAATGGCCGTAACTTTGAGGTACAGCAGAAGGTAAGGGCAAGGAAATGTCATACAAGACAGGTATCGTGAGAACCAACCATCCAGCAGAAGAGCATGGACAACCCCCTTCTTCCCCATTTCTAAAGATGCCAAAAACAATTTGGCAAAGTAATTCAGGTAAGTACAGGGCCTGGTACACTGGCCAATGAGTTTGAGTGGGTCAGCATAGGGTGTGTGGAGTTCCAACTTCCACCACTCATTAGGTTCACAAATCTTCACCTACTCAACCTATTGAGTGGCAGCAAAATCAAACTGTGGGTCAAGCAGCATCTGTGGAGGCAAGGGGATGGTCAATGTTTCGGGTGAAGACCTTGCATCAGGATATTGATGGTCACATGGATCCTGAGATGGATATGAGGAATCTTCAGTTCCCTCATTATGTACACTGGTCACTTTGTTTGAGGTAGGTTGTCTCCAGACGAGATAAAAAGCAGAAGATGCTGGTAACACTGAGCTGGACAACTGGTCTTCAACACAGAATGATAACTTTGTATCTCTTTCCACACATCTGCCTGACCTGCTGAGCACTTTCAGCATTATCTGTTTTGATACCAATCATGCAAGTTGCCTTGTCTTGGATGGTGTGGAGTTTATTGGGTAGTGTTGCAGCTGCATTCCTCCAGGCAAGTAGAGAACCTTCATCACACTTCTGACTGTGAGGAGGCTTTTGGGGTGTTGTCAGGAGGTGGGTCACTCACAAAAGAATATCCAGCAACTGACCTGCTCTTGTAGCTACAGCTTTTCTGTGGCTGGGCTAGTTAAGATTTAGATTGGTGTGGAATACTTCATCTGCTGAGGAGTTGTGAATGGAGTTGAACATTGTGCAAACATCAGTAAACATCCCCACCCTGACCTTGGTCAAGATCATGACTTGTGTACCATCATGTTGCAGAAACGGGATAGTGATGAATTAGTGAAGGCAAAAGTTCAAAAGAATTCTCCACAGAATCAAGGGCTTTGCGATTTCAAAAAAGGCCATGTCTATTGATTGTCGCTGCTCCCCACTTTTGTCTTGGAGGTGTCGTGCAGTGAAGATCATGTGAAATTCGTGACCGGGGGACAGATTCTGCATTGCGATTCAGGGCGCAGATTTTCAGGTCTTGGAGGCAACGGCTGACGAGGACCTTGCAGTGACGTTCCCTGTGACGGGATGCAGGGAAACCTCTCTGGAGTTACTTCTACTGAATTTGTTGGAAAAGGTCAGTTCTTTTATAATAGTGACTTCGTTAATTAAAGCAAAGGCTATGTATGATTATTTCCAACCTGAATGTATTCTGCTCTTGCTTGCCCTTTCAAGGAAGCAGTTTCCAATCCTCTGCCACCTCTGGCTGTAGACATTGAGCTGTGTACAAACTATTTTTCTCAAAATGTACAAACTGCTCCTAAAAATCAGTTAGTACAGGCAAGTTTGGGGATGGAGGTGGTCATGCAACAAATGGAGCTATTTCCACTGTTGCCGAATTTATACTGGAATGGTTCCTGGTTCAAATGTTGTGTGCACTGCTACCAACTGCTGCAGCTTACATGTTAAATTTCAACTTCTCAGAATCAGAATCAGGTTTATTATCACTGTCTTATATGATGTGAAATTTGATGTTTTGCTGTTTACAGCACTAAATTGGTATTGGTATTGGTTTATTATTGTCACTTGTACCAAGGTACAGTGAAAAACTTGTCTTGCATACCATTCGTACAGATCAATTCATTACACAGTACATTGAGGTAGTACAGGGTAAAAACAGTAACAGAATACGGAGTAAAGAGTTGCAGCCACAGGGAAGTGCATTGCAGGTAGACAATAAGATGCAAGGTCATGACAAGGTAGATTGTGAGGTCAGAGTCCATCTCATGGTATAAGGGAACCATTCAATAGTCTTATCACAGTGGGACAGAAGCTGTCTTTGAGCCTGGTGGTATGTGCTCTCAGGCTCCTGTATCTTCTGCCTGATGGGAGAGGGGAGAAGAGAGAATGACCCAGGTAGGTGGGGTCTCTGATTATGCTGGCTGCTTCACCAAGGCAGCGAGAAGTATAGACAGAGTCCATGGAGGGGAGGCTGGTTTTCGTGATGTGTTGGGCTGTGTCTACAACTCTCTGCAGTTTCTTGTGGTCCCGGGCAGAGCAGTTGCCATACCAAGCCGTGATGCATCCAGATAGGATGCTTTCTATGGTGCATCAATAAAAGTTGGTGAGTGTCAAAGGGGACATGCCAAATTTCTTTAGCCTTCTGAGGAAGTAGAGGCGCTGGTGAGCTTTCTTGGCCATGGTGTCTTCATGGTTGGACCATGACAGGCTATTGGTGAGGTTCACTCAAGGAACTTGAAGCTCTCAACCCTCTCGACCTCAGCACCATTGATGCACCAGGTGCATGTGTACCATCCCCTTTCCTGAAGTCAATGACCATTTCTTTTGTTTTGCTGACATTGAGGGAAAGGTTGTTGTCATGATACCATGTCACTAAGCTCTCTATCTCCTTCTTGTACTTCAACTCATCATTACTTGAGATACGGCCCACGACAGTGGTATCATCCGCAAACTTGTAGATGGAGTTAGAGCAGAATCTGGCCACACAGTCATGAGTATATAGGGAGTAGAGTAGAGGGCTGAGGACACAACCTTGTGGGGCACCAGAATAATCATGCTGGAGGTGTTGCTGCCTATCCTTACTGATTGCGGTCTGTTGGTCAGAAGGTCAAGGATCCAGTTGCAGAGGGAGGTTTTGAGTCCCAGGTCTCGGAGTTTGGTGATGAGTTTGCATGGAATTATAGTATTGAAGACGGAGCTGTAGTCAATAAACAATAGTCTAACGTAGGTGTCTTTACTGTCCAGATGCTCCAGAGATGAGTGTAGGGCTAAGGAAATGGTGTCCACTGTAGACCTGTTTTAGTGGTAGGTGAATTGCAATGGGTCGAGGTTTTCCGGGAGGCTGGAGTTAATGTGTGCCATGACCAGCCTCTCAAAGCACTTAATGATGGTGGATGTCAGAACCACTGGTCGGTAGTCATTAAGGCACATTACCTTGTTTTTCTTAGGTACCGGGATGATAGTGGTCTTCTTAAAGCAGATGGAAACCTCAGATTGAAGCAGGGAGAGGTTAATTATGTCTGCAAATAGCCCTGCCAGCTGATCAGCACAATATCTGAGGGCACAGCCAAAGACACCATCTGAGCCAGACGCTTTCCTCGGGTTCACTCTCAGGAAGACTGATCTTACGTCCTCAACAGTAACCATGGGTTCAGTTGCGTTGGAGGCTGTTAGGGTGGGTGGTGACAAACCAATCCCCTTCTGTTCAAAATGTACATAGAATGCGTTAAGTTCATCAGGAAGGGATGCGCTATTGTTGACTATGCTGCCCAACTTCATTTTATAGCCCGTTATAGCATGTAAGCCCTGCCACAACTGACGACTGGTCTGGGACTCGATTTTGAATCTGTGCATTGAATTGGAGGTTTTTTTGCCACAATAGTTATTGAATTTTATGTTGGATTGACTACATTTGGGATAATTCACACCATTCACAGAATCACTTAGAATAACAAAAATAATTGTCTGCTTACTTAAAGGAGAAGAACACATGATTTTTATTTAAAAAGTAGGCCAAGTAATTATTGCAGAAAACATCAATGATAGGAAAGTTTCCATCAATTAATGGAACTAGCCAATTTAATTTATGTCAAAGAAGAGTGATTTACAATGTCTGTTCACTCCAGTGAAGCTATTTAGGATATTTTACCATGATATATAAGTTATTGATGTAGAATTCATTTTACCAGTGACTGATGGAAATGTAACTTTGGTTGCTCTAAGTTTTTTTTTACTTTTGCAAACTTTCCATTTGTTGGATACCTTAGCAAATATGCTTTTTTTGAGGAACTAAACCTCAACAAAACAAGTCCCATTTCTTTGGTGCAAGGTTGAGGCAAGTATGTTTTATGGCCAGCATATCATGGTGGAAGTATTTCAGCTTTTGTTTTTGGATTTAGCTGAGAGAATCTTGGCCTTGCATCTGATTGGGAGAATGAGAATGATTTTGGCATTCCTCTCCCAATACAGCAAAGACATCTCAGGAACAGGTACAGCATTCCTTATGAACAAACATTTTTATGCCAATATCACAGAAGAGTTAGGAGAAAAGAGCAGGTAGAGGATAGAGGATACAGTCCCATGTTGGCCCATTCATGATAGCATTCTGGACTCTGATGTGAATGGCCAAGATGTGCAAAGTCTTCTGATCCTGACCTTTTCAGTCATTGCTGGACATGCTGTTTGGTGATGGACCTCAAGGTTGGTGTTATGGTGAAATGGATATGCGGTCTCTATTGTAGATGCCATTCAATTTCCTGTGCAGAGACACTGTCATTGACTGGAGACATAAGAGACTGCAGATGCTGGAACCTGGAGCAAAAAGCAATCTGCTGGAGGAAATCAGCAGGTCAAGCAGTATCTGTGGGAGGAAAGGAATTGTCAAATAAATTTTGACCCAAAACATCATTGACCACGTTGTTGAGCAGTACAGCAATACATACATGTTGTAGTGGCAGATCTGTAATCCAATTGTGAAGCTGGTGTGCCATGTACAATTGAGATTTGTCTTTTTGGTTTCTGCCACACTGCTTCCTATATGCTACATGTAGTGGTGGAGATAGCTGAGTGATTTTACAACTTCAACCTAGTATGCAGCTATGTGCCCTTTGTTCAGTTGTGTGGCTGACCTTCAGTTGTCTGTAGTTTGCTTTTTGGCCAGTTTACTGAAAGAACAACAATTTGCCTGAACTCCCCTTCAAGGGGTGGCACTTAAAGCATCTTGGCCAGCAAAACAATGTATCTCAAGATCCAAGTTGGTCATGTAACCACCAGAAAGGCTACAAAGACTAAATTTTTACCATTGAGGAAGAGATAGGTCTTGTTGCCAAGTCTATGCATTTGTGATTTAAATCAAGTGCCTTTCCCTTTCAGTAATGTTTTTACAAATTAGAAATCAGAAGACACAGTTATTAGCTCCTCCAACCAGCTACATATTGAGCAAGCGTAAATTGACTGGCAATGTAGATTGAAGAGAATAAACATTTGCTTTAAATGTTATTTGATAATATTTCAAGATATACTGTAGCTGACGGAAGAATTTCTCCAAAATGTGCTGCTGAAAGGCTTTGTATTAAGCAAGTTACTGGAGAGGAACCAAAGCTGTCTTCAAACAAAAATATTTCATGGTAGTTTTGGAATAATTCTATTATTTAAGCTTTCTTTCAATTGTAGGTTATTTTCACATTGGGTGGTATGCTTACAATACTGAAATAGTAATAATTTCCAAGAAATGCCATATCAAAAGAACAGAGAAACATTGCAATCACAAATCACAGGATATCTGATACAAAATAACCTTGAACCTGTTGATGTCAAAAATATGTAGGCAGCTTTCTGGCAAATTATTTCAAGGTATTGATTTTACATGGTGTAAGGGTTCTCCATGGAAAATATCATATTTCTGTACGACACTTCATGCTACCTACAAACAGCGCTTTAAATCTTTTAATACTATTTATAGTGTCATAATGTATAGTACTAAAAGGAAGGTTCTTCTATTTAGTATTACACATGCAATTAAAAATATCATTAAATATATAAAGATCCAAGAAGCACTGGATGGTGGGAATTTAGGCATGAGAATTTTATAGAAAATGTGAAGGGTGGAAGTAAGTGTACAAACTTAAGATTTTAAATGTATTTTGTGCTCTTACACCATGGTTATACTAAGACTTGTGGGTGGATTGTGAGTTTAGTATATTAAATACTTGAGGATGGATTAAGTGAGTCTGACTTACCTTTGCTGACTTAGTTTTACTGTATGACAGCTTCACCGCATCAATCTGGTGTTCTAAAAACATATATCTTGGCAAATCATAGTTATTAAAACATAAGGAGACATCAGTGGAAATGATAATGGCAGGTGCAACATGAGCTCATATTTTTATAAAGGGGCAGAATGGAGTAGGTAGGGTGGGGATATAGGCAATGGAGAGAAGTAGATCTTCTAAGTGCTGCTACATTTCACTGATGTCCTCATGTTAGCACTAATGTGAGGGAAGTCTTTTGCTGAACCTAATTTGGAACATGTAAATCATATGATTATTTTACATGCTAGTGGTCAGAGACCAGGCAACTTGTGGAATGTGACTGATGTTATAGTACTTTCCCTGACACTTTGGGTTTATGTCAGTTTTTATCTGGTGGTGGTGCCTTTAAAGCACCTTGGAATGACTTATAAGGTTATAATTGGAGCTGTTATATTTGCATTTTCAATTAACTGTTAAATATCAAGGAATGATCTAAACAAATCCCTCTCTTTAATCAAATAATAAAACAAATAATGTTTACAATATAGTTATAAAAATGATAGTAGTTCATAAAGTGAACTCCTGATGGGAAAATGAATGCTATAAAATATCTAGGCAAAACAATAGTAAAAGCATTAGCAAAGAAAATGATTTGCATTACAGTTAGTTGAATATAAGAATATGTATATCCATAATTAATTCAACATCCTCATATTTATAAATCACGTCATCCTAGGAAAATGGAAGACAAAGTAATGAAAGCTATGTGACAGATATATAGTTAGTCCCCGTTTAGAGGACCTCATTTAATACTGGGCACTGAACCTTTGGAAGAATATACTGGCTACAGAGAGAATGCAGGATGATATTTGGAATAAGAGGGTAATATTATAAGCTCAGGTTACATGTTTACACTTGCATTTCCTTCCATCTGTAAATTTTAATATGAATGAATAGAAGATAGAGTGGAAAAAATAAATATTTCCTTGTTAGAAGGTCCTAAAAAGAGGAGATGACCATAAAACTGCTGTATAACTCCATTACTCTATTTCATTCTTGGGTGTCTGGAAGCACTTTAAAAAAGGTAAGGGGAATCTGATACTCTCTTCTCCAGAAAGCTATTGAAGTCAAAACAAAATATCAAACTGAGATTGATCTATTTTTCATAGTTATGGACATTAGGGGTTGTAGAATTAAGTGAGTAGATGGAGTTGAAGTACAGGTCAGCCAGGATTTAATTGAATGGCAGAACAGGCTTGAGGGGCTGACCTATACTGTTTCCTGTGTTCCTTTAGTTTACTTACAACCTTGGCATCAATATGGCTTTCACCTGGAGCTTTGCCGTATTAGACCATAATATATATAGGAGCAGAATTAGGACATTTGGCCCATCAAGTCTGCTCTGTCATTCAATCATGCTTGATTTTTTTAACCCCCATTTTTCTGCCTTCTCCCCATAACTCTTAACCCTTTTCCAATCAAGACCCTATCAATCTCTGCCTTAAGTACACCCAATGATTTGTTCTTGAATAAGCTTCTTCAAAAAGCTGAACTAGATATCTGTCATTGCCTCCTTACAAACAACAATTCCATCTGTCTCATTGTTCTTTCTTGCCTATCTTCCCATCCAGAATGTTGTTGGATGATCTTCATCTCAGTCCTACTGCCTCATTGCCTTCTGCTGATAATTCAACAATAACCACCCTCCTCTGCATTTCCCTCTAACCTTCCCATTCACTCACCTGCACTTCCAACTCCTAACTATATGAACCTGGGTCCACAATGATCACTGTACCTCTGCAGTTCTTTCTTTGTTCTTGTTCATAGAATATAAAGCACATAAACAGACAACTCAGCCCAGTTGGACCATGTTGCTGTATATGTCCTCTATGAACCTCCTCCCAACCCTCTTTATTGAACCTTATTAGTGTATTTTCTATTACTTTCTCCCTCTTGGGCTTATCTAGTTTCTGCATACATACACAGTATCTATGCTGTATATCTCAATTACTCCTTGTGGGAGTATGTTCTGCATAATAAGTGTTCTCGTATAAAGAAGTTATTGTGTTTACTACTGATCATTCCAAACAAAACTGTTTTTGTTCATATCTCCAAAGGAAACATTTTGCCTACCCTGTATAACCTATCAAGCATTTTCAGAATTTATCCTTCAGCCACTTCTGTTCTGTCCTAATAACTCCAATAAAGAA
Organism: Pristis pectinata; assembly: GCF_009764475.1. Lineage (NCBI taxonomy): Eukaryota > Metazoa > Chordata > Chondrichthyes > Rhinopristiformes > Pristidae > Pristis > Pristis pectinata. The sequence goes on along the minus strand of NC_067407.1, from coordinate 30,620,636 downwards.
TGATGTGCCATCTCCAGTGTCTCCACCAGCACCACATCAAGCTCTAGTTAGCCCATTATTACCTTTGTAGGATCATTGGCTGCACAGTAAAGGAGGCTCAATGATGATCTCCCAACTGGGCCCATGAGTGCTGCTTCTCATCAGGAATTCTTCATGATGCAATTAGTTATTTGATTCAGATGTTTCCTATCTTGTCAGTTCTGTTCTGGTGTTGTCTTACCTTGAGCCAAATGAAGAAGGTGTGGTGTTGTAGGATGTGTTACAAATAGTAAATAAAGTCTTTTCATATTTGAAGCTGACCATAATCCCAATGGGAATATTTGAGTAATGGCCTTGGAGTGAAAGCATTGTGATTCCTAGCTGGACACCTTGTATTGATCAGCATAATTTACTGTCTATGATGGAATCTCTTTTGGTTCCTGTATAAGGCAGGGTTGATGTGGTGCTTATGTAGTGCTGTTCATACAGTCGGTGTGGTCAGTGGCACCATGTGCAGTGTGGAGGTCTGGAATCCTAGTGCCTGCAAAAGAAAATAAAGTGCAGTTAGCCCTATTTGAATAGAGAACCTTCATGGCCTTTCTTATTAAATAGTGGATGGTGAATTATGAGATATCGTACATATCTCCAGCTTCAACCTGAAAGGAGTCAGATGGATATAAGTTCACTTTTGTGGTTACTGTGACAGCCACAGCTAATGTGGGTCTTGCCCTTCCCTGGAGCTTTAGCTGTGACTGAAGTGAATGGAAGATTCTGTTGTGTAAATCCTTATTAATGTGCAGATATCTTATCAACTGTAGCTTAATGAGTTTCAAGCAGCAGAATTGCTCATTGGTCACTCTTGAAAATGGTCTGTTGCTAAGAATCTTCTTTCTCCTTGCTTCTCCAGCAGCTTGTCTGCTCTAGGTGTTCTCTGTTCATTCTTTCAATCATGGTCTATTCCAAACTAAATGGCTACTAATGTTCAGGAGCAACTGGAAGAAATCTTGGAATAAGCAAAAGGAAACCCCTGTCTCTCCACCCCCTGTTGCATATTTTGCAACCTGAAGAACACATAAAAGCACCAACATCTTAACCTAGTGATTCTGTGTGTGGGTGTGGTTTTCCTCTTGATTTTGGAGCTTTAGGGGGTGCACTCTTGGTATCCCAAAGATGTTTTGTTCTATACTAGTTTGTGAAGGCTGAGTTTAAGATTTTGCTTTTGTGATGCAAAGAAGTTTTAACATCATTTATCCCACATAAATCAGTGAACTGATATTTATTAATTGAGCTGAAGCTGAACAGATGGATTAATTTACTCAATGAAAATTGGGGGGGGGAATAGGAAAGATGTGATATTATTTGATTAAATTTGCATACATCTTCCTCGATTCCTTTCACATCAGCTCTGAGGAAGGAGAACAAGTAACCCTCCAGCTAGTCACAGTAGAATTTTGGTTAATTCAGAGTCACAACAATTTGATCTTAAAGGTGCATTTTATCCATTTTAATCAAATTAATGTGAACAATTTTAATTATTCTTCAAAACCTTGGGTAATTGAATAAAATGTTCCAAAGGCTGTAGATTTGCATGCACTTGTGCTGATTATTAAGTTCCTGTATTGGAAAAAGTTAATTTTAATATCACAGCAGAATAGCAGTAAATAGTTAATTGCCTTTATAACCTAATAACTGCTTCATTTTCATTAAGAAAACATTTAATAATATGTGTACTTTGACTAGTTGAGCTGTTTGAATGATGGGATAAAATTGTATAAAACCAATCCTATTATATGGATTTTATTGAGATACCTTGCTCTGTAAAAAAAAAGCAGAATTGATGGTAATCAGGAAGGGATTGTTTATCTTTATGTCCCTTGTGGAGCACAAATGTTGGTGATTTCTCTATCTGAATTATTTTTAGGTCTGCTCCTGTTTTTAACAGCAAAATTAGCTCCTAAATCACTGTTCATCAGACAGAACAGGAGAACCTCTGATAGTAAGCTGGCATCTACTGTGAGATTCTCATCCTGTTAATGCTGGGTTTACAAGATGTAGTGTAAGGACTCATGATGGGATCTAAAATGCGCAATGCAAGTCATGACAGAGAGATTCACTATCCAAAGTATATGTTTCCCTGCAAGCAAAGGCCAGTGATTGATGCTAATTCATCAAAAGTGTGTGATGATTGTGAAATTATGAAACAAATATTCCAAAATGAAATAACTCAAATAAATCTGCTGCACTTTAGCAGCCTCTTGCATAATGACCATACAACACAAGTATGAATGAGAATCCATTTTCTAGACGTGCCCATTTTTCTTCCTTATTGTTATTGCAGAAAGCCATTCAGCCCATCAGATCCATACTGGCTCCCAGCAATGCATTCTCATCAGTTCCATTCTCCCCTCTATTTTCCTTGTAGCTCTGTAATTTATTTTTTCTCACTTGCAGATCAACTGATTCCTTTGCCACTTAATTACACTAAGGGGTATTTTAAAGTAGCCAATTAACCTACCAGCACATCTTTGGATGCAGGAGGAGCAAACCAGAGCACTCAATGAAAACCCACGTGGTCATGGAGAGAATGTGCAAACCCCACACTGACACCATCTGAGGTCGGGATTGAATCTAGGTACTTGGAATTGTGAGGCGCTAATCGTTGCTCTGCCATACTACCCTGAAAACTGAACTGGGAATAGTTAGAGATGCGCAGTCTTTAAAATGCACAGAAAAGACGCAGGGGAGGAGAGAGCAAAGGAAAAGTCCATGATAGAGTAGACGGAGAGATTAAATGATAAAAGGGGTGGTCATGCAAGGTTACAAAAGTCTAGGGGAAATGAAAATGCTCAAAAAGTATCTGTAATAACCAAAGGGATGCTGATAATCTAAAATGAAATGCTGATCATTTAAAATGATTAAACTCATTATTGAGAACATAAAGATATAATCCATCTAGGTAGAAGGTGAGGTGTTGTACCTCCTTCTTATGTTTTGCTAAAATGGAACAGTGTAGGAGATCGTGGATACAGGGGTCAGAGCAGAGTGAGAGGGAGAACAAAAGTGAGTGGAAGGTGAGGATAATACTTGTGGACTGAGTGCAGATACTCTGCAAAGTGATCATACTACTTTCATTTGGTCTCTTGATGTAGAGGGATCGCATCGTGAACAGTAAGCAAGTGCAAAGGATGTAAATTGGTACCTCATGTGGAAAAGAGTGTTTAGTGCCCTGAATGATAAGAAGGTTTGCATTTTGCTTTTTAGCTCTTTTAGGTTTTGGGCTGTGTAAACCACAACAGTTTGGCCTTGCATCTGTGATTAGTTATACAGGGTCTTTTTGTAAAGAATGGATGCTTCCTTTATAATAATATCTAAGATGCGTATGTTCAGAACCATACAGTCCTAAAGAGCAAAAACACAAATGTAATTTAAAAAGGAAATATTCTAACACAGCACAAAATAACATGGTGGATCAACACTACAGTATGGAATGCATTGTTTAACAAAGATTTCCATCTACCTGACATTTTATGAAAACTATACCATATACTGGTTACAACCTGTCTGGAATATAGGATTAATTTTCCTCCATGTTCTTCTGTCTTGTTTGACTGATGATGAAAAAAGTACTGGATAAGACTTTAAATAAATTATTCATTTTATTTAATACATTTTTAATATACCAAACCTAGAATTATGTGAGAATTATAAAACTGTGTAAAATGAAGCTAAGAATTATTGGTGGTTAACACAGTTAGCATATCAGTGATTATAGTGTAAAAAAAACCTTTAAAATACCAGCAGGCAATTACTTTGCACATCATTCCCTATGTAATAGTTTTAATGGGCAGTAAAAAGTTTACTATAAATAAATCATTGTTTATTTTAATATTGGACATATAATTAGGCTGTTCATACAATAGTTATATATTTCCTAATATTGAAGATATGCAGGGAACTTCTTTCTCTTCTTGGCTATTAAACCATCCAGCATCTCATTGTAAAATAAATTACCTGAAATAAATTTTTGTTGGAAAGAAGGGAAATGTTCTGAATATGTTTTGATAGGCACGTTAGTGTAGTGGTTAGCGTAACGCCTTACAGCGCCAGTGACCCGGGTTCAATTCTGGCTGCTGTTTGTAAGGAGTTTGTACGTTCTCCTTGTGTCTGCATAGGTTTCCTCCGGGTTCTCCAGTTTCCTCCCACATTCCAAAGACGTATGGGTTAGAAAGTTGTGGACGATGCTATGTTGGCGCCAGAAGCGTGGCGACACTTGTGGGCTGCCCCCAGAACACTCTACACAAAAGGTGCATTTCACTGTGTGCTTTGGTGTACATGTGACTAATAAAGATATCTTATCTTATTTTAGATGCTATTTCAGAGTAAAATTTCATTCCAACATCCTCTTCAGTTGACAGTAGAATGACAAGTAAGGATTTCCACATGCAACCTCTGGGTGAATTCTCCCAGCCATACCTTGTGACTGTATTGAAAGAGCTACAGAAACCTTGGGTAGAAAAAATTGATGTAATCTTTCATGGTGTTTCCATAATTCCTCTATCAAACATTCAGTGGATGTGGGAGGAACTCATGGAAATTAATATCTCCAGTAGTCTAGGGTATGACCAGTTACAATTTGATGTCATGAATTTTTGAAATTTTAAACCTCACTTTTGAACATTAAGTTGACATTTTGTTAGCTCAATGCATGATAGAGCTGATTTCTACAATCTTGGACCCTGACTACAATTGGCTGGTATCCATAAATTATGGTTGAGGGGATGGCCAACATGGACAGTTGAGAATCTGGTTTCTGATTCCATTCTAAAAGATATCAGACATCTGAATTCTGTCCTGATTTGTGATCTTTGGTGCAGTATCTGGGAGCAGATTAATCAGTATAAATTCTGTGGCAGTATAAAAGCAAGCTTCAACACTGCCAGTGATGGCTGGCAGAATCCACCCAGTAAGTTTGGGACTTCTGTATTAATGTTGGAGTACTGAAATTTGCAGGCATTTGGTAATATTTGAGAAGTGCTGGCAGTTCAGGAACCCAGCATCCAACCTACAAATGTACACCATATGGTCTACATTGGATACAGAATATTGTCAAGCATAGTGCTTCCATTCAAAAATATTGAGTAGCCTCAAGAAGCAAGTTGCACCATATACAGATCAAAGCCTGTGACAGTGACCAACACCGGTCCACTATAGGAAGTAGCAAATAAAACCTGCTTCTCCTCCCACTGCTTTATAGCACCTGCAACATCATAGAATGAAAAACTTTGTGCTTATGATTTGTACAGCTATTGGTACTCATATTAAACTCAGTTTCTAGCCAACTACTAAGTGTACGGCAGTATATATATAAAAACTATCAAAGGCTCTTTAGTCCATAAATGTTGAAAATATTTTAGATGGAAGATTCTTGTAACCTTGCAGCCTCAAAACAGACAGGAGTATAATATTTGTATGAATCTGAAACTCCAAATCATAATTCTCAAAGATTCTCTTGTGTTCTAATTTTAACTTGGTAATTGATGTTCCCTGTTGTAATTGGTGTTATAAGACAAGTCAATAGTTTACTATGATCTTTAATCATTATGCAGCAAATTGAAATTGAATAGGGTGTCACTCAGTGAGGCCATCGTGAAGTTTGCTAATAGCGTGTTGACATCCTAGCAACAGCAATGTATATCCAGTGTGGATGGATTGATGAATGTGTTATCTTCCCGGGTGTTTGGCTTGCATTATGACCTGACTGGCTGGACATTAATATAATGAAAACTTGTTCTGGCTATTAAATTGAGGGTACTTTGAAAGCTATATGGGTTGAATTAATTGTTCCTTGCACCCATAGGAATGTTGTCAGTACATTGAATGGGATCAAACGAGTAGGGTTAAGGAGAATCCCAAGGCTTTTTTCTAGTACGTGAAGAGCAGAAGGATGATTAAAGACAAAGGTGGGAAGATGTGCCTGGAAGCTGTGGAAGTGGGTGAGGTTCTCAGTGAATACTTCTCTTCAGTATTCACCAAGGAGAGAGGTCTTGATGACACTGAGGACAGTGCTGGTAAGGGTAATGTTCTGGAGCATGTAGATATCAAGAGAGAGGATGTGTTGGAGCTGTTAGAAAATATTAGGGCAGATAAGTCCCCGGTGCCTGACAGAATATTCCCCAGGCTGCTGCATGAGGCGAGGGAGGAGATTGCTGAACCATTGGTTAGGATCTTTGAGTCCTCGTTGTCCACGGGAATGGTACTGGAGGATTGGAGGGTGGCAAATGTTGTCCCCTTATTCTAAAAAGGTAATAGGGATAGTCCAGGGAATTACAGACCAGTGAGCCTTAAGTGGGTGGATAAGCTGTTAGAAAGGATTCTAAGAGATAGAATCTATGAGCATTTAGAGAAACATGGACTAATTAGGGACAGCCAGCATGGCTTTGTGAAGGGAAGATCTTGCCTCACAAGCTTGATAGGGTTCTTTGAGGAGGTGACCAGGAAGATTGATGAGGGTAGTGCAGTAGATGTGGTCTACATGTATCTTAGTAAAGCGTTTGACAAGGTTCCACATGATAGGCTTCTTCAGAAGGTCGGAGGCCAAGGGATCCAGGGAGGCTTGGCCATGTGGATTCAGAATTGGCTTGCCTGTAGAAATCAGGGTGTTGTGGTGGAGGGAGTGCATTCGGATTGGAGGGCTGTGACTAGTGGTGTCCCACAGGGATCGGTTCTGGGACCTCTACTTTTCGTGATATTTATTAATGACTTAGATGAGGGGATGAAAGGGTGGGTTAGCAAGTTTGCTGACGACACAAAGATCTGTGGTGCTGTGGATAGTGTGGAGGGCTGTCGAAGCTTACAGAGGGATATTGATAGGATGCAGAGCTGGGCTGAGAAGTGGCAAATGGAGTTCAATCCAGAGAAGTGTAAGGTGGTACACTTTGGAAGGACTAACTCCAAGGCAGAGTACAAGGTTAATGGTAGGACTTTGGGCAGTGTGGAGGAGCAGAGGGATCTGGGGGTTCATATCCACAGATCACTGAAAGTTGCCTCACAGGTGGATAGGGTAGTTAAGAAAGCTTATGGGATGTTAGCATTCATAAATCGTGGGATTGAGTTTAAGAGCTGCGAAGTAATGATGCAGCTTTACAAAACTCTGGTTAGACCACACTTAGAGTACTGTGTCCAATTCAGGTCGCCTCATTATAGGAAGGATGTGGAAGCGTTGGAAAGGATGCAGAGGGGATTTACCAGGATGCTGCCTGGATTAGAGAGTATGGATTATGAGGAGAGACTAAAGGAGCTAGGGCTTTACTCATTGGAGAGAAGGAGGATGAGGGGAGACACGATAGAGGTATACAAAATATTAAGAGGAATAGATAGAGTGGACAGACAGCGCCTCTTTCCCAGGGCACCAATGCTCAATACAAGAGGGCATGGCTTTAAGGTAATGGGTGGGAAGTTCAAGGGAAATGTCAGAGGGAAGTTTTTCACCCAGAGAGTGGTTGGTGCATGGAATACGCTGCCTGGGGTGGTGGTGGAGGCTGATACATTGGACAAGTTCAAGAGATTGTTAGATAAGCATATGGAGGAATTTAAGATAGAGGGATATGTGGGAGGAAGGGGTTAGATAGTCTTAGGTGTGGTTAGAAGGTCGGCACAACATGGTGGGCCGAAGGGCCTGTATTGTGCTGTATTTTTCTATGGTTCAAACTATTTTGTTATCAGTTTCCATTAAGAAGGATATGCATTGTGTACATCCACTGAGCAGAACGTCAATATGGCCACAGTCCTGTGATGCTGAAATAAAAATAGAAAATAATAGAAAATGTCAGCAGGTAAGGCCTCTGCATAAAGAGAAACTGAGTTAACGTTTCAGTTTGATGTCCTTTTATCAGTTCTGATACTGTCTGACCTCCAGCAATTTTTATTCTAATTTCAGATTTCCACTATTTGCAGTTTTATTTCTCATCTGATGCCACTTGAAACTGTTCAGTCAAATGAAAGTCAAGATTAGGTTGACTCTGTTCACTTGCTTTGGTTGTGAGGTGGGGATTGACATGGTTGGGGGGTGGCAGTTGGGGGGGTGGGAAAAGTGGTTTGAGCCTTTTTAGGATGACAACTTTGAAAGAGGTATGGACAATGCTCATTAATGTCAGCTGCAACTGCACATTGGGTGCTAAGGCCTTTCAATACAAAGTGCATGCGAGAATGTGAAGGGGAAGAACTTTATTCCTTTCTACTCTGATATGCTGCATTCTAATTGGATGAATCTCAGGGAATGAACCCGTCATGCATTTGGATTGACTAACATCTTCACAAATACATTGTATGAGAAGGTTCTAATCATACTTTAGGTCCTTTCTCCCAATGGGAATGGAACTGGTGACAGTAACCTTTTCACAGATTTTTTTTTGGATGTGAGCAATACTGGGTTATTAGCATTCATTGTCTCAGATGTGTTCATGAGCAGCTGAATCATGTGTGTCTGTGGTTATGTGCATTTAGACACTGAAACTGAGAGACCGAAACTGATAATTATCCTTACAGAAATCATGAAGTAAATGTGCCAGGCAGCATCCGTGGAGAAACACAGGCGGTCGACGACTGCCTACTTTTCTCCATGGATGCTGCCTGGCCTACTGAGTTCCTCCAGTATCATCGTGTTTTTCATCTAGATTCCAGCATCTGCAGTCCTTTGTTTCTTCATGAAGTAAATGTGACTGAGGAATGAAAATAAAAATGTTTAGCTGACCCAACAAAGGGTATAGTTGTGGTACTGACCACAATCTCAATGCTGCCTATCTATTGTTACAGCATTCATTTTGTCTGAAAGGCTACCTTAAAAAGACATCTATGTGATCATATTGTCTTCTGCCTGCTGAGCTAAAAACCACTGAACACTCTATAGACTTTGATGTTGGATGCATCAGATGTTTTAACCAAAGGATCAGAACTTGCAGATCGTGAATCAACGGTTCCATTGAGATCCACATGTCAGCTTAATCCTGATTTCTGCACCTGTGTATAGCCACACAGAAATCTCACTCCACCACTCGATTCCCCACTGAGTCTAGGGACAGAGCACAAATATCCTGAGCTGAGGGGCTGGGAGAATTTTGTTTCCGACCCCTTGGAATTATGTCAGGAACAGCTGGCATACAAGGCATGAACCCAATAATTGGAATGGTATTCCTAATGTTGATTGAAAAATGAAGTTGAAGAAAATTTTTATTTTATTTTACTTAATGCATTTAATTAATACCTGGTAATTAAAGTGTTTTAACTATACTGTATGTATTTGTAAAGAATTTTTTAAAAATTGCTTAAATCCTTTTGAGCAGTTTTTATACTTTTAAGATTAGGGCAGTCATTTAAAACTGAGATGCAAAGGAACTTCACATGGAGGATGATGAATCTCTGGAATTCTCGACTCTGGAGGGTTGTGGAGGCTCAATCTTTGGGGATATTTAATGAGGAAGTAGGTAGATTTTTGAAAGATCAGGTAATTGAGGGGTATGTGGAAATGGGACAAAAGAGGAGTTGAGGCCTGTGCTGGGTCAGCCATGTCATATTGAATGTTGGGGTTGGCTTGAGTGGCCTATTCCTGCTTCTATTTTCTTGAGTTCTTGTTTGTCAAAAGGCCATCAGGGCAGTGGGGGATGGAGCTTTAGAATCTCCTACCTGAAGCATGGTTGCCACTCTTGAATTGCTCAGCCAGGTCTCCGGGTCAATTAAAACTGTGGGGCCATAGAAAAGTAAGTGAGTTTGTTGGAGAAGCAAGGGAGATGAGTGTGGGTGGTGGGCCAGATCAATCGCTTTTCCTGAAGAAGTGTGCTGTTTTAAATCCGTTGCCCATTTGTCTTCGATTTGCATGTAAACTTGAGCATTATTTTTGACATGCTTTGAGAAGTGTTTCCGGTTTTGAGTAAATTTAAATCCTCTAACTTTTTTTTCCCCCCAAGACTTGCAATCTGGGAATATCAAATAAATATTTAGCACAAAGTTCAAGATCATCCAGAAATGGGAGTAACTTCAAATTGCATTGACTTTTAGGTCAGAGATGTAGGTGTGATTTCGTTTTGACTAAAGCTTGTGCAACTCATAAAAGATGAGATTAAATCTTTGAGAATTATGGTGCTGCTACAAAATGGTGATGGTTTAAAATCAAACAAATTTTTTTGGAGTATTTTACTGGATTATAAGTAGAAATTGCTATTGATTTATGCAGATTAAATTTAAGATTGTAGTCTTGTTTAAAATCAATGTGAAAATTTACTGAAGCAGAGTATTCCGAAACCTAATATCTACGATTTTTGTAATTGCCCTCTCAGTTTATGACAAGTAAGTAATGAAGTCATAAATTCAGTAGACAGCTAAAACATTAATTTATGATGGAATATAAAATAATGCAGGGGAAAGATTTTTTTTGTTGTTTTCAAAGTTAGAGGAGATTTTTGGCATCCAACTGAATTTCTTTAAAAAGCCTCAGCAAATGCTTTGGAGTCAAAAGTCTGTGGAAGCACTGACCTTCCTTTCCTGTGTGTAAGTGTGCTAAAGACTTTGGTTCACTGCAAAATCTAACTGGGATTTGTACAAGCATTTTGAAAGACGTCTGAAGATAGACAACGTAATATGTCAAATTTTTTAAAACAATTCCTCTTATTTTACCTGTTGTGCATTGTTTAGTATAAAAATTAAAGCAATATAAATTAAATTATGAGAGCTTGACTTTGGTTATTGTTCTAAAGTGTGAAATTCTCCAGCCCAGGGCAGGTGATGATCACATAAGTAAATGTTTTTTTTAAGGCTAACAAGTACCAGTGGTTCAATAACTTGCAATGATTTGGCTTTTTTATCATAGAACATTACAGCACAGTACAGGCCCTTCAGCCCATGATGTTGTGCTGACATTTTATCCTGCTCTAAATCCATCTAACCCTTCCCTCCCACATAGCCCTTCATTTTTCTATCATTCATGTGCCTTAAACGTCCCTAATATATATGCCTCCACCACCTCTGCTGGCAGTGCATTCCATGCACCACCAATCTCTATGTGGGGGGAAAATAAAACTTGCCTCTGACATCCCCTCCCCCACCCCATACTTTCCTCCAATCACCTTAAAATTATGACCCCCCCGCCCCCCGTGTTAGCCATTTTCGCCCTGGGATAAAGTCTCAACTGTCCACTTGATCTATGCCTCTTATCATCTTGTACACCTCTATCAAGTCACCTCTCATCCTCCTTCTCTCCAAAGAGAAAAGCCCTAGCTCGCTCAACCTATCCTCGTAAGACATTCTGTTATTGTTTTTCCTTTTGTACTACCTTCTTGGTAGTATTGAAGTATCATGAGTTTGGAAACAGAATTGCTAAGTGGTTTAAAATGACATGAAGTATAATCTAAAATACTCTGAGAATGTTGAATTTTAAACTTAATAATGTCACTGTGGCGACTCACCGTTTAGTCGGCCGAACCGGCTCGGCAGTCGGGTCGAGCGGCGTCGGAGCGACGAGGCCCAAGATGGCGGCGGGCCTCGTCTTTCCCGAGCGACGGGGAGAACCCGCGCGCGGGAAAGTCTTGATGACGTAGTACTTACGTCATTGCCGGTTGGATTGGGCGGGAACAGTCTCCCTTAAAGGGCCCGCGCAAGGCGGGAAAATAAACCAGTTCTTGTTCGACAATCCTCCGACTAGCGTCTTGTTTTATTTCGCGGTAGCAACCGCAACATTGGTGACCCCGACAGTCCAAACAGATTTTGGACCAGCGCAATGGCCGACAGCGCAGCAGCCAACGCAGTGGCCCTCAAGCTGCCCACCTTTTGGACACTTCGGCCCAGCGTCTGGTTTGACCAGGCCGAAGCACAATTCCACCTTCGGCAGATCACCTCCGACTCCACGAAGTACTACCATGTGGTTAGCTCTCTGGACCAAGAGACAGCTGCCCAGGTTGGAGACTTCATCCAGTCGCCTCCGGAGGAAGATAAGTACCCGGCTTTCAAAGACCTTTTGATTCGGACCTTCGGCCTCTCCTGTCGTGAGCGTGCCGCCCGCCTGCTTCATCTGGACGGCCTGGGGGACAGATCCCCATCCGCCCTAATGAATGAGATGCTGGCATTGGCCGAGGGACACAAGCCATGCCTGATGTTTGAACAGGCCTTCCTCGAACAGCTCCCCGATGACATCCACCTGTTGTTAGCTGACGCCGACTTCAGCAACCCCCGTGAGGTGGCCGCCCGGGCAGATGTTCTGTGGAGGGCCAAGCGCAAGAGCGGTTCGTCCGTCAGTCAAATCACCAGGCCGCAAGCCCAACGCCCGCCTCGCCCGGCCCCAGCAACCGAGCAACCACACCCCAGGAACGCAAACGACGACACGGGTGACCAGCTGTGCTTCTACCATCAGAGGTGGGGTGCAGAGGCCCGTCGATGCCGCCCACCCTGCAAGTTTCAGGGAAACGCCAGGGCCAGCCGCCGCTGATGGCTACGGTGGCTGGCCGCTGACAGAGCCTCCTATTCGTTCAGGACAAGAAATCTGGATGGCGTTTCCTCGTTGATACTGGAGCGGAGGTCAGTATTTTGCCCCCGACTGGCCGCGACACTCGTAACAGGCCACCCGGTCCTCTACTCAATGCCGCCAACGGTACAACGATACGGTCTTTCGGCACCCGTACACTTCAATTACAATTCAGCGACAGCCGTTTTACCTGGACCTTTACTCTTGCCACCGTCGCCCGACCACTCCTAGGGGCCGATTTCCTTCGGGCCCACAACCTGTTAGTCGACCTGCGAGGGAAGCGGTTAGTCCACTCTAACACCTTCCAGACCTATCCCCTGGGAGAAATCAGCACACCAGCCCCGCGCCTGGACTCCATTTCCCTTTCTGGCGACAATTTCGCCAAGCTCCTAGCCAAATTCCCATCAATTTTGGCACCTTTGTTTACGAATTCCAGGCCCAAACACAGGGTACGACACCACATCATTACTACAGGGCCACCCCTTCATGCCCGAGCACGACGATTACCTCCAGACAAGCTCCGCCTGGCAAAGGAAGAGTTCCGTCACATGGAGGAGCTGGGGATTGTTCGCAGGTCAGACAGCCCCTGGGCCTCCCCCCTGCACATGGTCCCCAAAGCCACCAGAGGGTGGAGGCCCTGCGGCGACTACCGCAGGCTGAATGACGCCACCACCCCTGACCGCTATCCCATCCCTCACATCCAGGACTTCGCAGCGAACTTACACGGGGCCCGCATCTTTTCCAAAGTGGACCTCATTCGGGGATACCACCAAATCCCGGTCCATCCAGATGACATCCCCAAGACTGCGATTATCACCCCATTCGGCCTGTTCGAATTCCTTCGGATGCCGTTCGGCCTTAAGAATGCCGCACAGACCTTCCAGCGGCTGATGGACGCGGTAGGCCGAGACCTGGACTTCGTGTTCATTTACTTAGACGACATACTGATCGCCAGCCGTAACCGCCAGGAACACCTTTCCCACCTCCGCCAGCTGTATTCCCGCCTCCACGATTTCGGCCTCACGATCAACCGGTCCAAGTGCCAATTCGGACTTGACTCTATCGATTTCCTCGGCCACAAAATCACCAGCGACGGGGCAACACCCTTATCCGCCAAGGTGGACGCTATCCGCCATTTTGCCTGCCCTGACACAGTCAAAGGCCTACAGGAATTCCTTGGGATGGTCAACTTTTACCATCGTTTCATCCCTGCAGCAGCCCGTATCATGCGCCCTCTGTTCTCGCTGCTGGCTGGTAAGGGCAAGGACATCACCTGGAGTGATGAGGCTGCGGCTGCTTTCGTTAAGGCCAAAGACACCCTGGCAGATGCCACGATGCTGGTACACCCCAGGACTGACGTCCCGACTGCCCTCACGGTGGACGCATCCAACACCGCGGTGGGTGGGGTACTGGAACAGCTACTCGAAGGCCACTGGCAACCCTTGGCATTTTTCAGCAAGCACCTTAGACCTCCCGAACTGAAGTACAGCGCTTTTGATCGGGAACTTCTAGCACTGTATCTGGCGGTCCGGCATTTCCAATACTTTCTAGAAGGCAGGCCTTTCACCGATCATAAGCCTTTGTTCTTTGCCTTCTCCAAAGTCTCCGATCCCTGGTCAGCTCGGCAGCAGAGACATTTATCCTACATTTCCGAATTCACAACTGACATCCAACCTGTCTCCGGAAAGGATAATGTCGTTGGTGATGCACTTTCCAGACCGACCATCCACAACCTATCCTTGGGTGTCGACTACACGGCCCTAGCTGACGCACAGCAGGCCGACGACGAACTGCCCACCTACAGAACCGCAGTCTCGGGCCTGCAGCTCCGAGATTTCTTGGTTGGTCCAGGTCAGCGGACCCTACTTTGCGATGTTGCGACTGGTCAGCCCCGCCCTATAGTCCCTGCAGCCTGGCAGAGACGCGTTTTTGACTCGGTACATGGGTTGGCGCACCCGTCCATCAGATCAACTGTCCGACTGGTCGCCAGCAAGATTGTCTGGCATGGCCTGCGCAAACAGGTCAGTGAGTGGGCCAGGACTTGTCCGCACTGCCAGACGTCAAAAATCCAGCGACACACCAAGGTCCCGCCACAGCAGTTCGAGCCTACCCGTAGGAGGTTCGACCACATACACGTCGACCTCGTGGGCCCTCTGCCGGTTTCAACAGGAGCCCGGTACCTCCTTACCATCGTGGACCGGTTCACGAGGTGGCCTGAGGCAACCCCCCTGACTGACATCACAACTGATCCCTGCGCCCGGGCGCTGCTCACAACTTGGGTCTCACGTTTTGGTGTTCTGGCCCACATCACTTCAGACAGAGGCACCCAATTCACTTCCAGTCTCTGGACTGCATTTGCGAACCTGCTAGGGACACAGCTGCACACCACCATGGCCTACCATCCTCAATCAAATGGGTTGGTGGAACGTTTTCACTGCCATCTGAAATCAGCCTTGATGGCCCGCCTGAAGGGTCCTAACTGGGTTGACGAACTGCCTTGGGTCCTGCTCGGCATACGCACTGCCCCCAAAGAAGACCTCCGCACTTCGTCAGCTGAGCTTGTGTACGGGGCGCCCCTAGTTGTCCCCGGGGATTTCATACCTGCCCTTCGGGACCAAGGGGAACAACCCACAGCAGTCCTACAAAGACTGCGCGAGAAGCTTGGCAACTTGGCCCCGATTCCCACCTCAAGGCACGGTCAAGCCCCATCCTGCCAGCCCAAGGATCTATGGGACTGTAAGTTTGTTTTTGTTCGCAGGGGCACACCTCAGACACCATTGCAACGACCATATGAGGGACCGTTCCGAGTCATACGGAATAATGGATCCACCTTTATTTTGGACATTGGAGGCAGGGAACAGGTTTTCACGGCGGACCGCCTCAAACCGGCCCATTTGGATCTGCAGCAACCTGTTGAGGTTGCAACGCCGCGACGCAGAGGCCGGCCCCCTAAGCGGCAGCTGGCACAGCCCACGGACCTTGGGGACTGTATCGCCGGTTCTGGCGGGGGTTGTGTGGCGACTCACCGTTTAGTCGGTCGAACCAGCTTGGCAGTTGGGTTGAGCGGCGTCGGAGCGACGAGGCCCAAGATGGCGGCAGGCCTCGTCTTTCCCGAGCGACGGGGAGAACCCACGCGCGGGAAAGTCTTGATGACATAGTACTTACGTCATTGCCGGTTGGATTGGGCGGGAACAGTCTCCCTTAAAGGGCCCGCGCAAGGCGGGAAAATAAACCAGTTCTTGTTCGACAATCCTCCGACTAGCGTCTTGTTTTATTTCGCGGTAGCAACCGCTACATCACTAATGATTTCTCCTGTTATAACAGACAATCGATTTCTATCTTTAAAAAAATATATAAATATTTTAAAAAGACAAAGATTTCAAGAAAGAAAGATTAAATGGTTGATTATTTTGGATCATTAAATATGACATGAAGTAATTGCTTCTGATATCTTATAAACATGCAAAGAACTTAACCTTTTCTGCTTTCTGCTGAAAGTTTTTTTAAAATTCAGCACAACAAATTTGTGTATTGCATCATACGCAAATTCATTGTTGCATTTCAGTTTCCTAATTTAAATGAATATTTCTCCTGGTGAAAAAGGGGAAATTGAGTTGCAGGAGTTAGATGAGAGGAAAAAATTTGATTGTGCAATTTTGCAAAGAGCAATTGCTTTTAGGCTTTCAAATCAGCTTGTTGGAGGTGTAGAATGTTTGACTTGTGCAAAAATGTTCTTATTGGAGACTAGAAGGGAACCAGTTTGGAAGATAAAGCCACTTGTACCATCTCCTTAATGTAGTTGAGCAAACTATCAAATATAATTCAGTTTTAGCCTCAGTATTAAAGATGTGACAGTTTTAGTTCTATTTAATTTCTCCTCTGCTAAAATTAGGAAAAATATTAAAATCAGTTTTTGTTTACCATAGAAAACTTGCTATCCTTAAGTTCTTGGGTTTTTGTTATCAGGCACCGAAACAAAAAAAAACAAACACAGAAAGCATTTGTATGGAGACTGAAGATAAAGACCTTGGAAAATACACCAACATACAAGAACTGTGAGCATGTGAAAGGTGGGAAATTATTTTTGTTTTTTTCAGAGATGCCCACATTATTACTTTGAATTTAATTGGTGCTGAAACTAAATCTTTTTTAAAAAAATGGAAAGTTCATTTTGTTCCAACAGTGGCCTATTTTGCCATTTTAGCACAAAAAAAGCTTTCCCTTAAGTAACTTGTTTGATTTTTGATGAGGCATAATCTTGGTAGAGATTATGGTTATGAGATGATCCCTGCCAACTGAACAAATATACTGATTAATGATGCATGTAACAGCAGGAATTAGTGCCATAATTACAGTAATTATTCCTGTTCAATTTTCATGTTGTGAATGAGGCTTAAATAAAGCATTGCTCTGCTTTAGAACTACATGAATATGTTGTAGTTACAATCTTTTTGGACCTGACAGGTAATGTGATTAGTAAGAATTTGAAACAAAGGTGAGTATAAAGGCTTTAAGTAAGATCACCAAGATAATACAGTGTTCAAATTGCAGTATGGGAAAAGAGTGTGTACAGCTTTTTAAAATTATGAAGAATTTGGGCAGAGCTAATGAGGGGACTTGAACTAAAGATTGTCACTGAGATCAAAAAGAGGGATGCGGATATATTTGGAGAATTGGCAACTTGGGGGAATTTTTTTGAACTGTGATTAACTGAATCAGAAAACATTGCAACTTTCAGGAGGAAGATGGATGAACGTCTCAGCAAGACAATGGTATTACTTTCCTAGTCAGGAGGCATCTGTGGAGGGAGAAATGGTCAATATTTCAGGTCAAGGAGCCTTCATCAGAATTGGAAAACTGAGGAATTAACTAGTTTTGAGTTGCAGAGAGGGTGAGGGAGGAAGGAACGGACAAGACAAAGGGTTGGTGGATTAATTGTCCACCGTAAACTGTTCGTAGTGTATAGCTGAGTGGTAGAGTCGAGGGGTAGGGAAAAATCAGTAGTTGATGGCTGGCACACGCTTGGTGAGCTGAAGGGCCTGTTTCTGTGCCAAGCTTCTTTATGACTCTGTCTCTGATAGGGGGAGGCCAGGATTGCTATGGTGACCTGCTGCTTATGAAGCTTTCTGGCTGAGATATCAATGAGAGATATTAGAGAGAGAGAAAACAAATAAAGGGACATATAAAAGCTGTGAAATACAAGTTGGAGCTGTTGCAGAGAACTGAAATCAAATGCAAAATGTTGTAAGTACCCAGCATATCAGCCAGTGTCCATGGAGAGAGGAAAAACTAAGTTAATATTAATATTAGTTGTTTCCTTTACAGAGTTGCAGCTATGGGATAATGGCTAAGAGGTTTTGAGGGGAATTGTGAAAAAATATTTTCATCAAGAGGATGGAATTAGTTTAGATATGCATTTGATGGTCAGCATGGACTTGGTGGGACAAAGGCCCTGTTCCTGTGCCATATGATCCTGTTTGAATGACTCTAATTCGAGAGTGCAGATCTTCATTACTACAGCAGGATGTAGTCTGTTCCTGTAGCCTTTATCGTAGCCACTTCCTGACATTATGTGGAATGAACAACATTGACTATTACAAGCTGGCTTCTGTGATGATGGGATCTGAGGAGGAAACTGAGATGGATCATCCAGCTGGCATTTGTGGCTGAATATGGTGGTGATTGTTTCAGCCTTGCCTTTAGCACTTGCACGTTAGACCAACACTGAAGACTCTGACAAGTTAGAAATGAAATACTCAACAGGTCAGGCAGCATCTGGAAAGAGAGAAACAAAGTTAATGTTCTAAATTAATTACCTTTCAACACAACTGAGAAATGTTAGAGGTAAAAAGAGTTTTAAGATGCAGAGAATGAGGGTAGGAATGAAAAGAGCAGTAGGTATCTGACTGCATCTGTGGTTACTGGGGTCCAAAGGATGTGATCTGCCCTGCTATAACTATCAAATCTTGCTTGACATATTCAATTGGCTGATGTTAGATTTAGTTGTATTTTAGCCAATTAGGTTATCCACAAAAAATTGATGTGTCTTTTTACTTTCAATTATTATAAGTTTCTTTTTTTAAAAAACAACTCACAAATTAGGATATATTTAGCAACACTGTAAATACTTAATTTTTGAAGGTAACATCCGCTACCACGTGTATTGGAGGTACAAAGCCGACACCACCTTCCTCCTCATTAGCAAATTTCCATGCTGACCAAATTCCTAACTTTCTAAACTCTGTCAAAGTTTCATTCTATTCACTTTGTGTGATCAGCAGGATAATAAGAATTAGAATGTTAAAACATGACCAAAACATTAAAGAAAAGATATTTCATGGCAATAATTATATCTGCAGTATTTGATTTATTTTCTCCCAAAATTTACAGTGAGATGTATTTACCCTTAAGAATCATATCATGGAAGCAGGACCTTATTTTTCTTTGGTATTTTGTTATTGTCATGTGTACTGAGTTACAGTAAGAAGCTTTTGTTTGTGTGCCATCCAGGTAGATCATGCCATACTTAAGTATATTGAGATAGTAAAAAGAAAGCAGAATGCAGAATACAGTGTTGTAGCTACAGAGAAAATGCAGTGCAGGTAAACAAATAAGTGCAAGGGCCACAACGAGGTAGATTGGGAGATCAAGAATTCAGCTGTCTGAGAGGTCTGTTCCAGAATCTGATAACAGTGGGATAGAAGCTGTCCTTGAGTCTGGTGGTATGTGCTTTCAAGCTTTTGTATCTTCTGGCTGACAGGAGAGTAGAGAAGAGAGTACGACCAGGGTGGGAGGGATCTTTGATTACGTTGGCTGCTCCTGAGATAGTGGGAAGTGTGGATAGAGTCAATGGTGAGGAGGCTGGTTTGCGTGATGGACTGGGCTGCATTCACAACTGTCGGCAATTTCTTGCAGTCTTGGGCAGAACAGTTGCCATACCATGCTGTGATGCATCCAAAAAGGATGCTTTCTATAGTACATCTGTTAAAATTGGTAAGAGTCATTCAAAAGAAGAATCTCAAAGTTGTGAGGCATAATTTCCCATGCACAAAGCCGTGCTGACTATTCCTTATCAGTCCTTGTCTTTCCAAATGCTGGTAGATCCTGTCTCTCAGAATCCCCTCCAGTAACTTTGCCACCACTGATTTAGGCTTATTGGCCCGTAGTTCCCTGGCTTGTCCTTGCAGCCCTTCTTAAATGAAGGCACAACATTATCCATTCTCCAGTCTTCTGGTACATTGCCTGTGGCTAAAGATGATACAAATTTCTCTGCCTGGGCCCCTGCAATTTCTTCCCTAGCTTCCCACAATGTCCTAGGACACACTTGGTCAGGCCCTGGGGATTTATCCATGTTTATGTGCTTTAAGATCGCCAGCACCTCCTCTTTTGTAGTGTGGATATGTTTCAAGACATCACTGTTCTCTTCCCTGAATTCCCTAGCTTACATTGTCATTAAAAATTCATCAGCTATGTTACTTTTAAACATTTTGAGTTAAGTAATGTCTGATCAAAGTGTTTTCTGATGTGGAATTCTTTGTTTACTCTGCTAATTAGCTCCTTCAATTTACTATAATTTTCAAAGAATGCATGGGACTTTTAGCCCTTTTCTATGAAATATCTTGCACTTATTAAGGTGCAGGGATAGTAAGTAGGAATTTTCAACTTTTCCCCCCTGAATTTTACATTCCATGCTCTAGTATTCTGTAGAGTTAACTTCTGGCATAGTATCAGATACGTCTTATTAAACAGTCAATTAAAATGAATGACTGAATAAACACTTACATATTCTGAGGTAAAATTAAAAGATTGATTGTAAAATTTCCCACACAACACAGAATGGACAACAAGGCTGAAATTTGTTTTATTAATTTGTTGGCTGCTGGTTGTGTTTCTTGGCTTCCTATTGATTTATCTTCACTACTAGTTTGTATTTGAGGGAATTACCTATTATTATTTTCTGAGCAAATTTACGTGGACACTTTGCAAGCCTGGGTGCAGGCAGGTTAACGGGGATGGCAAAATCAGTTACATGGGAGCATGGTATCAGCCACCATGTATCATTGCATCAGCTTTTTTAATATCAAACAATAACACTACATATCTGAGTCCTCATTGTTAAAAAGCCTAATCTATTTCTTAATATCCATAGCTGAAGAATTATCCAGCGACATTCTACAAATTTAAGAATCCAATTTTGTTACATACACAATTATATTTTGATCTAAATGGGATATTATGGTCTTTGACTGTTGCAATAATTCAAAGCAAAATTAGAATGCCTTTGGTTAGAACTGAAATAAAAGAAACAAAAGTTCTCCCTGTGATTGTTAGTTTCCCCTGGGATCCCTGGTCTCTTCCCTCATTGCAAAGACATGTTGGTGGGTTAATTGGCTCCTGTAAATTGCCCCTAGTGAGGTTAAGTGGCAAAATGAATCAAAAGAGAATGGTGAGCAATCGAGAATCAATTGCAGTATCTTGTTTCAAGATGTGTTCTAAACCTTTTGCAGTTCTGTGGGAAAACACCAGTAGTTACACGAACTGCTGACATTTCTCAAGAAAATCCAGACCATTGATATCTCCTTCAATTAATGTTGGAATGCCAAGAACTATCGTCCAATCCCTGCCACAAGTTCTACTCTGTTGGCATGGAATGCATCCTCCTAACTGGTCACCATCTTGCACAGAAAAAGACTTTGAAATTTCTATGTCTTACTTTACCCTGTACCATGCTACTAACAGCACTCCCACTCCAACGCCAAGACAGTCTGTACATTGGTGATATTGCCCACGTTTCTCAGATTGCCTTCATCAATGCCTTTTTTCCACTTCAATAAACTTGACTTTTCTAATTGTCTCCACATAGCAGCCCCTCCACCCCTCTTTTTGCGACTTCCACAAACTTCAGCCTATCTGAATTCTACCAATTATATCTTAACTTAGACAATCCCATTTCTCCATCACTCCTGCTCTCTCACTTACTTGCATTGTCTCTTAGTCTAGCAATCCTTGTTATCAAAAGGTCTCATTCCCGTGTCCTCTGTCTTCTCTCTCTCTCTCTCTCTCTCTCTCTCTCAGTAAATTCCTTCAGCTCCATTGGTATTTATGCATTCTTCTGAAACTGACTTGCTGGACATTTCCTACCACCTCCATCTCATTACTGGTGGATGGACCTTCAGTGGACTCAGCCAGGACCTAAACTCCCTATTTCTCTCCCTAAACTACTTCTTTAAGATGCTCTTTAAAACTGGCTTTTTCAACAACACTTTTGGTCACCAGTCATAATGGGGCCTTTGTTTTGGTGTGAATTTTGGTCTGTCTTACAGTCCAATTAACCAATTTGGTGTGTTTTACTGCGTTAAACATCTCTATATCTGTGTTATTGTATTTGCAATGTCAGTTAAACTACAAATATAATCAAATATTAATCAGTTAATGAAATTGACTCTGATTAATGTTCATAATTTACATGTGCAATTGACCCTCGTGGTATCTCTAAGCCAGTTAACTGCAGATCTCTTTACAGATCACATTAGATTAAAATGTACAAGGATACTGAATGGAAGGAACTGTTCACCATGAGGGGATTAACCCTGTATGGAGACATACCAAAAACAATTCATTCAGTGTACCAAAGCTGAGGTGAATCCAACTTGAAAGACCTCGAGCAGCAATCAGAGAAGCAGCAATCAGAGAAGCAGCCAAAGAGGAATAATACTGTTTTGAGGCAAAGAAACCTTTTTAGTATATTCTTGCTTTTTTTGGGTCCATTACTGTTTGCTTGAGACAATGATCTTGCATCCACTGACAGAAGGTCCATGTGATGCCAGATGAGTCTTGTTATTCAAGTAGTGAGTACTTCTCCAATGTTATTCATGTCCTTCAGAAACATGTACTTGCGTACTTCACTGGAGGAGAAAAGAAGAATGCTACAGATTATCTGAGATTCTGCCAAGGCCTCCAATCAGAAACAAAAAAATCTTTTGTAGTGTTTGCAGGAAATTAGTCCAACACTGGCAGATGCTTATGGGTGGGTTGAATGCCATAGTACTGTGTGTATCATGTGAATCTGGTTGCAAATATCACACTTACTGGGCTTCATGCAGATAATTGCAAGAATTGGCAATCCGTAAATAGGGAATCCTGTGCTAAAAACATCAATGTCAGTTTCAGTGTGACACTACACATAGAGTGAGAGTGGGCCAGTGTAAGAGTGGGGAGTTAGGTTTTGGCTCGAGAGGCTTCGGTGAGGAGACACAGGTAAGAAGAGATAAGGTTTTAATTTTCCCGTTCATCCTTGGCACTTGGCTCGGTATAGGCAAAATGGCAGATAGGGCAGTGGAATGCTCCTTCTGCAATATTTGGGAAGTCCGGGAACCTCACGGTCTCCCTGATGACTACATCTGTGGGAAGTGCACCCAGCTGCAGCTCCTGACAGACTAGGTCAAGGAACTGGAGGTGCAGGTGGATGTACTCAGGATCATCTGGGAGGCTGAAGGTTAGATGAGAGTTTTAGTGAGGTGGTCACACTCAAAGTACAGGTTTCAGATCGATGGGTGACCACCAGGAGAAATAAGGGCAGTAGGCAGACAGTGCAGCGTTCCCCTGTGGCCATTCCCCTCACTAACGGGTATGCCTCTTTGGCTACTGTTTGGGGGGGGATGATCTTTCAGGGGCCAGCAGCAGTAGTCAGGTCTCTGGCACTGTGACCGGCTCTGAGGCACAGAGGGAAAGGGTGCAGTCAGACAGGGCAATAGTGATAGGAGACTTCAAAGTGAAGGGGGCAGACAGGAGATTCTGTGGCTGCAGAAGAGATGCCAGGATGGTGTGTAGCCTCCTGGGTGCCAGGGTCAAAGATGTCTTTGAGCGGTTGCAGAACATTATTGAGGGGGAGGGCAAATGACATGGATAGAACGAGGGATGAGGTCCTGCAGAATGAGTATAGGGAGTTAGGTAAGAAGTTTAGAAGCAGGACCTCAAAGGTGGTGATCTCCAGATTACTCCCAGTGTCACGTGCTAGCAAGGTCAGAAACAGGATAGGCCAGATGAATTGTGGCTGAGGAGCTAGTGCAGGGGGCAGGGATTCAGGTTCTTGGTCCATTGGGATCTCTTCTTGGGTAGAGGCGACCTGTACAAGAGGGACGGGTTGCATTTGAACCGGAGAGGGATCAATATCCTTGCAGGGAAATTTGCCAGTGCTACATGAGAGAGTTTAAACTAGATTGGCAGGGGATGGGACTCTGAGCAGAAGCAAGTCATGGGATAAAGCAATATCCCTTGAGAGCAGGTTTAGTAATCAGGATAGCCAGGGGCACAGTAAAGGCAGCATAAGGAATACCCAGTTAAACTGCATTTATTTCAATGCACGAGGCTTCACGGGTAAAGTGGACAAACTTGGCGTGGATTGGCTCTGGGATGTTATAGCCACAACAGAAACATGGCTGAGTGAAGGGCAGGACTGGAAGCTCAATGTTCCAGGATACAGAGGTACAGGTAAGTGAGGAGGGGGTGTTACTTTTTTGATAAGGGAGGATGTAACAGCAGTGCTTGGAGACAACATTCAGTGAGGCCATATAGGTAGAACTCAGAAACAAGAAGGGGAGGGTCACTCTAGTGGCGCTGTACTATAGACCCCCCAGTAGTCAGTGGGAACTTGAGGAGCAGGTGTGTAGAGGAATTGCTCATAGTTGTAAGAATGATAGGGTTGTATTAGTGGGAGATTTTAATTTCCCTGATATTGACTGGGTCACCCAGTATGTTAAGGGCATGGATGGGTGGAATTTGTGTATCCAGGAAAGTTTCCTGAGTCAAGATATAGAGGGCCCTACTCAGAAGGGTGCAAGACTGGATCTTCTCTTAGGGAACGAGGCAGGACAAGTAACCGAAGTGGCAGTCAGGGTGCACTTTGGCTCTAGTGACCATAATTCTATTAGTTTAAAGATAGTGATGAAAAAGGATAGGACAGGTCCACAGGTTAGGGTCCTAAACTGGAGCAGGGCTAATTTTGGGGGAATTAGACAAGATCTGGCAGAGGTAGATTGGCTGAGCCTGTTTGAAGGGAAAGGAACAAATGGCAAGTGGGAGGCTGTTAAGAGTGAGATATCAAGAGTCCAGGAGCAGCATGTTCCTGTTGTGGTGAAGAGTAAACCTTGCAAGTTTAGGGAACCTTGGCTGATGAGAGATATTGAGGCTCTGGTCAAGAAAAAGAAGGAAGCATACATTGGGTTTAGTAGGTCGGGGATGAATAAATCCCCTGATGACTATAAAAAGATTAAGAAAACACTTCAGAAGGAAATCAGGAGGGCAAAGGGAGGGTATGAGATGGATCTAGCGGGCAAGGTTAAGGAAGATCCCAAGAGGTTCTATAGATATATTAAGAGTAATAGGGTGCTCAGGGAGAGAGTAGGTCACCTTGGAGAACAGTAGGGCCACCTATGTCTTGAACCACAGGAGATGGGTGGGAATTTTAACGAATATTTCTCCTGTGTTTACTGAGGAGAAAATCATTGTTGTTCAAGAATGAGGGAAACAACTGGAGATGTTTGGGAGAATATTCCTATTACCTGGGAGGAGGTATTTGCAGCCTTACAGTGCATTAAGGCGGGTAAATCCCCAGGCCCAAACTGAGTGCATCCTCAGACTCTGTGTGAGGCTAGAGAAGAAATTGCGGGGGCCTTTGTGGAGATGGTTGCTTCATTGTTAGCCACTGACGAAGTTCCTGAAGACAAGAAGGTGGCTAATGTTGTTCTGTTGTTTAAGGAGGATAGCAAGGACAAGCCAGGGATCTACAGTCTATAGACAGAGTCTGATTAGAAGGAGTCAGCGTGGCTTTATGCATGGGAAGTCGTGTTTGATGAATCTTTTAGAGTTCTTTGAAGAAGTAACCAAAGGGTAGATGAGAGTAGGGTAGTGGACTTTAGGAAGGCTTTTGACAAGGTCCCGCATGGTAGGCTGGTCTGGAAGGTTAGGTCCCATGGAATCCAGGGACAACTAGTTGGGTGGATTCAAAATTGGCTCTGAGGTAGGAAGTAGAGGGTGGTGGTTGAAGGTTGTTTCTCGGAATAGAGGCCGATGACTAGTAGTGTGCTGCAAGTATTGGTGTTGGGACCCTTTTTATTCGTTATTTAAAACTTTACTTATACAGCATGGTAACAGGCCCTTCCAGCCCAATGAGCCTGCGCTGCCCAATTACACTCCTGTTAACCTACTATGTCTTTGGAATGTGGGAGGAAATGGGTGCAACCAAAGGAAACCCACACAGTCACGGGGAGAACATATAGACTCCTTACAGCGGCCGGAATTGAACCCTGACCGCTGGCACTGTCATAATAGTGTTACGATATCCGCTATGCTACTGTGCCGCCCAATTATATTTATATCAATGATTTGGATGTGAATGCACAAGATCAGTAAGTTTGTGGATGACACGAAATTGGAAGGTGCCGTTGATAGTGAAGAAGGTTATCGTAGATTACAGGGGGATCTTGATCAGTTAGGGAAGTGGGTTGAGGAGTGGCAAATGGATTTCAATGAAGTGTGAGGTAGTGCATTTTGGAAAGTCAAACCAGTGCAGGACTTCTACTATGAATGGTAGGGCACTAGGGAGTGTAATGAAACAAAGGGAACTAGGAGTACAAGTGCCTAGTTCGTTGAAAACTAAGGTAGACAGGGTGGTGAAAAAGGCATTTAGTATGCTGGCCTTCATCAGTCAGGGCAATGTGTCTAGAAGTTGGGACATTATGTTGCGGTTGTATAAGTCGTTGGTGAGGCCACACTTGGAGTACTGTGTACAGCTTTGGTCACCCTGTTCTAGTAAAGAAGTGGTTAAACTGGAAAGAGTGCAGGACAGATTTATGAGGATGTTGCCAGGACTAGAGGGCCTGAGTTATAGGGAGAGGTTGGCCAGGCTAGGTCTTTATTCCTTGGACCGTAGGGACGACCTTAGAAGTGTTTAAAACTATGAGAGGCATAGATAAGGTGGATGGTAGCAGTCTTTTCCCCAAAATGGGGAGTCCAAAATAGGGTGAGAGGGGAAAGATTTAAAAGGGACCTGAGTGGAAAGTTTTTCACACAGAGGGTGGTGAGTATATGGAACGAGCTGCCAGAGGAAGTGGTTGAGGCAGATACAATAGTATAATTTAAGAAGTACTTGGATAGGTACATGGAGGGCAGTGGCTTGGAGGGATATGGGCTAAACGCTGGAAATTGGGACTAGCTAGGTGGACAATGTGGTCGGCACAGATTTGTTGGGCCGAAAGGCATGTATCTATGCTGTATTCCTCTGTGACTCTAACACTGTTCTGTAAACCTTTCATTTAAAATTCTTGTTCCATATGTGATTTTCACAATCAGCATTAGGTTGCCCGATTGCTGTTTCAATAGCCAAACAGTGTCATTGAGCAATTTCTAGGACATTACCACTTTGGAGATAATCTCCCATTGGGACAACGATTAAACCTCACTCTAATCTGTTTTTTAAAATGGTTTAAGATCGCAGAGTATTTTTTAGTTCTGCACATGTATTGTGCACAGATGTTATTTTGTATCAAACCAGTGATCTGCTAAAATGCTGTTAATCTGCCTGCGATGTTTCTGAAACTTAATCAGAAATATTGAGTGATTTGACCATTATTGAGAACATAGAACATTACAGCACAGTACAGGCCCTTCGGCCCACAATGTTGTGCCGACATTTTATCCTGCTCTAATATCTATCTAACGCTTCCCTCCCACATAGCCCCCCATTTCTCTATCATTCATTTATAGTTACTACTATTTATGATATAATTTGGATTTTATTACCATCCTATTGCAGCAGGTAGTATGGTTGGAATGCTGCTATGGAATTTCATTTTACTTCTGGAGAAACTTCCCAGAACTGGTTATGCCACTAATTATGTTTTTCATAAGTTGATTTTAAAATCTAAAAGGAAAAATATTAAATATTCAGGTAAAATATCATGAGCATTTTTTCCGTTACGTACTATATTATGTTCTCTGTTCAATCTGTGATACCATGCATTTCACTCATTTTTCAATCAACTATTTTCAATGAAATAGTTTAGTACAGCTGTTATAGCAACTGTTAAGAGGAAAAAAAATTAAATTTAAGGGCTCTGGAAATATTGGCTTCATCAGAGCCTGGACAGATAATTCCACCAACCTGATTAACCCACCACTAAACCCACCCTTACCCATGCGTGGATTCCCCAGCATGAACTTTTGTAGAGAAGCCAACTCTGACGGCACAGACCTGCGCAAGGATCCCAAACTTCCGGGGTGAAGGCAAAAACCAGCAGCTCTGTGTAAAACTAACAGGTTTAGGCAGACGTTTGTATGTTATTTGGCTATTTTCTTTTTATGTGCCGATGGATATTAAGAACTTGCAGTTTTATTGGTTGTGTTTATTCTAGTAATCTTGCACATTTAATTTTGTATCCAGGAGCTCTCTAAAATCCAACTCCTTTCATGCATTAAGAAAACTTAAGTGGCACAATGATTTAAATCACTTTCTACAGATGGTGTACTACTTTTCTCTACATTTGTGATTGGATTAGGCATTGTTATTAAACTTGCACTGTTTACCAAGACAATTTTTCCTGGCTTTTCACCCAGCAACCCTCTGTTGATTAGACAATAGGCCAAGCAGCAGTCTTTGAATTTTTAAGTTTATAAAATGTTTGATCAGCTACAATTTATAAACTCCACCCATTTTCCTTCCTGCTGGAAACCTCTGCTCATTTTGTCCACTAGGTGTTATTTTCTTCCTTAAAAACAGTCAGTCCTTCCTAGTATTGATCCGGGTCAAACTCCCACACATTGCTGTAACTAATTTTAAACATAGCAAAATATCCCAAACACCTTCACTAGTTTTCATTGCTCATAAACTTTTATTCCAGGATAAAGGAGATGAGCTCACCTGAAACATGTGGCAGATTAAAGAATCACCACTCTCTGTATGTGCTGAAGGTTGGACAATCCCACACATTACTTCCAAGTACCCAGAGGGAGACTGAATTGAACTTCAAGTTTCCGATGGCTACATGATGCACAATTTCACTTGAACCTTTTGACTATACCTTGTTGGAATATTTTGCTTAACAAATTTGGGAAAAAAAAGTTCATTACCTAGAGAACAACGATTACTTTCTGCTCAAATTGTCAAATTCATGGGATTACAAGTGCCATGAAGTGACAATCATCAATTTTATGTCCACAATTCTTGGTTTGCTTATGAGCAAAATAGCATATATAAAACCTTGCCATCTATGGAGTGTTCCAGAAATAAATCTGTTCTAACAAAAGAAACCCAAATTTTCAAGTGCATTTGTATTTCCCTGCAGTAGGCAGTGTGTGATGGATCTATGCCGTACTTCGTGATCTTTCTACGCAGTGGAGGCAGAGTCTGCTCTGAGTGCAGCAGATTTGATTTCATTACTAATACATATTGACTTGCATTTTCAACATCTCTTGCCATAAAACTCAGTATTCTATTGGCTTTCTTAATGGATGCTGCTGACAGATTTCTACTGAGCATTCGTGAAATAAAGATCCTCTCTGTTCATTATGCTCAGTGCATTAATGGAAACACTTAAAGCCTGACACAGCTGGTGGATATTGTACAATCCCTTCAGAAGATATTTGCTTTCTATTGGGGGGAGGGGGGGGACTCTCTAAAGCTGTTTCTTCATAAGACATAGGAGCAGAATTAAGCCATTTGGCCCATCGTCTGCTCCGCCATTCGATCATAGCTGATTTATTTTTCTCTCTCAATCCCATTCTCCTGCCTTCTCCCCATAACCTTTGACGCCCTTACTAATCAAAAACCTATCAACCTCTGCTTTAAATATACCCAATGACTTGGCCTCTACAGCGGTCTGTGGCAATGAATTCCATGGATTTACCAACCTCTGGCTAAAGAAATTCCTCCTCATCTCTGTTCTAAAGGGAGGTCTCATGACAAACTTTTAACTTGTAGGATATATGTGATTTCAAAAGATATTAAAGAAAAATTAGGAACAAGAATAGCCCATCCTCTGAATTGTACCTACCGCTCCATTCAGTTGGTTTATCTGCACTTCAATCCATCTTTTTACAGCCTTTGCTCCATTATGAGCAGCTGTGTACAATTGCTCAGAACTTAATGTAATGCTGCCATCTGCTGGGAAAAGGGTATCATGCAAATAAACTGAAATCCTTGCAAACATAAGTGGAAATCACTAAAATACTAATTTCATTGAATACAAGGACTCAAAACCAGAAAAAAATGACATTTTAATTGACATTAACACCAATGCCAACAATTACTTAAATAAGAATGAATAATAAGTTAGTGTAAATAATGGTGATACAAAACTACTGTATCATTTTATAAATGCACAATTATAAATGTCATCTTTTCCCCATCTGGCCTATAATGTGACTTTTAACTGCTCTCTGAAATGGCCTACCAATCCAGTCACATCTTGGGCCAATTAGGAATGGACAATAAATGCTGAATGTACCAGTGACATCTACATCCTGCAGAAGAATTTAAAAACAAATGGAATATTTTTGAACAATACAGCTGGGGAACTCAGGAGTCGATTGGAAAGGACAAAACTACAAGTCACAGACTTGTATCCACACCATCTGCCTAAGTACATAGATGCAAGGAATTCAGGTGAATTTATGTGAATAAAGATTTGGATGCTTATGTTTGGTTGTAAATGAAGGATGGGGAATGTGGAGGGGAAATTGGGTTGGTGAAAATTATGAATATAATCTATGTGGTTGATGTGCTTAGTGTCATTATTTGAAGAGGAAAAGATCCTCTCCCTGAATTAAATATCCAAACACAAGGAATCTTTTCCACTAATTGTTTTTATGGAGAAGGTTAAGGAAATATTTAATACTCAAAATTATGAACAGCTTTGATAGTTTGGGGAAAACTCTTTCTGCTGATAGGAGGGTCAGTAATGAGAGCACATAGACTTCAGCAAGAGAAAATTCTGAGGAGAGAATTTTTGTTTAATTGTAGCAAGTTCTTACAATCACCTGGAATGATAGTGGAATCAAATTTAAAAGTAACACTCAACTGAAAAAAAATTTGAAAAGCATTGCAAACCAATAAATAAAGAATAAATACATGGAATTAGTTGGTTAGTTTTCATAGAGCTGGCACAGACAAAATTGATCAATGATTCTTGTTCTGTTCAATTTTGTGAATCACCAGTGATCCAGAATACATATTAAAATTGGTGACAGATTGTATGTAGCCAGTGACTTCAGAGAAAAAGATAAATGTTTTGTTTTTCCGTTGTTTCTGTGTCATAACATGATATCCTTTTGCACTCCCTGGCAGAGATGTATGTCAGCAATCATTCCCACAGTTTTGCAAGTGTTCTCTTCCAATACAAACTGTTTAAGGAAGCCAACTTTGATATGAACTTCCCTCATTATGGGAATTATTCTATCTCAGGGTGGAATCCTGAGCTTTGCAATCCATAAAATGTTGAACTGAAATTGTTCTAAACTACTTTATCAAACAAAATACTGACCTTCCAACTGAAGAGCCCACCTATTTTTTTTAAATATTATAAAAGAAAAAAAAACTGGACTTAATTCATGTGTTTAGTTTTCACTAACAAAACCTGAAAATGTCCTTCAGAATCATCATGTTTCACTCATCCCATTGCCACTTTCATTTGCCTTGCACCATCATCCCTTTGGCCATTTAGTTTCTATTGCCATCCTGGATCTTCCTGTGTATTTTTACCCAGGGTACCCCCATTCCCTGCCACTTGACTTGTTGGAAGCCTGTTGCAACTTCTCGTCAGGTGGAAGAAAGTAAAAGATCTTTCACCAATATTTCCAATATTTTGTTTTGGTTAAAACTGCCACAAAATTTGACTATTTTCTCAAAGTATGACATACATTGAAAGGATGCCATAACTCGTCACTTAACCAATTGAATGTTTGCTGATCGGGTATTGTGAGGTCATGTAGTCAGCAAACAGCAAATTTCTTGCACTTGCTTTATATTACTTATAAACAGCAAATGATAGGAAATGTTAGCTGGAGCTTCGAGGTCTGAACTGATACTATAACTTATGCAGGTACTGTTTAGATACAAGATCATAATGTAGTTTAGAATATGGGAGAATTTCATTGGTTAAATGTGATATCATGTTCCTATGCAATGCAAGGTAAATGTTTAGTTTTGTTTGAAATTGCATTTGATTGGCTAATCATAAAACCTAAATAAAAGCATGACTAATTGTTGAAGGTATTGCTGCACGAATTAAAACTGTATGGACATAAGACTTTATTTCACATTTACTTCAA
The DNA here is from genome assembly GCF_009764475.1 of Pristis pectinata. Classification (NCBI taxonomy): domain Eukaryota; kingdom Metazoa; phylum Chordata; class Chondrichthyes; order Rhinopristiformes; family Pristidae; genus Pristis; species Pristis pectinata. Next base: position 30,588,829 of record NC_067407.1, on the reverse strand, counting down.
CTCTTAAATATCTTGTAAAAACTGATGAAAAGCACACAGAATATTTATTGACCCACTGAGTTTGTCCAGCAGTTTGATTGTTGCTCCAGATACCAGCACCTGCAGTCTCCTATGTCTCTGTTCTTAATTACTGCCCTGAAGTTGCTGATTTACAGCTCTGCAGTTTTAAACTTTCTTGTAGCATCTTCTCCTGAATCAGTGAAAATGGACATTTTTTTCCACCATGGAACATCAAAGCCAAGGCCAATCCTGTGCTCTCACAACCATTTTCCAGCACTACCAAACCACCAAGCAGAGGAACAGTTTCCCTTCTATTGTGTGGGAACACTGACAATTTACAGTAACCCAAATACTGCCTTGAATCCACTTCAGCAAAGTTAGATTGAATTTGATATTGACTTTAATATTAATGTGCAGAGAGTCATATTTAATTAGATTATAATTAAACATGCTAGGATTTTAAATTGTGATAAACATTTATCTACTTTTATGTAACTACAGCAATGATTCAAATTTACATTTTGATAACGTGGTAAATAAAAAGTATATATTTTTTTAACCACAGTTGTGAAAATAAACTTTTAATTAACTTTCTTTTATAGAATGATCTTATTTGATCCAAATGCTTTTACCCTGTTGTGTATACAGGAAATGTGTATCTGAATAACATTTTTAAGTGAAACAAATTTGTTAATGTTTCCTAAGATTGTCTATTAGCTCCGTAATTTTGTCATGCCCTGCACTGATATAGTTCATAAACAGAATTTTACCGTTTCAGATGTCAATGAATTTGTCAGTCTTGAACATGATTGTAATTATGTAAAACTTAACATTTGTTGTTAGATGTGATAACTCCCTCTTTCAGATTGTAGGTTACATGGCCCCATTTCATACACATTCTCAAGTGTTCCAGATTGCTCAGTTTTATGGATAAAAGAAAATGGGCACCAACCCTTTCATATGCCACTAAGAAATGTCTTGGATTTAGGTATGAGATTATATACCTTTTAACATTTTTGGTAATTTATTTTAAAATTGCATGTGGTTATATTGTTATGTAAATGCATACTCTATCCTTTCTTTGTGGATGCTCTGATCCCTTGCAAAAGTTTTATTCATTTCCCTGAGGGGACAGCTTGAGATGGTAATGCACGGCAGCAGGGCTGAAACTCGAGCAGTTCAATTGTGGACAGGCAAAATCAAATGAAAATCATAAAACAAAGCAAGTGTGAAAATAGAATGTAAACAGGAAATTTAACAGTGAAAATGGAAAGATAAACAGAAATAAAAATTGGAAATGTGAATTGGAAGTAAATGAAATGCAAGGAGCTCAACAAGCAGATGAAGTAAATTGCAAGAATGTCAAAAGAGAATTTATAAAATAATTTAAACTTGGCCTGCAGGAGCAGTAGTTTATACAAGCACAAAATATAGAAACGAGTAGTGTTGAAGATAGTAAGTTATTACAACCTGGGGCAGTTGATAATTGGCTTGTTCAGGCATCCAATGATACAAGTTGTTATGCATTTTAGGAAACCATGGTAAATGGTCTTGAGAATGTCAAGTGCCAGGAGCCATTAACAATTTAAGAAGCATGCTGTTGATGATAAAGTATATATTTTGGGGACTTCACTGGGGGGGGGGGGGAGAAAAGATTCTTGTTCTGTATTTAAAATTCTCACTTACATGGTATGAACAGCAAGACTTCATTACTATCTTTGGCTTCACCCACTAGAAAAACCATCAGGCTGAACTACTCAAAACGTTAACCAGGGGGCTGATTAGTCTTAACTTTGGTAAACTGAAGTAAAGCAATCCACCAGTTTCTAATAACATGAGTGAGTTTATTCTTTCATCCCTTGTTCCATTTGCTGATTTTGTTTTAAATTATCTACAACTTTTCTCAAATTCATTATTTGTATTAGAGATGTGCACTTTTATTAAGGATAAACTTACATTTGTAAAGGTTCAGATATTTCTAAGCTAATAATTGGCAAAGTAAAATGTAATAGTAATTCAGTGATTCACTATGGTACTCCAAGGGGTATATAATGCATCAAGAAGATTCTCAAAACAAACAGATCTAAGTGCCTTGGTGTCCCAAGTGTAAGTGGCCAGTTTAAGAGTAACCTCAGCTGTGGCCTGAAAGCACGTTGACTGTCTAGAATGAGAAATAATATGTGATCCAAGCAAGATGTAAACAAAGGAGAACAAATGGGTGACAAAACAGGTATATTTTAACAAGTATTTTATCTGAAAAACCATTCACATATCCTAATTTGATTGCAAAATGTATTAAGTTCCAGCAGCATCCTGATAAACTTGCTATGCTTCCTTCCTTGATACGAGAGCACCAATAGGTCAAGAAACTACCTGAACAGCTGTCAGCTTTATCAACGAAACGATAAATTCAACTACAGGAAAATTGGGTACCTTCTAAGGAAGGAACTCTTCAAAATGGGATTTCTGGGTAACCAAAGCAACTATAGACTGAGAAACCAACCACAGTTTATTAAGGTAATGCTAATATATTCCAGTTCTTTTCTGTTCAATAGGTTGGATCAGATCTGAACTATGAAAAGCAACAGCCACCCTTCAGTTAGGCACAGGCCATCACAAGAAAAATAGCTTTGATAAGATCACAGTTCTGAAAACTTACTAACGTACAGACTTAAATGTTAAAAGGGATGGAAAAGCTTCATATTGAAGCTATGTGGTGGGTAAGTAAAGAGGACAGGTGAGTTGTACTCTTCATCAGGGTGTGGCCGAAAATTCCCGTAATTTCGGCAAGTGTGGGTTAAACAGGCCAGAAAATGCACATGGTGCTGCTGCAGCAAAATCTTGGTTGCGAAGCTGTAAACTTAACGAGCAATTGACAGAGCTTTGGAAGGCTAATGCATTCAAAGGCCCGTACACTGCTAACTCTGTCATTATGGAAGAAAACACGTAGGTCATTGGTCTGGATTGTAGGAAACAGAGGCTGATGGGAAGGGTAGCAGTGCATTTAGAATATTCAGGTGGGAGCATTAGAGTGGGGGTTTGGGGTCACGAATGGCTGCCTGAGACCGGGAGGTGGTAAAGGAATGCCCATGAGATAACTGTCTTGAGGGTTGATTTTTTTTTCTTCTTTTGAAAATTTTGTGGACCTACTCTTAAACAGGCCACAGACACGTGATTGGGAGTTCACACCATTGAATGCCACGGCATATGGCTGGCAGCTACATGTTAGCTCCTTGGATGCAAGGAGGGCCCAGATGGAATACTGAGTGTGGCACACCTTGCAGCAAGTCCTGGGTTTTAAATATCAGAATTCTTAGTCATTTGACTTTGTCACTGGGTATTTGTATGTACATCAACATCCAGGGTATGGAGCTTTAAGCACTGGGAGGCAGAGAGGTGAAAGGAGAGCTCCGCGGGTAGCTCTCGCCCATCCCCACACAACACTCATTGAAAGCTGCTGAACTGGTGGAGCCCTGAACAGAGCAGCAGCCCATCCCTCCACAGCCCAACTATCTGACCAAAGCTCCTCAGGACTCTGCATCAGGTATCAGAAAATGTCCTCTGCCCTGGGTCCAGTTTTAATTTTATACCCAAGCAGACCTCCACTCTTCAGATGTGAATAATGCCAGAAAGTTTCAGAGGAGTATGTTACAGATTAGCCCAATTCTGCTTTGTTCACTATTCGCATATTTCAAAAATTGTTTGTATTTAAAGCAAAGATGTTCCAGTAAGAAACAAATTTACACCAGAATTTAATATCATTGCCCAAATTTTAATTGCTGTGAAAATTCCTTTTGCTCCCTATGCAAATCTTGTGCTCTGTTTTTCAAAACTTCTGCCTTTTCATTGTCTTTAGATGCACCCTCTCCTAATTTGTACATTCGACTAGCATTTGCACAAGCCCAGATGTGACCCAAGTCACATGCTTTAAGAGAATATTTCAGGGCCTGGGCCATATCCTTGGTCACACCTGGAGCTCCCTGGATAAACAAAGTACTTAGATTAAAACAGCTAGCTACAAAGTTCCCATTGCAGGCCCTGGTGTAGTAATCTCTGGCTTTCACGGAGTCTGGTTTATTGTTCAATACTTGTCCATCGTGAGCCAACAATGCAGCATTATGGCAGGCATCAACTGACTTCTTACCACCCTTTTCACACGATTTAACAAAGCATTCATATGCAGTCTTCAGGTTTTGTTGTAATCCACCTGTTTAAAAACACCATCAAATATTTAGTTATGTTTTAAAACAAAATCCACTTCAATTACTAATCTACTAATGTTTTCTGTTAACAGAAGAATGCATAATGTTTTAACTGGTTCCTTCATGTAGTTACCAAATCACAATCATCAATGAGATCTGAGATTCATCAACGAGATCCAAGATTCATCAACTTACCCACTTTAATTAGTTCATTTTTTGGCCAGCATTGTTAGATGTATGGATTTAAGTAAAATATAATGTACTGCAAGCAAATTGGACAAGACACTCTTAAAAGCATGTGGCATTGCAATTACTATATCAGACTATTAACTGTGAGGTTACGTCAGATTGGAGCATTTTCAGTTGTTAAAATGTTGGTCAAGATGACTGTTAGAGGGTAGAGTTGTTTGAAAAGATGAATTAATGAGGATTATTTCACAAATTGAAAGCACTGTGGCCAAATTTGCGTTCAAGTTTGATTATTTTTGCAGTGCCATGTTGTGATACCCATATCAAATCAGCTTAGTATTCAATGTTGCCAATGTGTTCAGAGAATGCTCTACTTGATTCTTGTATCAGTGTAGATGTGGTCTGCAGTTATACCATTTCTGCCCTCAGTTCCAATTTCTGCAGGACACAGAAATTGGAACTGAGGGTGGAAACATGTTAGGGCATTTAGAGGTCAGGGAGGAGGTAGTGGTAGGTCTCCTAAATAGTATTTGGGTGGATAAGTCCCCGGGGCCCAATGGGATATACCCCAGGTTACAGAGGGAGGCGAGAAAGGAAATTGCTGGGGCCTTGACCAGTATCTTTGTGTCCTCTTTGACCACAGGTGAGGTCCCAGATGACTGGCAAGTAGCTAATGTTGTTCCTCTATTTAAGAAAGAAACAAGGGAAAATCTGAGGAACTATGGACTGGTGAGTCTCACGTCAGTGGCTGGGAAATTGCTAGAGAAAATTCTTAGAGATTGGACTTCAGATGCTCGTATATCCTATGGCTTGATTAGGGAAAGCCAGCATGGCTTTGTGCGGGCAAGTCGTGTCTTACTAACCTGGTTGAGGTTTTTGACAGGGCGATGAGAGAGACTGATGAAGGTAGAGTTGTGGATTTAATTTATATGGACTTCAGTAAGGCATTTGACAAGGTCCCACATAATCAGTTAAATCAAGAAAGTTCGGATGCATGGGGTCAGTGGAGAATTGGCTGTGTGAATCCAGAACTAGCTTGCCCGTAGAAGACAAGGAGTGGTGGTTGAAGGGACTTGTTCGGCTGGAGGCTTGTGAGTAGTGGTGTTCCGCAGGGATCTGTGCTGGGACCTCTGTAGTTTGCGATGTACATAAATGACCTGGATGAGTATGTTGATGGATGGGTTGGTAAGTTTGCAGACGGTACCAAGATTGGCAGAGTTGTGAATAGTGTGGAAGACTGGCGACGGATACAGCGTGATATTGATCAGTTGCAGATGTGGGCAGAGAAATGGCAGATGGAGTTTAACCCAGATAAATGTGAGGTGTTGCACCTTGTAGCACTAATATCAAGAGAGAGTACACTCTTAAGGCCAAGACCCTTAACAGTGTTGAAGAGCAGAGAGACCTTTGGGTGCAAGTCCATGACTCATTGAAAGTGGCTACACAGGTAGATAGGGTGGTTAAGAAGGCTTATGAAATGCTTGCATTTATTAATTGAGGTATTGAGTATGGGAATCAAGAAGTTATGATGCATCTCTATAGAACTCTGGTTAGGCCGCATTTAGAGTATTGCATGCAATTCTGGTCACCTCACTATAGGAAGGATGTCGAGGCTTTAGAGAGGATGCAGAGGAGGTTTACTAGGATGCTGCCTGGATTAGAGGGCATGTGCTATCAGGAGAGGCTGGACAAACTTGGGCTTTTATCTCTGGAGCGGTGGAGGCTGAGGGGTGATCTGTTGGACGTATATAAAATTATGAGGGGCATAGATAGGGTGGACAAGCAATAGCTTTTTCCCCACTATTGAGTGATCCAATACCAGCAGGCATGCATTTAAGGTGAGAGGGGGTAGGTTCAAAACAGACGTGAGGGGTACGTTTTTTTTTTACTGAGAGAGTGGTGGATACCTGGAATGAGCTGCCTGATAGGGTGGTGGAGGCAAACTCATTGGGGGCTTTCAAGAAGGGCTTGGATGGGTACATGAATGAGAGGAAAATAGAGGGATATTGGTATTCTGTAAGCAGGAGGGAATAGCTATGTCAGCACAACATAGTGGGCCGAAGGGCCTGTTCTGTTCTGTTCTATCATACAAAAGCCAAGGTTTTACTTAAATTGACAGTTTGGTAACTTTAAGTGTACTTCTCAGAAAAAGCTATCTACTGGACCTAGCCTTTTACACAACTTTAAAAACTCAGCACACCCCCTCCCCCCATATCAGCACTTAATTCTAGAGCAATACTGCATGGATGCAGGCCCTTCAGCCCCACCAATCCATGCTGACTAGTGTCCACCCAGCTAGTCCCAATTTCTTGCATTCGGCCCATATCCCTGATTTCCAATGACTAAAGAAAACTATCCCATCAGGTTTTTTAGATCACTTGAAAATCTCCTCTGCTGTTAGAGACCCATCAACATTGAATATACAAGTAATCAAATGCATTCAAAAAGTCCAAAAGATTACTCATACCTTTTCCAGTCACATAGTAAGAACCAAGCTTATAGCAGCTTTCTCCGTGATGGTTTTCCTCACAGTTGTATTTCAATATCTCAGCAGCTGCCTCAAAATTTTTTTTAATCCCTTCCAAATAATCAGCAAGTCGTTGACATCCTGCCAAAAATGAAACGTTAGGATACTTTGTGTGATATCTAACTAGATGATTACCCACACAGTAAACTTTAGCTGCTCCATCTGACTTTCAACTATTAACAAATTAATCAGAAACAAAGAAGGAAAATGATTTAAGTAATAAAATAGTGATGATACATTCATTTAAGTGGAATATCAAAGAACATTAAAGGCCAATCTCAAAAGCTTGATTAACTTAACCATCATTAACTTAAATCTCATTTAACAAATCGAGGTTCCAGTCCAGAGCAAGTCCTCTCCTGGCACCAGTTTACGAGCTGGCTTCTGTTGCATAACACAGAAGCTTGAAACTAAATTAGGTAACAATTGGTGGCCTTTGGCAGCTCACCTTCCTGCAAATATCCATTTACACTTTCCATCTGCAACTTTCATCTGAACCCTCCTCACCCAACCTCTTGTACATGAGTGTGGATATTGCCAAAGATATAAATGTCACTAGTTACAGTGGTTTAGAAGCAGAAAAGTTACCGCAAACCATGCACATAATTATGCATTGCATAAGTAAGCAGCAAAGTAATTGTACAAGTAAACAAGACCTCTTTAACTTCTACTAAATTGAAATCAAATCAGTGCTGATCTGAACACCAGCTGTTTCATATCCTGACACTCATCACTTAACAACAACAACAACAACTTTGCTCTGAATTTCAATTGTGGGAGGATCCAAAGTCCATTGTGGAATAAATTGGTTCACGAGTGTGCGAAAGCTATTACAGCTCTAAGCAGCCCAGCTGTTACGCTCCTCTGAATTTCCTTGCCAGAGGAAGTAGGTTCAGTATCAGTTCAATATCAGAAGCATAATAATAGGTTAAGTCATGTCAAAATTTAACATTACTTTGATAAACAGCCAAATGGAACAAAGTTGACTGCAGCTGACAAAGGTGAACAAAATCTAATCCCACTCATTTTCCCCGTCTATTAACTGAGCTTCCTTGGTATTGATTGTCAATGGTTAGCAGCTGAACCTCACAACCAATATTTCAGCTAAATTCCCTTTTAAAAAAGAGAATTGAGCTATCTATTCTGTAAATAAAAACAGAAAATACAAAAAAATCAGGACAGGCAGCACCCAGAAAGAGAAACAGAGTTTCAGGCTAATGATCTTTGAAGGACTAGATGTCTCAATTCTGTGGAAAATGATATATCTGTATTACACTAATTCCACCCCTCCTTTCACTCAGTAGAGGCGCTGCAGCATGAACTTGAGGATTGCAGGGATACAGTAAAGACTACAGGCCCCTGACAACAAAGTCATTTTGAATACATGTGTTTAGGCTTTAACCAAGCCATACCAAAAAAGCTACTGACATCTAATTGACAGTGTTGGAAAATTTCCCAGGCAAATCCTGTCCACAAAACTCACATCATATTCTCTTATTGCATTGCAGAGGCTGTGAGCTCATTGAGTCTATGCTGGTTCTCGTAGCAACCTGATCAATCCCATTCCCCCACTTATTCCCCTGTAATCTCAAATGCTCCGATTCCCTGCAACTCACCTATGGCAGGGGCAGTTGACAGATGCCAATTAACCTACCAACCAGCACATCTTTGGGATGGGGAAGGAAACATGAACACTTGGGAGAAACCTACTTGGTCAAAGGGGAACGTACAAACTCCACAGACTGCTATGGAAAGTCAGGATCAAACCCATGCTGCTGGAGTTTTGACAAACATAGAAAACAGGAGTAGGCCATTCAGCCCTTTGGGTCTGCTGTACCATCTAACTGTGGCCGATCATGCATTTCGATTACCCTGTTCCTATGTTTTCTCCATATCCCTTACTATTTTTTTTAGCACTAAGGAACACATTTTAAAAGACAGTTGGACAAGTACATGGATAGGAAAGGTTCAGAAGGTTATGGGCCAAATGCTGGCAAATGGGACTAGCTTGGGATGAGGCATCTTGGTCAGCATGGACCAGTTGGGCCGAAGGGCCTGTTTCCATGCTGTATGACTCTATGAATCTATCTACCCCCTTCTTTAAAGTCTTGGACTCCCCACTTTCTAAGGAAGAGAATTCCACAGGTTCACCACTCTCGGGGTGAAGAAATTTCTCGCTCTCAGTTCTAAATGGTGCAACTCAGAAGCCAAGTCTGTGACCCCTGGTTTGGGACTCTCCAGCCATTGGGAACATCCTCCTTGTATTTAGTTTATCTAGTTAAAAGCTTGGCTTTCTATCAGATCCTCTCTCATTCTTTTATACTCCAGTGAGTATACAGATACTTTACCCAATCTCGGGAATTAGTTCAGTAAACCTTTGTTGCACTTCTCCATTGTATGAATATCTTCTCAGGAAACTAAAACTGCACACAAACTCCAGATGAACTCAACATGGGTACCACCTGCTATGTTACTGTACTACCTTAAATCTAATCCAGTTGGTTATATACCCAACCACTCCAGTCTACTCTAAATCAGCCATCAGCCACTTGTGCATGAACAATCAGCTGATAAGTTGATATTCAACTTAGATTCCACCAGGACCACCCAGCTCCAGAATTCAGTACAGCCTTATTCCAAATATCGACAAAAGATCACATGAGATGAAAGTTATTGACCTTGACATCAAGGCAGCATTCAGCTGAGTGCAATATCAAGGAGCTCCAGCAAAATTGAAGTCAGTAAGAATTAAGAGGAAGGTTGTCCATTGTGACTGTAGCTAACTTAGCACAAAAGGGAGACAATTATTATTGATAGACACTATTCATCTCAGCCCCAGGATATCCCTGTGGGAGCTCCTCAGGGCAACTGGACAAATCATCTTCAACTACTTTTACAATGACTTTCACAATTCTTCAGGTAACAAATAAGTCCACGTAGCAAAACCTGGATGTTATTCAGAGATGAGCTGGTCATATCACTCAAGTGCCAGGTAATAACTCCATCAAAGGAGTCTAGCCATCTCTCTTTGACAGCTGAACTAGGCAACTTTATAGGGATCACTGTTTGCAAGAAACTTAATAGGGTCAGGCATATAATCCCATCACTACAAAGGCAGGCTACGAGTTGAGTAGTCTGCACTGAATGACTGTTCCTGCTTCTTCTAAATATTTATATCATCTTCGGGATACAGCAGGAGGATGATGGAATACTCCCCACTTGCCTGGATGATCGCAGCCCCAACACTCAAAACTCCACTTAGTGACAAACCAACCTTCTTGACCAGCACCCCATCCATCACTCTGAACATTTCCTCCATCTTCATGGTTATGAGATACACTACCTACAAAATACAACTGCACTATCACCCATACATACTGCCATCTAGAAAGTTAGGATCCACTACTTGGAAGAGCAGAAGTAGAAAGCACTTAGGAAAAGTCACATCTCACAAATTCAAGTCACACACCAAACATGGCCATGTCTTCTTTAGTGATGGGCCAGCACTCCACATCTCCCTATCAATTTGCAAAGTGGTAGCAACTTCATCACAAGCTACATCAACTGAAGTGGGCTTGGGGGCTTCCCACTACATACTTGGGTGGGGGGTGGAATTAGGAATGGGTATTAAGTACTGCCCTCAGCAGCACCACTCACATCCCTGCTGAATTTTCAAAGACCTCTGACACAAGAAATTCTGCAGATGCTGGAATCTGGAAAAGGGCAGAAGCCAGAATAAGGAGGTGGGAGTAGGGGGAGGAGCACACGCAGGCAGGTGAAAGGTGAGTCCAGGTGAGAGGGGGAAGGTAGGTAAGTGGGTGGAGGGGGGGGGGGAAGATGTAATAAGCTGAGATGTGATAGGTAGAAGAGGCAAAGGGCTGAAGAAGGAGGAATCTGGTAAGAGAGGGTAGTGGACCATGGAATAAAGGATGGAGAGGAGATGGGCAGGTCATCAAGGTAGGGGAAGGGAGCCACAGGAATAAGGGAAGACAAAGGAGGGGGAAAGAAGAAAAAGAAGCAGTGGGGTTAGCGGAAGTTAGAGAAATCGATGTTGAGGACATCAGGTCGGAGACTCCCAAGGTGGAACATGAGGTGTTGTTCCTCCAACCTGCGTCTGGCCTGAACGTGGCAGTAAAGGAGGCCATGGATAGACATATCAGTATGGGAATGGGATGTGGAATTGAAGTGGGTGGCCACCGGGAGGTCCTGGCGGACGGAGCGACGATACTGGAGGAAGCGGTGTAGTACAACGACCTCTACCTTCGGGGTCCTTCTCCTTGCGGCACTGGTAACTGTATTCGATGCCCAGGTTGTCCAGGAACTCTCTCACTTCTGATTCATTCTGGAAATTAACGAGACTCGACATCGTCACCGTGGAGAAGGGATCAGCTTCAGGCCAACACCGACCCGCACCTCCACGCCCGGCTCCAAGGCAGAAGTGCAGGCACCGCCTTCCTGACCTTTCACATGAAGCAACTCACGTTCCCAGCCCTCTTGTCTGCACTACCCTCCATCACCACGCACCGAGAGCGGAACCGCAGGTCACCATTCACCCGCGCTCATCTCCCGTCTCCCCCAGCCAAGCGAGGGGAAATGGCCAAGAGTGGCGGCGTGACTCTGATTGATGTGAGACGTCAACAAAGGACCAGGCAGGAAGAAGGGGAAACATCCAATGACGGAACGCAGCGACACGGGGTGTAACCAATGGGCATGAAGGGCCGGGTGGGCGGGGTTAAATGTTGCTGGGACCGGTTGGTCTGTCACCCCGGAAATTGTTTCTGGGTGGTGGGTGTTTGGAGTTATTTACATGGAATATTTGAGATTAACAAAAATCCCTTTTGCATTCGGAGGAAGAAGTTGTTTAATGTTCTTAAATTGCAGAATGGTCTGATTTTGTGAGGCGTCCTTCCTTGTGTGACCAGGTCCTTGCCCTTGTTTGCTTGCCGGTCATGTTTTTGCTTGTGTTGCCTCGGAGGCTCCGTTAGTCCGCCGCCTTTCGCTATGGTAAGAGAACGTTATGTCGGCTGGAGCCCAACCGTCGCGGGCTTGTCGAACGTTGCGGGCGCTCGCGAGACGCCGGGGCCCCGGACTGGGCTGGGCTGGACCGGACCGGGCTGGGCGCCCGCTGCCGGCCTGCTGCGGCACACGGCCGCCTCCATTTGCGGATGGCTGCAGTCGGTCCGTTCCCCGTTTTCATCGACGTTAAGCCTGCAGTTCGGTGACCTAAAGCTAGTTCGTCACTCTAGCCTCCGCTTCGGCTAATAATTAGTGATATTTTATAAAGCAAACTTCCGCGTGTGTTAAATGTAGAATGTGTGAATAATAGTTAGCTCCTTTAGATCCATTTTTTGATATTGATAGTTTAATGCGTCTATGTATGGTAATATATTAGCTGCACTGACTTCAGAGCTCGATGAAAGATAGGGGTAAATGGTTATAATTAGAAAATTGATGCCGTTAAAGTATTTTAAATTGTTTTTATTACCGCACCGATCAGCATTTTGGTTGGGTGCATCTGTTAACACCTTTCGGTTTTGCATAACGCGTCGTGTTGAGGGCTCGGTTGACCTATTGAATATTGCCATGTTTTAAGTGCAGGCTAGAATTGTAACGTTTGATAAGAGGCCCATGTTGTGGTGTGAATGCTGCTTGTGACAGATGGCCGAATGAGAGAGAGCGATTTCTTACCAGTCTCGCTGTAGAATAGAAACAGTGTATTGATGATTCTCACCTGTTTCATAGTTCAGACTTGGGGCATTGTTGGCACAGTTAGCACATATTGCCTCCAGAAAGTGATGGTGAGCAACCCTCCTTTAAACTGTGATCGGCCTTCTGGTGAAAGCATTCCCTAGCTGTTTTGTAGGAACTTCTGGGAATTAGAGCCAGTGATTAGAGAAGGAATGATGATGTATTTCGAAGTTAAGGAGGTGTGTAATTTGAAGGTTCCCATGTGCTTATTGCCTTTGTTCTTCGAGTTGGTAGAGGATATGGGTTTGGGAAGTGGTGTCAGAGAAGACTAGCTGAATAATTATTGTCCTTTTCGTAGATTCTACATATCACAGACGTGCTACTGGAGGTGGAGGGAATGAACATTTAAAGTGGTGGACGGATTGCTATCAGTTGGGCTACTTTGCCTTTTGATGGTGTTGAACTTCTTGTCTGTTGTTGGGGCATGAATCATGCCCATCCATTCCGTCATGCTCTACACTTGTGCCTTTTGTAGTGTAAATATTTCATTTCTTTCACAAGTAGAAAAGATGCAAGAGAATGTGAAACTATGGTGTGTGCTGCTGGCATTGTGATTTGCATTTGTTTCCAATATTTACGGAATGTCTTTGGTGGATTGTTTGATGTAATGTTTGAGGAAGGAAAAGGTTTGTTGAATACCTTTACACTCTCTTATTGAATACAGTTAGTTTGGCAAGGGAAAAACTTCTTTAGCCAAGCAAGGCTTCAGTTAAATGTTAGGCCCTGAATTGGGGTTGAAGCTATGCATGTTCTGAAAACTGTAAAGTCAATGTGAATGGACTATTGGATTGCTTTAATTTTTTATTTTGCACAAGTCACTTTTTTATTTTACTGTTTCAGTAACATATTTAGAAGACAAGATTCACTTTTAATTATTGTTATAGTTTGTAGTGAACTTGTGTGTGAAATAAAAAATGGGGAAGGTGTGAGAAATTAAACAGGGATGAGCTAAAAGTTGAAAAATAATTAAATCAAAAACTCATGGGAATAATTTTTGATTTGCTTTTCCTCAAAAAAAACATTCTCTTTGATGGGGTGGGATGTCAATATGTTGGTGGCAAAGCTGGCGATTCTTGCCCATCCCTAATTGCCCTTGAAGGTAGTGGTGATAACTACCCTGAACTGCTGTATTCCTTGTGCAGTTATTCCATAATGCTGTGGGGTAAGGAGTTCCAGGATTTACATCAGCAGCTCATCATTTTCTGATCTATTTCCAAGTCAGAATGATGTGTGACTTTATTCGTCACATGTACATTGAAACACACAATAAAATGCATCTTTTGCCTAGAGTGTTCTGGGGGCAGCCTGCAAGTGTCGCTACGCTTCCGGCGCCAACATAGCATGCCCACAACTTCCTAACCCGTACATCTTTGGAATGCGGGAGGAAACCGGATAAAAATGTAAAAGGAACAAGAGTGGTAATGTCATTTAGAGGGATTATTGTGCTGTGAGAAAAATAGAGTGATGTGTACAGAAAGAGCAAATAAGATTGGAGCTCAAAAGTTAAAGAAGGCTAGTTGTATTAGTAGGGATATGTTAGGGATTACTCACTAAGTGATTGAGGGAACAAAATGAAAGAAAATTTGTAGTCTAAGTGAATTAAATAGATGAATAAAAATGAGAATTATTATTCTGGAGGATTCTGTTTATCCACTTGGTATTTGAAGTGTGGAGGGAGGAAAAGTGAGTGAATTCCTAACATATAATTTTGTTTTCTCCAAGCAGCTTGTAAGCTCTGCTTGTGTTGCTAAATTTGGTCATCAGTAATGTAATAGCTTGGTTAAATGAGGGTGGCACCTTAGGATTGGTGACCACAATATGATAACGCTTAAGATCCAAATAAAAAGGGAAAAAGTCAATAGAAAAACTAGAACAAAAAACAGTATCAGTGGAGGCAAAAGGCGTCAGTCGATATTCGGACACTGTTGAATTTGGATCTAGGCCTAGAGGGAGCCTGTACTTAAAGTGTACAGATTCAGCAAAATTAGGTGGAATAATTCTTTAGAAGATTAGATCTATAAAGAAAAAGTTAAAATGGAATGAATTGAAAAAGTTAAAATGGAGACAGAATTTGCTTTTTATAAGGAAATGCAATAATAGCAGCAATTATATTCAGAATACAAGTAGCCTTGATGGTGTAGGAAAGCAGAGATGCTGTTGGTGCAGCATAGGATAGCAATTGCAAACATGTACTTAAAACAGCCATAGATAAAGCTAATGTGGATCTAGTATTTAATCACAAGAAATAGGGAATATAAACTCTGAGGCAATAATGAAGCAGTTGAAGGGCCACTATCAGTGGAATGAATTGCTTGCATGGAGGTAAACATTGATGTACGGCTGGGTCAAGAGACTTGTTTTAATGTGACTTCTGTGTATTAATGTTTCGTACTTTATTTGCCTTTTGCTTTTTGCTCTGTTTAGTTTACTGAAAAATAAAATGTCTCTTACTTTGTTTTTCTTTTTGTTTAAAGAATGGGGAAGCTCTCTTTGTGCATGTTAAGAGAACTGATGGAGATTTGAATCAGTTTATTTTTAGCTGGATTAGAATCAGTGATTTAAGAACTTCTTTGGAGCATAAACAAACACTGGAATTGACAGATGTTAAGTAAATAGAACAAAACAAAAAACATGAGAGACCTGTGCCTTCAGAAAGACCAATTAATTTTAAAATTAACTTCAGTTACTTGAAACTTGAGTAGAGAAAACAATATGCAGAGCTGTCTAGCTATCCATAGTGCCAAGAGGTCTATGCCCTGGTGGGACATTGCCCCATAATTAATTGCACCAGAAACTTGTTGATCGTTTTGAACTATCAGTGCTTTTATACTTGCAGGCTTGCGTCAGACATCCAGGGTGGTTTCAAGCAAAGTGCTAATCGAATGGATTTTGGATGGGAGGGTGATGACGACCAGTTGATTTACATTTGACTTCTAGACTTCCTGGATGCCTGGTGCAACTTGTCTACCTAAGAAAATAAGCTATTTTGTTTTTAAAATCACAGATCTCATTAGTATTTCATGTTTAGGATTGTCACCTGATTTTCTGACACGAAAACTATCACCTGAGATTATCAGTGGGTTAGCTGCTGGTCTCTTTAAAGTGATAACGTGTTTCTGGTTATTTTGCCTTCTGCTTCCTGGTTAGAATTTTATGGTTCTTTGAAAATGTCAAGTAATCAAAGCTTAGAAACTCAAACTTTTCTGGAAGTCCAGTCGGAAGAGATCAGAATAAGAAAAGAGACTCTTTGTTTTTAATTTTAACCAAACTGCTTTTTTTTTCCTTGATCGTCTTAACATCCCTTGGACCAATACATTTATCATTAGACCCTTATTTCAAATTGCTTGAGACCATCCCTCTTAGCAGCAGTGACCCACAGAGGAGAAGTTATGATTGCATGTTAAAAGTAATAGAGCATGGAAATAGGCCCTTTGGCTCAATTTGCTGACCATGGTGCCCACCAAGTTTGTCCCATCTGCCTGTGTTTGGCCCATATCCCTCCTAAACCCCTCCTATCCATGTACTTATCCAAATGTCTTTTAAATATTATTGTACCTCAACTGCTTCCTCTGGCAGCTCATTCTATATACTCATCACCCTCTGCGTGAAGAAGTTGCCTATCAGGTCCCTTATAAATCTTTCACCTTTTACCTTAAGCCTATGTTGTCTAGTTTTTAGTTCCCCTTCCCTTGGGAAAAGACTACGTGCATTCACCTTATCTATACCCCCCATGATTTTATACACCTTTATAAGGAAACCCCCTCAATCTCCAACATTCCAAGGAATAAAGTCCTAGCCTGCCTAACTTCTCCCTGTAACTCGAGTCCTGGCAGCATCCTCATAAATCCTCCCTGCACTCTTTCCAGTTTAATGATGTCCTTCCTATAGCAGGGTGACCAAAACTCTACACAATTCCTACACTCAGTGCCTTGACTGATGAAGACCGGCATGCCAAATGCCGCCTTCACCACCCTGTCTATATATGATGCTGTTTTCAGTGAACTATGTACTTGTACTCCTAGATCTCTCTGTTCCACAACTTTCCCCTGTGTTTCTGTTAGGAAAAAGATTTCCTGGTTCGAGCTCCTCATCTACCCCATTGGAGCTGCTCTGCTTAAAATCAGGATATGATTAGTTCGAAAGAACTATTCAAGGTTTAAGACTTTTTGTTTTAAATCGGTTTTGTTTAGAAACTTGCTTACATGGCATTGAAATTAGACAGTGCATGCATTTTGGGCAGTGAAATTAGTGACCATTTTCTGGGTTGTTCCAGGGGTAAGAGAACTGACTATCTGTAGTAGTAACATTATATTCTCTCTCCTTTTAAGCAATGTAGGTTAGTTCTAAATCAGAACGACTGATCTTCACCAGACATACTTGGGGCCATGCAAGCCAGCTTCCCTTTCTCCCAGGTGTGGGCAGACTGTGTCACTGGTTAAGTCATTTGGGCCTATCCATTAGGACATGAATTTAACTCATCCAGAGGGCACTCATATTATTTGTTTTTTTTTGTTCTACCTCTCTCATCAAATGGTATACTAATTCCTACCAGATAGTCCTAACAATCTTCCAGGTCATCACCAACAGAAATATGACCTTTGTCTCAGTCAATCTGCTCATGGGACTATAAATGAATACAAGGAGGTAGAAAGCCTACAACTCCTTAAACATAGATTTTGAGGACTTGTCTATGACCAATACTTCCATGCTCTTTTTCCTTTCGTCCATGTACACACGCGTGCATATCACTGGTGAAACCATTTGGGCCTATCCATCAAGGCATGAATCTAACTCATCTGGAGGGCACTCTTACTATTTGTTTTTTTTTTCCCCCCAATCTCTGGTAGAATTGCCTGGGGCACTAATTCTCCTTGTTCTGCTTCCTGCCTTGCATCTTAAATTGGTTGCGTAACTTTGGCGTGTCCTTCAGAGGCCCCATGACTATCTCCTCCTGTAGTCTCAAAACTTGTGCTGTCCAATTCATTAGGAGTGCTGTAATTTGGTTGAATGTCTCTTAATCTCATTAGAATCAGTGGGAATGAGTTTGCTTGTGACTTTCCTGAATGCCATTTGCCAAAGTCATTTAACATTTGTTTGATTTGTCTCCATCATTCCTGAAATCTAGGGTGATAGAAAATGTGGATTTTCTGTTTAATTCCCATTGATTTTCAAGATTGTGCCAGTGAAGTGAGTCCCCTAGTCCATCTGTGTCAGGGTTGTCCATTTGGGTTTCTCTTCCTGAACTAATATGTTAATTATGACGTTTATGGTTATAAATAACTTAAAACTTTATTGTAAAAGCTTTACTTATATAGCACAGTAACAGGCCCTTCCAGCCCAACAAGCCCACGCCACCCAATTACACCCATGTTAACCTACTAACCAGTACGTCTTTGGAAAGTGGGAGGAAACTGGAGCACCTGGAGGAAACCCACGCAGTCACGGGGAGAACGTACAAACTCCTTGCAGACAGCGGCGGGAATTATTAAACCCTGATTACTCGCGCTGTAATAGAGTTACGCTAACAGCTACGCTACCATGCCATATTGCAGAAATTGGCACAAAAGAGTTTCCTGTGCTCCCATTAAACATTTCCATTCCATAATTGATCAATTCCATTCCATAATTGATCAATTGTTACTTTCTTTGGACCTTAACAGTTTCTATTCAGAATTTCTATTCCTCTTTAATCCCAATGTTGATTTGTTGTAATATAACCATATGGTTTGGCTTTAACCAGCTGTTTCAAAATTGATTTCTCAGGTGTCATTGCCTTGAAGATTCAGTTAACTCTCTCTGTCAAGCCATATTAACCATTTCACAATCTGCTGTTGTTAAGTCATTCTGCATGTTTGAGGCCCCCTCCTCAGTATAAGCTCGTTGCCTCACTTGCACATCCATCCACTGTGACATTCCAGGACAACCCTACTTGTGCCATACAGTACAAGCCATACTTCAGTTTTCACAGACAAAAACACAAACTTATCCAGTTAAAAATGATTAATTATCTATTCTTAGCCACTTTTCCTAACTTAACCTTTGAAATCAGATTAATATTCATTGGTGAATTTAATTCCAAATCACAGCTTGGATGCAACCCGTCTTTCCTTCACTTGGTTGATTAATTTCTGATGCTTTCTACTGAACATTCTGGTTAAAGACTCTTTCGGTCCCTTTCCCAGAACCCATTCTCACCACCAGCTCCTATTCAGGTACCCTGATCTTTATGGTCATGGCCCTCTTTAGCTTATTAATACAAAGGTGTTTCATCTTGTGGACTTCTCGGGCATGATCTGCCACTGGGTGAGCAATGGTCAGCTGGTTTGCATCAGGTATATGAGCCCAAACAATGCTGCAGGTCTGCCACATGCCCACTTGATGGGAAGACGTCATTTGTAAAGCCAAATGCCGTGGAACAAGAACCACTCACACAGTCGGTTCTCAGGCCAAACAGAAGTGCATTTATTCATTCAGTCTTTCACTTTGAGAAGGGGGAGAGAGGCCTGTTCACCTTAGTGCTGTAGTCCACATACTCTTTCCAAGTATATTTAAGAATAAAAGTGCCATGCTTTGTACACGCCTTTGTTTTCAAAAAACAAAATGGTACAACATCTCCACTAGTACACAGACTTGGTTTGGTCAAGAAAACGACAACAAAGATGAGAAAGTGCTTGATCAGTGGCATCACCTTACCTGCATGATCATCATGTACCTTGCAAACCTGTGCCTCTGGTGGCCTTGTACCTACATTATCACTGTTCAGAAAAGGCCTTGGCCACCATGTTGATTGTATCAAGGGCAGGTACTTTATTCCTAATAACCAGATTCCTCTAGGAGACACCTAGTCTTTCCTCATCTCATGCTCTGTTAGTAAATTATCCCTGTTGCTGCTTTGCTTGAGACAAGTCTCTATCATTTCCTTGCAATATGTTGCATCTACCAATGTAGTTCTGCTCTAACTTGGGGCTCCTTGTTACCATGATCCATTATCTCTTATTACATTGTGTTATGGTTTTGTAGGCTCCTAGGCCATTTCAGTTGTCTGTTATTAAACTTATTAGTCCAGTTACAAAAAACAGGTCCAACTTTTCAAATATGCAGAGATTCTCTTTGTTAACGTTGCTTATAACGATAAAGTTAAACGTAGGGGCTACATACATATGTCTGGCACTTAACAATATTTTGTTAGGTTCTTGCATTAAGCCACTTTCAGGATATTCTGTGTAGATTTTGATTGTGTAGAGATGTTTCTCCTGTATTTAAAAAGCACAAGAAGAATTGCTGCCTTGTTTTGCATGGAGGGTTTGCCTCTGGCAGCTCACTGTTTCATGAACCAACACACAAATGAACAAATAAACATATAAATAAACAAAGTAATTTAAAAAAAAATTGTTTTTTGCTGCAAGCACAAATGATGCGGCTTTGCATTACTGAAAATCGCAATACAGACCATTTTCTAGGAACGCGTCCCCCCTCCGTAACACAGCGGTCTCCTCTGTGTGTGTCATAGTTGTGTTTAGATATTTTATGCCACCTTTTTCTGTTTCTTTTTGTACCAACAGGAAGATTTCTCTCCTCTTTCATTAACCGATATCTGCTTAGACTATTTGAGGGTGAATTTGAGTAAGTTTTGTTGGGAAAGGACAGATGGCTCATTCTGTCTCAAGGAAGCTGTGGTGTTTCCACAAGAACTGGCAGATCGTTTGCTGCAGAAAATGTCCCTGAATGGTAAGATTTTTATTTCTAATTATGGAAGCTGAAAAATACTTGGCTGTAGCTCCTGTCCATGTTACATCTAAGTTTTGCAAGTAATATTTCACCCTTTCTCTTCTCTTCCCTCTCCAAAACCACTGTCTCCACAAAATCCCATTTAAAAAAAAATGACATTTCTCTTTTGCTTTTAAACCATCAGAGGCTAGTGTGTAATAATACCAACATATGATCTTTCAAACCTTTCCCCTAGAATATTGTAAACTTTTGAGGTGATGAATATGGTGGAAGGGGAAGTGAAAGGATGTTTGCACAGACAAATGTCCTTGATGGAGTTTCTTCTCTACCTTCCCCCTGTCCTCACAAATAAATGATTGGTGATCCTCTTAACATTTGGTGGTAATTGATTTATTTTTCCCTTTTGTAAGCAGACCAGCCTGGAGCTCAGGTGAGCCGAGTTATAATGGTCACTGCAGTGCATTAAATGATTAATTAGCTTCTAGCTGTTAACTTTATCCACTGCTTTAACTTTAATTCCACTGCTTCACTTTGTTTTGATTCCTTGCTCTGTTACATCTGTTTATTTGACTGTTTTTCTCAAGAGAAAAAATAGTGAGTGAAAAGTTAAATCAAACTGGATGTCATAGTCTTGCACCTTGTAGCATTAAAAAATAGTTTCTGAAAGTTTATTTATAGATATCATCTACCCTGCTGTATTTTGCTGGGAATAGTAATGCCCTGGAGGAAAGAAGTCTCAGTTCCTGTCAAATAATCACTTTCCAAGAGGATATAAAATGAATTTATCCTTAATTGCTGATGTGGACAGTGTCTGGAATATTGATGTTAGCAATAGTTACAGCAGTATGTTTCTCTAGTCCCTCAATATAATCTGATGGTGAAAAGGTGCATGTTATCATAGTTAAATATTTTCTGGATTTTTTTGCACACGAATCTGGTTAATAACACAATTTTATAAGGTTCAGATTCATGATGTTTGATTTATCACATATTTAAAATAAAGCTGCCCACCAGTTTGTAGAGCCAGCTTAGCTTTTATAAATAAAGTACAAATGTGACATAAAATAGATGATACTACTGCATCTCACAGGGGAGCCATGAATAAAAGGTTTCTAGTCACAGAAGAAAGTATTAAAGAAAATGATCAACATCTTTGTCAAAGAGGTTTTCAGGGGAACTGGAGGTAAGAGATTTATTGAGGGACTTCCAGAGTCTGGGACCTTGACAGCTAAAGGTATGAATGCCAACATTAAAATTTGGGGATGAGCAAGAGGTCAGAATCGGAGGGATATCTTGGAATGTTACAGGGCTGGGACAGATCAGAGATATTGAGGAGTGAGGCCATGAAGAGATTTGAAAACGAGAGTAAGAACTTTAATATGAGAGGTGTAGCTGAACTCAATTGGTCAGAAAGGACATAAGATATTTAAGTACTCTTCTATTTCATTTTCTGGACAATGTTTAAATGTATTATGATAAATCTGTCACTCTAAATATTGCAAACATATCAATTCATGATAACCTGGACACTGCTACTTTAGTTGAGAAAAGTTTCTGAAGACATAAGTTTCCTGGGGCACTAAGGAATCACCAAATTGAATTGTTTGTCCTGAGATCTTTTGCTGCAGGCATTGCTATACAATTTAAATTTATACTTGTCAAGTGACATTACTTTATATTCTTTGCTTATGAGAGTTGTTTTCCTTTAGTGCTGACATAATAACAAATAAAATTCATAAACTGTTTCAGTTCACAATCCACTGTTTATTCCTCACTTTTTCTTTTGCAACAGGTGTGCTTAATGAAAAGACAGTGGGAATTTTCCGCAGGAATGATCTGCTGCGCTTGAAGCGAGCTTGTATTCGAAATGCTAAACTGTCAGCAGTAGCATTCAGGAAAGCATTCTGCCACCACAAGCTTATTGATCTGGATGCTTCTGGTGTAAATGCAGACATCACAATAACAGATATTGTAAATGCACTTGTCACCAACAAATGGAATCAACAGTACTTGCAGTGTCTTGTGTTGAATTCATTAACACTGTCTCTCGAAGACCCTTATGAGCGATGTTTCAGCCAGCTGACTGGCCTGCGTGTTTTAAGTGTTACCAATGTTCTCTTCTACAATGATGACCTTAGAGACGTTACTTCTCTTCCAAAATTGGAAAGTTTAGATATTTCAAACACTTCTGTTACTGACATCACACCACTTCTGACCTGTAAAGACAGGCTTAAATCTTTGACCATGCACCACCTCAAATGCCTGAAAATGACAACTACTCAAATTTTAGAAATCATTAAGGAACTAGAGCTCCTGCAACACTTGGACATCTCTGACGATAAGCAATTTACCTCTGATATTGCACTTCGTTTACTAGAACTGTCTGGCATACTACCTAATCTCCGATCTCTAGATATTTCGGGCAGGAAGCACATCACAGATAAGGCTGCTCAGGCATTTGTCCAGCATCGGCCTACAATGCAGTTTATGGGGTTGCTTGCTACTGACGCTGGCTACTCTGAGTTCCTCTCTGGAGAAGGAAGTTTAAAGGTTTGTTTCCTCTTTTGTTTTAAGAGTGCAATCTGTGTTTATGCTTGGAAATTTATTGCTGTCTGTAAAGCTTTATAAAGCTGTTGCATTCAATTCTATTGTGCTGAGGGCTATATGTTCAGTTCTGATGGCTCATTTACATTTAGTTGTTTTTACAGAATATTTCTATAAATTGCCATGTAGTAACTTTTTATTTTTAATTTCTTAACCTGCACTTTAACAAAACACTACTAATTGGTGCTATTTTAATTAATTATCATATACTTCTTAAAAAAAAATCAGCAATTGGTGAGAGCCAAAAAAAAATTAGTCCCTTTATGAACAACAACTCACATTTAATATAGTGCCCTCAGTATATTGTAATGTCCTAGAAGTGTTTATCAGGAGATTAGCAAGCAAATATGTGGCACTTTGACACAGCCACAGAGCAGACCCAAAAAAAACCAAATAGTGGAATCAGGATAAGTGATCAATGTACAGAACTTTATCACCTGCAGGAAGGGCATTTCAACATGAAATGGTTTGAGTTACTTCTTGAAAGCATTTTATAAGATTCGTTTGCTAAAATTATTAAATTTTGTATTTGGTGTGAGTAGTGTTTCTCCAAGGCAGAGAGATACGAACTTCTGGATTACCTGGTGATTCTTTCAGTTAATTTATTCTATGTCTCATTTGGTCTTTTGCCATGAAGAGCACAAGCTACCAGAGTACCTTGTAGATAGAACAGGATTACATTGAGAGTTTGCAAGAACATTTAGAATTTAATTCACACCCCTAAAATGATGAAATGTGTTCTTTACTTCACAAGGTCCAATATCAGTTGTTCATTTTGAAAGTTGACAAAAGGCATTTTAAAAACACTTGCCTTTCAAAATCTTTATGGATTGGGAAACTGTCCCTATCTACAGTTCTTTGCCATGTAGTGTATTTGCCCAATGGATGCATAACTTTAACGAAAAGATGGGAAGTGCATAAATTGGTACACAGAGGAACTGAATCCACTCTAGCCTATTGATTTGGTCAGCTTTCCATGTTTATTTGATGGCAAATACACAAACAGTAATGGGCTGGCAACATAATCTGTACTGATGAAATAGGGAGGCAGAGATGGTGATCTATTTCACTAATGTTCCAGAGGTATTGCATACTGGGATTTGAAATGAGTGGTAGCCATTTAGATTGTAATTTGGCTACTGTTTCCTTTTTGGTATTCTCCCTATGTTTATTGAAATGAGTGGGGAAGAATTGAACAACATCATTGTTTTTAACACTATCTGAATCTAGCTTGTGTTTGGCATGAACTTGTGCTTGACATAAATTAAATATCCCATCACTTTCTCCAGAATCCCTGCATTTTTTTTTGGTAGAGTATTCTTGCAATGTAACTGAATTTATGGCCAAAGTTGTAAATAAAATTCAATTGCTGTTGATTTGAAAGCTGTTTAATGCAGTGACACATTCCCATTAGGGAAAAGGGTGGAGATTTACTTATGATTTTCATCCCTATCTCTTGCCAAAGAAAAGTTTTTCATTTTATAATTCTAGGCAAACACGTCCCAGAAATAACAGGCAAGTGTACTTAGTCACATAACGTTGGCCAGGCCAAGTATTAGTATTGTCTTTTTATAAATAACACTAAAAATTTCATTTTTTTTACAACTGAAAAAGGTATTCCATTGTGTTGACTGCAATTTTCTTACCATGCAAAGAAATCTGAGTAAACATGCATTGTTTAAAAATCTATATATAGTTACTGTTGGTGGAAAATCCCAGGAAGAATAGCTAATTAACAGCACACTTACTTGTGTTTCGTCTATCCACTGTGTTGCTTTTAGAAAAGGATTCAGGGAATTTGCACTTTTGAACTTGGGAATAATTAAAGTCCATGTCCTCCCTGGAAAAGAATAAGTGGTTGCGAGGTGTATGAATAATTGGTGGTCAAGGGAGAACGTGGTGTAATTCATTGTGCAGTGAAAGTGAAAAAACTGCATTTGCTGGAATAATCTGAAATAAAAATGAAAAATGCTGGAAACATTCAGCAGGTTAGGCAGATCGTCAACCTGAAATATTAACTCCATTTCTTTTTCTACTGATGCTGTCTGATCTAATGAGAGTTTTTGGTACTTTTTTTTTCTTTTGGCAAAAAAAAATACACACATGCTATAGATATTAAAATATTTTCCATATTAATTATTTAAAAAATCAAAACAGCATTTAATCATACATGAGGTCCTGATTGTTCCTAAATTAGACATCATAGAAAACAGATCTTTAACACTCAGTGGGTAGCAGTGATATTTATTTGAAAGCATTCTGACAATGAGAAAGCCCATCTCTTTCTAACGGGAGCATTGATTTTCTATTTGTTGCCCTTTTGATCCTTTGATTTTTTTCAGTCACCCACAGCTGTTTATGTGAGTGGTTAATCTTGTACTGTGTTATCTGTGTCTTAAAGGGTTTCTCTGTAAGTAAAGCCAGAAGCAATTTAATCACATTAGTGAAAACATAAAATTAGCGTGCTCGAGGCCAGTGTAAGTCATCTGAGGCTGATGGTGTGTGAGAGAGTGTGGGCAGTATAGGATGAGATGGTACATGGAAAGGAGAAAAGGCTGCCAGCCAGGGTAATGTTGGAATACACTACTCCACAGATGACAGACGAGGCTGATAATTTAAAATGTGCCAATGCAAGTGACTTTAGAGCTGTTGTGAGGGGTACCCAGTGTCCAATGGAAGCCAGTGGATGAAATGAGTCTATTTAACCCGTGTAATGGGGGAAGGGAGTAAAATCAAGGCTGAATAGGATTTTTGGCCCAAAACGTTAAATCTATTTCTCTTTTCACATATGCTTCCTGACCTACTGAGTGTTTCCAGCATGTTCAATTTTTTTTAAATTTTGGGATAAAATCAAGGTTTTGAGTTTGCGTTGTGTCAAAGATGATGGTTTATTTGTTCCATTCCCCTCTTTCCAGATCCTGTCTGCTTTACAGTGCAATGTGGGAAGGGATTAAGGGTCAGTGGTGGCAGTGGGACGCAGATTTGTTTGTTGGGCTGGTTCAGTAATTTGTTGTTTTTAAAAAAAAAATTCAAATTGCTGGATTTTAATCAAATGTATTTTTTTTTAATTCCATTTATAAAATACTGTTACATGGTGAATGATGACTAGCTTTAATGGTCTCATGTTGATCAATGAAAGAGGGAAACCTAATAATTTACTTTGTTCAATTCACTATCATTGAACAATCCCATGTGAACTGTGTGTTTGATGCATGTAGTTCTAATAACAACTTGGGTTTCCAATGGAATTCCACAATTCCAATGAAAGTTATGATGTAGTAAGGAATGAGTTATGGTTAGTACTTTAACTGCAGAATTTGTGTTTACAATGGAGAAGAGAAAATTTACTTATGGAAGTCAAAATCAATGTAACATTTCCCCTTGTTTTGTATTTGAAAGGTTTCAGGAGAAGCAAATGAAGTGCAAATCTCTGAAGCTCTACGTCGATATAGCGAAAGAGGATTTTTTGTAAGGGAAGCATTATTCCACCTTTTTAGTCTCACACACAGCATGGAAAAACCACAGCCTGAGCTACTTAAGGTAAATTGACACCTGAACTGCAACTTCTCCCTTTGTAAAACAATACATCAATGATATTTTTAATGATCCAGAAATCATCACCAGTTAGTTTGTATATGAATGCATAATATATGCAGTCTTTTATTCAGCATTATATTGATTTCTGGACTTGTGAAGTGGTGATCCAGTGCAAGTGGCATAAGGAATAGAAGTAGGAATTTCTGGATTCTTTGGGATGAGTCAATGGTTTAATATCAGTATCTTGGTATCGATTGTAAAGTTAAGTTACTCTTGTGGAAATATCTATGTTATATTTACTGTTATCACTTGGGCAAATTCCCTACTGGAAAGTTGTATCTTTATGAAATCATTTTTATTGGAGGCAAAAATATAAGACTAGCATTGCCTGATGTCAGCCAGAATTCTAACTCTTGTTTGTATATAATGTTCTGTTTTTGTGGATGTAATGTCAATAAAACTATTGCTGTTTGACATCATTACATTCCAAACCTGCTGGTAACTTCTGGAGTTTTCTGTTGCCATTTGGGATTAAGGGACTAGGCAGTAACTACTTGTGCAGTTAAATACAAATCCAGAAATTTCTTTCAGTAATGCCCTGCTCCTCCTCTGGTTCTACTGTTTTGCATCTTTAACCAGTATAATTGAGGGATAGTTATGATCTAATGCAAACTTATTCTTGCTGTAAAATACCCTAAGAATGTTTTGCATAGGTGCAGATGGTGTTTGAGTCTAATCTATAATTATTTTTGTCCAAAAAACCTTGATGCAGATTTTAATTCTCAAATATTTCAAAATATAGTTGGTTTAAAAAAAATAATTCTTGTAAATTATATTTTGGCTTCTACTTTTAATCTGGGACAATCTTTGCTTCAAAGGCAGCTGTTTGAATACAAGTTTTAAAAATTGCTCTTTTTTCCCTCCTGGTTTGTCGTGAGATCCTCTTAATTTGTTGTCTACCCAGCCAGCTTGATGACATTGCTGTTATTACATTGGAGATTACTTTGCACTGACACAAATCAGTGCTGGGAAAGGAGTGGAACACACCACAAAGATCACAATATCTTTCTGGGGGAACTTTGAGGTCAGAGGTGAATGCTTTTGCTTTGCCAATGGCCGTAATATCCACACCACTAACTTATTGAATGTTATTTTTGGAACTATAGCAACACCGGCAAACCTGCAATAATAATATCCATTAGTTGCTTAAAATTTTTAGTGATTAATATTTTTCTTACTAATATAGGCAAGTTGTTGATGTTGGCATATGTATCTACTGTATGAATTTTTTTGTTATTGCTGATGTGTCCCAGCATGGATGCCAACACTCAATTAGGTCTGAAAAGAAATCCGCACCTATTGATAGCAGGGAAATTTGTTGGATAAAACTCTGTTCTAAAAGGTAATTTTGCAAAACTTGGGAGGCTTAAACTTACAAAGGAAGGAAATTAAGCCAAACAATTTTTAGAAAAAAATGGTTGCCATAGTACAAGTTTCATTTCTATTTTCAGCTTGTGGTCACTGGAATGAAGAACCATTCTACAAATCTACCAGTGCAGCTGGCAGCTAGTGCATGTGTATTCAATTTGACAAAACAGGACTTGGCTGCTGGCATGCCTGTACGCCTTTTGACAGAAGTAACGCGTCTCCTGCTGAAAGCCATGGAACATTTTCCCAACCATCAACAGGTAAAGAGCTGAAAAAGCTACAATAATACCCACAATCAATAACCATTACTAAGCAGTTAATCATTTCGAACTTTGCCTTATTTTATGCTACATATCTTTTCTTTAATTAGCTGGAAGTTTTCTGCAATTTGTAGAATGAGGCTATACCCTTGACCGATTCCTGTACACTGGTGGTTAAGAGATAATTGAAAGACACAAATCCAGTTACCAGTAACATCCTGAAAAGTCTGTGTAAATCTCTTGTAGCAAGCCAGAAAATTTTGAATTTTTTTTTAAAGTGAGATTAGTGGTAACTTTTTTTAGCCCATTGATTTAAGGCTTTGTACACTGCATATCTAGAACTAGATTGTAGAAAATGATTTGCACAGTATTTATTTTTATTGCTCTGCTGTGCAATTGAAAATCTATGCAAACTGGGATAAAAAGTGTTTGTGATCATTTCTGAGTCAAATCATATTGCTTGTAAAATTTGATCAGGTATTTCCTGTCATAAGTCCACCTGGCAATATTCTTTCACCCCTACTCTAGCTCTCCTCCCTCCAACTCCCATTGTGATTTGTTTCAGACACACATGTAATAGCATTATTCACCATGCAGTGTTTCCTTTAGAACCTTGTCTTGGAGGTGCCTGGCATTAAACACCTTTCCACACAGAGTGGTGGATCTTTGAAATTCTCTACTTCAGTGGCTGCAGACACTCAATCATTGATTGTGTTCAAAACTGAGATTGATAGCTTCCTGGATTATGGAAGATCAAGGGATATGGGGAGGGGCCAGGAAAGTCTTGTGGTAGAAAATTGGCTACGATCTCCTGAATGGTGGAGCAGGCTCAAGGGGTTGAATTGCATACTCCAGCTCCTATTTCTTGCTCTTGTGTTCTTAACGTGGTCTTAAGCATGAAAATTTTGACAAGAGGAACCTGAAAAATAAGAAATACCTGGCAATAGAACACAGAAATAGGCCCTTCAGCCCATCACATTTATGCCAACCTTCAAGTGCTCATCCAAATGCCTCTTAAATGTTGTGAAAGTACCTGCCTTCACCACCACTATCTTCAGTAGTGCATTCCAGATTGCAGCCACCCTCTGGGTGAAAAAATTCTTCCTGCATAATTTCCCTACTGCTGACATTATACTAACTGGTCTGTAATTACCTGGCTTATCCCTGCTGTCCTTGAATGAAGGTACCATATTTGCTGTATTCTAGTCATCTGGCACATTGCCTGTGCCAGTGAAGATCTAGATATCTCAGTCAGGGCCCCAAAAGTCTCAATGTTTCTGCTTCACCCCAAATTTTGATCTGTACACCATGTCTGCATCCCAGCCCTACTCAATTCTTTTCTTAAGTTTTCTCCCCAGTCCTCAGCTTCCCCAAATGATGTCAGCCAAGATTCCAACTCTCGATTGTATATATAACATTTACAATTGTAATGAATCCATACCAAAGGAGGAAAACACTGCAGTTTTTGCTATGTTCCCCATAGTTGCCCTTTTGACTTTGGAGAATTTGCTTTTTCCACTTGTTTGAAATGTAGTTAAGAGAATGTATCTGATACTATATTTGTCAAACAATTTTGGACTTTGTTTTCTGATTGTGAAATCTTGTTCTTCATGTTTCCATTTTTAGCTTCAGAAGAATTGTCTGTTGTCTCTTTGCAGTGATCGTATCCTACAGGATGTCCCATTTAACAGGCAAGTAATCTTGTCAGTTTTTTTTGGAAATACAAGAATGGAAATTTCTCTTAACTGGATGAATGCAAGTTGATCCATGAAGTCTTTAATAACACCATTAAATCAAAAATAAATATCATCATGGCATCAACGTTGTTAGTCAAAATAATTGGAATCTGAGCTACTGCAGCCTCGTAAGGAAAAAAAACATGGGGGAGGAAAAATTGAGAAAACTAATCCATTTGGTATCAATCTAAATGAGGATACTCCATGACTTCTTTTATGGGGTTAGAAAATTGTTTAGGAATATGTCCTTTATTACAAACATATAGCTTCCTGTTGTTACCTTAGCAGCACATGAATACATAGAAACATAGAAAACCTACAGCACAATTCAGGCCCTTCGGGCCACAAAGGTGTGCCGAACATGTCCCTACCCTAGAAATTACTAGGCTTACCCATAGCCCTCTATTTTTCTCATCTCCATGTACCTATCCAACAGTCTCTTAAAAGACCCTATCGTATCCGCCTCCACCACTGTTGCCGGCAGTCCATTCCACGCACTCACCACTCTTGAGTAAAAAAACTTACCCCTGACATCTCCTCTATACCTACTCCCCAGCACCTTAAACCTATGTCCTCTTGTGGCCACCATTTCAGCCCTGGGAAAAAGCCTCTGACTATCCACATGATCAATGCCTCTCATCATCTTATATACCTCTGTCAGGTCCCCCCTCATCCTCCGTCGCTCCAGTGAGAAAAGGCTGAGTTCCCTCAACCTGCTTTCATAAGGCATGCTCCACATTCCAGGCAGCATCCTTGTAAATCTCCTCTGCACCCTTTCTATGGCTTCCACATCCTTCCTGTAGTGAGGCGACCAGAACTGAGCACAGTACTCCAAGTGGGGTCTGACCAGGGTCCTACATAGCTGCAACAATATCTCCCGGCTCCTAAATTCAATTCCCTGATTGATGAAGGACAATACCTCATATGCCGCCTTAACCACAGTCAACCTGCGCAGCCGCTTTTAGCGTCCTATGGAGTCGGACCCCAAGATCCCTCTGATCCTCCACGCTGCCAAGAGTCCCACCATTAATACTATATTCTGCCATCATATTTGACCTGCCAAAATGAACCACTTCACACTTATCTGGGTTGAACTGCATCTGCTACTTCTCAGCCCAACTTTGCATCCTATCTATGTCCTGCTGTAACCTCTGACAGCCCTCTACACTATCCACAACACCTCCAACCTTTGTGTCATCAGCAAACTTGCTAACCCATCCCTCCACTTCCTCATCCAGGTAGTTCATAAAAATCACTAAGAGTAGGGTCCCAGAACAGATCCCTGAGGTACACCACTAGTCACCGACCTCCATGCAGAATACGACCCTTCAACAACCACTCTTTGCCTTCTGTGAGCCAGCCAGTTCTGGATCCACATTGCAATGTCCCCTTGGATCCCATGCCTCCTTACTTTCTCAATAAGCCTTGCATGGGGTACCTTATCAAACGCCTTGCTGAAATCCATATACACTATATCTACTGCTCTCCCTTCATTGATGTGTTTAGTCACGTCCTCAAAAAAAAAAAATTCAATCAGGCTCGTAAGGCAGGACCTGCCCTTGACAAAGCCATGCTGACTATTCCTAATCATATTATACCTCTCCAAATGTTCATAAATCCTGCCTCTCAGGATCTTCTCCATCAGCTTACCAACCACTGAGGTAAGACTCACCGGTCTATAATTGCCTGGGCTACTCCTACTCCCCTTCTTGAATAAGGGAACAACATCTGTGACCCTCCAATCTTCTGGAACCTCTCCCTTCTCCATCGATGATGCAAAGATCATCATCAGAGGCTCCGCAATCTCCTCCCTCGCCTCCCACAGCAGCCTGGGGTACATCCCATCTGGCCCCGGCGACTTATCCAACTTGATGCTTTCCAAAAGTTCCAGCACCACCTCTTTCCTAATATCGACATGCTCAAGCTTTTCAGCCTGCAGCAAGTCCACACTACAATCCCCCAGATCTTTTTCCGTAGTGAATACCGATGTAAAGTATTCATTAAATACCTCCGCTATTTCTTCTGGATCCATACACACTTTCCCACTGCTGCACTTGATAGGCCCTATTCTTTTGCATCTTATCCTCTTGCTCTTCACATACTTGTAGAATGCCTTGGGGTTTTCCTTAATCCTGCCAGTCAAGGCCTTCTCATGTCCCGCTCCTGGCTCTCCTAATTTCCTCCTTAAGCTCCTTCCTGTTAGCCTTATACCCTTCCAGATCTCTAACATTACCTAGCTCTCTGAACCTTTTGTAAGCTTTTCTTTTCCTTTTGACTAGATTTATTATAGCCTTTGTACACCATGGTTCCTGTATCCTCTCGTGACTCCTGTCTCATTGGAACATGCCTATGCAGAACTCCACACAAGTATCCCCTGAATATTTGCCACATTTCTTCCGTACTTTTCCCTGAGAACATGTGTTCCCAATTTAAGCTTCCAATTTCCTGCCTGAGAGCCTCCTAATTCCCTTTACTCCAAGTAAACGCCTTTCTAGTCTGTCTGTTCCTATCTCTCTCCAGTGCTATCATAAAGGAGATAGAATTATGATCACTATCTCCAAAATGCTCACCCACTGAGAGGTCTGACACCTGACCAGGTTCATTTCCCAATACCAAATCAAGCACAGCCTCTCCACTTGTAGGCTTATCTACATATTGTGTCAAGAATCTTTCCTGAACACACTTAACTCCACCCCATCCAAACCCCTCACTGTCTGAAGATGCCAATCGATATTTGGGAAATCAAAATCTCCCATTACAACAACTCTGTTATTCTCACACCTTTCTAGGATCTGCTTTCCTATCTGCTCCTCAATATCCCTGTTACTATTGGGCAGCCTATATATAAAAAAAAAACACCCAGTAAAGTTATTGACCCTTTCCAGTTCCTAACCTCCACCCACAGAGATTCTGTACAGTCCCTCCAATACGTCTACCTTTTCTGCAGCCGTGACACTATCTCTGATCAACAGTGCCACTCCCCCACCTCTTGCCTCCTTCCCTGTCCTTTCTGAAACATCTAAATACAACTATACCTATGTCAAGGCCTGGGATAACTGGAATTGGATTACAGCAAACTTTAGGTAATTTCAGTGCTTGTATATTAATGAAGAAATGAGAATGTAGATAGTGCGCATACTTTTTCTGTTAGCAAGTTGATCCTAGGCCTCTGATTTCTAATGAAAACAAAGAAATAGAGACTCAGAAATCACTTCCACAGAAAACTAAACTGAGGAATAATCACGAAACTGAACAATAAGAGGCAGGATTAACGTCGCTGCTTGAAACACAGATGTTTTAATTATTGGCCTTGTTGTCACATACGATTGCATTTTGTGCTCTTTCTTGACGCAATTTTTTTAAATTAAAATTCTATACATGTATTTAACTTTTCTTCCCCCCAACCCAGGTTTGAGGCAGCCAAACTGGTAATGCAGTGGCTTTGTAACCATGAAGATCAGAACATGCAGCGAATGGCAGTGGCTATTATTTCTATTTTAGCAGCAAAGGTATGTATAGTTGTGTACACGTTGTTTTGTATGTGTTTTCCAATTTGATGTCTCTCATTTAATAGTGTGGCTATTGGTCAGGTAAGTTTTTCTACATCAATATCTGCATCAAACAAGATGCAAAGTGAAGCTCTCTATTCTTTCCCCCTGAATTTTGCCTCAAGCATTCTTTAGTGTAGCAGTCAATTGTCCATTTTTTACATGCCTTTTTTTTTCTCTTTCTGAGTGAACAAGACTTGGTTGGTATTGATTATGGATATTTTGTATCTTGCTTATTGCTTGTATCCATTAACAACTCTGCTGACAGTCTTGAGTTGAAATGCTTTCAGCTATCAGTGAAAAGGAAAACTCGTCCATCATTTTGAGATAATTTTGAATTGGTACTCTTTGTAAAAATGCTGGTGTCTTAGTGTAATTTGCCACCAAGTCTCCACTAATAATTTGAATACATTACTTCAAACTGAGATTTTTCTGTAATCGGAAACCCAATGAATACATGGTGGATATCAGAAAAAAATCCAGAAAATGGTGGAAATCAAATGTGTTTTGAATTGCAGAGAAGAGGGAGGGATGAGTGAGCAAAGGAGTTATCTGTAATGAATCAAGACTAAGAAAGCTTGACCAATGCAAGTGGTGTTAGTGCTGAGAGGCTGGTGAAGGCCTGTTAATTGCAGGTGATCTGTCTGGAAGATGTAAACGGAAGATGAATGTGAACAGAGGACAGTGAAATACAAACAGGAAGAGTGAAACGAGAGAGAATGCTGGAAATACTAAGCAAGTCAGGTATCATTAGTGGATAATGAAAAATCAGGGATCATCAACCTCTAAAATGAGCTTTCATCAATACTGGCCAATTCTGATACATTCTGGAAAGGCATGTTATCTGAAATTGAGTCCTGTAGTGTTTTCTTTGATCTCTTAGATTGTTTCAATGAAGCCCAACTTGACTCAAAGTGGAGGAGGATGGAGAATTCATTTAATTTTTGAAATAATGTGTTTTACAGCTTTCAACAGAACAGACTGCCCAACTTGGTACAGAACTCTTCATAGTCAAGGTAATTTTTTTTTTTTTGCTGCTACACATACACAAATCTATTTGTATCATCTATTCATGGGAGTAGAATTTCCAATTGTTTATGCTGAAAATAAGAATACAATCTGGTTGCAAGAATGAGCCAGCAAAAATGATCAAAGAATTTTGAATGTGAATTATGTTCCAAACTAATTGTGCATTTGTATTTTGTAATGCGTTATAGTAGCTCAAGGTTCAACCCATCCAGACTAATCCCTGCCTGCAAAACTGGTTACAATAGTGACTTGGGAAATCTTTTTGAATTGTACTCGCTTTCTTAAGCATTCAGGTGATAGTGCCACATTAGTTTTCTTTTATGTATCAAAAATGATTTAATTAACAGCAAAACTAACCAATGAAATTTTTAAATAAAAACAGAAAATGCTGAAAATACTCAGCAAATTGGGCAGCATCTGTTGGGAGAGAAGCAGAGTTAATTTCTCTGGCATCTGACCTTTTTATCTGGTTTTGATGAGAAATTCTTGTTTTCTGTTCTTCGAGATTATACTGTTTTCCTATTTAAATTATTGAATAGTTCATATTTTCATCTGGATTACTCCACTTGGTCAAGTGGATTCTCTCATTGCAAATGCTTATTTTTGTTGTTACACCCATGTTCGGATGTACACAAGGGAATCACAGTTTAAGTTAATCAATTCCTGTCTTAATGGTAAAACACACAGAATTTTGTGTTCATGCCTTTGGAGTAACTGAACACACAATCTTAGAAGACAGTGAAACCAAGTGATATCCAGCTAAGCACAATAGTTGACATATCAACCAATGGCTCACTCTTGCCTTGACATAAAGTCCAGCCTGTGTTCCTTTCTAATCTATCTCAGAGCCTGTCTAGCACTTCTTAAATGTAATTGGTTTCTTGTAAAATGTTTCTGTCTGAAACAAAATACTTGGAAAGAGAAATCAGTTTATGTTCCCCTATTCTGTTATCGAAAAAAAATGAATTGCAATCTAGCCTGTGCAATTTCCTGATGGTCCTAATAATGTACCTACCCATCCAGAGATTTGTAGCAAGTTATTTTTGGATCCTGTTAGGTATCCTCTAACTTAGAGAGACACTAATGTTTATTCTCTTCCTGTTTTTCTGAGTATTTTGTATCAGACAGAAACCATTTTACAAGAAACCAATATTGTATTTCAGATTCTAAATAAGGTCTGATATACAAGTACAGTCTAACCTGTGCTCCTTTCTAATTTATGTCAAGGCAAGAGTTGAGCCATTGGTTGATCAGTCAACTGTTGTGCTCCAGTTGAATATAATTCAGTTGAACTGTCTTCTGAGGTTGTGTGTATAGTTATTCCAAAGGCATAAGCACAAAATTCTAGGTTAAACCTCCATTATCCTAAGGCGGTGATTAAACCAAAAAGCTCTCTGGGGATACATAAAAGATCTCATAAAATTGTTCCAAAGAAGAGTTGTGGGGTTACCCCTGGTATCTTGGTAAAAATTTATCCCCCAATCTGTTTCTGGGATTGTCATCATTACATTAAGATTGTGGGGGCTTGTTGCTGCATTTTCTGCATTACAATTGTTACTATACTTCAAAAGTATTTCATTGACAATAAAATATTTTGGGACATCTGGATGATATAAAAGACACTATATAAAGAAAAGAAAAACTTAAGTCATCTCATGCTGACAAATACATGGTTGAAGACTTCCAGCTGCAATAGCATTGGATTCTTTTAGGTGATTCTCATGTAAACATTTGGCAATACCTTTGTGCTCTTGATATCTCTTTTATCTCATGATCTTAATAATACTTTTATCTCACCTGATTACTTGCTCATGATAACTGTAAAACATTATTTAAATCTTCTGTTTCACAGAAATTGCTGCATATAGTAGAGCAGAAGACAACTCTGTCATTGGTGGACACCACTTTAAAGTTTACGCTTAGTGCACTTTGGAACCTGACCGATGAATCCCCAACCACCTGCAAGCACTTTATAGAAAATCAGGGTTTAGAATTATTTATGAAAGTACTTGAGGTAATTTTATTTAAATAGGTAATAATGTTATTCATTTTATTTATTTTTCTTAACTTGATTAGAAGTTGGGTAGATGATCAATTCCACATTTTCCATGTCTTCCTCACCCTTCCATGGTGTCTCCCAGACCAGACCTTGGACCAATTTCAGAGCCTTTCATGTGTTTCCAGATTACACATATGAGTGACCTGAAGTGACATTTCTAATTTGTCCTGCTGGTCATCTTTTGAAGTATAGGCAGTCCTGTACTTCTGTTGATGCATTTTAAGCAGACTAAAGCATGATCACGATTAGGAAATTGCATTTTAGTCTAATGACTAATATCATGTTAATGATATTAATATTTTAATCATGTTGATACAAATCTTTGCATTTTTGCTTTTGTCACTTTATAACTTTATAACCAAACCGCTCATTGCATTTATACATTTTTTGGAAAAAAACAGCTTTTTGTTAACCAGTCACTTTTGGTACATTTAAATTACATTCTCGGTAGGTTGAGTGGGATAGGGCTCCTCTCTTTGGAGAGCAGGATGAGAGGTGACTTGATAGAGGTGTATAAGAGGCATAGATCGAGTGGACAGTCAAAGACTTTTTCCCAGGGTGAAAATGGCTAACATGAGGGGGCACAATTTTAAGATGATTGGAGGAAGGTACAAGGGGGATGTCAGAAGTCTTTTTACACAGTGGTGGGTGCGTGGAATGCACTGCTGGCAGAGGTTGTGGGAGCAGATACATTAGGGACGTTTAACAGACTCTTAGCCACGTGAGTGATAGAAAAATGGAGGGCTACGTGGGAGGGAAGGGCTAGATAGATCTTAGAGCAGGGTAAAATATCCGCACAACATCATGGGCCAAAGGGCCTGTGTTGTGCTGTAATGTTCTTTAATTACTCCTAGTATCTTAATATTAAACCATAGAACCATACAGCACAAAACAGGCCCTTCGGCCCACCACGTTGTGCCGTCCATCAAACCACCCTCACACTATCTAACCCTTTCCTCCCGCATATCCTCTATCTCACATTCCTCCATGTGCCTATTAAACAAACTCTTGAACCTGTCCAATGTATATGCCTCCACCACCACCCCAGGCAGTGCATTCCATGCACCAACCACTCTCTGGGTGAAAAACCTCCCCCTGACATCTCCCTTGAACCTCCCACCCATAACCTTAAAGCCATGCCCTCTCGTCTTGAGCATTGGTGCCCTGGGAAGGAGGCGCTGGCTGTCTACCCTATCTATTCCTCTCAATATTTTATATACCTCTATCATGTCTCCCCTCATCCTCCTCCTTTCCAGTGAATAAAGCCCTAGCACCTTAAGCCTCTCCTCATATTCCATACACTCTAATCCAGGCAGCATCCTGGTAAATCTCCTCTGCACCCTCTCCAATGCCTCCACATCCTTCCTATAATGCGGCGACCAAAACTTAACACTGTACTCTAAGTGTGGTCTAACTAGAGTTTTGTAAAGCTGCATCATCACTTCACGGCTCTTAAACTCAATCCCACGACTTATGAAAGCTAATATCCCATAGGCCTTCTTAACTGCTCTATCCACCTGTGAGGCAACTTTCAGTGAACTGTGAATATGAACCTCCAGATCCCTCTGCTCCTCTACACTGCCAAGTACCTTGGCACTTACCCTGTACTCTGCCCTGGAGTTTGTCCTTCCAAAGTGTACCACCTCACACTTCTCCAGATTGAACTCCATCTGCCACTTGTCAGCCCAGCTCTGCATCTTATCAATATCCCTCTGTAAGTTCCAACAGCCCTCCACACTATCCACAACACCGCCGATCTTAGTGTCGTCCGCAAACTTACTAACCCAGCCTTCCACCCCCTCATCTAAGTCATCTATAAATATCACAAAAAGTAGAGGTCCCAGAACCGATCCCTGCGGGACACCACTAGTCACTGCCCTCCAATCCGAGGGCACTCCCTCCACCACAACCCTCTGCTTTCTACAGGCAAGCCAATTCCTAATCCACACAGCCAAGCTTCCCTGAATCCCTTGGCCTCTGACCTTCTGAAGAAGCCTACCATGAGGTACCTTATCAAACGTCTTACTAAAATCCATATAGACCACATCCACCCGCACTACCTTCATCAATCTTCCTCGTCACCTCCTCAAACAACTCTATCAGGCTTGTGAGGCAAGATCTTCCCTTCACAAATCCATGCTGGCTGTCCCTAATCAGTCCATTATTCTCCAGGTGTTCATAGATCCTATCCCTTAGAATCCTTTCTAACAGCTTACCCACCACAGACGTAAGGCTCGCCGGTCTGTAATTTCCTGGACTGTCCCTACTACCTTTTTTGAACAAGGGGACAACATTCACCATCCTCCAATCCTCCGGCACCATCCCCGTGGACAACGAGGACTCAAAGATCCTTACCAGCGGTTCAACAATCTCCTCCCTCGCCTCTCGAAGCAGCCTGGGGAAAATCCTGTCAGGCCCTGGAGATTTATCTGTCTTGATATTATTTAACAACTTCAACACATCCTCCTTCTTGATATCTACAACCTCGAGAACATTAACCTTACCAGCACTCCCTTCCGTGTCATCAAGACCCCTCTCCTTGGTGAATACCGAAGAGAAGTATTCATTGAGAACTTCTCCCACTTCTGCCGCCTCCAGGCACATTCTCCCACTTTTGTCTTTAATCGGACCTACCTTTACCCTAGCCATCCTCCTACCCTTCACGTAGGTGAAAAAGGCTTTGGGATTTTCCTTAACTTTACTAGCCAATGCCTTTTCATGTCCCCTTCTAGCTCTCCTCAGCCCTTTCTTAAGATCTTTCCTCGCTACTCTACATTCCTCACGGGCCCTGTCTGAACCTTGCTGCTTATACCTTATGTATGCTACCTTCTCCCTAACTAGTCATTCAACCTCTCTCGTCACCCATGGCTCCTTCACCCTGCCATTCCTTCTCTGCCTCACCGGGACATATTTATCCCTAACATCCTGCATAAGATCCCTGAACATCTACCATATCTCCATGGTACATTTCCCTTCAAAAAGGACATCCCACTTTACACTCCCAAGTTCTCTCCTTATAGCCTCATAGTTCGCCCTTCCCCAATTAAATATCTTCTTGTCCTCTCTGCACCTGTCCCTGTCCATGACAATTTTAAAGGTTATGGAGCAATGGTCACTGTCCCCCAAATGCTCACCCACCAATAGATCCTTCACCTGTCCCGGTTCATTTCCTAAAACTAGATCGAGCATGGCATTCCCTCTAGTCGGCCTGTCAACATACTGCGTCAGGAGTCCCTCCTGGACACATTTAACAAATTCCGTCCCATCTAAACCTTTCGCACTAAGCAGGTTCCAGTCTATATTTGGGAAGTTGAAGTCTCCCATTATAACAACCCTGTTTGCTTCTCTCCAAACACTGCCTGCCAATCTGCTCCTCTATATCTCTACCGCTACTGGGGGGCCTATAGAACACTCCTAGTAGAGTAACTGCTCCTTTCTTGTTCCTTACTTCCACCCATACGGACTCTAGAGATAATCCTTCTACAACATCCATTCTTTCCACAGCCGTAACAGTGTCCCTGACCAGTATCGCCACCCCTCCTCCTCTTCTCCCCCCCTTCCCTATCCCTCTTAAAACACTGAAAACCAGGAATATTCAATATCCACTCCTGCCCTGACATCAGCCACGTCTCAGTAATAGCCACAATATCATAGTCCCCCATACTTATCCAAGCCCTCAGTTCATCTCCCTTATTCCTGACACTTCTTGCATTTAAGTAAACACACTTCAGTCCATCTACCTTACTACTTTTATAGCCTGTATTCTGCTTCTCCTTCCCCAAAGCCTCTCTACCTGTTTGATCTAACTTTTCCCCATCCCCTTCTTCCTCTGACCTACTCCTCCAGTTCCCTTCCCCCTCACAAACTAGTTTAAACCCTGCCGAACCACCCTAGCAAACCTAGCCGCAAGGATATTGGCCCCCTTCTGGTTTGGGTGTAACCCGTCCTCTCTGTACAGGTCCCACCTTCCTGAGAAGAGATCCCAATGATCCAGAAATCTAAAACCCTCCCTCCTGCACCAACTTCTCAGCCACGCATTTATCTGCCATCTCCTCCTGTCCCTGCCTTCACTATCGCGTGGCACCGGCAGCAATCCCGAGATTGCTACCCTTGAGGTCCTGTTCCTCAGTCTTCTGCCTAGCTCCCTGAACTCGCTGTTCAGGACCTCATCCCCCTTCCTACCTATGCCGTTGGTGCCAACATGGACCACAGCTTCTGGCTGCTCTCCCTCCTGCTCAAGAATCCTGTGGACCTGATCAGTGACATCCTGGACTTGGCACCTGGGAGGCAACATACCATCCGGGGTTCATGCTCACTGCCACAGAACCTCCTATCTGTTTCCCTGACTATCGAGTCCCCTATCACTACTGCATGTCTCTTTCCCACCCTTCCTTTCTGAGCAGCAGTACCAGTCTCAGTGCCAGAGGCCTGGTTACTGCAGCTAGGCCCCTGCAGGTCATCCCCCTCAACAGCCTCCATGGCGGAAGACCTGTTACTGCGGAGAACAGCCTCCAGGGTTCCCTGCTCTGTCTGCCTGCCTGACTACTACTTCCTCTTCCCT
Source organism: Pristis pectinata (assembly GCF_009764475.1). Classification (NCBI taxonomy): domain Eukaryota; kingdom Metazoa; phylum Chordata; class Chondrichthyes; order Rhinopristiformes; family Pristidae; genus Pristis; species Pristis pectinata. Next base: position 30,547,673 of record NC_067407.1, on the reverse strand, counting down.
CCCCTGACAGTCACCATTCTATCTGCATCCTGAACCTCAGATGTACCTGCTCTAAGGGGGGTGACTGCCTCCTGATGGACCGTGTCTACATAACTCTCTCCTTTCCTTATGCTGCGCAGTGTTTGTAGCTGTGACTCCAGCTCATCAACTCTGAGCCGAAGTTCATCCAGCCATATTTATCCCCCAATCTGTTTTTGGAACCAGTGGAAATAGATGTTTAATAAAGGATAATGCAGTATTTTCCTTGATACTTTTTTATAGTTTCATTGTTTTTTTTAAAGAGTGTTTTGTATCAACTTAATTCATTCAGAAATTTATGATGACTCTATAATACAGGGTGCCTAAATATTCTATCAGTGGTTAGCTGGCTATTTGAACTTTATAAAAACCAAAGACAACTCTGCTCCCATTCTCTGAAGTATTGCACTTGAGTATCAATTTGGGTTGTGTGAACAAACCATGGTAGTGTTTCAACCTAACTTTGTAGTTGGGGGAGTGTTGGTAAATGAATCAAGCTGATGCTATTGATGATTATTATAATCACAGTTAGTGCAGAATGGATTGGAATTCTAATACTGGGTGGTCTGTCAAAATACAGAGCAGCTGATACCAGTCCCAGCATTATTCACACTCATTGTGCCAGCCAGGGTGCAGCCCTGAGCCCCACATCTCAGTGCTGAGCAACTGCATTGCTCACATCAGACTTTGGGAACGGCCTCTGCATATTGTCTCAAAGGTTTGCTCCACACTGAGCCATGGGGCGATAAGATTACTGTTTCATTACTGCGGGGACAGCAGGAGAGGTCTAGCTTCCCTGCACAGTAGTGCTGTATGTAACACACCTGTTTGTATACAGTGCTATAATGATCCTTTGTAGTACTGATTCCATTTACAATTTCTTTTCCTGGGAATGTATCCTGAGTGCCAAGCAATATGCCGATATAAAACCAATTACATAGCTGTGAGAGGTGGGTTGACTTAGGTTGGGAATTCAGACAAAAAGATTTGTAAGTAGATAAAACAATGGCAGGAATTTAAAGAAATATTTCAAATTCTAAACAAATTTACATTTCATTGACAAATTAAAACAATGATTCATCAGTGGCTTACTGAGGTCATTAAGGAATGTTGTAAGTTAAAAGACTAATAACTAAAGATAAACAAAAAAACTAAGAACCCAGGGCAAAAACAGAAAATGCCAGAAACCTTCAGCAGGCCAAGCAGCAAAAGACAGTAAACATTCTCACTTCTGACTTTACAACAGAGGGAAGATCATTCATGAGGCAGCAGAGATGGTTGGGCTTAGGACACTATCCTTAAGAGCTCCTGAGAAAATACAAGAATAGAATGCTGGTTAAAGTAAAATGGAATCCAGCAAACTTCTACCAATAATGAAACATTAGGTGGCTAGTAAGAGGTGGGGAGGGATTTATTGGGGGGGAAAATGAGATTGATGTACATCTAGAGACATAGGACATGGCTAGAATATTTGGAATACTTTGCATTGGTGTATACCAAGGAAGATAATGCTGATGAAATATTGATTAAAGATAGAAGTAATTGATAAGTAGGATGTCCTGGAAGGGCTAATTTATATATAGAGTGAATAAGTTGCCTGGTCTGGACAACTGCATTCCAAGTTGCCATGGTATGGCAATAGCAGAAATGCTTGGTATAACCTTTCAACCATCCCTAGCTATCGGGGAGGATTGGACTATTGCAAATGTAGCAGTCTTGGTGTAAGGACATTCCTACTAATTCCAGGCTAGATAGTTTAACATCAGTGCAGGGTAAAATTTTTGAAATTATATTCAGAGAAAAAAATTAACAGGTGCTTCGACAGGTTTGAACTAATTAGGGAGAACCAACATGGAGGTGTAAATGACAGATAGGATTTGTCTGTCTAACTTAAACTTTTTGACACGAGGTTAACCCTTCAGTACTCTGTCACACATCTAGCACAGATGATACTGACTAAATTACTTCCCCTTCTGTAAAATATTGTAAAATTTAATTATTTCATATTATAAATTTGTATACTGACAGTACATTATTGATGACTCCTATTCCTGCTTTTCCAGTCCTTTCCAGGTGAGCCCTCCATCCAGCAGAAGGTTCTTGGTTTGTTGGTAAGTATGCTTAGTATTGTGAAGATAACCCATCCAGGCCAACTGTTTGTGTGCGCCTGTGTGTGGAAGAGGGAAATAGTCCAAGATCCAATTCTCGTTTGCAACTAAGATTATTGGGGGAACCAGATACCTGCTTAGTATACTTTATTGAGAGCTTTGTTTCATTCAAATTTTATATAAATCTGCTAAATAATTGTTATGATGTGATATTTCTGAAATCTCTCTATTCCATTTCTAAATCTGATTTCATGGAGATGATGCAAATGATTTTTCAATTTTTGCCTTTACTTTTTTTCTGCTTCTGTGATGCATATTTTCATGAAAATCTGGGATAAGCTTACAAAAAAAGATCTGATTTCTTCTTCTTAAGACTATGTACATAAGTATAAACCCATGCTTTATTGTTCTAAAATGCTCTCCACATTTTGTTACGATTATTTTTGCCATAATGTTGTCAAGTACAGTAGAAAGATGAGATTGCTCAAAGAGAGAAAACTAGAACCAATATTATTCTTGTACTCTGAAATAATCTATTGCTAGAAAACTGGGAATATTTTGACTCCACCCATGCTCAGAACAATATTTTATGGAAGGAATTAATGTTGGGGGTGAGTAGAAAATAGAAATGGAGTTCTCGTTTATAATAAAACATCCATTTGATCCTGAGTGTCCAATACTTAATCAAATAACATTTTTATTTTAGAACAACATAGCTGAAGTAAAAGAACTTCATCCTCAACTGATGAAGAAGAGCTTCATTGAGCACATCAGGTAACAATTATTTTGCCATTTTGGATTTCAGACCATTAGGCTTTTTTAAAAAAAACTCTTGTTTTCAGTTATTGCCTTAGGTTTCTCTTCACATCCAAGCAGGAAGTGCTAAAATCTAAAGTAGAACGTAAGGTTTTACTCTTTTTAAAAAATGTTCAAAAAATAGTTTTGTAATATTATTGTGTAGCAATGATGATTGCTTATTAACAGTTTGATTATATAGCCTTTTTATTGGGATGGGTGATAAACATTATCACATTGGTCTGAAGTATATGAGATATTGGGGAACTTTTTGTTTTTTGTGAAATAAAGATAAAACAGCACAACAAAGAAACAGGCCCTTTGGCCCACCATGCCTGTGCTGACCATGCCAATCCAAACTAATCTGATCTGCCTGCTCGTGATCTGTACCCCTCTATTTCCTGCCTGTTCATGTCCATTTAAATGCGTAAAATGTTGTATCACGTGCTTCTACCATCTGCCCTGATAGTGCATTCCAGGTCCCTACCACTTTTTTTATATATTTAAAAAAAACACTTTGCCTTGCATATCTCCTTTAAACTTTCCCCCCTCTTGCTTTTAAACCTATGCCCTCTAATATTGGATCTTCCCACCCTGGGGGGAATCTCTGACCTTCCTACCCCACCTGTGCCTCTCATTATTTTACAAACTTCTATCAGATTACCCCTCAGCCTCCAACACGCCAGTGAAAACAATCCAAGTTTGTCCAACATCTCCTTATAGCTATTACGCTCCAATCCAGGCAATATCCTGGTGAACCTCTTCAGCATCCTCTTCAAAGCCTCTTCATCCTTCCTGTAGTGTGAAGACATTAAGGAATCAATCTGGAGAATACTTGCAAAATTTGTTACTTCCAATGCGGAGTGTTACTCTTGTCTTCAAGTGTGACTGAATCTTCATTCCCTTGGATGTTCTAGTATCCATGGATATCTGACTTAGATGCCCTTATTACCAGGCTACATTGTTGCCTATTAATTTAAGTCAGTATGAAACAGAAAAGAATGCTCACAAGCTGTTTTTGTGCAACATGTAAAAAGCCAAACATATTCAATTAATAGCATGATTTATAATAATAGCTCAAAATCGCCACTCAGTGGCACGTTACCTGACCCACAAAAGAATCTCAGACTTTCTCAACAGTAACATGTCAGAGACCCAGGATAAGTACCTCAACATGTGGAAGTAGACAGAGCAAACCAACCAACAAAATAATTGGAAAAAGCCAAGTATTTTCTGGCTTAACCCACTGTCAAATTTATTTAAACAAATATTCAAAAACAATATAATTGAAATATTCTTAAAAATATAAAAATTTAAAAGCCTTATTAACATTTAAATGGATGAAACTTAAAATCTTGATTAGCAGACAGATCTGGGCCATTAATCCAGAAGCACATTTGAATCCCACCATGGGAGATGGGTAAATTGAGTCCATGTAATTAAATAAATCTGGAATTAAAGCTGATCCTAATGGCAACACAAACTATGGGATTGCAGTAAAACTCCATCTGGTTCACTAATCTCCATTGGGAGATAAAATCTACCACCCTTACTTGACCACATCTGTATGTGTTTCCAGATGCAACAATGTGTTTGACTCTTAATTGCCCATGCAGTGCAATTAGGGATGGACAATAAATGCCATCATTTCCAATAATCTCCACAACCCATGAATAAATAAATGAAATAAATCTAAATTAATACTTTTATCCCCTTGTAGCCATTGAAACGATAATACTGGGGCTTAAAACTTTAAGGTTGTGTGTAGAATGTATTTTGAAGTTATGTTGAAATCCATTTAACCTCGCATAATCTAATGGTAAGATGACAATTGCAATATTTTGTATATTGATGGATTTTATTCCCCACGTCTTCAAAGAGATGCTGAGAAATAAATGAAAATTAAGTGTTTCATGGAAGCTTAAAGAAAACCAGCATTAAACAAAAGACCCTAAAAGTTTGGATTGGAGGTAGTTTTTAAAATCAGAGACTTTGATTCAAAGAATTTGGGGGAATAGGGGTCAGGTAAAGTAGGCATTTTTCTCAATGAAAGAGCCAAGTGAGGGAAGAGGAATATAGCTGCCAAAGTAAGAACAATTGAATATTGGTCTGACTGGGTGGAATGGTTGGGAAGAGACGTGGTGTGGCATTGTGAGAATATTAATTTGAATAAGATTGCAAATGCTGAAGACAGCATGTTTAGGTGGGTGAGAAGCCAATGGGCACTAGCTTGATCAAGAATGATTACGTTTCAGGAGCTATGTTATGAAGGAGGCTTCCTCAATTAGTGTTTTCTGTTTGGAGCAAGGTTTGAGAGACCTATTCTGATCCAGTAGATTTTTGGAATAAATACTATCATAATGCACATTGTGTTCTGTTTTAGTGCTTTATTACATAACAAAGAAGTGGAAGTCAGTTACTTTGCTGCAGGAATAATTGCTCATTTGATATCCCGGGGGCTACATATCTGGACACTGGATCTTGACCTCCGAGCTTCTCTACTGGAACAATTGGTATGTTTGTACACACTGTCCATTTGATTTGCATGAGGATTTCTAAGGTAGAACATTTATTTACAACAGAAATAATGGACTGCCAACCTGAAAGTGACCATTACTTTTTTCTGTCCTTGAAACTCTGCACCTATTTTAATAAATTACTGTGAATCCCATGAGCCCTTAATTTGTGCTGTGCCTTTTTCTGTGGCACCACATTGAAATCCCTTTTCAAAATCCATATTGTACAATAGTCTCTAGTTCCTGCCTATCTACCATGCCAGTGACACTCTCAACATTTTTAAAATTTGCTAAACATTTATTTCCCTTTTCGGTTATTGTGAAGTAGGGGTGTTATTGTTAGGTGTGTTTTTTCTATAAATAGAAATCTAAAAATAATTCTACATAGTTCAGTACAGAGAGGAAAAATAGCTTCAACTGCTAGTGATGTGAAATTACCTGCTCATTGTTTAATTTTCTTGATGTGGTGATTGTACTTAAACTAATTCACCCAACATCTGCACTTATTGTATTTTTGGTTGCAGCATAAGGGATGTTATGCTTCAATGCAGAAATACTGTTTTTTTTTGTTCCTCTATAAGCCTGTTATTTGACACATTTTATATAATGATGTGTAGATTGCTAAAGATGATTGAAATTTGTTATGAAACAATGATTTTTTTTCAATATAGTAAATCTGAAATAAAGTTTGCTAAAGTGATATTCCCATGTTCACCTACCATAAATAACATCTTTTTTACAGTTTAATTCTAAAGAATAATACTTGGTTATCTGCCTTTAAATGTACGCAAACTTTTTTTTTTCCCTTTCAGCATTCTGTAATTTTAAATTGGCCAACACCGGATTGCGAGATGGTAGCTTATAGGTATGTTAAATTTTGATATCAGACTTGGTATTTCATTTTTATCTGTTATCTGTGACTGCTCTGTGACTCTTGAGTAAGAGATTGGTGAGTTTGAAGCCCCAACATATGATCTGGGCTGACACTTCAAAGTAGTATTTTGCTATATTGTCTTTTGGATATAGTACTACATTGCTAACTTTCCAATTTCACTATCCTTGCTGCAGTTCTATGAATTATTAATTAAGGATAAATTGAATTCAAAAATCCAAACGTATCAGTGAGAGGATGTAAATGTTAAATGATAGTTGTGCTGCTTACTTTAAAAATGAATGGAACAGTTGATGAATATTTCTTGATCCATAAGTTTATATTTTGATGCAACTTGCCTCATTCAAACTTGCTTCACTTCTAATGTAGCAGCACTTTCAACTGGAAAAATGCAGTTTTTCTTTTCCTTTCTACTAAAAGAAGTATGTTTTATTTCCCAGGTCATTCAGTCCCTTTTTCCCATTGTTGGAATGTTCTGATGCACCAGGAGTGCAGATTTGGGCTGTCTGGGCAATGCAACATGTCTGTAGCAAAAATGGTGAGTTTTTGTGTGTGTTAAAGCCCGTATTTTTCATTAAAGTTATTAATTGAAGTACAATAGTGGACCAATTTTCTGCATTCTTCTAATAATTTTAGAAAATGTTCACATTATAATGTGTTAACTGGAGTTACAATTTTTAATTAACTTTACCGTGACTTGTTCATTAATGCAACACTGCATCCTTTTTCTCAGGCCATAATCCCTAATAACATTTGAGCCAGGAATACATACTAAATAACTTTGTTAAATTTCAGTTTTCACTGTTCAGTTGTCTAACAAAAAAAGAATTTTAACTTCAGTTGCAAAAATTGATCAGGAATGATGAGTAGTATTGGGTGTGATTTAAAATTGGCAGATCTGATCCTGAGTTACTTATGGGTGGGCTTAGTTAAAATGCCCCATTTGAATTTTATATCATTAGGCATCAGAATGATTATTGGTGTAACAATCTTTGATTTGTGGTCTGTTGATATTCATCATGACTTGTATTATAGTAGAGACTACTGAGAATTCACTTAAATTTCAAGAGTGTCTTCCAATATCTTTTTTTCTGTTCTACAGCACCTAGGTACTGCAGCATGCTCATTGAAGAAGGTGGGATGCAACAGCTATACAATATTAAGAACAATCCACAGATTTCACCAGATGTTTTGCGGATTGTTATTAGCATTATTGAAAGTTTAGAGAAGTACATTATGCGCCATGGAAAGGTCTCTTCCTGCTACAAAAAGCCACAAACTAAACACAGTGTGATCTAAAGAGTAACCAGAATTAATTGTTTGAGATTGTACCAGTAATTTTTTTTAAAAAAAACATATTTGGTAACGTAAGCTCCTTTCAAAATCTCCACAAAATGACTCATAGTATGGCTTTGTTATGCCACTCCCATTGGGAGGGGAAAGGAGAGCAGATCAGATACTACAGTAGCCCAGTATAGCCAAGTAGCAGAAGAAACATGAAACTCTGTGACCTATTTCTGTGTATGACTCTATAAACAATGCTGTTCCTGAAGAATTTAAAAACTCATTATCTTGTGTGTGGCAGAATTCATTGTCTTTGAGTAGTATTATACAATTTTACAACAAAAGTTTGGCCCTTAATCCATTATGTACATGCTAGTTCTTTTGCTGAAGCCATCCAAAGTGATCTCACTTTCCTTGCATTTTCCTTTGCATCACTACATCTCTTGAAGTGACTACTTGATAAGATAGTGGTCCCTGTCTTAGCTACTCTTAATGGCACACCAATCCAATGCACCAATTTCTGAAAAGTTATTAAATGATGACCCCTCGCCACATATTTCCTCAACCATCTTTTAACCCTTTAGCCTTCTCTGCTTCAGTGGTAATCTTATCTATAATTTCCCACCCAAGTATCAATGTTGTATTTTCTATGGCTTTAATATCCTTTCTATAATGGACCAAAGTAGTACATTCATTTTTGGTCCAGCTATAGACACATATATAACATCCTTTATTTTATTCCATCCCTCTTATCTCCCTGCAATTGTACTTGGAGGGAACAGTTTGTGAACTCTTGCATGTCTCTTCTTGCAATATCAACTTCAATTCCTTATTTGGCTTCTATTTAAACATTATTTTATTCAGTCCTACAATAAAATACAATATCCTTGTATTATAAATTCTTATTCCTCTCAAAACATTTTAACAGTATTGCAGTCCTCATGACTTGTCCAATTCAACAAGGGGAGCTAAGTTTTTAAGCTTAGGTGCTTCCTGGAACAAGCTCTAAAGATTTTTGCTTAAAACCTTGAGTTATTTTAAAGAAATGTTCTTTGAAAACATACCCTCTTGTCCAATTACTCCCAACCCCTCCCAAAAAAATTAATACTTTTTCCACTGCAGATAAATATTGCATGTGGAGTCCATAGATTTACCATGTGTTTTAATATTGAGTTGGTATAGCGCTTATTATTCCTGACTTGTAAAAGGAACATAAGTTGAAATTCTCTAAATCCTGCAGATGCAGATTTATGTACTTCTGGTGCTGCAGCTGTTTTGTGTTGGATTCTTGCACAGTATTACATATGTAACATTGCAGCTTGATTTGGTTTCAGTTTGACTCAGACTACTTCAGTAGGATTATACTGTGGAATTTCCTGCTAATTGCAACTTCTACAGGTAGGATAAAATTTTAGGGGCCGAGTCGATCAAAGATTCTTTACACTTGGCAATGAAAATGCTTGCTGATTGGTGTTCTTCCTCATGCCTTTTGATTTCTTCCAAATACAGCCTTGAAATAATTTTCTCCAGTACCTCTGAAACCCAATTGTAGAAATACTAGAAATGAATGAAATAGTGAAACCATGTACAGGATTGATGAAAGTACCAACAATATCTCAGTCAAACAGATGTCCAACATGACTTTTTCCATTTCTGAATGGAACTACCACAATTGTAATGGTGTATACTGTTAAATATTTCTAAGTTATCTAGATGCAGTTCAAGTTTACCACAGTGGAATGTTGGTTTGGTTTTGTGTTGTCTTTGCAAATTTTGTTCATTCTACAAGCAGCAGCTTTTATTTGAATAAATACTGCTGATGAAATGTTTACTTAATCTGGATGTCACTCATATGCCTACCTTTTTATAAAAGAAGTAATGGAAAAGTTGAGCTGTAATGAGCTTAATTTTGGATCTTTGTCCCCAAGCCCCTCTTGCTCCCTTTTTAAAACAATTTTGTACAACATGTTACCTCCCTCAAAGAAATATGCTTTTGAAAACCTTGAACTGCTTTGTATTAGTGTATTTTTCTTTTCATATTGCTGCACATATTTAACATATCATTGGTTTTATGATTTTCTGCTCAGATTCTTCCTTTCAATACCTCATTTTTAAAATGCATTCTATTAAAACAATTTTTGATTTAGCATTGCTATCTACTGTAAGTGTTAATATTCTTTAGGGGAACTGATTTGGGGCACCTGGCTTCCCCTCCCCCCCATTAGTAATGAATGCACACAACCTGAAGAGTCCAGCTGGTTCTGATTCAGCTATCCTGTATACTTGTGCTACATGTTGTCTTTACTGCTTCTGTGGAAGGTTTTTAATTAATATGGTTTGAATATTTATTTTTACTCAGTATTATTCCTGATGGTAATATTTATAGTCACCTCAGTTTGTCTATAGATTACTTGGACTATGTAGAAATCAGTAATTGTGCACAGATCAATCCTTGGATTGCTAGGCTTACATGGGTAATTAGGGCAGTAGCTTGAATGGGATGGATATATTATCCTTGGGCAGTATGCAGCAAAAATTTATTAATTACAGCACACAGAGTCCTTGTGTGCTAATAACCCAAATTGAGTCCTTGTCAATCCCTTTTTCCCTGCTGTGCCCCTGGAGCCCTGCAAATTCATGTCCTTCAAGTGCCTAGCCAATTTGCAATTTGAAAGCACTGATCCAGTACCAACCCTTGGGCAACATCCCTGCCCTATCCTCCAGCCTGGAGAAATAACTAGAATGCTACTTAGACCCAAAGGGTTAAGTTGCAAAGAGGTTTTGTACAAAGTACATTTGTACTCTGAACTTGGGTTAAGGATTGGTTTGTAGTTTATGGGGCATAGGATAAAAGATGGAGGAGGGGTAGTGTATGGAAGTGGGTGTCAGGGCTAACCAGTCCATAGTAGTACATGAGCAAAATTACTGGAAAACTAATTAGCCAACACTATGTTGGGATTAAACTAGCTATCATGTAGGCAAAGTGGATGTATGGTTCCTCAGCCCTACTTTAAGATTTTTAATTCAGTATCTGAATGACAATACCATTCCATGTTAATTAACTTTTATTGAAACAATAGGCAAGTCAATTTTTGTTTTGTAGAAAAATCCTGTTGGACAGGCAATTTTAAAATAACAACTGATTTGAGAAGTGCAATATACACACAGAAAAGTAACCTTCTCATATACCCATCATTGGGGCCCCTATCACATCTACAACAACATGTATTATTACAGATTGAAACTCTTTAGTCTGGCACTTTTGTCTTGACTACAGAAGTTGCCCCCCCAAATCACCTTTTGAGCAGGAAAACAGTATAGACACTCCCTGGGTGATTAAGTGTTCTGAGAACTGTACATAATGTGAAGTTTCCATAAGTCAAATGCTGTTGGCTGAGATCAAAGGTTGCACTGGTAGGTTAATTAGCTGTAGATTAGTGTAGATCTGCTCTTGAGATTCAAAATGTGTTGGATCATGGGAGTAGACAAACCACAGAATGCTGGACCAGAGAGTTTCAACTGTACCAGAGTTCCCACTGATCAGTTCCCAGCCAAATGACATTGTGTACATAGTGTAGAAACACTGAAATTTAAAGTGTATTATCAGGAAAAAGAATTTAAGTACTTAACTGTGATTGTAATTAGAGTAATTTTTTCATCAGTCTGAGACATGGGATTTCATTCTCCGGTAAAGTGGGGTAGTCGTTTTTCTTTAAAAGCTGTCATCCCCTCCAATCGGTCTTTTGTAGGTATAACCTGTGTAGCAAAAGGTACAAATGTCAAAATATTTTAACTACATTTTTCCAAAGTCATCTTTATCTGAAATAGCACAAGGCTTTCAAAGTAAAATTAAGGCATTTCATACCTGAGCATAACACATTTCCTCAATTGCCATTCCAGATGCAATATCTACCTACAGAGAATCAAAAATAGGTTTAGGATTAGAAATTGTTAAAGGAAAACAAATGTTCTCATTCTGTACTCTTGATAGGGATACATTCTTTTCTGAACAATAAGTATTGTTAGGGAATTAATTCAGTGTTTCAGTTTACACTGGGATTTTAACAAGTGTCAATATTTAATCATTTAGTCATGGAAAATTCTTTGATTAAGGATTAAAGGAAGGACTTTCATATTTAAGTCAAAGCAAACTATATGGTGATTAAATTTAGAGGGCAAGTACAGTACATTGAACATGCCCATATTTAGTTTCAGGAAAGCTCCATCTTGCAACAGTGCTTGGTAGTGGGTTACACACACAAGGACAGCAGTAAATGTGATATAACTTGCCTTTCATACTGGGGGAGTGGAAACATTGACTATGATTTACACTGCTGATTGCTACCAACCACTGATCAAGAACACAATTCAATTTGGTTACTCTGCTGACTGTAAATAACCCCTCATGACAAATGAAGAATAGCTACCAAGACTCAGAACTAGCAGCAGTCTTCAGGAAAGGAAATATCATCAGGAAAATACAACAGGACAATCTTCAATCAAAGCCAAGGTAAAATCAAGGAAAGAAAATAACTGGGGTCAACTAATTAATATGCCTTAAAAACAGAAAATGCTGGAAAAACTCAGCAGGCCAGGCAGCATCTATGGAAAGAGAAACAGTTAACATTTCAGATCTGAAATATTCCTGAGTTTAATGGCAGATTCAGTCAATGACTCTAAAGTGGTTGTTGGTTCTACCAGCAATCTGCTATACTTTAGAAAATCTATTAAACAGACCTTTGCCTGTTCAGGTGATGATAAAATATACCACAGCACTGGACAATAAATAGAACTGTTTTACAGTGCCATTCTCAACAACACCACCAAAACAAATTAAATAGTCGATTATGTAATTTGCTGTTAGTGAGACCCTTCAAGAGACTTTGTGATTAAACTCAAAAAGCTATTTATTAGATTGTTGCCTCTATTTTGCCAAACATGGTGATGGTTCAGAACAGTTGGTCTATGTTACATGATCAACTTTATTATACTCCTGTTCCTTTCCAAAATATTAATCTACATTTGCACGCTTCAAAATAAGGCCAGCATTGCTCAATGCAACCTTTTTGATCGTGGGGGAAGATACTTTAGCGATTAATTCAACTATGTTGGTCAACCACATCCTTCAGGCCTTAATGTAGTCTGCTATAACATTTAACTTATGAATTATTTACAGTAGAATTTACTCAATGAAAAAATTACCCCCCCCCCCCCCCCCCCCCCCCAAAGAGTAAGAGCCTAAAGTCTGAAATAGATGGTTTGTTCTACTGATTAGATAGCACCATTGTGGCATATAAATGGGAAATATTTGATGAATATATTCTATCGTGGAAACTGTCACATATTGGAAGGAAAAATGCTAAGTTATTCCCATTTTTACTCAAGTGACTGGGTCAAGGCATGGAGAAGTTCATGTCATTTCAGCAGCCCACTGGGACCCAAGATCATTGGCAGAGTAGTTTATAGGGGTCAGCACTTTTCAATAACTTTGAAGAATCGTGATCTTATACAAAGCCTGGTTTCTGGTGCCATGGCAAGGTGCTAACTTTTTCTTTTAAATATATAAAAGAAAGTTTGATCACCTTAACTGGTTTCCTCATGTCCTGGTTATAAAACCCTTGTTGCTAAACCAAGAGCCACATCAATCCTATTTTAGACTATCTTAACTCCCAAGTGGGGGCAGATGTTGATTTAAATTTAGAGGTCTACTGGATTATAAGGGACTACACTCAGGTGAATGCTGCTGATGGTTTGTCATTCGCCTGGTTCTGGGCAATAACTGAGGTGTTACAAGGGTTTCAACTATGTCGAAGGATAGAGTAGAGCAAATTTGTTCTTATAACATACAGCCAAAATATTACCTCAATGCCTCTGTTCATTGCTTGCTTGGCCATCTTGAGAGCCACTGGACCCTTTAAATAAGATTACACTCAAAGATTATTTTTCTAATTCAAATACAATATTCAGATATTTGTAGACAGAAATAGTACTCTTTCCTAATGACTTATTACTGACACCTTCCACCACATTTTAACAATTCTAATGTGCGTAATACATATATCTACTATCACCTTAAGCTAAGCTGCTGTGAAACGCTCAAGGTTTTTGGTTGGAGGATGATAACAACTCAAGATGCACATGGGCATGCATCTACTGCTTAGTCATGTGTTATTAACAAAAAAGCTATTGCAGGCTTCATTGATTTATTTTAATGCAGTTTACTACAAACCTGTGGAAGTATCTCTTTGGCCAGGTAGAGAGCCTTTTGATAAGCTGCATCTCCCAAGTCATTTTGAGTCACAGCATCATTCACTAGACCCATGGACACTGCTTGCTCACCATCTATTTGTCGACCAGTGAAAATGAGTTCCTTCGCCTTGCCGATTCCCACAGCACGAGGCAGTCTTTGGCTACCACCTTAGGCAAAAAGGAAAACCTGATTATTTACAATAATTTAGATCTGTGATTACATTCAAATTTAATTTGCTAATATTTAGTTTTTCTGAAGTATAATACAACTTGGGCACCTAACTACTAATTTTAATACCTTGCACATCATTTTATTTTTAATCCATTGTACAGTACTCAAAACACCATCTCTAAAGTCCATTATTCCTTTTGAAGCTGCAACAGTTTATTGCATTTATTTCATATAATCCCATACCCACTGATACCCATGTCAATTTCCTGAAATAACCCTTTTCAGGTAAAGAAGTCTGGACTCGCTACATAGGAGAGCTCCTGGTTCAATCCTGACCACTGGCGCTATCCATGTGGAGCTTGCATGTTCTGACCAGTGTGGGTTTCCTCCTGCTGATAATTTCCTTCCACATCCCAAAGACATGCAGGTTGATAGGTTAATTGGCCCCTGTCACTTGCCTCAAATATGTAGATGAGTGGTAGAATATATGGGAAATGATGCGAGGTTGGGAAGAATAAAAGCATATTAGTATAGGATGTGCAAAAATAGACACTTAATGGTTGGCGTGGAGTCGATGGAGCGAAGGGCCTGTTTCTGTGCTGCATGATTCTGTGACTTTCTGACTTGATGAAAAGCAGGACCAGAAAGAGGGGAAAAGTACAGGCAGAATAAAAGGGAGGAAGGCTTAAAGGCAGGAAAGATCAGTTGCAACAACAGAAAAGCAATAGATATCACTTAGGACTAGTGGGTTGTTTAAAAGGAGAAGTTGAAGACAACAGTGGATGTGGAACTGTGGGAGTAGATACCACACACGAGAGTTGGTGTGTGGCCAATTTAAGTCCTCCATTATAAGTGGCCCTGCAAACTATCATACTACATGCAACTTGTGAAGCATGCTAGATTTTTCACTTTCCTTTCAATCAAATTTTGAGTGAATTCCATCTCCACAGAGAGAATTAAGGATGAAGAGCGACATGGAATCATTTGAATCGAGCAGGAATGGGCCCCTTCACACTTCTCCATCATTCTACATTAATTCCACAATCCCAACTCCACATTAATGCCTATCCCTGGTAATGTTTCATCCACTTGCTCATCAAGAATCTATTCAACTTTGCCTTCACTGCATCATGAGAATGACAGTCAGAAGAATTGTCTCATCCCTGTCTTAGAAAGCCAACTTTTTAATCTTAAACAGTGACCCTGTAGTTACGGATTGTCCCGCAAGACAGATCATCCTCTCTACATCCACCCTGTCAGGACCCTCAGCTTGAAAAACTATTGCTAGAGGTTCTCTGGTTACTACTGGATAGTTAAGAGTAGAACAAAGCAAAGGCAATCCTGCACAGGTGATAACCTAACACAAAAACAAATATTGGGGAGCACATGGGATGATTCACCATGAGCAACACCAGCAGCAGTCCATAGTTAAAGCGTTACATTAAAAGTAATAGACTGCAATTCTAGTGGCACACACAAGCTTGACGGCAATTCACAGTTCAGCTCAGTTTATGCACCCAGCATAGGCACTATATCAGCCACTGCAGCAAGGTGGGTTGGCAAGAGAAATGGGACTAGTTGGCAACGTTCAAGACCCACCTTCACAGATTTTGTTCTTTTGCTGCCAATGGCAACATGCAGATTTAGTAAACACACCAGGACAGGCACAAGATAAGCTGTGCTGATTTCCTGAGATGGGCCTGACTTATCTATGTTTTCCACTGATTCAGACTTTAAATGAGCATTTGGAAGTATGATGCCACCAACAGCAAAGTATCCACTATTAACCTCCTACACAGATAAACTTTAATCAGCACCTTGGGGGAATAATATGGACAGTAAACTACTGCTTCAAGTCATGCCCCTGGCATAGAGATTGGGCTTCTCCTCTTCTTGGGTGTGTTGTGTGAAAAGAAGCTGGCAAAGGGTAAATGCTCAACAGCTGAATGATGCAGCCTACAATAGCACTGATAGAGGAGATAATTTCAGCAGAGTTGGAAGGGTAAATAACCAGTCAGTAAAAAAATGCTGCTGGAATACAGCAACTCTCAAGATCAGAGGACTGAAAATGATCAACAGACAAGTTTGGGGAGTCAAAAGTGCCTTCACATTTCCCCTCAATTATTAAAAAAAAAACATTTTTATTTTAATTGAGGAAAAGTACAGGGCTTCACAGTGGTGCAGTTAAGAGTTGTTGCCTCATGATTCAAGTTCATACCTCACCTCCAGTACAACCAGTACATAATCTCCCTGTGACTGTGTGGGTTGGTAGCTTTATTGGCCATTGTAAACTGCCCCTAGTAATGTAGATGAGTGGTAGAATCTGGGGAGAGTTTAGGAGCAAAAATGGGATTATTGTAGGATCGTGTTGCAGCCGTGTAAAACTTTGGGCCACATTTGGGGTATTGTATGTAGTTCCGGTCACTGCATTACAGGAAGGATATGGAGGCTTTAGAGAGGGAGAAGAAAAGGATCACCAAGATATTGCTTGGATTAGAGAATAAGGATTAGTTAATAAGGAGAGGTTGGACAAACTTGGATTGTTTTCACTGGAGCATTGGAGGCTGAGGGGCAATTTGATAAAAGTATATAAAATGAGCTGCCGGGGAGGTGGTAGAAGCAAATATAGTAACATTTAAGACCCATTTTGACAGACACATGAACAGGGATATGGACCACATGCAGGCAGATGGGATTACTTAAATTGGCACAGACATCATGAGCCGGTTCCTGTGCTATATTATTTGAGTGTAAAAGAGTGCTTGATGATCAGCATGGACTCTCAGAAGAGTCTGTTTCTGTCCTGTTGTCTCCATGATTCTATACCTTGTAGATTGTAGGAGGTCTTGTGGTCTTGTTTAATGGAATGCAGTCAGTAGAATTGAAGTTTAGTCATTACCTTTTTATTGCTTGCAATGTAAAAATACTGTCTCCAAAATGATTAACTTCACTGCAAGCTTTGCCTTCATATAGTAAAGAAAATTGCTTACCAGCACCAGGGAGGAGACCTCTGGTAACTTCAATAAGACCCATTTTGGCAGAAGATGCTAAAGTTAAGAAAGCACGACACAGGTCATATAAATATTCAAGGAAGTAAACTGTTTAATCTAACGTAATGTTTGTAGGATAGACAGGTTTGTATCTGCAACGATGGAGTATTGACATCTGAACTAGAAAACTAGAGTGCTCCATGAGAATGAAAGAGAGAAAAGGAGAAACCACATGCAGAAGGAAGGATGTATTAGAAACAGCAAGAAAAACATCAAAGACAAGTGAAGGTGAAAGAACAGTGACAGGAAGACAGCAAAAATTGAATTTTGAGAGAGGCATGCAGTGAGAACACAAAGAGAAGGAATAAGCAAGTACGAGATAAACAGTCATTAATAGGAAACAACATTTTGTTAGCAACGTTTCAGTAGATTTGTTTCAGCAGGTAGTTTTGACTGTTGACCCTCATTACTACACTATACCGTTATAAAATGGGTTCCATCCACTGAAACATACAGTGAAATAGTCTATGTGCCCCCTCGATTCTTCTATCCAGGAAAGCTCTAAATACCTAATTTCAGCATTGTCCAATTTGTTGATAAATAGTCTTAGGAATTTCTTGTCTGTGACTATTAGTCAATTCCATATGCTGCTCACAGAAATATTATTCATAAATATACTCTTTACTAATTTGAGAATATGACCTATCCTCAGTTTAAGCTTCTAGATTTGTTTTTAATTTTTTTGTGTGCCTTTTTAAAATGAACTTGGAAACAAGATCTTTCCTCACTTATTTTAGCAAATTGGATTCAAAATTGGCTGGATGATAGAAAGCAGAGGTTGATAGTGGAGGGTTGGTTTTCAGATTGGAGACCTGTGTCCAGTGGTGTGCCACGGGGATCAGTGCTGGGTCCTCTGTTGTTTGTCATATATAATATGAATTTGGATGAGAATGTAAGTGGCATGATTAGTAAGTTTGCAGATTGACACCAAAATTGGTGGTGTGATGGACTATGAAGAAGGTTATCCAAGGTTATAACAGGATCTAGATCAAATGGGAAAGTGGGCATGGGAATGGCAGATGGAATTTAACTAA
Organism: Pristis pectinata; assembly: GCF_009764475.1. Classification (NCBI taxonomy): domain Eukaryota; kingdom Metazoa; phylum Chordata; class Chondrichthyes; order Rhinopristiformes; family Pristidae; genus Pristis; species Pristis pectinata. Next base: position 30,529,555 of record NC_067407.1, on the reverse strand, counting down.
GACAAATGCAAAGTGATGCATTTTGGGAAGGGCAGGACATACACAGTGAATGGGAGGGCCCTGGGGAGTGTTATTGAACAGGGAGACCTAGGGGTACAAAAACATAGTTCCCTGAAAATGAGAACACAAGTAGACAGGGTAGTGAGGAAGGCATACGGCATGTTTGCCTTCATCAGCCGGGGCACTGAATATAAGAGTTGAGACATCACATTATAGTTGTACAAAACATTGATTAGGCCAAATTATGAGAAGCATAGATATAGTTGATAGCCAAATGTCTATTTCCCATGGTAGAGCTATTTAATGGCAATAGGGTGAGATGGTGAGAGTAACAACATTTAAGAGGAATCTTTACAGGTACTTGAATGAGCAGGGGATAGAGGGATATGGAATTAATTCAAGCAATTGAGATTAGTATAGATAGGCATTGTGGTCGGCATAGATTCAGTGGGGCGAAAAGCCTATTTCTATGCCATACAACTCTATTACCCGTATTGCTTTTCTCTGCACTGCCTCCTCTATTTCCTGGCTAACAAAAGTTGGTCACAAACCTCAAAAGTGTTGTGCAAGTAGAAGACTATATAATATGATCACAATTTTCCATGATCTGTATTCTTGATTTGACTATATAGTTCAGCATGCTGTCAGATTGATTATTCATGTTAAGCATTCATTGGATTTTTTTTTAATATTGTCAACTAGAAGATTTAGATCCCAATTTTATTCATAGCTATTTCATAGGGAGATAGAAGTAGAAATGTCAAATACTAGAGGACATTTACTTAAGGTGGGTGGGGGGGGGGGAGGTGGTGGGAAGAGTTTAGAGGAGAAGTTTTTCTTTTAAAAACACAGAGTGGTAGGTGCTTGGAACGTGCTGCCGGGGTGATGGTGGTGGTGGAAGCCAACACGATAGTGGCATTTAAAGCATTTAGATAGGTTTAGTTTAATGTGCCATCATGGTTGGCATAGACATCATGGGCCAAAGGGCCTGTTCCTGTCTGTACTGTTCAACGTAATGCCACGAATGGAAATGTACTGTCCTTATGTCAGTCTTTATCTTATAACATTCACATGAATGTGTTCAGTTTCTACTGTTATTGTTCTGTCCACCCATTTTTTGTCTGGCATATTTTATAATTTCCAAACACCTCCTTTGATGCTGGAACCTCTCCAACTGTATTTAGATTTTTGTCTCAATGAGACATAATATAGATCTAATACCGAATCCTGGAGCTCCCTAATGAATACTCCCTGACTTCTTTAATAAAAACCCACTGTTTTCTACCTTTCAGATGTTTACCTTGAATCCCCATGGCTTTGAACTTTAGCTGTTTTTTCTGGAACAATATCCATTGACTACTGGAAGTCTAGGCACAACACGTTTTGCAGAGGTCACTTTGATTGTCAACTTGCTCTAAGAAATTGTGGTCAGACAGATCTTCTAAATCCACATTAGCCACTGTTTGCTAAATTATTGCTGTACAAGTAATTGTCAAGATTGCAACCACGTATTCAACTAATTGTGCATACATTCAGTTTTTCGTTGATTATAACAAAGGCTAAGATCAATATAAATAATAAATAGCACCTTTTAAATTTTATCTGCATATTCTCACATAATTAGCAAGAAATTTTGCAAACAAAGGAACACTGTAAGGGATGACCATTTTCAGCCTTCGCCTCTTTCTCAACTGAATAGGTGTGAAAAACTGGGGAAGGAGGAATGAAGATACTATGAATGAAGATTTATTTAACAATTAATAAAACTTATTCCAGATAGTTTACAGTAATGAAAACTCAAACCTGCCTGTCATGTCATCAAAACTCAATTACTATAAAGCAAACTATATACTGAACACCACCTTTCTTTTACTTTAGTCTAGATGGTGTGTAGGTGCAATTAGTGTAACAATAGTGTTTGACAATACCTGCAACACGAAGATCACATGCCAATGCCAACTCCAGGCCACCACCAAGTGCATACCCATCTATTGCAGCAATGGTGGGCATTGGCAGGGATGCTTTAAAAGAAAACACATACCACATTAACACTTCAAAAAGTTAAAACTGGATCTGTACAAAATCAAAGAAGATAGCAAAGTGATCTGAGACAACCTTTTGAATTACATTTACGTAGCTGGAAGTTGATGGTAAAGTTGTAGAATTATACCAAAAAAATCAAATTTCTATCATCAGAATGCAAAGGTTGTAAACAATGGAAATTGAGTTTAAGTGGTGCATTTAATACACTAAAAATGCTTCACAGTGGAAAATGAACAAGTAGTACCAGATGATTTAAACAAAAATGTTATCAACAGCAGCCAAGTACATTAGTGCAGCAATTACAATCACTAGGAGCAATATTGTCCTGTCTCCAAATCTCTCAATACATGGGTTATTATTACAGCAGCATCCTTCAGGGAAGGACAGAAAATACTGCACTTCTTCAAAGGGTATACGCACAAAAACTCAAGGATTTAAAACAACTTACATCCACCTCACTTAAAACAAAAATTGCTTGAAAGTACCACCACACCAAAATAGTCAGCTTAATTTCTTTGTACTTGCCTATATTGCTCATTAAACTTCGCAGCTTGTGAACAAAGTGGCCAACTTCTGTATTACTCATTTTAGCACGCTCTTTCAAATCAGCGCCTAGAAAATAAATTGTGGTGAGAGAAAAGAACAATAGCCCGAAAAACAACTTTAATAATAATATAAATATGTTAACACACACAATCAGCAGAAAAATGCTTGTAAATACCGGTCAGCAGCAAATAAACAACTCCTTTGAGGGGTACACAATGCATTTATCAATCAGATCTCTTATTGTTAACACAGTTAGGATCAGTAATGGATCCAATAGTTAAAATTGGAATAATCAAATGTTTTAAGATTAAAATATTTTTTAAAATTTGCAGGTATTCAATTCCTCTTGTTCAAATTTTAGATGTATTCTTGGCTTTATCAATTCATCCTGTATTTAATACAGCTAGATATATAAAAAGGGACCATTGTAATTTTGGCAATGAAACATAAGATGCAATAAAGTATTTGTGCTTCTAGCCTGCCTGTGACATCCCACTATCTGACAATGGAATTCCACAGTCCACCGTGAATGCAGAAATATTAATCTTTTATACTGCGATCATGTACAGTGAGTAGAACTTCACCTCGACGGAACAGGAAAATGCTTTCTTCTGACTTATTAGAAAATAGTTACAGATTATTCAGATCCTAAATTTACCTGCACAGAAAACTCCTTTGATCTGGCTTTTAAACAATACGACACGCACACTTTTGTCCTTTCGCAGATTTTCAACGACCTCTTCAAGCTGAAAACAAGCAAGCAATTCTGCTTTTTTTTTTGACTTTCTTCAACCAAGTCATATTGATATAGACAACAATGGAACTATGACCACATCACAAGGTCAGGGCAAAACTCATGAGATTATAAGTAATGAAACAGAAAAAGAAATTGAATGAGCAAGTGGCAAAAGATAGCACACATCCATTAAAAATGAAGAGTTATAGTAGTCACCCTTATTGCAACTGTGTCCCCCACATTAATATGCAATGCTGACCCCAACCTTCTCCTAGTTCTGAAGGAAGCTCAACCTGAAACATTAACCCTCCTTCTGTACAGATTCTGCCCCACCTCCTGAATGAAATTTCTGTTTTTGTTTTGGATTTCAAGCACCTGCAGTTTTTTTTCCTTGTACTAGACTGATACCTGGAATGGGCAGGTTTTCTCATGGACAAAGATTGGACAGGCTGGGCCTGTGTGCACTAAGTTGTGGAAATGTGAGAGGTCACTTGATTGAAACCACAAGATCCTGAATAGTCTTGACAGGGTGGATGTGGAGGAGGATATTTTCTCTTGTGGGAGAATCTAGGAGTCATTGTTATAAAAAAGTATCGCCTATTTGAGACAAAAGAATTTTTTTTCCACTGTTAGGACTGTTGAGTCAAAGAGTCATATGGCACTGAAATGGGTCCTTCGGCCCAATTGGTCCATGCCGACCAAGATGCCCCATCCAACCTATGGAGTTGGAATTACAATCAAACCAGCCCTGACCTTATTGAATGGTGGAACAGGCACAAGGATGGGAGCAACCTGGACCAGCTCCTAATTTGTATGTTCATTTGAATAATGTTTAAAAATTGATTAAAAGTTGTAAATTGATCCACGGTGAGTGATTAAGGTTAGTCTTAAACACGGGAGCTGAGAAGAATGAGATTTTTTTTATCCCCAATGAGAAGTATAGGCCGTCCCTGGGTTAAGAATGCCTGACTTAAGGACACCGCTACACAAGAACAAGCTCCCATAATAATATTAAATTTAAAAGTCCGATGTACATATGTAGAACTAATTTCCTCTCTTTCCACTTTTAGTAATTATTCTTTCTTGTCAGTCCCATGTGCTTTTGATGCCATTCATTATAACACTGTGGCGGTACGGTTACCAGAGTGATTTTCACGTATTTTCCGACCTACGGACAATCGACACATGGACATCTGTAAAAACAGAACCCACTCATAACCTGGCGTAGACTCAGAGAGGGATCGACACTCTAGAAGGAGCTGGAGTTTCCTCCAGCTGAAGAGTTTAGGACCAGGGGCATCCTCTCAGTAAGGTCTGAGATGAGGATAGCTTTTTTAAATCTGGAAGCTTGTAGAATTTTGGAATTCTCTACAAAATACGATTAGGCACATATGAAGGGAAAATCCCACATGATGAATTATTTTTTGATGATGTTACTAGCAGGGTAGATGAGGAAACAGACATATGAATTTTTAAAATATACTTGAGCAGGTAGGAAAGTGGACTTAATCTTATTGAATCGCAGAGTAGACTCAAAGGCCTATACACTTCCTTCCACTTTTCCTGTTACCTCAGATAGTTGTGGATGTGTATTCAAGTTGGAGATCAGTAGAATTTTACACAAAGAATGTCGGATACATGGTGTCAGTGGAGAATTGGCTGTGTGGATCCAGAACTGGCTTGCCCGTAGAAGACAAAGAGTGGTGGTTGAAGGGACTTATTCGGGTTGGAGGCTTGTGAGTAGTGGTGTTCCGCAGGGATCTGTACTGGGACCTATGCTGTTTGTGATGTACATAAATGACCTGGATGAGTATGTTGATGGATGGGTTAGTAAGTTTGCAGACGATACCAAGATTGGTGGAGTCGTGAATAGTGTAGAAGACTGGCGATGGATACAGTGTGATATAGATCAGCTGCAGATGTGGGCAGAGAAATGGCAGATGGAGTTTAACCAAGATAAATGTGAGGTGTTGCAGGAATGCTTGCATTTATTAATTGGGGTATCGAGTACAGGAGTCAAGAAGTTATGATGCATCTGTATAGAACTCCGGTTAAGCCGCACTCAGAGTATTGCATGCAATTCTGGTCACCTCACTATAGGAAGGATGTCGAGGCTTTAGAGAGAGTGCAGAGGAGGTTTACTAGGATGCTGCCTGGATTAGAGGGCATGTGCTATCAGGAGAGGCTGGACAAACTTGGGCTCTTTTCTCTGGAGCAGCGGAGGCTGAGGGGGGATCTGTTGGAAGTGTATAAAATTATGAGGGGCATAGATAGGGTGGACAAGCAAAATCTTTTTCCCCCATTATTGAGCGATCCAATACCAGAGGGCATGCATTTAAGGTGAGAGGGGGTAGGTTCACAACAGACGTGAGGGGTAATTTTTTTTTTACTGAGAGAGTGGTGGATGCCTGGAATGCGTTGCCTGATAGGGTGGTGGAGGCAAATTCACTGGGGGCTTTTAAGAGGGGCTTGGATGAGCACATGTATGAGAGGAAAATAGAGGGATATGGGCATTCTGTAGGTAGGAGGGAATAGCTATGTTGGCACAACATTGTGGGTTGAAGGGCCTGTTCTGTGCTGTACTACTGTTCTATGTTCTAAGAATCAGAGGATATGGGGATTGGGCCTTGGGTGCATTTGAGACACAAGATCAGCCATGACCTTTGAACGTTGGAGCAGGGTCCAGCTACTTTATGGCTACTTCCACCTCTACAAGATTTGGGTCACTGGCAGATGAAGGAGCAAACTTTGAACATACCTGATAGAAAGAAATTCACTTTTAAAGCGGGTGACTACACTGTAATACTAACCTGCATAACAAACACCTTTCCGAGGGAATTTCTTGCATGAGGTCTGTTCATTAAAACTGTTGCAATTCCTTAAACAAATGATAAAGTAAATGTTTTTATGACTGTGTGCATTAATTTGTGATAATAAAAACACAAGGAAGATATTGAAGCAAGAGAAAGTCACAAGGTCCCTCAAATCTGCTTTGCCTTTCAATAATAACCAACCAGATCATTAACGTTAAATCCATTTTCCTGCCTTATCTAACATCATCTGCTAAACTTATGGCCTCGACCACCAAGGAGGACAAGAGATACAATGGAACACCACCACCTGCAGGTTCTCCTCCAAGTCACACACCACCCTAACTTGGAAATTTATCACTGGTCCTTCATTGTTGCTGGGTCTAAATTTTGAAACTCCCTCTCCAATGGCATTGTGGGAGTATCTGCACCAGAAGAACTACAGTAATTCAAAATGGCAGCTCACCTTCACCTTCTTGGGCAATTTGGTATGGGCAATAAATGCTTGTCTTTCCAGTGATCACTGCATTGCAAAAATTATTTTAAAAAAATTCTCATTAGTCCCCCATTCCCCAAAATTAATGACTTGGGTTCCACAGCTGTCTGGGGTGGAGAATTTTAAAAATTCAAAACTCTCAGAAGAAATTCCTCTTCATAATCAGGGTTACCAATATTGCATTCTGACAATAAGGGGCTGGTTATGGGTGGGGCTGGTAATGGACGGGGCCACAAGAAGCCTCGCTGTACGACAGAAAATCCTGAGAGCAAACAAGACCTAATGAGCCAAACTCTATCCTGTACCCATGGACATTTTATGTAATGAAATAAAAGTAAGTAACTGAAAGAGGAATTATAACACAGAATTTGCCAGTTACTTGTTCCTGAAATATGATCATTAAATTCCAAAGGGCAACATTCCATAGCTTTTATACATTTTTTCTCAATGCTTCTTTCTTCCCCACAAAAAGTTAACTGTTCACAATATAATTTCAGAGGCAAACATTTCCTACTCCCCCAAATCAAGAAGCTGGACACTCTCCCCCTCCATCCACCCTCAAATACTGCTGTTCTTTGCAGGACAATCTGGGAATCCCTTAAATTCATTTACAAGTGCAAGTCTCTAACAAGAATAAATTCTGGGAAGGTGGGAAAGATAGGAATTGTAGGGAAATTACCGTCCATCGTGCTGGTAACGGCTCTTTAAAGGTCTCTTTGAAATTGTGGTTAGCTGCACTGAGAGACCTGCCCTGGCCCATGCCAGTCCCTGGCCCCTAGTCCAACATCATTGAACCCAGGCTTGACATTGTGTGAGCCCTAAAGATATGGGGACAACACGTTCTGGGCCCCTAATAACCCTGGCCTGGTATCAGCAGGTCCCCAAGAACACAGATCCAGCATAGAGGAGTGCTACAGAGATCTGTGCTTGGTTAATGAACATTAATACAGATATTTTATATTAATGACTTGGGCGAAGGGACCAAATGCATTGCATCATCAGCAAATATGGATGCAAAGTTAGATGGAAAAGCCAGTTGTGAGGAGGATATGGAGTCTGTCAAGGACACAGACAGGATAAATGAGTGGGCAAAAAATTCGGCAGTTGGAAATATAATGAGGGGAAATGCGAGGTCATCCACCTTGGTAGCAAAAATAGAAAAAGCCAAATACTGCTTAGGGAGAGAGAGAGAGCACAGAATGTAAATATGAAGAGGAGCCTAAGTGTCCCTCTACATGAAACACAAAGTTAGCATGTTGGTCCACAAAAAATTAGGCAAGCAAATGGAATGAGAGTTATTTACTGCGGGGGGGGGGGGGGGGGGGGGGGGGGGAGAAAGAGTATTGAATAAAGTTTTGGCCTCCCTATTTAAGGAGATAGATACTTGCATTGAAATTAGTTCAGAGAGCACTCACTAGATAGATTGCTGAACTGAAAGAGTTGCCTTATGAGGAAAGGTTGGGCCTTTATAAGACTAAAAGTAATCTTATTAACATAAAAAATTCTTAGAGCAGTCGACAGAATAGATCCTAGGGGAATGTTTTCACTCATGGAGTATTTGGAACTAGGGGATCAAGTTTCAGAATAAGGGGTTTGTTAATTTAAGACAGGAGAGGAGGAATTTTCTCTCTTGGGATTGTGAATCATAGAACACCGAACAGTACAACACAAGAACAGGCACTTCAGCCCACCATGTCTGAGCTGATCATGATGTCAATTTAAACTAATCCCATCTGCGTTCCCTCTATTCCCTGCCTGCTCATGTGTCTGTGTAAATGCCTCTTAAACATTTCTATCATATCTGCTTCTACCACCTCTCCAAGCACCTACCACTCTCTGTATATAAAAAAAACTTGCCTCACAAATCTCATTTAAACTTTCCCCTCTCACCTTAAGTATATGCCCTCTAGTATTTGATACTCTGGGAAAGAGAATCTGACCATCTACCATATCTATGCTTCTCATTATTTTATATATTTCTATATTTATATACTGCTGAATGTATTTTGACTGGTTGCACAGTGGTCTGGTATGGCAATTCGAATACGCAGGAATGCAAGAAGCTGCAGAGTAGTGGACTCTGCCCAATGCATCATGGGCACCTCCCTCCCAACCATCGGTGGTATCTACAGGAGGCATCGCCTCAAGACAACATCCATCATCAAACATCCCCACCATGCAGGGTATGCCACCTTTTCACAGATACCATCGGGCAGGAAGTACAGAAACCTGAAGTCCCACACCACTAGGTTCAAGAATAGCTACTTCCCTTCAACCATTCGATTCTTGAACCATCTGGCAAAACCCTAATCACCACTACAGTTCAGCAACACAATGACCACTCAGATCAGTTTGCAATAAAATGGACTGTTTTTTTCTGTTCTAATTGTCTTTTTTTTGTAAAAATTGTGTATAATTTACGTTTAATTCATGTTTTTATTGTGAATGCTGCTCTGTGCCTGTGATGCTGCCGCAAGTTTTTCATTGCGCCTGTGCATACGACAATAGACTCAACTTTGACTTTCTATCAGGTTACACCTCAACCTCCAACACTCTGGAGAAAAGAATCCATTTACTGTATACTTTCCTCTTGCATTTGACCTCCCAAAATACATCATCTCACAATTGTCCGGATTAAACTCCATCTGCCATTGCTCCACCCAAATTTCCAACTGATTTCTCCCCTGCTGTATCCTTTGACAACCTTCCTCGCTATCCACAACTTCACTAATTTGTGTTATCTATAAATCAGACAAGATAAATATTTATGATTTGGATAAAAATGTATTACAAGAGGTCCCAACATTGATGCTTGCAGGACACCACTGGTCACAAATCTCCAGTCAGAAAAACATCCCTCTACCACTACCCTATGTCTTCTATGACCAAGCCAATTTTGGATCCAATTTACTAACTCAACATGGATCCCACGTTACTTAAATTTTCCGGGCCAGCTACCGTAAGGGACCTTGTCAAATGTTTTACTAACTAAAAGTCCATTTGAAATTCTCCATCCCAGGGAGCTTTTAAGATTGAGCCATTGAACATATCCAAGATTTTTGGACAATACGAGAGTCAAGGTTTGTGTGGAACAGGTAGGAAAATTGAGGCAAAAATCTTAATAATGATGATCTTAAGAACCAAATGGCTTTTGATAAATGTCTCCACATTTCTTTATTCGCTGTCATTAATTCCCATCCCAACTAATTTATGTTCTTATGATTTGCTACTCTTTTTCACACTTGTAGAGGCTCTTACAATCCAACTTTACATCACTTACTAGTTTATTCTAATTCTGTTTATTATTTTTAAACATTCTTTTCCAGGTTCTGAGATTCTGCCAATCCCCAGGCCCATCATTATTTTCTCCACAACATTACAAGCTTTCCCTTTCAATCCATTCCAAGCTACTTCTGTTATCCATGGATTGAATCCCTTTCCTGTAGGTCTTTATTCTCATAGTTGCAGATCACGAAGAATAAATTAAATATTTCTGCATTTGGATTAGTTTGGTGGTTCTCAAAATGTATGATCTACACTTTAACATACTGGATTCATGTGGAGCTTAAGCAGTTTGGTACAAGATTTATCATACATCCTTCACAAATGTAAAAGTTTCCCAAGATTTTTTTAAAAATTAAGCTCTTTTTTCTTAAATTGATAGGATGCAGTTTGAATACAAAAACAGACCACGACAGAAAACCAGTGATAGAGTCAGATTGTCACTAACCACCCAATCAATAACTCCAGCCGTTCATTATGCTTAGAGCTGCTCAGCTTTTGTGGAGAAAGTTGCAGCTAGTGTGCATCCGAAACGGTGTGCCAGCGTCTACAGGGAATCCGACCCCCAGGAGCACTGGGCAGCAAGTTGGGTCGGATCACACCCGCTTCCCTGACCAGTGGCCCATTCCCTCCACTTGCCTTTTCCAGGTGTGGAGGGTCAAACAACAGGGCCTTCCACATCCAAGAGGCGTCCCTGCGTGGAGCAGGGACCGAGGGGGCGAGCAGGCCTCACTCAGGTGGCCACCATATAATCATTCCCAACTCAATGCCGCGAAGGACTTCTCGACCGTTGACAAAAATTTAAATAATTTTAATACTTATATTAAAAAAAATGAAAAGGAGGTAATTAAATATTAAGAGTAAAAAAAAATTAAACTTTTTCCACAAGAAGCAGCGGCCCTTGGAAATGAATGGAGTCCGGCGAGAGGGTCAAAAGCGCCGGCAGTGGGGCTGAAGCCCGGGGCGGTTTGAGCTGGCGGCTGCGGCTCCGGCTCCCGTCGGCTCAGTTAGATCCCAGGAGTCTAAACGTGAAGGTGCAAGTGACCGAATCGTTCGCCTCTTGCTGTTTGTGGGACCTCGCCGTTTGCAAACTAGTTGCTCCACCGGCCCTCACATTCAGAAGTGTTGCATTGGCTGGGAAGCGTTTCAGGAAGCCACAAGAATCCCAATGCTGCTCATTCCTAAGATTTATTGGAATTACTTTCGTCAGTTTGGCAAGAGAACTCGCGAGTGGAGACTTCTACAGAGAATATTTTGTGATAAAACCAGTTAACCACCTCCCACCTTTCCCTTACCCGAGTTGCTGCCTTCTAAATGCTGCAATTGGATTTCGGAGGGCGCACGGGTCTCTGAATACCGCCTTGTGCGACCACCCAGAGCTGCCCCGGCGCCAGGCAGCCGGGCGCTGCCGCAATAACTCACAGCAGCCAGGGCGGTCATTGCTCTAACGCCGTGCGGGGCAGCAGCGGCCAGAGGACCCGCAGAAACCAGCCTCCTCAGCACCCACATCTGGTCTTTCTGCGCCCCCCAATCCAACAACAGAAGTGAAATTGACAGATCGTTCATTCACTTCGAGGCTTGTGTCGAGCGGAAATCCTGCCTCTGCACCAATTGCATTAGACGATGACCCTCTCATTGACCCACCCCTTTAACTGAACTATTAGCCGTCTTGTTTTATGCCACACCTTGGTAATATCAGAAGGTAGTGTTCTGAAAGGTACCAGAGGGAAGATGTCCAAATTAAACATTGGCAGGTGTACCACAGGGCCCATTGAAATGAGGCAGCAGAAAGAAGTAAGGCCCAACTGGGAAATAAAAGCTCAAACAGCGCTTGCCACAGGCCAGGAAGCATCTGGTTGTTAGTACTCATATAAATATGGGTCAGCTAGAATGTACTTCAATTGAAATCTTTAATCTTATAATGAAAATATTAATCTCCAATTGTTGATATAAGTAAAAGTGAGGTACTGACAGCAGGATAAACAAAAACAGAAAATGCTGGATGCGTTCCACAGGTCAGGCAGCACTATGGGAAGAGAAACAGTTAACCAACCAAATCTCACCCTATTAGAATATTCCCTTTGTCTGATAGGGAGGTAGTGGATTAGTTAAGGTCTTTATTCACTGGAGTTCAGAAGAATGAGAGAAGATCTCATAGAAGCCTATAAAAATCTAGAGAAAGGGATCTAGGGAGAATGTTCCTGATGGCTGAAGAGTCCGGAACCAGGGTAGGGCCACAGGATAGAGGGTATACCTTTCAGAACCAAGAACAGGAGAAAATTCTGCTCCAGAGGGTGGTGAACCTGTGGAATTCTCTACCACAGAAGGCAGTGGAAGCCAAGTCATTAAATATATTCAAGGTAATATTTCTTAACAGTAAAGCATTCAACAGATATTGGGAGAAAGTGGGGATAAGGAAATGAATGATCAGCCATGGTTGTGTTGAATGGTGGAGCAGCCCCAAAGGACTGAATGGCTTACTTTTGCTTCTATTTTCTATGTTAACATTTCAGGTTGAAGACCTTTTATTAGAACTAGAAAAGTGGGAAAAGAAGTATGCTTCAAGTTGCAGAGAGGGTAGGGGAAGAGATGGATAGGATATAGGGAATATCTCTTAGGGCAAGGATAGGGTTGCTAATGATAATATGTTGCTTACAAAACTGTCTGGTTGATAGGTTAATGAGGGCTGTAGTGAGGAAAAAAAAGACAGACGAAAGCTGTGAAATACAGTTCAGAGCCACTGCAGAAAATTTAAACCAAATTTTATAAATAGCAGTGTCTGTAGAGAGAAAATAACTGAGTTAATATTACAAGTGGATGAACTTGCAATAGAACTGGGCATTTTAGATACAACAGAAAACTAGCTACCTGTAATTTTTGAGTTCACTACCAAATCCTGAAGTTGCAGCGTGTCCAATTGGAAGATGACGTGTTATTCATCAAGCTCGCATTGGGCCCCATTGAAATGGTGTAGGAGGCCACAGACAGATAGATCAGAGTAGGAATAGGATGGAGAATCAAAGTGACAGGCAAATGAAGCTCAGAGTTGCCCTCACAGACTGAATGTAGGTGTTCTGCAAAGTGTTAACTAAATTTAATCTATTAGTTTCTCCACCTTCCACCGCCATACTCTGGCTGAATTTGTTCTCACATTGAACAACTTCTCCTTCAACTCTATTCAATTTCTCCAGGGCAAAGGTGTAACAATGGAAGCTTGTGTGAGCCCAAATTACGACTGTCTTTTTGTGGGACTTGTGTAATGGTCCTTGTTTCAGTCCTACTCAGTTGTTCTTTCAGTACATTGATGTCTGTATTGGTATTGCTTCCTGCACTTAAATAACTCAAATGTTATTGGTATTTTAATTACTTTTGCTGCCAATTTTAACCCTGCTCTCACCCTCATGTGGTCCATCTCTGACCTTTCCCTTTGCTTTCTGAATCTGTCTCCACCTCAATAGTGATCAATATTCATTACAAGCCCACAGACTCCCACAGCTATTCTGAACACACTTCCTCCCATCCTGCCTCCTGCAAGGGCTCCATTCCATTAGCCCAGTTGTACATGTTCTGATGACCAGACTTTCTATGCAGATGGCTCTAGAGATGTTTTCCTTTTCATTTTTAACTGTGATTTTTTCCTCTCATTAGTTGGCTAGGCTGTCAACAAGTCTCATCTATTTCCCATACCTCTATTGTTGCTCCCTCTCCCAGCCAGAGCAAGCAAGGGGAAGGGGGACTAGAATCAGAATCAGGTTTATTATCACTGACATATCGTGGAATTTGTTGTTTTACACAGCAGTACAGTGCAAGACATAAATATTACTATATGTTTCAAAAATAAATAAATAGTGCAAAAGAGGAAGAATAAGGTAGTGATCATGGGCTCATGGACCATTAAGAAATCTGATGGCGGAGGGGAGTAGCTGTTCCCAAAACATTGAGTGTGGATCTTCAGGCTCCTGTACCTCCTCCCCGATGGTAGTAGTGTGAAGAGGGCAAGCGGTCACAATCTCAGGGCATGATATTTATGACTGAAACAAGGAGAAGTTTCTTCACTCAGTTTGAACCTGTAGAATTCTCTAATGCAGAAGGTGGTGGATACCAAGTCACTGTATATACTTAAGAAGATGGTAGGTTGATTTGTAGACACAAAAGGCATCAAAGAGTATTGGGAGAGAGCGGGAATAGAGGATTAACTATGATTGTATTGAACGGGGAGCAGGCTTGAGGGGCCTGTTTAGGTTCTGTTATAAATAATTCAGTTTAAAAGGTCCCTAGAAGGACAGATTCCAAGATTTTTGGCTATTAAGGGAATCAAATTATATTTTTGGCTATTAAGGGAATCAGGAAAGTGACACCTGAAATAAAAGATCAGCCATTATTGAATAACAGAGGAGCTGAGAGAGGCTATATGTTCTACTCCTGTTGCTAATTCATTAAACATGTTAGATTGCTAACCTTGTCTGTCAACCTTACGGGATGCTTTAACTGATCAGTGAATAAGGATAGAACTTAGATGACATCTGGGAAACTTTTCAAAATTGCTTTTTTATGGTACATTCTGCACAAAATTTCTTTTCAGCAATGCTTGACAGTTATACACATCCATTGTGAAGAATGAGAAAATTACAGAGAATGTTGTACATTCACAGAACAAATTCAAAAATTTCACATTCTGACTTTAGAAGGGATACATTTATCTCTGCTGCTGCACAGCTTTCCTTCCCTAATAACTGAAAGTAATACAAGCAATTATTTATTTACCAACATTAAACTTCTGTTTGTGTTTATATGCGGTCTCAAAGTTAAACGAAAGTAAAATACACGCAATCATGAATTCTCTCCACTGTCCACATTGACAAATTGGAGATCTGTGCTTTAGTTAAATGTGCAATATATTTGGTTTCTGGTAAATCTCAGTTAATGAAGACATACAACATATATAAATGTACACAAGACTGTTTCACATAATGCTGCCAAGACTCATTCTGCCTTAGGTTCTATTCAAGGCAGCTGATGCAGTTTGGCAAAAAAAAATTCTTAATGTGAAACCACGGCACCACTCATGCTATTGCTGTAAATCTGCTATCAAATAGTAACTGATAATACGTTAATGATGTATGCCAGAGTTAATTGCATGCAAATGCAAATTTGATCTCTCCACCATCCCAAAATTTTACAAGTAATTAGTTACAAAAAAATAATTAATCGTATTAGTTGTTCATTGGAATGCTAACTATGAGTTTTAAATTAGATGCCTGTCTATTTGCATAAGAAATCAGGATATTCATAGATGGATTAGAATATGTATTTTACTACTTTCAGGATTTATATTATGTACAAGAAAGTGTAATAACTGGAATTGATACTTACTCTAACCACTTCTTAAATTGCTACAAATAGTCATCCAAAATAACAATTTCTTTTTGAAAAAAAATGTTCAGAAATCAACTATACAAAACCAGAATATTATGATGCTGGAAATCTGCAATAAATCTGATTAAAGGACCCCAATCTGAAATGTTAATTCTGCTTTTTCACTCCCCACATTTGGTACCTGAACAAGTATTTCCAGCATTTTGTGTTATTTCAAAATCAAATGTTGTGTAAGGAATGGCTTTCTTCTTAGATTACACCCGCACAAAAACAATTTAAAATTGCTTTCTTGTTTTCTTCATTATCCACATCCCCAAAGACAGTCCATCCTAGAAAGCAAAAGATCTTTTCAACCCCTTTATGCTCTGTACACCACAGCTTGTTCTACAAATCTATTTAATAGTATCTCACAGCCAGTTTTCTTTTAATTCCCTTAACCCCACAGGAACTCTCCATTCTCCCCCGATAATAAGACACTGATTACGTCCTCAAATCCAAGGATTCCTAGCTCAAGTGCTTTGTGTTTGCCTAGTCTTAATATCCATTGCTTCATTTAGTTCAAAAATATGACAACTCACAAAGCTAAATAATCCTGTTACTGCAGGATCATGGGGAGGAGCGAGAATGGAAATTCCAAACTCTCTTTCTGTTATTATTTCCTTCAAGCTATTTTCTCTACAAATACAATTCTTTCATCGTAGCATAATTGAAGATCATTGGTTGCCAATCAAAGGCAACGCAGATATTTGCATCACCCACACCACGACTGCTCTGGCTTCCGTTTATTTCAACTAGTCTTACAATCTAGCCTTTTGTCATATTTTCAATTTCTGACAAAACCACATCTCATCTTTTCTGGGAATTATACACCTATCCCTTTGAACAACATGATCAATGTTAACTGAATACAGAATAAACACTACTAAAAAGTATGTGATTGGTGGTCTTATTGTCAAATCAAAAAGCTGCTTTCTTAAAAAAAAGGCAATTGATACAGAATTAATATTTTTAAAATTACCTCTAGCTTCTTCCCACCCCCCCACCCACCCACCCCACCCCCATTAGTGCAGCAGCTGCTAAAGTTGACTAATTGTCCAAGATGAATCTCTGAAAAATTAGAAACACACTGCACTATCCATAGTCAGAGAATGAAAAGTAAAAGGTTTGTGCGTTATTAAGAAAACTATGACTTTCAACACTACTTGTTGAAAAGATAGAAGGGAGGCTTCCTCCTCCATTGCTGTGACATAGTTTAACAAGATTTTAACTACGATCAATTCATTCATTGTTTAGGTGATTTAACAACAAAACACATAAAAGTTTATGTTAATTTATGTATCAAAATATGAAGCAGAACAAAGTCCATACACAGAACAGAGATACTGATCACCAAATGTTTAGGTCCTGTGTAAAACTGGGGACACCCAAGATACCAAAGCCTGAGAACCACAAATAGCAGCAGCTAAGGGAGTTAATAATTAAAAATGTTAAACTAAAGCCTGGCCAAAGAAAAAAAGGACCGGCTTAAAGAGAGGTTGAGAATTCCAGAGCAAAAGCAGCTGAAAGCACAATTAATAAACGCTGGGGTGGGAATCAGGAGGATGCCAGAATCAGCCAAATGCACATGCTACAGGTGTGATAGAGGTGGAGCTAAGAGAGGGGGAGTTGCATTTTTGATTAGGGAGAACATCAAAGCGGTGCTTCGAGAGGCTATTCCTGGGGGATCAGTGAGGCTGTATTATAGGGTTGTAATAGTAGGTGACTGGGACTGCCATAGTACAAAGGGTTTGGATGGCGCAGAATTTGTTAAATGTATCCAGGAATGTTTTTTCAAATAATATGTATATGACCATACTAGAGAGAGGGCAATATTAGACCTTGTACTGCAAAATGAGGCAGGCCAAGTGACTGAAGTGTCAGTGGGGGAGCACCTTGGGACCAGTGACCATAATGCTATTAGTTTTAAAGTAGTCATAGAGATTTAAGACCTCACTTAAGAGGGAAATCAGGAGGGCAAAAAGAGGACATGAGATAGCTCTGGCAAAGAAGATAAAGGAGAACCCCAAGAGATTCTACAAGTATATTAAGAGCAAAAGGGTAGTGAAGCCATGAGGGATGGGTGAGATCTTAAATGAATATTTCTCATCTGTATTTACTGTGAAGAAGGTCATGTAATCTAAAGAACTAAGAGATATGAATAGTAATGTCTTGGAACATCCCCACATTACAAAACAGGAGGTGCAGGCAGTCTTAAAGCATATTAAGGTGGATAAATCCCCAGGGCCTGACTAAGTGTATCCTAGGATCTTGTGGGAAGCTAGGGAAGAAATTACAGGGGCCCAGGCAGAGATATTTGTATCTTCCTTAATCATGGGTGAGGTACCGGAAGACTGGAGGGTGGCTAATGTTGTGCCTTTATTCAAGAAAGGTTACAAGGACAAGCCAGGGAACTAAAGGTCAGTGAGCCTAACATCAGTGATGGCAAAGTTACTGGAGGGGATTCTGAGACAAAGATCCATCTGCATTTGGAAAGGCAAGGACTGATTAGAGATGGTCAGCATGGCTCTATGTGTGGGAAATAGTGTCTCATGAATTTGAATGAGTTTTGTTTTGAAGAGGCGACCAAGAGGATTGATGAGGGCAGGGCAGTAGACATGGTCTGCATGGGTTTTAGTGAGGCTTTTGACAAGGTCCTGCATGGTAGACTGGTGTAGAAAGATAGATCACATGGAATCCAAGGTGAGCAAGCCAATTGGATAAAAAATTGGCTTGGTGGAAGGAGTCTAGAGGTGGTAGTGGAAGGTTGTTTTTCAGATTGGAGGCCTGTGACCAGTGGTGTCCCCCTGGGATTAGCGTTGGGTCCACTATTGTTTGTCATCTATTTGAATGACAGTGTTAACATGGTTAGTAAGTTTGCAGATGACACCAAAATTGGTTGTGTAGTAGACAAAGAAGAGGGTTATCTAAGTTCACAAATGGATCGAGACCAATTTAGGAAGTGGGCCAGAGAATGGCAAATGGAATTTAATTTGGATAAGTGCAAGGTGTTGCCCTTTGGTAAGTTAAACCAGGGCAGGACCCTGGAATGTGTTGTAGAACAGAGGGACTTAGGGGTACAGATACATAGTTCCCTGAAAGTAGACACAGGTAGACAGGGTGGTGAAGAAGGTGTTTGGCATGTTTGCCTTCATCAGTTAGGGCACTGAGTGCAAGAGTTGAGACATCATGTTACAGCTGTACAAGACGTTGGTAAGACTGCACTTGGAATACTGTGTGCAGTTCTGGTTGCCTGGGTATTCGCAGGATGTCATTAAGTTGGAAAGGGTGCAGAAATCATGCATAAGGATGTTACCAGGACTGGAGGGCTAGGACTATTTCCCCCTGGGGTGTAGGAGGCTGATGGGTGACCTTATAGAGGTTTATAAAATCGTCAGGGGCATAGATAAAGTGAATGGTCACAGTCTTTTTACCAGAGTAGGGGAGTCTAAAACTAGAGAGCATAGGTTTAAGGAGGGGAAAGATTTAAAGGGGATCTGAGGGTGGTGGGCATGTGGAATGAGCTGCCAGAGGAAGTGGTAGAGGTACAATTACATCTAAAAGACAATTAGACAGGTACATGGATACCTCTAATTGTTTTACATGGATTAGAGGGATGTGGGCCAATCTTGGGAAAATGCGACTAACTCAAGTAAACAACTTGGTCGGCATGGATAAGTTGGGCCGAAGGGCCTGTTCCTGTGCTGTATGACTCAATAACTCAGGTCACAAAGGGTTGAATGGCTTCAGGAAGCTACTCAGACAGTGATTTGAATGAATGAGAAAGAATTGAGTTCTTTTAACCCTGCATGAAATTCTGTCTGCAGACTACTACAGCATCTCACTATAGCTTTATTCACATACATCAAAATCCACAACTTCCACTAGAATAATGAAAGCAGGATATGACATTTATATAGCATGACATAGTATGTTCTCCACGTCATACCTTTTCTATTTTGGCATTCATCCATTGTTGGGTAAAAATCCTGACAATACCAACCCGACAACAATGCAGGAGCACATATAGCATGGGGTCTGTGGTGGTCTGGGGAGAAAGACAAACCACCATATTCCCAATTGTGAATAACAGTAACTTGTTAACTATGTTCACAAGCAGAGAATTAGTTAATTAATTTGGAAAAAAAAAACTCCCAATCTATGAATGATTCAGAATATTGCAATAATATTTTTACACAAAGTATTAAATGCCATATGCAGTCATCTCACATTATTCCTGTCTCAGAGAGTGGTAAATCTCTGGAACTCTC
This sequence comes from Pristis pectinata, assembly GCF_009764475.1. Classification (NCBI taxonomy): domain Eukaryota; kingdom Metazoa; phylum Chordata; class Chondrichthyes; order Rhinopristiformes; family Pristidae; genus Pristis; species Pristis pectinata. The sequence continues at coordinate 30,509,959 of NC_067407.1, read as the reverse complement.
TGCCCCAATGGGTGGTGGAAGCTGGATCATTAGAAGTATTTAAAGTGGAGGTGGACAAGTATTTGATAGATTGAGGAATAGAGGGGGATGAAGAAATGACACAGAAGAGAAGTTGAGGCCAGCATAGATCACCCATAATCATATTAAATGGTGAAGCAGGCTTGAAGGGCCTGATGGCCTACTCCTGCTTCTATTTTCTTCTGGTCTTGTGTGCAAACAAAAATAAGCTAATGATTGGTTTATCATGTATAACTAGAACATAAACTATATCAAACTCATTGTGCCTGTTTGATCTGACATTGCACAACTTCTACTACCTTTCCAAATATTCGGGCGCTAAAAATCCTTAAAGTACAGGTATGGACATATGTGAGCCAGCAGCTGTTGAAAATTGAAAAGAACTTCTCCTGTCTACCTCACTTTGCCCCCCCTATTCTTGAAGATGCTGACAAGCTGGGTGCTAAAAGCCTCCACAATCTCAATAAAACAGCGTTTTTTTAAAATATGTGAACCAAAACAATAAGCATCAGCAGGTTACTTAATTTTGAAGGACTTAAAATTAACATGGGAACTTTCCAGAAAATAGTAAGTAACAATCAGAAATAGGACACTGACCAACGTCATATCCTCTCTCCCTCCTTTTTCCCCACCCCTCTCCAGCCAAGGGCATTGTAGCCAATTGCAATGACTTGTTTGCTGTATTGGGCTATGACTTGTTCATTGCATTAAATTCTTTCTCAAAGAATTAGTCAAATGTGGCTGAATGCATTTCTTGAAGAAACTGATGCACTTGCTAGAATATTTATCAGGGAACTCTTTAAAATGGCTTACATGCTGTGAAGTGTTAAAATCCATAGATTGCACTTCAATATTTAACAGTTTTCTAGTTTTGATCAGTCCCTCTACATCTTTGTAAGAAATTACCTTATCTGCTTTTGAGTACAAGAAAAGTTGAGGCCATCTTGAAGGCTCCACTTTCAAAGCATCATAGTGTGACAGGGAGATAAATTGCACTACTGGATAGAGCAGAACCCGAAAGAACACAATCAAGATGAAAGCAGAAATAGCAAAACACTTTACAAAACTGTTGACTGAAGAACCCAAAACTGCATTCAGAGCACGGACACCACCTTGTAAGTTCCTATTTCCAGGTGCACTATCAAAAATGGTCCCTACAACATTTAACTTTGCGAAGTAAGTTTCAGTTTGGTCGAACAGGAGCGCAACAATGTGGTGATATAGCATACTGCCAGCATTACTGAAAACATGGAACAAGATTGGATGCTCTTCTATGCCAATGTCAAACAGAAGATCTAAGAGTTTTCTTGCAGTGTAACGGAGATTTTTACTGAAGATTCCAGGGAAAAATATCTGGCGCCATGGAGAAATATATCTGAGAACTACGCAGCCCTGCAACAGAAGAAGTAAATATCTTTCAATACATGATATACAAAACATTCATTACAATTTCCAGGTGAATATGTTGTTTAACAAAGGAAAAGACAACAGTAACTTCTATAATAACCAAGCATTTTCAATATGTCAGAAACAAAGTGGAAACTGAATATCTATTAGTTTAAAATGCTACAAGGTTGAGCCTCTCAGATGCAGGTCCAGGGAGCAGGGGAAGGTGGAGATTGCAATCATGTAAATAGCTATTTTTTTTATTGTGGAATACAATTCCTTATTATAAGTAGCCTAACAAAATGCCATATCTTTCATAGTGTGGATGATTTTATTCAAGTGAGCTGCATCTTCAGAGTCATAGAATCAGAGTTATACAGCACAGAAATAGGTCCTTCAGCCCATCACGTCCACGTCGACCATTTTGCCCATCTACACTCATCCCATTTGCCCGCACTAGGTCTGTATCCTTTTATGCCTTGTTCATTTAAGTTTCTGTCTAAATGTCTCTTATTGTGGTGATCGTATCTGACTCCATCACCTCCTCTGGAAGCGAGTTCCAGATACCAACCATTGTAAAAAAAACTTTCCCCTCAAATCCTCTTTAAAGCTCCTTCTTCTCACCTTAACCTATGCCCAATTGTTTTTGATATGCCTATCATATGAAAAAGATCCTGACTATCTACCCTCTCTGTACCTCTTATAGTATTACATATCACTACCAGATCTCTCCTCAGCCTCCTTTGCTCCAGGGAAAACAAACCAGGCTTCTCCAATCTCTCTCCATAACTAGAGTCCTCTATTCCAGGCAACATCCTGGTGAATCTCCTCTGCACACTCTCTAGCACACCACATCTTCCTATTGTGTGGTGACTGGAACTGCATACAATACTCCAAGTGCAGTCTAACTTGTGCTTTGTAAAGTTGCAACATAACATACCAAATTGTATATTCTATGCCGTCACCTCTGAAGGCAAGCATGTCACATGCCTTCTTCTCCACAGTATCTACCCATGTTGCCACTTTCAGGGAACCATGGACTTGAACCCCAAGGTTCCTCTTTTCATCAACATTCTTTAGCGCCCAATTATCAGTTACTGCACATGTCCTACCCCTATCTGACTTCCAAAAATGCATCACTTTACACTTGTCAGGATTAAATTTCATCTGCCAACACTCCACCCAACTTTTCATCTGATTATATTCTTGTCCTTGGGCAACTTTCCTTGCTATCCACAATATCACCAACTTTTGTGTCATTACAAGCTTACTAATCATACCTCTGGCATTCACATACAAGTCATTAATACATACCACAAACAAGAAGAGTCTCAGCACTGATCCCTGTGCTACACCACTGATCACAAACTTGCAATCAGAAAGGCATCTTCCCACTACTACACTCTGCCATCACCAAGCCAATTTTGGATCCATTTAGCGAGCTCACCTTGAATTCTATGTGCCTTAACCTTTTGGGCCAACCTACCATTTGGAATCTTGTCAAATGCCTTCCTAAAGTCCATATGGACAATGTCTATTGCCCTGCCTTCATCATCATAATAGAAGGGGAGCCAGTGGTTAGTAACAAGCCTTTCCGACCTTCCAATCTGCTGGGAAAACAAACCAGAGAAACAAGCTCCAAATAGCAGACTGGGACGGTGCAGAACTAGATTAGAAGCCAAGATGCAAAAGGTCAGCTTTTGTCTTAAGAAGATCTTCTGAAAAAAAGCCATCAGCCATATGTGGGGAGAAACATATGGATTATATGAAATATTACATTTTGAGGAGAGTTGTGATCAAGTAGATAAAAAAAAACAAGCAGGACTCTAAGAACATACGCACGAGAAGCAGGAGTAGGCCATTTGGCCCTTTGAGCCTGCCTGCTGTTCCTTTCATCAAGGTCTTTGGCTGATTTTCTATGTCACTGCCATTTTCCTGCACTCCTCCCATATCCCTTGATTTCCTTAATATGCAGAAATCTACCAGTCTCTGTTTTGAATGAATTCAATGACTGAGCCTTCACAGTCCTTCAGTGTAAAGAATTCCATAGACTCACCCACCCTCTCTATGAAGAAATATCTCATCATCTCAGTCCCAGATTGCCTACCTTTTATTCTAAGACAGTGACTTCTCATTTTAGACCTCAGTCAGGAGAAACATGCTCCCTGCAAGAATTTTTGTAGGGTTCCATAACATCCGATCTTTCCTTGTGAAAAAAAGAACACCATCTCTGGAACCAGTCCGGTGACTCTTTGCTGCACCTCTTCTATAAAAAGTATATCCTCTTTAAGAAAAGAAGACCAAAACCGTACACTATACTCCAGCTCTAGTCTCACCAAACCCATATAGAGTTGCAGTAAGACACCTTCACTCCTGTACACATAATATCTTGTAATAAAGATCGACATACCATTTGCCTTCCTAATTGCTTGCTGCACTGACTGATTGGATTTCAGTGATTTGTATCAATAAATATCTGGTTCTCTTAGAGCAATTTTGCGATTCAATCTCTCAGCATTAAGAAAGATCTATTTTTGTGTTTTGTGTACCAAAATGGATAACTTCACATTTTTCCACATTATATTGCAACTGCCATGTTTTTGTCTACTCAGTCAGCTTGTCTGTAACTCCATGTGCATCATCCGCCCCACTCAGAATTACATCTAGTTTTGTGTCATCAAGAAAACTTGGAGATACGACATTTGGCTAACCACAATACGTTTGAACAACTGCATTCCATGAAACTAAACACAAAATAAACCATTGTTTTTGTGTGGGATCATTTCCAGGGTAGGTAACTAATTCTACACTCCCAATAGCCCTAATTATATCTCTGCTTGATATTTCTCTATTTTTTCCCCTCGAAGGATATAATGACATTTGCTTCAATACTCCCTATGACAAACATTTTATGCACCTATAATTGTCCTAGAATTTTTTTTTTGTGAACGACTGTCTTACTGAGAAATAAACATTAATGATTCTCTTCCATTTACATGACTAGTTTTCCATTCCTGGAACCATCCTGGTGATTCTAACTTAAAAGGACCTTAGGAATCTACCTTAAATAATCAAGTTCTTCAAATTACAGAGCAGGAACAATACTGAAGGATAGAATAATCCTTTTTTGTTAAGAACAGTTGTAATTTGGGATTGAACTCCCTTCAAAATAATACTATAATTATATTCTAGCAAGAAATAATCCACTCACAATAGCGTAGTAAAATTAGAAAAAATTAAAATGAAAACTTCAATGCAATACCCTATGTTACCGAATCGTGTGCTGTTAGGATCAACTGGGCACAAATTATACCTCATACTATTAGCAAGGAACCATAATAAGTGTTTCCATTGACTGTTAATCTCTAGAAACAATGAACAAAATTTTGGTCAGGAGTAAGAGTGAACAATGTTAAATTCTTAATACTTTAATAATTTCAATTAATAAATTGAACTGCCTTCTTCCAAATATTGAAAATGTTATACCAGCACACAAAATCAGTAAAGATATCTTAATTCCCTAAAATAGAGTAAATAAGGAGAGAGAGGTTATTTTCTAGTGGCTGTAACCAGAGGACAAATTTAATTTAATTGGACAAAGAAACAGTGGCAACATTTTGTGAAAACTTTAGTCAGTGAGGATGTGAATGATATACTCCATTCCTCTTTCCTATATTCCTAAAAAGGAAACTGCTGCAGATGCTGGAACTTGAAATAAAAACAGAAAAAGTTGCAAACATTCAACTGGTTAGGTAATGATTGTGATGAGTGAAAAACAGGGTTAACACTCCATGTTGATAACCACGCATCTAACCAGTAATCAGAAGATTAGCCCTACATTTCGCTCTTCACAGATCTTGCCTGTTCGTTAGGTATTTCTGTTTTGTTTAAAATGTCAACAGCCTTTATGGGAAAGGGAAAGATCCATCGTTCTCTCTTACCTTGGGGATTCTAATGTCTTAATTAGCTTTTAAAATGTGCACACATACAACCTGAAAAGCTTAAAAGATGTCATGCTAACTATATATGTATCTTGAACAAGTTTGAGAAACCATATTCCACAACACCAACCTGATTTTTGTAGATATAGCTGTATTTTGCTAAATGTTTGTCTTGGCAGCCAGCCCAACCCAACAGAATTATCACAGGGTCTTCTTTAAGGTCTAAAATACACAAAATTATATTTGCACTTTTCAATATTACAATTTTTTTCAGATTGTTAAAAATGGGCTGATACAGAACATTTAAGAATGATCAGTTGGTTAAAATATTCTCTTTGCATTTCAAGGATTCAGATTTCAGTTGAACTCAAACTGTTATTGGAAGGAAACTCTGTCCTGGTGAATGCAGGTCTGAAAGATTCGCTTGTATACTCTACATAACATTGTGCAAAGCAATCCATAATTCATTTCAAAAGGGTGGAAATTAATGGAGAGAGAGACTAATGAGAGTTTATTTTAAAAACTGGATTGTGTTCAAATACAGCACATGCTCAAAAATTATTTGACTTTTCTGCTCGGCCAGATCCTATTTTTACTAACTATCCTATTACAAGGTGGACTGGTAAGAAATACAAAAAGGGCAACATCTGCAGGAAATGGGTTGCTCATCTGACAAGAAAATTTAGCAAAAATTACAAGGCAAATTTTTCTGCCTCCGGACTTGCTTAAGATCTATTACATTGCTACTATGGAAAAATCAACGACCTGAAACGTAAACTTAACAGAAGCAGTTAGTTGAGTATTTCCAGCATTTTCTGGATTTAATTCAGATTCTTTCTTTTTCAATCTTTTTATAGTTTTCAAATTAATACAGATTGATATATAGCATCAATATTTATACATGTAATACCAAGAGATCAGGATAACAATCATAGCATATATAATCATAAAAACAATAAAATATGAAAAAAATCTGTAGATCCAACGATCTCTTAGTAAATGAATATAATATAAAAGAAAGGAAAGAAAAAGATTTATTATATAATTTAAAAAAAACCCAAATCAATAAAAAATTATAAACAATATAAACTAAACAAAAAAAACTTTTCAAAAGAAATACAAACAACAAAAAAGGGGAAAAAAAACTGGGCTAAAGTTTCTCAGTAGAAACAGAGCAATATTATGTTGTCAAGTCCGTTCCTCCAAATTGAAAAGTTATTGAAAGGGGATCTACATCATGTGAAAATATGAATAAATGGACTCCAAATATCTTCCAAATTTAAGCGAAGGATCAACAGTACCACTCCTAATTTTTTTCCAAGTTTAGACATGATATAGTTTGAGAAAACCATTGAAACGTAGTAGGGGGTATTGGGATCCCTTCCATTTACGCAAAATGGATCGTTCTGGCCATTAATGTAACAAAAGCAATCATACGGTTAGCAGAAGGAGATAAATGGCCAGACTCTATCCTTGGTAATCCAAAAATTCAGTGATAGGGTGAGGTTTTGTAAATCAACCTTCAATACGTTTGAAATAATGTTAACAATGTCTTTCCAATATCTTTCCAGAAGAGGACAGGACCAAACATCTATATGTCAAAGAAGCCACATTCGACTTTACATCTATCACATATAGGATTTATATGGTTATAGAAACGAGCTAACTTATCTTTGGACATATGGGTCCTGTGGACTACCGTAAACTGAATCAACGAGTGTCTGGCACACATTGAAGATGTATTGACTAATGAAGAATTTTCTTCCAAGTCTATAGGTATAGAATGTCTGGAGTTCACTTTCCCATTCATTCTTAATTTTGTCTAATGATGCTAGACGTATTTTCATAATTAAATCATAAATTATCGCTATCAAGCCCTTCTGATAAGGATTAAGACCTAAAATTTTTTCTGTAGTTTCAATTTTGTAAGGTGTCGGAAAAGAGGGTATAGTAGTTTTTTAAAAATTTCTAATCTGCAAATATCGAAAAAGTGTGATCTAGGCAAATTATATTTATTAGACAATTGTTCAAAAGATGGAAAAACAGTTATCACTAAATAGATCCCAAAAAACATACTATTCCCTTCCTTTTCCATATGGAAAAAGCTGAGTCAGCTCTAGATGATGGAAGAAAAAATTAGATTGAATGGGACTTGACAAATTAAATTTATGTCAATCCAAAAAATTTATGAAATTGAACCATATTCGTATTGTATGTTTAACAATTGGGTTAGTCGTATGTTTACTTAACTTGGTAAGTGCAAACGGGAGAGAAGCACCTAAAATAGAAACTAATGAAAAGTCAGGAACTGATTGTTGCTCAAGGCATACCCATTTGGGGCATTGAATTACATCAGAATCTTGTATCCAAAAAATTAAATATCTAATATTAATTGCCCAATAGTATAATCTAAAGTTAGGCAAGGCCAAACCACCATCCTTTTTTAATTTTTGTAAATATTTCTTACTTAACTTGGGTTTTTATTCTGCCAAATATATGAACGAATTTTAGAATCAATTGTGTCAAAAAAAGATTTCGGGACAAAAATTGGAATCGCTTGAAATAAATATAAAAATTTTGGTAAAATATTCATCTTAATCGCATTAATTTGGCCTACCAATGATAAAGACAGTGGAGACCACTTAGTAAATAATTGTTTAACATGGTCAATTAAAGGCAATAGATTAGCTTTAAATAAGTCCTTATGTTTCTTGGTAATTTTAACACCTAAATACATAAAATAGTTACCAATCTAAAAGGTAATTGGCTATAAATTGGGGTTCGCATATTCAATGGAAAAAGTTCCCTCTTATTAAGATTTAATCTATAGCCAGAGAAAACACTAAACTGATCTAGTAGTGATAGTACTGCGGGGATAGATTCATCCGGATTAGAAATATAAAGTAACAGGTCATCGGCGTAGAGAGATATCTTATGAATCATCTGTCCGCGAGTAATGCCACATACATTTGAAGAGTCCCGAAGTGCAATAGCCAAGGGTTCTAAAGCAATATCAAATAATAAAGGGCTTAACGGGCAACCTTGTCTAGTACCTCGAAAAAGCCTAAACAAAGGAGATCTTTGATTATTATTAAGTATTGAAGCCATAGGTATATAATAAATAATCTTAATCGCAGATATAAATTTAGGGCTAAAATTAAATTTTTGAAGTGTAGTGAATAGATATTCCCATTCGACTCTGTCAAACGCCTTTTCAGCATCTAGTGAAACAACACATTCTGGAATTTGGGTTGAAGGAGTATATATAATATTCATTAATCTCCTGATATTAAAATGTAAATAACGATTCTGAATAAATCCTGTCTGGTCTTCAGAGATAATTTGTTGGAGAACCTTTTCCAGTCTGAAGGCCAATATTTTGGAAAATATTTTTGAATCTACATTTAATAAAGAAATAGGTCTATAAGATGCACAATCAGTGGGATCTTTATCCTTTTTAGGAATTAAAGAAATAGTTGTTTCATAGAAAGATTGTGGTAGTTTACCCACTGATAGGGCATCTTTAAAAATTTTGGCTAACCAGGGAACAAGAATATCAGAAAAGGATTTTAAAAATTCAGCTGTATATCCGTCAGGGCCAGGTGCTTTACCCGAGTTCATTGAAAATATTACTTTCTTTATTTCTTCCTCCGAAATGGGAGCATCTAATGTAGAACGTTCATTTAAAGATAGTTGGGGAATCTTCAGATCTCTTAAAAATTCATACATTGATGTAGGATCCTCAGGGGATTCTGATTGGTATAAAGAAGAATAAAATTCTTGAAAGGATTTGTTGATTTGAACAGGATCTATCGTGTAAGTACCATCTGGTTTACAAATTTTATTAATCTGACGTTTAGATAAAGTAGCTTTCAATTCGTTGGCCAATAATTTACCGGATTTGTCACCATGTATATAAAATTGACTTTTGTTTTTAAGTAGTAGATTTTCAATTGAAGATGTTAATAATAAACTATGTTGTAATTGGAGTTCTGTTCTCTTTTTAAAAAGCTCTAGATTCGGAGTATCAGAATATTTTTTATCGATTTCTTTAATCTTGTCAACCAATATATGTATTTCATTATTAGTTCGTTTCTTCAAGCCAGCGGAATATGAAATAATTTGACCACGGATATATGCTTTAAAAGTATCCCATATTATCCCACTGGAAATTTCTTCAGTAAAATTAGTTAAAAAGAAAAATGAAATCTGTTCTTTGATAAATTGGATGAAATCTGAGTCTTGTAATAGAGAAGGATTAAATTGCCATTGTCTGACATCAAAGGATACATCGGGTAATTTAATTGATAAAATTAATGGTGCATGATCAGAGATGGCAATTGCATCGTATTTACAGTCCATAGTAGGTGGAGCTAATCTAGCATCAATTAAAAAAAAAATCAATCCTCGAGTAGTTATGGTTAACATGAGAAAAGAATGAAAATTCTTTATCATCTGGATGTAGAAATCTCCAAGCATCTAAAATTCCAGATTCAACTAAAAAGGAATTAATAAAGACAGCGGATTTGTTTGGAAGTGCAGGATTTGATACAGATCTATCCATGGAAGGGTTTAGACAACAGTTAAAATCTCCACCCATAATCAAAGTGTATTCAGTTAAATTAGGAAAAAATGCAAATAGATGTTTAAAAAATTCAGGGTGATCTACATTGGGAATTCAGATTTCTAATATGTGTTTCAGTGCCGACATGGAAACTTTTTCAATTTAGTTTGACTCCTTTGAGTTGGTTCAAGAACTGAATGGTTGAAGGGAAGTAGCTATTCTTGAACCTAGTGGTGTGGGACTTCAGGCTTCTGTACCCCCTGCCTGATGGTAGCTGTGAGAAGATGGCATGGCCCAGATGGTGGGAATCTTTGATGATAGATGTTGCTTTCCTGAGGCAGCGCCTCATGTAGATACTACCGATTGTGGGGAGGGATGTGCCCATGATGTACTGGGCTGAATCCACTATTCTCTGCAGCTTCTTACATTCCAGTGCGTTTGAATTGCTGTACCAGACCATGATGCAACCAGTCAGGATACTTTCAACAGTACATCTGTAGAAGTTTGTTAAGAGTTTTGGGGACATGCTGAACCTCCTTAACCTTCTAAGAAATTAGAGACGCTGGTGCACCTTCCTTGTGATTGCATCTATGTGCTGAGCTCAGGACAGATCATCCAATATGTTAATGCCCAGGAATTTAAAGTTGCCAACCCTCTCCACCACAATATTACACAATTACAGAATGTCACACAAATAGACCTCCCTCAACATCTCAACACCTCCCTCTGCAACTGGATCCCTGACTTTCTAACAAACAGACCACAATCAGTGAGGATAGGCAGCAATATCTCTGGCACGATTATTCTCAACACTGGTGCCCCACAAGGCTGCGTCCTCAGCGCTCTACTCTACTCCCTATACATTCATGGCTGTGTGACCAGATTCTGCTTTAACTCCATCTACAAGTTTGCAGATGATACCACCCTTGTAGGCCATATCTCAAACTGCGATGAGTTGGAGTACAGGAAGGAGATAGAGAGCTTAGTGCAATGGTGTCATGACAACAACCTTTCCCTCAATGTCAACAAAAGAGCTGGTCATTGACTTCAGGAAAGGGGGCGGTGTACATGCACCTGTCTACATCAATGGTGCCGAGGTCAAGAGGGTTCACAGCTTCAAGTTCCTGGGAGTGAACATCACCAACAGCCTGTGCTGCTCAAATCACGTAGAAGCCACGGCCAAGAAAGCTCACCAGCACCTCTACTTCCTCAGGAGGCTAAAGAAATTTGGTTTGTCCCCTTTGACTCTCACCAACTTTTACAGATGCATTATCTGGATGTATCACGGCTTGGTACGGCAACTGCTCTGCGCAGGACCGCAAGAAACTGCAGAGAGTTCTGGACACAGCCCAGCGCATTACAGACACCAGCCTCCCCTCCTTGGACTCTGTCTTTACCTCTCGCTGTCTTGGTGAAGCAGACAGCATAATCAAAGGCCCCACCCACCCAGGACATTCTCTCTTCTCCCCTCTTCCATCGGGTAGAAGATACAGGAGCCTGAAGGCACGTACCACCAGACTTAAGGACAGCTTCTACCCCACTGTGATAAGACTATTGAATGGTTCGCTTATACAATGAGATGGACTATGACCTCACGATCTACCTTGTTGTGACCTCGCACCTTATTGCACTGCATTTTCTCTGTAGCTGTGACACTTTGTACTATTATTGTTTTTACCTGTACTACATCAATGCTCTGTACTAACTCAATGTAACTGCACTGTGTAATGAATTGACCTGTACGATCGGTCTGTAAGACAAGCTTTTCACTGTACCTCGGTACAAGTGACAATAATAAACCAATACCAATAAAATAACTCTACGCAGGTAGTGCAGGGAAATAGCCTTGAGGTCGAAGATAAGCTATGATATTCTATCTAGCGGGCCAGGCTAAAGGCCCAAATAGCGCACTCCTGCTGTTCGTAGTGTCCTTCTGTATCGATCATCTAGCTCGCTGTTTTACAGCTATTTCTCTGTATCCGCAGGTCGCCGCATGATGAGATTACCTTGCAAAAAAGATCAACAGTGAATCGGAAGGCAGCCTGGATTACCTGAATCGGAGGGATCAGGAAAGACGATGGTGTACTCTAGCTCCGAGTCGCTCATGGTCAAGCGGGAGGCCTGAAATGTCACTGTTAGTTCCGATTACTTCCACACGCCGTTTATTACTTCCTTAGCAACAACTTTAAACAGGTTCGTCGGCTCATCGTGTCGCCGCAGAGTCCCGCCTCCCTTCGAAGCTGATTGGGTCATTCGAGCACAGCCCTCTGCTGTCCTGCAGCAATTGGCTCATGGAAGTGCCTCTCCGTCTCCTTTCATGGTGGGCTGCACTGTTGCCTATCAACAGAATTGGTGAAAAATCAAATAAATGCCTTTTATTAAAATAGTCAACCTCTGAATCAGGTAATCGTGTTCTCAAAACAATAACGGTTGCTTAAGCTCGAGGACGCCGCTAACTAATGTTTATTAGTCCTGGGAGTTAGGCTGTCTGAGTTGTTTCAGCATTTTCTTTGTATTATGTTTATTAGTCCTTGTTTTCAGTGTTAAAGTGGGTATATAAAGACATATGACAGAGGAATTCAAACGAGATAACTGACAGTAAATAATTTTACATAATGCGTTTTTTTTACATAAAGGCGTTCACTGGGCCAGGGGGAATGATAATTGCAAACATATCCAAACATAACTCAGTGACCCTCCAGTAGCGTCGTTTGTGAATATCTTGTTTCAGAAAGATTGGAGTGAGAAAGGGGGAGGGATAAGAAGTGCATCAGGCCGTGAAGGCGGATTGGGGCCGTCTGTTGTTCTCAGCATTTGCTGCTCTTTCACGCTCCAAACAAGAAATTTTAATTCTTTCTGCCTAGCTCTTTACATGTTCATTTTTCTTTCCTCTTCTATTGTCCATAAATAAAGATGTTGTCTTTGCTGATTCTATGTACGTACCAGTGGCACTGAGATAATATAGCAGGGAGAATTACCGAGCTCCAGGTCCGGAATGGCCATATCGCAGTTCTGGCAAATACTAGCTAGGACAGTACACTCAACGGTTGGTAGATTGGTCTTCGTGAAAACTAATTAAAACAGCAAATGTAATCATTGTCACGATCAGATAAGATTTCTTTATTAGTCACATGTACATCAAAACACACAGTGAAATGCATCTTTTGCGTAGAGTGTTCTGGGGGCAGCCCACAAGTGTCGCTATGCTTCTGGCGCCAACATAGCATGCCCACAACTCCCTAACCTGTAGGTCTTTGGAATGTGGGAGGAAACCGGAGCACCCGGAGGAAACCCACGCAGACACAGGGAGAATGTACAAACTCCTTACAGACGGCGGCCAGAATGGAACCCGGGTCGCTGGTGCTGTAATAGTGTTACGCTAATTGCTACGCTACCTTGCCTGCAAATACTCTATCCAGTCTTGGGTTTTTTTCCCTCTGTTTTGCATGTGTTATTTGGGAGGTTGCTTGTTGTTGAATCAGGTCAAGCTTTGTCTTTCAATGACTTCAACTTGAGCCGGGGGTGGGGCTCCAGGGCCAATTTCTTCTTAGTCCTGGTCTGATGTACTGTCACTGCAGAGTTCCTAGGTTCTGCCTATGAGCAGAAACATTACTTTTGTCTCTTTTTTAAACTACAATTTTTTGAGTGTGTACCTGCGAATTTAAAATGCTTTTATTTTCCAGCTGCTGAGACATTTGTAATACTTAGAAAATGGCTTCATCAAAAGAGCAAGTTGAAATTTCCAAATTTATGGGTTTTCTACAGGACTGGGACCATGGCTCCAAAGCTACCCGGCAACATATACTGAATGACTTTATAAATACGAGTAGAGGTAAAACAAGTCCAGAGCTGGAATTACAGTTTGCTCAAGGAGCTAGTTTGTTTCTCACTAGGTTGACAGCATGGCTCAGAATAACGTATCCTTTCCTTTAAATTGAGTTTTGATAACTATCTTGTCAAGTTGTCAGGGAATATTTCATTGCTAACATTTACTTGTTTGGGCATTAATCAAAAGAAAGAGTCTTCATATTTTTATTCCATATTTTAATGTTTTTTGATATAGCCTCTGTGGATAAAAACTGGCATAAAGTTACCAGACACAGCACATCACTTCCCGAAAGTTAGCACAAGCATATTTAATAGATTTCCAGCAGAAACAAAAGAAAATATTAGGAATTCATGCTGTTTTTTTTTAAACACTGGCCTGGCCTCAACTGGAGTGTTGTGTTCAATTTCTGGTTGCCACATTACAGAAAAGGTGTGAGAGAGGGTCCTGAAAAGATTTACAAGGGTGGTTCCTGAGATGAGGGACTACAGTTGACAGGATAGATTAGTGAGGCTGAGGTTGTTTTCCTTAGAAGAGAAAGCTAAGGGGAGATCTGCTACAAGTATATAAAATTATGAGGTGTCTGGACAGAGCGGATAGTAGGAGATGGTTCCTTTTGGTTTCATGGTTGAGGACAAGAAGTCATTGGTATAGATTATAAGAATTAACAGTGACACAGGGAAAAATATTTTACGCAGTATGTGAATGGATTCTGGAATGCACTGCCTGGAGATGTGGTGGAGGGATGTTCCACTGTGGCTTTCGAGAAGGAACTGGATAAATATATGGTGGTGAAAAATTTGCAATGCTACAGAGAAAGGGCTGGGTGTGGAACTAAGGACTTGCTCTGATAGAGTGCCAACATGGACACAAGGGCGGAATAACCTCCTTCTTTGCTGTAACCATTCTATAATTCAATGATTGATAGGGCTATAGTGGAAGAGCAGAGATATCATTATGATTGTAAAGTTCTTTCAAAGTGCGAAAAAGGGAACAACGGACTGCTCCTGTGCTGTATAATTCTGTAATAATCAGATAGATTGTGGGCAAGTAAGGATGGATGGCCATAAATTGTCAAAGCATTGGGCTTTGAAGGAGATTGCTAAAGGAAGTGGTGAGGTAATGTGGTTTGGGCTGTGACTTCTTGAACATTGAGCCAAATCAACAGAATGAATGACTGAATGCTGGGACGGAAGGGAAGGAAAAGAATTGCACAAGAGGAACTTGAATTCTTATAGGACTGTAAATGATTACAGAAATATGATGAGGCCAGTAAAAGGAACCTGAATTCAAGGATGAGGTATTTAAATTTGGGGCCTTTGGACGAGGCATCAAGATGACATGGCATCGGAAGGTTGCTTATGAAATTTGATTGCAATGTCAGTATGCCTTGAATTAGGGAATATTAGTGGAATGTAGGGAAATTCTAGAATTTATGATGGTGACAGAAACTGAGGAGAATGTGACCCAACTTGGTGTAGGTTTTCAAATACAAAATCCATTGGTACTGTGTTCTCTCTCTGCCTTGTTCTCTCTTTTCCACATCGGATTTTTTTGTCTTTCTAGAATCTTAGAATTGTACAACATGGAAAAAGGCCATTTAGCCCAACTCATCCACTCTGACGAGAGGGCATCCTTCCACATTAACCCCATCACCCAGCATTCTATGCCTGAGCAATTCAAGTGTTCATCTAGACACTTCTTAAATGTTCTCAGCAATCCAGTTTCAACCACTCGCTCAGGCAGTGCATTCCAGGTATTTGCCACTCTCTGGATGAATAAGCTCCCCCTCATATCCCATCTGAATCTCCCTTCCTTCACCCTAAACCTATATCCTCTAGTTTTATCTGCCTCTGATATAGGGACAGTTTTTCCTGTAGTCTACCCTGTCTATACCCATCACAATTTTATATACCTGAGCCGTGTCCCTTCTTAATCTCCTCTGCTCCAGGGAGAAAAGACCCAGATTCTCCAGGGTCTCCTTATAACTGAATTGCTCCATCCCAGGCAACATTCTTGTTTATCTCCTCTGCACTCTCCCCAGTTCTATCGCATCCTTCCTATATCTTAGTGTTCAGAACTGCATGCAGCATTCCAGTTGGGAAGGTTTTATAAAGTTGGAGCATAATCTCCCTTCTCCTGATACCCCTACTAACGAAGGCCAGCAGCCTGTCTTGGTCCAACCACGTAGACGCCAAGGCCAAGAAAGCTCACCAGCACCTCTACTTCCTCAGGAAGCTAAAGAAATTTGGCATGTCCCCTTTGACACTCACCAATTTTTATCGATGCACCATAGAAAGCATCCTATCTGGATGCATCACGGCTTGGTACAGCAACTGCTCTGCCCAGGACTGCAAGAAACTGCAGAGAGTTGTGGACACAGCCCAACACATCACGGAAAGCAGCCTCCCCCCCATGGACTCTGTCTATACCTCTCGCTGCCTTGGTGAAGCAGCCAACATAAGCAAAGACCCCACCCATCCAGGTCATTCTCTCTTCTCTCCTCTCCCATTGGGCAGAAGATGCAGGAGCACATACCACCAGGCTCAAGGACAGCTTGTATCAAATGGTGATAAGACTATTGAACAGTTCCCTTATACGATGAGATGGACTCTTGACCTCACAATCTACCTTGTTTGACCTTGCAACTTATTGTTACCTGCAATGCACTTCCTTGTAGCTGTGACACTTTACCCTGTGCTACCTCAATGCACTCTGTACTAACTCAATGTATCTGCACTGTGTAATGAATTGATCTGTACAAACAGTATGCAAGACAAGTTTTCATTGTACCTTGGTACAAGTGACAATAATAAACTAATACCAATACCATATGCCTTCTTAACCACCTTATTTACCTGTGTTGCCACTTTCAAGGATCTATGGACTTGTACTCTGAGTCATTTGGTTCCTCAATACACTCTAGGACCCTAACATTCATGGTGTATATCCTAGCCTCATTAGTGCTCCCAAAATAGATCACCTCACCAATTGTCTGGATTAAACTTGATCTGCTATTTTTCATCCCATTTCACCAAAACACCATATCTCTCTGCAGCCTAAGACTTACCTTCCATGAACAACTCTGCCTATCTTCACATCACCTGTGAAGTTATTGCTCTTGCCCTCACATCTGCATCCAAGTCATTCAGATATATTACAAATAACAAAGGTCCCAGCACTGATCCTTCTGGGATACCACTAGTCACGGGCATCCATATGCATAATTGCAATCTCTTTTTTTCTGCATTCCAATTTTCCCATAGCATTGTCATTTTTTTAATATTTAGAATACTTTAACCTTGAGCCACAGGCTTATGCAATGGAAAGTGGGAAGAATCTGGTCAGGCATTGGAACTGTGAGAAGTAGTTATCATGAGAGATGCATCTACCTATCACTTTCCCATTTTTGTTCTTTTGCTTTCCCTCCCAGTTTGTGTTGGGAAGGCTTGAGTACATAAATCAGAATGTCTATATCTGTATGTTATATCGTTCATGATTCTGTTATTTAAAGTGGGAATAGTTATGTTTAGTTATGGTTTTAATTTATAGAATGTAGCTAAGATAATTTTGTAATATACGTTAAGTATTATTTATATATTTACTGTAAATTGGAAGCAATATCCTGCATGCCATAAAGTTATGTTCTTAACTTTAAATAGTTACATGGTTGGTACCTGTGTAACTGAGCAATTACAAGCCATTGGTATATTTTATCAGCAGCAAGTGGGTAAGTTTTAAGTTAATTGTGGCAATATAAAAACTAGTTATGTGAATAGTTTAAATTTTATTTAATTGCTGCTCTGAGTAGTTGCCTTGTATGGAGAAGAAATAGACCCACAGTTCAAGGACCCTGAAGTCTATCTTGAGCTGCTGCTTGGTAGTAGGAAGTTCCATTACACAGTTTCTCCACATTTACAGAAAGGTGCATTCCAAGCTTCTGCATGCAAGTGCAACTTCTGAGAATTCAGCAAAATTATTAATTGAATTTGTAGCTTCCAATGTCTTGGTACCACACCTTCAAAATTTTTCTAATTCTTGTACAATTGAACAATAATTATTGTAATTCTTAATATAGATTGTCAATATTAAGATAATTCTATCTACTTTCATTGTTAAATAATAACATATCTTTGTCATTCCAAAGCAGAATACTGCAGATGCTTGAAATCTAAAATTCTGGAAATATTCAACAGGTCAGCCAGCATCTGTAGAGGGAGAAGTAGTTAACGTGTCAATTTAATGACGTTTCATAAGAACTGGGATAAGTTAGAAATGAAGTCATATTTAAGCAATTGAAAGTTTTTGTAGAGGAATGATGGAACAGCAGAGAGAACAAACGGGAAGGTCTGAGGATATATTGAATGACACAAATGATGGTGACAGTGCTGAAATAGTACAGTGAAGCAGTGTCTGGAAGAGCTACAAATAGGACCTGATAAATGAGACCTGAAATATCAGAAGAGGAGAGGGAGGGGAAAATAACAATGCTGGAAGTGTGAAATACAAGACTGGAAAGACTGATCATCTGAAACATTTGAATTCAATGTTGACTCTAAACTCCTATGCTGGTCAGAGGATATTGTGCTGTTCCTTGAGCTTACACTAAACTTGTTAGAATAGTGTGGGAGCCCAAAGACAGAGAGGCTAGTGTAGGAGTGGATGGAGAATTAAAGTAACAGACAGCTGAGAGCACAGGGTCAACCTCGCAGATGGAATGGTGATGCTCCCAAAGTGGCTACTCAATCTGCCTTTAACTTCATCAATTGTAGAGTAACTTACTAAATTTGAAGTATAACAAGTAAGTTACTGCTTGACCTGAATAGAGTGTTTGTTTCTAGGAAGGAAGCTGCCATTAATGTGGATACATAAGGTGTTGTGAGAAGGGAATTAGGGACCAGAACATTGTGGATAGAACAGATTGCAGGGGAAAGGAAGATGTATTTGATAATAACATCACATTGGAGGTATCAGAAATTACGGGGAAGATCTTTTGAATGTGGAGACTGGTAGGACAGTTGGTAAGGATAGAGGGAATGCTCAATCTTGGTGGGAGAGGGGAAGATGAGAACAAAATGCGAGGTGGAACAGAGAGCCCTGTTAACGACAGTGAGTGGGGGATAGACATTCACCATGGAAGGAGATGAAGCCATGGAAACAAGCTTTGGTAACTACCTTCTCAAAAGCAGGAAGGGAAGCAGAAACCAATGAAGATAAACAAAGTAAGAGAGACAAATGGAAATCTCATCACAGGGAGGAGCAGAGTATCTTCAAGGTGGGCATTCCTGGAAGAGAAGTAGTATTGAATTAAACAATTATCTAAAAGCAAAATGCAGAGATGCTACAAGTCTGGAATAAAAACTGAATATGCCAGAATTTTAATTCTGCATCCCACTCCCACTTTGATGTCTCACCTTTGGCCTCACACACTGTTCCAATGAAGTTGAACCTAATTCAAGGAATAGCATCTCAGCTTCCATCTTGGCATATTGTAGCCTTCCAGATTTAACAATGAATTCAACAATTTCATCTAATCAGCTCTTCTAATCTGGTAACTTGTATTTCAGTATTCACTTTCTTTTTCTCTCTTGGGATTTCAGATTTCATTTGACATGTCCTGTTTACATCTCTAACCAGACATACTTTACTGCTGTCACTCAGCCAGCAACGCCACTTGGTCATTCTAACTTTCCACAGAATCTTTGACCTTCCCTCTTGTTTGCTCTCCCTTCCCACTTCCTCTGCAAGTTAATACTTTTTTCATTTCTAACTTATCTGATGAAAGATGATGCTGCTGCCTCACAGCTCCAGTGATCACAGTTTGATCTGGTGCTGACTGTGTGGAATGCGTACATTCTCTCTGTGACTGTGTTCCAGTTTTCAGACAATATCCTAATGATGAGTTGGTTGGTAGATTAATTGGATGGTGTAAATTAACCCTTGTGCATGCAGGTAGTGGGATAATCAGGGGAGAGCTAATGGCATACAAGAGAGAATGAGTTGCAGGGAAATCAGTGAGTTTGATTGGAGTGCTCTGAGGGCTGACGTGGACTTGATGAGCTTAATGGTCACCTTCTGTATCATAAGACATTGTAAAAAGAAATATGAAAGGACATCGACTTGAAATGTTACCCATTTCCTCTCTCCATAGATGCCACCAGATCTATTGAGTATTTCTTGTATTTTCTGCTTTGAAATCTTTGTCATTACAATTGGGAGTTTGTAGGTTAATTGGCCTAAATTACGCCTAGTGTAAATGGTTGATAGACTCTGAGGGGGGTTGATGGGTAAGTGGAGAGAATAAAATGGGATCAGTTTAAATGGATGCTTCTCGGCTGGCGAGGACTCAGTGTTCTGATGGGTCTATTTTCCAGCTGTGTGATTAGATGACTTTCTGGCTTCATGACTTTACCATTTTATCCTGAAATTTAGCACACCTAGTAAAGTTTTAAAGAGGACAATCTTTTCTATTCAAAATGAAATTCAAAAAAATCTGAAAGAGAGGGGAAAAAAAACTTGTAGGGATCTGGGAAAAGAGGGGAGTGGAATTAACCAGATTACTCTTAGCAGACTTGATAATTTGACAGGCTTCATTTTGTGTTTAACTGTTATATAATTCTATTATATAATTATATGCAGATCATTCCATATAGTGATACGCTCTCTGAAAAACCATGCCACTACAAGTTTTCTCAAATCCATGTTTTGAATTGATCTGAAGACACGAGACTCCTTCCAATCCACCTCTGGTCATCCCATTTTTGTTTCCTTTTCCATGCCCCCCTCCAGCCTCACCCTTTTGTGCCCCCTCCCCATCCTGGTTCCACCCACCCACTTTATCCACTGGATCCCCTCCTCCATCTGGTTCCATCTGCCCATATCTCCCTTGAATGGTTTCCATCTTCACCTTCCTTACACATCAGATTACAGCACTTGCAGCCTTTGTATCCCCGGTTATCTGGTCTCTGCCTCACTCTCCCCCTTTTCTCTTTATACCAGCTTCCTTCCCTCTCCATTCTCATTCCTGATGCAGGGTCTCAACCTGAAATGTCAATAATTCCTTTCCTTCCACAGATGCCGTTTGACCCGCCGAGTTCCTCCAGCACTTTGTTCTCTGCCTTTGAATAAGTCTGTTCATTTTTGGATTGGGTAGATAATATGATTATATTCACTGCAGCCTATGGAACAAATTTCTGTTACATGAGTGCTTGTTACTCATTTTCTTTTGCTATTTACATATATCTTTTTGAATATTATCTGAAAAATGGATAAGGCAATTATGCCATGTTTAACAATCTTAACTTTTAATTCTATTTCAGTCATCGATATCTGGTAGAAGTTTTAGAAGTTGGTGGCCTTTTGACATTTCTGGAGATTCTGAAACTAAAACAATTGCAAGAAGATGCCAAACAAGAAGCATTAAAATTGCTTCAAATTATTGCAAATGCTGGACGAAAGTACAAAGAATTAATCTGTGAAAGCTATGGTAATTTCATTTAAACTGACACCGATTCTTCTGTTTCTGGCCGCATCTGTTCACATGATCACATGTAGTAGGACAACAGTTCATTAACAGTTCGATTCTATTCTCAATATGTAATGTATTTTCTTGGGGATTGGAATGATTTTCAGCTACTAATAGCTATTGAAAGGTCAATGATATTTTCCAGAGAAATAAAGGACTGCAGATGCTGGAATCTAGATGAAAAATACTATGATGCTGGAGGAACTCAGCAGGCCAAGCAGCATCGGTGGAGAAAAGCAGGCGGTCAACGCTTCGGCTCAGGACCTGTCATCAGAACTGAAGATAGGAAAGGGGAAGCCCAATATAAAGGAGGGAAAAGCAGAGCAGTGATAGGTGGACAAAAGGGGGGAGGCGGGGTGGGCACAAGGTGGTGATAGATAGTGATAGGTAAGAAATAGTGATAGGCAGGTGCGGGGGAGGAGGGGTGAGCAGATCCACCGGGGGATTGGTCAAGGGTAAGGAGGAAGAAAAGGAGGTAGAAAAAAGAGAGGGAGGCTAAGAAAGGGAAGAAAAGAAGAGGCATGGTTTGGGTGTGGGTTTGGGGGGGGGGGAGTGGTGTGGGGATTACTTAATGTGGGAGAATTCAACGTTCGTGCCATTAGGCTGCAAGGTTCCAAGACAGAAAATGAGGTGCTGTTCCTCCAGTTTGCTCTTGGAATTCTCCTGGCAGTGGAGGAGGGCGAGGACTGACATATCTGTAATAGTGTGAGGGGGGGAGTTGAAATGACCAGCAACAGGGAGATGCAGGTCGCAGTTATGGACAGAGCGCAGATGTTCTGTGAAATGGTCATCTAGTCTGCATTTGGTCTCACCAATGTAGAGGAGGCCACACTTGGAGCACTGAACGCAGTAGATGATATTAAGGGAGGTGCAGGTGAATCTCTGTCTCACCTGAAAGGACTGTTTGGGTCCCTGGATGGAGGTGGTGTAGGGGCAGGTGTTGCACCTGTGGCGGGGGCAGTGGAAAGTTCCCAGGGTGGGAGCGGGATGGGTGGGGTGGTGGGGCTGGGGAGGAGTGAACTAGGGAGTCATGGAGACAATGGTCCCTGTGAAAGGCAGAAAGGAGTGGGCAGGGGAAGATATGCTTGGTAGTGGGGTCCCATTGGAGAAGGCGGAAGTGGTGGAGAATGATGTGTTGGATACGTAGGCTGGTAGGATGAAATATGAGGACAAGGGGAATCCTATCCCTATTGGGTCTGGGAGGGGTGGGGAGAGAGCGGAGGTGCAGGGAATGGCAGAGATATGGGTGCGAGCTCTCTCAACCGCAGTCGGGGGGAAGCCCCGGTTAGAAAATTAGTTGGACATCTCGGATGTCCCAGAGTGGAAAGCCTCATCATGGGAGCAGATGCAGCGCAGGCGGAGATATTGAGAAAAAGGGGTTGCATCCTTACAAGAGACAGAGACTTTTTTTTAATACCCCCCCCCCTTTTCTCCTTACCTTTGACCCATCCCCCATTGGATCTGCTCTCCCCTCCTCACCCTACACCTGCCTATCACTATCTCTTACCTGCATCTACCTAGCACCACCTTGTGCCCACCCCGCCTCCCCTCTTTTGTCCACCTATCACTGCTCTCCTTTTCCTTCCTTTATATTGGGCTTCCCCTTTTCCTATCTTCACTCCTGAAGAAGGGTCCTGACCGAAACGTCGACTGCCTGGCTTTCTCCATGGATGCTGCCTGGCCTGCTGAGTTCCTCCAGCATTATAGTATTTTGCATCAATGCTAGTTTCCGGTTGAGTAGAATATGAGGATAAAAGGTAAACAATGGAAATTAACAAAATGAAACAATGAGGCCTCACCTGTGACATCTAGTCCATTTGCAGGCCATGTTGTTGAAGCTGTGCTTAAGTGCTCCTATTATATTACAGAAAGACTTGGAGTTAATTTTCAGGGACTTAAAGAAGATTGTGCATAATTTGCACATAGTGTCCCAATGTCCTTTACAACTCGGGCCGCATTGGGTTCAAATTACATCCTGCAGGCGTTCCAAGTACCCCGAGGGTAGGATGCCGGCACTTAATGTTCTTTAGTTGTTTGGGCAATCAGTGTATTAACCTAAAGCCATCTCTGTCCTGCACAGTTCTATACAATCAATTTAGAGAACAATGGTATATTTCAAAATGATGTATACTGGATTAGGTAGTTACTAATTTGAATAGAAAATAAAGTTTAACATCTTTAAGTCATTAAAGAGTTACATTTCTCCTGTAGGAACTTTTGTGGTTTAGTTGAAAGTGTCAAAGATTCAATCAAAGGTCATACTGATAAGAAGGGATTAGATGACATGGAATAATTTTCACTCAATTGATGAATGGTAGAATCATCTCTACATTTATTAATGGGCAGCAAATCCTAAGAATAAATGGATGCTCTTCAAAACAAATCGGCCTTTGGGGACTCTTGGAGTGATTAAAGTAGCTTTTTCACAAAGTATGAAAAACTGAATGAATTGAATTATATGGGCCCCCACTATATGATTAAGGGCAATTACTGAATAGGTCATCCATAGAGGAGTGAAGTGAGGTGGGGAAAATCAGTATTAATTATCCATGCGGTGTTGGAATCGCATACTTCCTATCAACAGCAAGCAGATATCAAGAGAAGACAGTTTATTTTTGTTTGCCATTTTCTGTCCTTCTGCAATAGCGTGATTGAATGGCAAAATGGTCCATTATGGCATGGCCTCGCCTGTACAAATACAGCTCATTGCATCTTGCAATAATGGTGGCAATAAATAATAATTTGGCATTATCTTCTAAACTTTTTAAAGGTGGTGAGAAACATTGCAGAATGTTTAGCAAACTCGAAATTGGAAAAGACCCAAGAACAGGCTCAGATCTTGTTAGAACAATTAGCCCAAGGCAATCCAAAAGTATCAACTGCAAGTTTACAAAGGATTAATCGCATTATTGCCCTGTGCCTCCCCTAAAGTTCAACAAATGGCCCTTCAGGCATTGAGGACTCTACAGGTGAGAAAAAATAATAGTTATTATTTGGGATGTTACGAATAATAGGAACAGAAAATGAGTACTCTTTTCACCCAGGGTATCTCAAATTGTCTTGATTTAATGTTAGGTTAGTCAGTATACCTTGAGATTCTTTAATTTGTTAATTCTTTTTCCTCTTGTTTCGAATTTTTTTTACTGCTTTTTTTTTGTTGTTCCTCTGCCGTTGTAGTTATTTGCATCCATGAGAATTGTCGTGGCTATTAGCCAGAAGGGGAGTTACGTATCCTACCCTTGGTCTCAGTGTGATATGAGATCCAGAATAAAATTGAATAACAGCTAATTTTTATTGTTTCTGTAAAATTGTGTTTGTATAAACCAGAAATTTTCCTATTTATACACAACTGATTTCCATATATAGAGCTTCAGGTCTTATCTATTAGTTATAATACAAAATAAGCCATTGCCAAAGAGATGACTAGAAGTAGTGAAAATAAATGACACATTTCACCCATCATGTCTGCACAAGCAAGAAAGAAACTACCTAGCCAATTACTTTTGAAGTGTAATCGCTGTTGTAATTCTATCTTCCAGCAGTTAGGTTTTCAGTCTTGCAATTCACGGTTCTTCCAAATATAATGACAGCTTTTGCTTCCACCACCCATTCAGACAGTGAATTCCTGATTTATACCCCCCTCTGTGTGAAAACATTTTCCTCATCTCCCCACTAATCTCACCAGTTAACTTAAATTGCAGGCTCCCTGGTTTTTGTCTCTTTTGCTAAGGGAAATAGATCCTTCCTATTTATTCCATCTAGGCCCCTTACTTTTATACACCTCAATTAGCCTCCTCTCAGCCTCCTCACTTCCAAATAGAGTAATCTCAGCCTATCAGATCTGTCCTTGTAGCTAAAATCTGCAGTCCTGGCAATAAACTCTTGAATCTCCTCTCTGCCATCCCTAGCACAATTACAATTTTCCTGTAACGTGGTGAATTGTACACAGTACTCAAGTTGTAGTTGAAGTGGTTTGCCTCCCTGTCCTCCTATTTTTGTGCCTCAACCTATTATAGGAAAGCATCTTGTATGCCTTTTTAACTATTTCATTGTCTTAAAAAATGTGGCAGTCACCAACAGAAATCTAAGAATAACTCTCTATTCACAAAGTCTTGTCAAATGTCATTATTTGATTTAAATAGAGATACAAGAGAGACTGCAGATGTTGGAAATCTGGAGCAACACATACAAAATGCTGGAGGAACTCAACAAGTCAGGCAGCATCTATAGAGGGAAATGAACAATCGATGTTTCAGGCTGAGACCCCTCATCAGGACTGGGAAGAAAGAGGCCAGAATAAAACAGTGGGGGGAGGGGGAGGAGCATGAATGCGTGGATGAAAGTTGAAACCTGGTGAGGGGGGAAGGTAGGTGGGGTGGGGTGGGGTGGGGGTGGGGGGAAGTGGGAATGATGTGAGAAGCTGGGAGGTGATAGGTGGAAGAGGCAAAGGGTTGAACAAGATGGAGTCTGATAGGAGAGGACAGTAAACCATGGAATAAAGGGAAGGAGGTGGGGAACCAGAGGGAGAAAGGTCCTGGGTGATAGGCAGGGGAAGGGAAAGAGAAGGGGTAAAGGGGCCAGAGGGATAAGGGAAAACCAAAAGGTGGGTGGAAGGGGGGAAAAACGGTATTGGTATTGGTTTATTATTGTCACTTGTACCGAGGTACAGTGAAAAGCTTGTCTTACAAACCGATCGTACAGGTCCATTCATTACACAGTGCAGTTACATTGAGTTAGTACAGAACATTGATGTAATACAGGTAAAAACAATAACAGTACAGAGTAAAGTGTCACAGCTACGGAGAAAGTGCAGTGCAATAAGGTGCAAGGTCACAACAAGGTAGATCGTGAGGTCATAGTCCATCTCATTGTATAAGGGAACCATTCAATAGTTTTATCACAGTGGGGTAGAAGCTGTCCTTAAGTTCTGGTGGTACGTGCCCTCAGGCTCCTGTATCTCCTACCCGATGGAAGAGGAGTGAAGAGAGAATGTGCTGGGTGGGTGGGGTCTTTGATTATGCTGGCTGCTACACCAAGACAACGAGAGGTAAAGACAGAGTCCAAGGAGGGGAGGCTGGTGTCCGTGATGCGCTGGGCTGTGTCCACAACTCTCTGCAGCTTCTTGCGGTCTTGGGCAGAGCAGTTGCCGTACCAAGCCGTGATACATCCAGATAGGATGCTTTCTATGGTGCATCGGTAAAAGTTGGTGAGAGTCAAAGGGGACAAACCAAATTTCTGTAGCCTCCTGAGGAAGTAGAGGCGCTGGTGAGCTTTCTTGGCCATGGCATCTATGTGATTTGAGCAGCACAGGCTGTTGGTGATGTTCACTCCCAGGAACTTGAAGCTGTGAACCCTCTCGACCTCAGCACCATTGATGTAGACGGGTGCATGTACACTGCCCCCTTTCCTGAAGTCAATGACCAGCTCTTTTGTTTTGTTGACATTGAAGGAAAAGTTGTTGTCATGACACCATTGCACTAAGCTCTCTGTCTCCTTCCTGTACTCCAACTCATTGTAGTTTGAGATACGGCCTACAACGGTGGTATCATCTGCAAACTTGTAGATGGAGTTAGAGTAGAATCTGGCCACACAGTCGTAAGTGTATAGGGAGTAGAGTAGAGGGCTGAGGACGCAGCCTTGTGGGGCACCAGTGTTGAGAATAATCGTGCCGGAGGTATTGCTGCCTATCCTTACTGATTGCGGTCTGTTTGTTAGAAAGTCAAGGATCCAGTTACAGAGGAAGGTGTTGAGTCCTAGGTCTTGGAGTTTGGTGACAAGCTTGCTTGGAATTATTGTATTGAAGGCAGAGCTGTAGTCAATAAACAATAGTCTAACGTATGTGTCTTTACTGTCCAGATGCTTCAGAGCTGAGTGTAGTGCCGGGGAGATGGCATCCGCTGTAGACCTGTTTCGCCAATAGGTGAATTGCAATGGGTCCAGGTTGTCTGGTAGGCCGGAGTTGATGCGTGCCATGACCAACCTCTCAAAGCACTTCATGATGGTGGATGTCAGAGCCACTGATCGGTAGTCATTGAGGCATGTTACCTTGCTTTTCTTTGGTACCAGGATGATAGTGGTCTTCTTAAAACAGGAGGGAATCTGAGATTGAAGCAGGGAGAGGTTGAATATGTCCGCAAATACCTCTGCCAGCTGATCAGCACAAGATCTGAGCACACAGCCCGGGACACCATCTGGGCCAGGTGTTTTCCTCGGGGAGTGGTTACCAGAAGTTAGAGAAATCGATGTTGATACATCAGATTGGAGACTACTAAGGTGGAATATGAGGTGTTGTTCCTCTAATCCACGCTTAGCCTCAGCCTGGCAGTAGAGGAGTCAGTGTGGGAATGGGAAGTGGAATTAAAACAGCTGGCCACCGGGAGATCCTGGCTATTCTGGCAAGTGGAGCAAAGGTGCTTAACAAAGTGATCATTTCCCTCCATAGATGCTCCCTGACCTGCTGAGTTCCTCCAGCATTTTGTGTGTGTTGTCATTATTTTGATTGTTTTTTTTCCTCAAAATTTTCTGACTAAGTGTGTTATCTTGTCATTCATCCTTGTTTTGATAATGTAGAAACAGTGGCTCACAGTGAAAGAGAAAAATTGTTGTGGTTGCTTGCGCTAAATGTGTGAATGAATATTGACCATCTGTTGTGCCCAATTTTGTAAATTCCAATCCACTGGATATGAAAAATCGAGTACGGCCAATGTTATTACTCTTGACGCCTTTAAGTGATAGTAAGCAAACACAAATTTCTCTCCTGTGAAATTTGTCTATGCACTGGTTAGGATAAAAGTAGTAAGTTCTTGTTCATTTGATTATAGAATCGAAGTTTGCTTCATCTTAGGTAGTGCCTTTGGATGAAAAATGATGAAGAGGAAGCATATCAGAGCAACGAAAGGTTCGGGGAAGGAAAATGAAAGGCTGAACAAAAGGCAGTTACATAGTGCCTTTTACATACCTTTCAGAGTGATTTTTTTTACAGCGAGTGAAGGGTTTTTGAAGTGCAGTCACTGTTGTAGGCTAGGCAGCTGATTTGCAGACATCAAAGTTCTGTTCTATTCCTTTAAACTGTTCTCAATTAAGGATCATGTGTATTTGATAATTTTCTTAGGCCTACACATGAAAGTAGCTTAGTTATTGCCAATCTTTAGCTTGGTTCAGAAACCTTTGTTAAGGTTTGTTAAGAACATAAGAAATGGAAACCGGAGTAGGCCATTAAGCCACTCGTGCCTGTTCTGCCATTCAGTAAGATCAGGCACCACTTTCCTGCACTAACGTCTATCTCTTGATTCCCTTAATATCTGAAAATCCATCAGCCTCTGTCTTGAGTATACTCAATGACTGAGGATCCTCTTGTTAGAGAATTCCAAAGACTCAGTACCTTTGGAATGAAGAAATTTCATCTCATCTCTGTCTTGAATGGCTGTTCCATCATTTGAGACTACAACCCTATTTCTAGACACCCCAGCCAGAGTGGGTTTGGCCTGTCAAACCCCATAAGAATTTTGTACATCCAAATGATATCATCTCTTATTCTAAACTCAGGAATAGGCTATTCTTTCTTTTACAAATATATCCTTCTTACGTCGGAAGGCAAGACAATATTCCAGATGTGGTCACATTAGGGTCCTGTATAATGGTTTCTACTTTTGTACTAAAATGCTCTTGTAGTAAAGACCAACAAATCATTGCCAACCTAATTGCCTGATGAACCAGCATGTCAAGTTTAAGTGATTTCTGTACAAGGTCTGTCTAAACAGCACCCTTCAATCTAAACCATTTCAAAATACTCTACCTTCCTACTTTTCTTTCAAAACAAAAGTATGACCTCATATTTTTCTACATTATATTCCATTTCCAATTATTCTTGCCTATTAAGTTAACCTACCTTTACCTCCCTGAAGCCTCTCTGCATCTTTTTCACAGCCTATATTTCCACCCAGTTCTCTGTTAGAAGTGGATAAATTTCACTGATCCCCTCATTCACATTATTGATGTTGATTCATAGAACATAGAACATAACAGCACAGTACAGGCCCTTCGGCCCACAATGTTGTGCCAACATTTTATCCTGCTCTAAGATCTATCTAACCCTTCCCTCCCACATAGCCCTCCATTTTTCCAATACTCATGTGGCTATCTAAGAGTCTCTTAAGTCCCTAATGTATCTGCTTCCACCACCTCTGCCGGTAGTGCATTCCACACACCCACCACTCTCTGTGTAAAAAAAAAACTTGCCTGTGACATCTCCCCTATATCTTCCTCTAATCACCTTAAAATTACTCCCCCTCGTATGAACCATTTTTGCACGGGGAAAAAGTCTCTGACTGTCCACTTGATCTATGCCTCTCATCATCTTGTACATCTTCTGAATAGCTACATGGCACCACACTGGTCACAGTCTCCAAAACAAATATAACATGTTTATTCCAGCTTTCTTTTTCCTGTCTATTTTTCATTCTACATCCACACCAGTATTATACACCTAATATTGTGTGCTCTCTGTTTAATAATTTCTTGTGTGGCATTTTATTGAAGGCTTTCTGAAAGTTCAAATATACTGCAACAGCTGATCTTCCTTATCTATTCAGCTAGTTGCAACCTTAAAAAAAACTCTAATAGATTTGTCATGTATGATTTCCATTTCATGTTGACTTAGGCCAATCATTATTATTTTTGAAGTGCCCTGTTGCCACATCCTTAAAAAATAAATTACATCTTTTTTTCCTACAGCTGATGTTTGGCTATTTGGTTTATAGTTCCTTGTTTTCTCTCTCCACTACTCTGAAGTACTAGCGCTGCATTTACATTCTTTTGGTTTGTGGAATCGTTCTAGAATACATGGAATTTTGGAAGGTGCATCTGCTATCTCCTTAGTCACCTCTTTTAAAACCTTGGTTCAGGTCTAGGGGATTTGTCAATTTTCAATTCCACTAACATTTCCATTACATTTTCAAAAAAAACAAACTAATGCTAATTTCTTTCATTTTCTCATTTTCTCTACACATATTTTTCTCTACTGTTTTCAAGATTTTTTTTTGCCCTCTGTGAAGGTAGATACAAAATATGTGTTCAATTTCTCTATAATTTTCTTATTCCCCAATACAATTCAAATTCACCAGTCTCTAGGTGATATGAAACGCCAATAATCCATTAATGGGGATAAAAAATATACATTTATTTTCCTGCTTGGATTTTGATCCTATGACCTCTCATACCAGTTATTTTGAATATCTAGGTTCATTTGAAAGACCAGTAGTAAGTTGATCACAAGTTTGCTAATAAAATGCCTTCCAATTATTCAACAGTGCTTAGCGAGGGCCTACCATCTGTCTCTCAGGAGAGAGAATGGCATCTTCTATCTAACCAAACTTGCTGCTTAATTACAGCCATCGCTTTCTCATATTCGTGTTGTCTGTGAATTTGTGGGATTCTTCTACTAACATTACAGAGCTTGTTTCGTCAGAGCTCTGTTAACTCTTTTACTAGTGCTATCGAGCCTTTTCAATTTACAATGCTCCAATAAGTCCCACAGTCTACAAAAGGATAGCACCCCAGGGAGCCACACGAATGGCATCGGTGCTGTGTTTTTTTATATAAAAAGGTAACACTAATGATTGATCTGTACACGAATGTAAAGGTTTTCACAGTTTTATTGTATATAGTTTGTTTTTTATGATGAATAAAGTTTATTTTGGAATAAAAGAGTCTACAAAAGGATAGTAGTCATGTTAAGGGAAAAAGATGTTGGTTAAGGGAAAGACATTGATTAGGTTATCGGAAGTGTCCTTTTGTTTCTGTTTGAGGAATACCATCTGAGAGGTTGGATGGAACTTCCAATAGTGCAAAACTACCAAGGTATCTAACTTGCTTTATAATGGTTTAAAAAAAAACACAAAGAAAGTCACTTCAAATGTCTGTACTGTAGTGCCATGTGACCAGCTACTAAGCACTTATTGGAGAAGGCTGCATTCTGGCATTTTGCACGAAGGGTTAATGGAGAACCTTGGCACAAATATTTTATAAAATAAATAAAACTGTATTAACCTTGTATCTTAACTATATGTTACTATTTGTGTTCTTGTTCAGAGTGTTGTGAAGATGGTGCATCCTTGTATTGTTGAACCTCTTTTGGACATACTGAGATCCATACATTATGAAGTGCAATATGAAGGTAAAATACTATTGATCTGAGAAAAGAATAATTGGGTAAATAACTGAGTGGGTTACCAGTTGAACTCATGTTTTTTTTATTTCTTTAGTTTCATCCAGAATCTGCTGTTTAAGTGCTTCAAAAAATGCAAAGCTGAAAAAAGTGATTTTGCATTTCATTAGATCAAGAAAGTTTTCATTTGCTAAAATGGGTAAAACAGAAAATCCAGAAATTCAAGTCAAATATTACTATAAATACTTAACCCATAAAATAATAAATATCACACTCACATTCCCTCTATAAAGGGCTTAAAACTTGAACTGACAATATGCCATCTGCACTTGTCAATGACATGCATGATACGTATACATTTAACTCTTCTTGTCTAGTGATGTTGACCGGCTACCCAAAGCCATCCTGATATTATGAGGCCTTGTTATATGTCAGGTCAATGTAAGCTGTCAGGATGGGTCAGAACAGAAATCCATAAATCCATGAAGCAGCTGGACACAAAACCTGACATGTCCTTAGGCTAAGCCAAATGCCAAACCTATGAAGGACTTTTAATGCTTGGAAAATTTCAAAAATTTTTGAAGACAAAATCAATGCAACAATAAAAAAAAGCTGCAAATAAACAATTATATACAATGAGTTTAAAAATACATAAATTAGCTATTACTTTCTTGTATCCCCACCAATCCTCTCATTGAAATGGATGAATGCTCCAAGCCGAACCTGGTGCTGTTTCAGCAAGCAGATACTCCAGCACAAGTCTGGCGGAATTAAAGTTCACTCTCTACTGTAGGGCACCAGAGTGCAGTTGGCAAAACACCCTATAAGGAGTGGTCATCACATTCTAAATCTCGGTAGAATCAAGACCTTGGTGGCACTCATGCTGAGAATGTTGGCAGTTCAGCATGGAACTGCCAGTATTTTCTAGCATTCCAGTCTACGTCTTTGGAACAGGAGCTTACTTATTACCCTGTGAAACATGCATTAGTTTCAACAGTACAAGCATAAGTATAGAAATGTGCAACTAGTTGAGCGAGAGGCACCTTGGAGGTGAAATTTGTTTAGTCCTTTTTTTGGCTTATTAATGCTTTTGAAATGCATTTGCTCTCCAAAGTGGGCTTTGGGGAGGGAATCAGGAATTAGATACAACAGCTCTACACACATTTTAGTAGCACAGTCCAAATTAATGGGTGAGAAATGGAGAGCTTCCCCATCAGATCAAGGCTGCTCAGTCTCCTCTGTTTTGTTTGTGTGTTGAATTAAGCCTTTTGCTGAATCCATCAGGAAGGCCACAGACATAGACAGTTGGCGATGCCAGGCAATGGAGCACTCAGGCAAAGCCTTTCCTGCCATGGATGACGTCACTGTCTTCTACTCCGGGCCACTGTCGGTCCACTAATTAATCAGCATTTGCGACCAGCTTGAACAAGCCTCGTGGGCAGAATCTGGTCATCAGGTTTAAGATTCTCTCGACCTTGCTGTACGTACACAGGGTGAGCCATATCCTGTTCGTGGCATTGTAGCAGTCACCTGTGTCTCTTCTGTTTTATCTGGACAGCTAGAATGGATTGCATTTGTCAGATTGTGATATAGAGTTGTCCAGACAAAGGGGGGGAGAAAAACTTACCCAACATGCTTGCCCAACAACTTACCCAAACTTACCTACAGTAAACAGATTTTACTGAATATTACAGGCCTGATGCAGGGTCTGAATTCAAAGTGTCAGCTTGCACCTTTTGCCTCCACAAATGTTACTTGACCCACAGAGTTCTTCAAGCATTCTGTTTTTTGTTCCAGATTCCAGCATCTGCTGCCTCTTTTGTCCTGAATATTACTTGAGCAGTATGACATCAGATGAATGGCAAGAGTAAGACATCAGCCTGCAAAATTATCTATTTCCCCTTTGATTTTGCAATACTAAAATAAGGAAAAAAAGGCCCATTATTATTCAAGCTGTCTCAAGAATTCAGAATATAATCCATGCACCTTTTAAATTGTACTGAAAGAAATAGTTGTTTTGTCAATGTTGAGGGATGTATTCAATTTTTGCTATGCAATATAAAACCTGGAGCCATTTAATCTTATCCGCAAATGAATTTCGCTGCACTTTTTCTCGATTTTATGAGGCCTGCTGCTGTGCGTGTATGGCTCCAAAGCTTCTGGTTTTTAACTTGTGAAATGCTGCATGTTATCACGGTTTTTTAATCTTTGAGATACTGTTGCCAGAGATGAATGAGAATTAAGGATTAAAAACAAAGAAAAAAAACCATATTACCCCACTGTCACAGATCAACAAAACATTAAAATATTTTATTGTGCTGTAATAATCTCTGTTCTTTAGTAATTGAATTCATCAAGCTACTCCTGAATTATAAAGTACGACAAGCTTTGCTTGAAGGATTAGTTGCACGTCTAACTCCATCAATGGACAACATAAAGAATCGACCAAAAATTCTTTATGGTAAGAAAGAAAAAAATAAAATGCCTTAGTGTAATTCTAAAGTATCAAATCATATCTAAACAAAAGTTAATCAATTTTATTTGTTCCATTTGTCACTTAGTACTGGAATAAGTGGCATTGCACCCGATGGAACCTTATGGGTTAGCATGAGATAAAACTGATGTGAGGCAAAGGCTACTGTATTCACTCAAAAAGCTTGCAAGATTATTGTCATGGCACAGCATGAAAAGCATATTTTGTTTAGTTGTAGGACATTCCAGTTTAAGTGTCCCTGTGTTATGGATTTTTATCGTTCAAATAGTCTTCTTTAGCACTTTAAAAGTCCATTGTAGCATTTCAAAACTGCAGCAGTACAATTTGCAGTTTGTGATGCATGTTTGATTTTGTTAGTAATACTCTTTCCAGTTCTGAGTTATGCATACGTTGCCATTGTCCCTAGGCCAAATCTTGAACCTATTCCAGTTGAAATGAGATGTTTAACTAGTTCTCCATTTCCCATGATGAGTTGTATGAAATTAACTCTGATCCATCGTTCCAGTAAATAGTTAAACATAAATCAACAACTTTGTTTTACCTCCTACCCACAATTTCTCCGAATTCTGCGAACATCCTGCCATAGGCCATTTCCTATAAATTTTCTATTCTTGAGCACTCTTAATGCAGCCCACACAATATCAACCTCTGTCCGCCTTCAGTATCAACTAGCCTGTCCTCTTCAATACACAATTCAACATATTCTTGCCATCATCTTCTTCCTTCAGTTAGGTAAATTATCTTATTCATGCCTTCAGCAAGAACACATAACTCATAGTGAATCAAGAAGTGACTAAGATTCCTGACCCAGGATGCTGGGGAACCTAAGACTGTGCTGAACTTTTCAAACAAACTGTAAACTGGAAAGGAAATGCTGAAGTACTTGTTAACACAAACACAAGCTTCTCTTCTGGACTCCTGCAATATAACAATGTCACCAAAGTTATAAGTCATTACATAGAAAGCAAGATGCAGCAAAATCTGCCCTTAACAGGCATTTGTAAGTGTAAATGTCAGGAGGAATACTTATTAGCAACTTTAAACTGCTGATAAACTCAAACTTTTGTCCATGTAGGTAAGTTTCTTGTGCTAATGGTTGGACATCAAACATTCCTCTATTGGACAAACAAGGTGGAGATGGTATAATCAAAAGAGGAGGTAGCATTGATCAAATTTATCACAGGTGTGATTTTTGGATTATAAGTAAAGAGGGCACAGAGAGAGGGGAAACTTGCAGATAGCTGTTGACAGATCATGCTGAGTGGTGGCCACGGTGACTTCTGTCTAAAATCACCTAGAATTAAAGATTAAATAATATTTGGAGTTAAAGGGTAGCCTGCAAGGGAACTGCAAACAGAATTGACCACCAAAGAAGGAGATTCCAGGTGTTACAGTTAGAGGTTAAAGTGCAGAATACACAGATCCTATTAGATTAGAACAGTTTAGAGTATTTTTTTATATCATACCTTTAATAATCTTATGTGACGTCTTGTGTCATTGTTGGTGTTTAGTTGGGTTTTTAATAAACTTTTTGAAAGAAGTGTGTGACATGTTGTTCTGTGAGCCGTAACTAATTTTCCCCACACAGACAGGTTCAAGCCAAACTCGGAGGATAACTGTAGACTTTGATTCCTCTCT
The DNA here is from genome assembly GCF_009764475.1 of Pristis pectinata. Taxonomy (NCBI): domain Eukaryota; kingdom Metazoa; phylum Chordata; class Chondrichthyes; order Rhinopristiformes; family Pristidae; genus Pristis; species Pristis pectinata. The sequence goes on along the minus strand of NC_067407.1, from coordinate 30,474,402 downwards.
AAACTTTCTAATCACCAAATTACTTTTTCCTTTCGCAAGTTCATCCAAACAAAAAACAGTATTGCCTCTTCTATCCTAATGGCTCTAATCTTAGGTCTTTCACCTGAGCTCATTGTTCAATCTTATGTTCACACTTTCACATTTGGAGTAGCTAAGGTTTATAAATGGTGGAGTTTGGCTAGGATAGCACTGCACTCGTCAATTTAAGATGGCAGAAGTATGGATGAGAGATTCACCAACAGATCTGGTGAAGCATGGGTGGAAATGTACAATATGATAAAAGGCAGAAGTGGGAAGATTTTGTGATGAAGAGGGAAAAAGATGTGGAGAGGTAGAGTTGAGTTCAATACATATGTGATGTTGCCAAGATGAAATGTGGGGTAGTGATAGATCCTAGTGGTACTTGAGTAGCAATGATTTGGGGGATAGAAAAAAAGTAATTACTTGACTGTGACTAGTATGAGGAGAACCAAACGATCAACCTAATTAATTGAATAATAGAGGCACTGGACAAGGGTGATATGGTCGACTGTCACCAAATTACTTGATGTATATTCTGAAGATAAGGTAAGATATCTTTATTAGTCACATGTACATCGAAACACACAGTGAAATACATCTTTTTGTGTAGTGTTCTGGGGGCAGCCGGCAAATGTCGCCACGCTTCCGGCACCAACATAGCATGCCCCACAACTTCCTAATCTGTACGTTTTTGGAATATGGGAGGAAACAGGAGCACCCAGAGAAAACCCACGCAGACATGGGGAGAACATACGGGGAGACTGTAGCATTGCTGAGAAGGACAAGGAGAAATAGTGCACCATGCTCACATTAGTAGGGAATGTAAACTGTGACTTTGACCAGTGCCATTTCAATGCTATGTTAAGGACAGAAATCCAATTGGAGAGATTTGCAGGAATAATCACCAAAACCACTCAACTGCAGATTGTATCATACAGGAAGTGTATCCAGCCAGTTTTGGATAGACATCTGCATGTTACAGCAGAATTCGCCAGGAACTCTGATGCATTCCTTGCCCAACCAAATAGTACTCAGGTGAATTATATTCCCCTACTAAGATCAACTAATACAATGCAAAGCAGATGTAAAATCTGGGATCTACCAGTCCTTATAGCTCTTTTTCTCGGCTTAGCCAGATGGCCTGTAATGTGCCGATGGCTGGCGCTAGTTGTAGAGAACTGTAGCTAGCTGCAGTGTATAACTCAGACATTTGATTTAGTGTAAGTTATAACTTAAGTGCATTTTATATATTAATATATATGTAATACTATTATTAAATAAATGCATCTAAATGTATCTAACAGTTTTGTTTTACATTTAGATGAACCCACATCAAACCTACAGAATCCTCACCATTGTATGTACAACAAGCTGCGGCAGCAAAAGTTATAGGGTAAATCATGTGATAACTTATTTTGTCTAAGACAAAATCCTGAAGTGGATCTCTGTATTTCCATTAACGTTACAGATTATTATTAACTGAACAACAACCTGAAAAACTAAGGAAAATTTAAGGGCATATCATGACCTCCTGTGGCCTTGTTCAGTGAATGGAAGTGATTATTTAATTACCTTGGGGGTCCTTAAACTATGTTGTAAGTAACATTTGAAATAAAATTCTGATTACAATTCTATGATTAGATTAAAACCTTACTTAGGACTTCAGAAATGTCAATTAATGAGAAATAAAATGGACAGCTCTTTTTCAAAAAGCTTTGAGATATCCAGTTAAACAATATTGCTATTAGGTCTTCCTATTCGAAATTTTTACAAAGTTTCAATTGTTAGTCTTGACATAGAGTTTTTTTCACAGGAAATAACTTATTAGACCAGATAAGTACACCATTAACTATCAACTGATGAAGAATACAAGGGCTGATTCTATGTTTTGCCATGGAGCAGGTTATACAAATAGTGCATCGTGAAAGTTAATGGCACGGTATATATTTGAATTAATTTCCGACAAGAAGCACAGTGGTAAATGGTCACATTACAAATTGGAGCACTGTAAGGGGAGATTAGTTTTACATTCAGTCTAGTTAACAAAGAAGTCAGTTACCCAAACAATAGCAGTTTTACTCAGATTTTTAACCATGCCTTCTCTCTTGGGACTCCCCATTTCACAGCAGCAGTTCCTTCTTATCAAACATAGCTATATTTGTTAATCAGAAGAAGTTGTAGAAAGGGGATATGGTTAAGTTTCCTGGCACTAAGATTCTTGTAGGAAACCTGTACGGAAAATGTCATCGAGTGCGGGAGGGGACCAAACTGGCAATAATTGGATAATAATTGATACAACTGTTAGTTTGAATGGGGTAGACAGGGAAAAACAGTACACAATTGCAGTAGGAAATGTTCTTTTAATGTTGCGGTTGAGCTACACTTTGTCTGTGTAGCTCTTTCTGTGATTTAGAATGCATGATCACAGTCACTAGAGTGTACTATTTCTCAGCATTGACATCAGGATGAGGACCTTTTTAAATTTATAATATTACCAGAATTTGTGACTGACTTTTCTTTCATTTCCCTTTGCCTTTCGCAGTATAATAATTAAAGAATCTACTGACATAGCTGAGGAACTGTTGCAGCTCCGAGTGGTACATCATCTCATGATTGCCATGGGGAACCTGGAATATGCTGACAGCCAAAAACAAGCTTGCTTGGCAGTGGAAGTAAGCATTTATGGGAATATATTTTCAAATCTGTACTGTAGTCAGAATGATTACCAGCAATTGCGAAATTCTGACAAGCAAGCCTAATGCTGGGCAAAGATAACTGCTACTGTTGTGAAATCAGTGGAGGTTTAGTGTAGAGGTGATCCCTTTTTCCAGTAATTATACAGTATTATGTTCCTAAGTGGTAAAACATGTTTTATTGGTTGCACAGTATTATTTGACCTTGCATTTGAAAAATTGTGGAAGTCAAAGGCTGCTAGTGTCCTTGCAGCAAGAGGAATTGACAGCAAAGACAAAAACAATACCTAGACTTAAGGAAACCAGTATATAACAGCATCATCCTAGCTTCCAGCAGACCATGAATTCAGACTCAAAATGGTCATCACTGAATTGCACATTTAAAGAATGGAAGCCATTATAGTTTATAAGTACATTTGAATTGCGCAGTGCCGCATGTGTGAAAAATCTATAACCTTAACAATCCTGGGATGGGTTAGCAATTTGAAAAATTTAATAGATAGTCAAAATCTTTTTTTCCCATGGTAGGGGTATCAAAACAAGAGGGCATAGATTTAAGGTGAGAGGAAGGAGTTTTGGGGATCTGAAGGGTAGGTTTTTTTACGCAGAGAGAGGTTGATATGACAGAATAAATGCGTGATACATTTTAGGATGGAGAGAACACTAGTGTCCTCCACACCATCCTGTCCAATTCAAAAAGCAATAAGTACTATCACATCGGCAACATTCAGTCAAAATACACAAGTATTTTTGTTGTATATTCTTACAACAAAAATACTTGTGTAAATAAATACAGCTATTAACTGACAGTATAATATCTTATTTACATAATACTGCCCCAAAGCAAAATTAATCTACAATTTTGCTTTAGGAAACACTTAGAAGCTACAACAGGTGAACAGGCAATTCAGCTCAATGTCTCCTTGTTATACTTTATTCTCATATGAGCAAATTAGCCTAATGCCATTTAACTATGATTGTTTCTGTATCCCTTCTAACCAATCTAATCTTGAATGTTGAATGTTAACTCTGTGTGCCTCAACCATTAACTATGAGAATGAATTTTGAAGTTACACAATTGAAGTAATTGATTCTTGGTTTCTGTTATAAATTGCTTAACCATAAAACTTCACTCTTCAATTAGAATCAAACTGCTTCCATTCACTCTGTCACATCCTTGCATAATTTTATACACCATCATATTGCTCGTGAATCTGCATTGTTCCAACAAATACTCTCAACTTCACGAAGTCTTCCTATTTATATTTGCTCATGCCAGACAGTAACCAAGTTAATCTACTTTATCACTTCACTAAAACCTGGATAGACTTGCTAATGTATGGAGTTCAATAATGCACCAAATACTCTCATTGAGGTGTTAAGGTTTTGTAGGTCTTCTCATCACCTCAGGACATAGCAAAGCATTTCATACCCATTGATGGTTCTAAACAATACAGAGAATGTGGCAGCCAATGTGCACAAAAAAGATGAGATAAGTGACAAAGTTGTACTCTTGACTGTGTTTTGTTAGCCAAAAATACTGTTTTTACTGTGTGAATTGTGCAATGGATCTTTTACTTCCATCTGAGGTGACAGACAGGATCTTGATTTAACAACCAAATACTGCAAATAAGTGTCAGCTTAGGTTCATCTTTATCTATTTGCTTTTATATTCTTTAACTCTTGACATCATCTAGAATTTTCCTAAATTATTTTTCATACCTTGAAGTAAGGTCCTGACTTCAGTTTTATTTATTATTTATGATATATCCCCAAAGACTTCCACAGCACTGAGTCTAATCCACTTAATCTATAAAAGTAAACTAATTGTCATTGAATTCCATCCTGTGCTTTATTCATTCTTTTCCTCCTTTCATAACCATCCAGTTGTAGCTTTTGATCTAAAGTGTTAGCTATTTTATGCTGTTACTGTATTGTCTATACATTTCACATTCTCCCTAGTTGTTCATACAAATCAACAATTTTAAAAAATGAATAGAATTAGTACCCCTGGGGGGCACTTCAAAAAATATTGCCCTTATTTTTGTCATTTTGTCTCTATTATCCATTTTTAATCCAGTTTATTATCCTCTTCCCAATTCTGCATTTGTTGACTTTCTCTCTGATAATGTCACATGGTATCTACATCAAGCATCACCAGTTTAGAAATAGAATCGGCTGGTTAGAACTAATTTTCTCTCCATCTTGGTACAGACAAAAATTCATTCTTAAAAGAGGCAATAGTAAGGTAACCGGCCAGTAACTATGGCTCAGCTTTTCTTTATAAAAATTATTTACAACATTAAACATTCTCTGGTCTTCTGGCAAATATTAATAGAATAGACCATTGAAATATGGATTTATAAGATTTATTCAATTTTTTTGGATTCACGGGGATATAGGCAGGCTAAATGAATGGGAAAGGAGATAACAGATAGGATATATGTGGAAAAATGCAACATCATCCATCTCAGTAGAAAGGCAGAGTATCTTCTAAATGATGAGAGACTGAAAAGTGTTGGTGTTTAGAGGGATCTGGGTGTCCTTATACACAAATCACTGAAAGTTAATGTGCAGGTAAAGCAAGCAATTTTGGGTTTTATTGTAAGAAAATCTGAGTACAAGAGTAAACATATCTTACTGCAATTGCATCTTATTGGCTACCTGCAATGCACTCCCCTGTAGCTGTGACAATTGACTCTCTATTCTGTTATTGTTTTTACCCTGTACTACAATGCACTGTGTAATGAATTGATCTGTATGAATGGTATGCAAGACAAGTTTTTCACTGTACCTTGGTAAAAGTGATGGTAATAAACCAATACCAATACCTTGGTGAAACTGCACTTTAAATATTGTGTATAGATTTGGTCTCCGTACCAAAAAAGGAAGGATGTACTTGGGACAGAGAGAGTGCAACTAAGATTCCCCAGTTTAATTCCTGTGATGGGATATTTGTTCTTTGAGGAGAGATTGAGCAGACTCAGCCTGTACTCTCTGAAGTTTGGAATGATAAGAGATGTTATCATTGAGAAGTACAAAGTTTTTATGGGGTTTGACAAGGTACAAAGAGGGGTGAAGTTTACCCTGGGTGGGATGTCTAAAATCAGTAATATCATTTTTCCAAATAAGGGTTTGGCTATTTAGGACAAAGATGAAAAGAAATTTCTTCATTCAGACGATAGTGCATTTTCAGTATTCTTTACATAAGAGTCCTCTGGAGGTTCAGCCCTTGAGCTTAGTTAGTACAATGATTGATGGATTTTTAGATATTTGGAGAATCAAGGAATATGTGCCTATACTTGAAAAAGGTATTGAAGTAAAAGATCAGCCATGATCTTATTGAATGTTAGAGCAGGTGCAAGTAGCTGAATGGCCTACTCCTATTTCTTGAATAAAGAATAAGAAAAAGAATATTGGAATTTCAAATGGAAGATTAGTTGATTGAAGGATGTTCTGAATTATAACTAATTTTGTTCCTCACCCATTCCAGTTACACAGTTCATTCTAACCTCAAAATGCGTCAGGAAATTCTAATGCAATTAACATGTGAAGTCACGAAAAAAGAAACTAACTGCAATCAGTAAAATCCCATAGAAAAAGAGTCACAACAAAGTGAATGCTCTTAAGAACATAGCAAACATAGAAATGTTTTATGACACATTTTATTTTGAAAAGAAGCATTTACAAATGCATGATCCTCCACTTGAAGCGTGACAGAGAGAACTTTCATTACATGGTTTTAAAAATAATTTCATAATGTTCATTATGTTTACAAAATAATGAGAAACTATACATCTCATTTTCAGTACCTGATTCATACATTTCCGGTTGTGGAAGAACATGTACGAAAAGCCATGGGAGAACCATTTTATGAATTGTATATGGTAATTCTTTAATCAACTTCATTATATTAGCATGACAGCAATAGTTGATTTTTTTGCCATCACCTTTCTATAGTTATACTTTTTAAAAAAATATATAAAAATTTACTGCTATCTAGTGAACAAATTGTTTCATAAATAGCAACTGCTTTCAAAGTCTCATTTGTAATACATATTCTGTTAACTACCCCTTAGCTTAACTATCTCTAAATTGGTGAATGGTCAGGGACAGGATGGCATGACTGCAGAAGATGCAAGTAGAGAGATCCAGAAGATAGTTCCGTAGGAGTCTCAGCCCTTACCCTTGTCAATAGGTAGAAGGTTCTTGCTGTTGGAAACACAGTTAAATAGCTGTGAGATGACATTTGATGAGGAGGAAATGTATACTGGTTTAACTCAGTTCTCCTATGAGGAATAATATGAGAAAAGAAGTTTGATAGTTTTGGCATATTTCTCACTCCAGATCAAATATTACTTCCTCTCCTTCCTTAAGGTTTCCCCAATCCCTTCAAAAGCCCCAGCTGTTGACCTTCAGTCCTCCTAATTGCCTGGGATCTTCTCCAAGAGTCCCTGGTTTTAGCCTGCTGCTGGGTTTCTTATGACCACCATTACCCATGATCCTTCTGTACTAGGCTGTGAATTAGATCAGTCCGCAGATGGGAATGGAACAAAAAGAGAGCAAGGTCTTACCATGAAATTTTGTAAGACCTCCATATCCCTTGTCATGCTGGGTTTTTCCGAATTTTAACCTTGCCTCCCCTTAAATATCAGATTTGGGACATGGAAACAAAACCCAACCTAACTAACAAAGTTACTCAGTGAAGAGTGGATTAAAGAATGAAGCCATATTGGAAAGAAAGAGAGAGATCAATTCAGTAATACAAAGAATTGAACTCTGCTGATAAATTGAGGCCACCTCATAAATAAAATTATCAACTATACCATATGCGATACCAATGTCCAGGGAGCACTGGAACTGGAATATTGACTGCCAGCAGTCAATATGTTGTTAGGTCATGGTTGCATTTTGGTGTTGTGTCTAGTGGAAATTTAGTTTTCAATTAATCTATATTCAATGCATAAAATGAAGCAACACACAAAATGCTGGAGGAACTCAGTGGGGCAGGCAGCATCTATGGAGGGAAATGGATAGTCGACGTTTTGGGCCAAGACTCTTCCTCAGGACTGGAAAGAGGGGAGGTAACCAGTATAAAAGGATGGGGGGAGGGGTTGGAGCGAGAGCTGGTGGGTGATTGGCAAATCCAGGTGAGGGGGGGGAAGAGAGGCAGGTGGTTTGGGCAGGGGGGGAAGTGGAATGATGTAAGAAGCTGGGAGGTGATAGGTAGAAGTAACAAAGGGCTGAAGAAGATGGAATCTGATAGGAGAGGACAGTGGACCATTGAATAAAGGGAAGGAGAAGAGGGGAGAGAGGGGAACCAGAGAGAAGAATGTGTGGGTGATGGGCAGATCAAGAGGGTGGGGGAAGGGAAAGAGATGGGGTATAAGGGCCATTGGGATGGGGGGGGGGGGAGGGAAACACAGAGGAGTGTAACCAGAAGTTGGAGAAATTGATGTTCACGCCGTCAGGTTGGAGACTACCAAGGCGGAATATGAGGTGCCGGTCCTCTAACTGGTGGATCGCTTTGTTGAGCACCTTTGCTCTGTCCACTGCAAAAGCTAGGACCTCCTGGTGGCCAGCCATCTTAATTCAACTTCCCATTCCCACACTGACAAGTCTGTCCACGGCCTCTTCTACTGCCAAATTGAGGCCAGACGCAGATTAGAGATTTGGAACTTATGAAGGAACCTGGCCGTCAGCCTCTTCACTCATTATCCAGTGACACTGAGCACCGGGTGTAGCTATGGATCCTTGGTATTCGGTGTTTTTTGAGAACCTACATTTAAAGATTAGTTTCATGAATAAAACTGATTGTAGCAGAGTTTAATGTGTTTTATGCCTATAATACAAACCCTGAGGACAAGACATGGCCATGAAGTACTTTCAGATGGCACAGTGCCTAGAGATATTACTTCTTTAACTAGTAGTGTATTGGGTATCAGGTATAATAACAGATAACAAAATAACTTGTAATATGTAACAGTAAGTACTAATAAAGAAATCTTATCCTACTCAATGCAGTCAGTGGGTACGCTCATTGAAACTAAACATGCAACGATGATAAAATCATAGTAATAAATGCATTGTTTTGTGGATAGTAATTAGTTTTAAAAAATGGGACACTGGATAGTGTAGAGGTCTGCTTGGATATAAAATTAATTCTGAACCTGACCTGAGAACTCATTATTTTCTCTGTACCCAACTATTGCCATAAATAGAACAATCTCAACATTCTATTCACATTTTTTTAATATATTCATTCAAGGGATGTGGGCTTCGCAGGCTGTGCTAGCATTTAATTCCCCATCTCTAGTTTCTCTTAAGAAGGTGGTGGTGAGCTGCCTTCTTGAAGTGTGGGTATATCCACGACACTGTTAGGGAGAGGCTTCCAGGATTTTAACCCAGCAACTGATATATAATTCCAAGTCTGGATGGTGTGTAACTTGGTGGGCAAATTGCAGGTGGTGGTGTTCCCGTGCTCTTGCTGCCTTTGTCCTTCTTGCTGGTAGAGATTGTGGTTTTGGAAGGTATTATCTAAGGAGTCTTGGTGACTTGCTGCAGCGCAAGCTGTATGGTACAAACTGCTGCAACTGTGCATCAGTGGTGGAGTGAGTGAATGGTTGTGAATAGGGTGCCTATCAAGCAGGCTGCTATGTCCTGTGTGGTGAAGAGCTATTTGAGTGTTGTTGAAGCAGCACTCATCCAGGCAAATGGAGAGCATTCCTTCACACTCCTAACTTGAGTCCTGCAGATGGGGAGTTAGGAGGTGAGTTATTCACCACAGCATTCCTAGCCTCTGACTTACTCTTGTAGCCACATAGTGTACATGGCTATTCCAGTTCGGTTCCTGGTCAATGGTAACCCCCATGATACAGATAGTAGTGGATTCAGTGATGGTAATGCCATTTGAATGTGAGGAGTGATAGTGTGATGATATTATGCAAATCATTATGGCATTGCCAGGCCATCATGGTGTATATTAACACATATGTTTTCTTGAAAAATATACCTGACCCTAACCTTATGACATATGTTTGGGTTCGAGTGGAATCAATTCAGATAGCCAGGCACTCAGCAGTGTGGTGCAGATGATGACAGTACACAAGTCAACTTGATGACAGAATATTAAGACAAATTAGCATATTCTGATATATTTGCAGTGCATGATAACCTCTTAAAACAAAATGGTAAGTTTGAGTTGGGTTTCAATATGATAATATATTTTAGATCTGACAGCACTGTGCACCACTCAAGCTATTTAAGGAACCATTTCTAAACTTAAAAAATACAGCCTAAATTTTTATATGGCTCTTGGAAATACAGAAATTTCATCTTTATAAAACAGTTGAAATAAGTAGCCATAACCAAGAGCTCTTTTGTATTTTGTAATCTTGTATTTTTCAAATTAATACAGAAAAATCCAGAGAATATGTACTTGAAAATGGACTCGATCCAAGCTGCCGTTTTGGTTGAGAACAAAGTCAATATTCCAGGATGTAAGGCAGTGTTAATTTTCCACTTTAGAAATACTGAAAATTAAATTTACATGTTTTATCATTTGAACAATTGCTTTAAAATGTTGTTTTACCCCAGCAGCTGAAGTAGAAGCAGAATAACCAAGCTGTCTGCAGCAGCACAAGATGAAGCTATTTTTAAGCAAAAAGTGTCATAGTAAAATTGTTCTGAATTTATTACATTTTCAAACAAACATCAAGGACAAAGAATGAAAGTGCTTGGATTATTTCAAGATCTTTTTCATTCCATCGTAAAACATAGTAGGAATTCATTTCACTGACAATGGAATGCATCATCAATCATCAAGCAATGGCAGTTGAACTGCTTTTAACAACGTGAAACTTCATTGGTCTAAGTCCACCTCTTTATACGAACAGAATTAGCAACATTCAGTATTTATTAATTACAAACCACTATTTTTGCAAAATGTATAAATACATTTTCTGGCTTCACTACACATTATATGATTCTTGTATTTCAACCTGCTAATAAAATTGTGCAATCCTTGGTGAACATTAACTGTCAACCCTGCCTTCTGATTTGGCACACCGCCAACAGAAAAGCAAATAGTTTATTCGTGGTTTCTAATTTTTCAAATTAATTCTGGCTGAGGAAGTAGTTTTGCCCTGCAAAATCCCTAGCTGCTAAAAGCAATGAGTTGTACTACGTTAGTCTAGGAGGGAAGCACACTGGATGAGCAAATTGCACTATTTGCATTATATGTATTTTTCTTTAGAGTTAAGAGCATTCCTGTTCCTTGCAGCTTTCAATTAATAAAATTCTTACCTTTCTGTTACTATCCACAATTCACCTTTTGAGTTCAACTCCCATCCCTGAAAATTGAGCATGAAATCTAGCCTGACACTCCTGTGTAGTAATTTCAAATTACTACTCAAAGGTAGTAATTTCAGGATTACTGCCTGTGCCAAGTGACAGTGGGTATAGGAATAGAATGAGGAGGAGGTTAAATGTGTGGCTGAGGGATTGGAGTAAGGAACAGGGATTCACATTTCTGGATCATTGGGGCCTCTTTTGGGGCAGGTATTCCCTGTACAAAGAGGACGGGTTGCATTTGAATCCCAGGGGAACCAATATCCTGGCGGGGAGGTTTGCTAGGGCTACTGGGGGGAGTTTAAACTAGATTTGTTGGGAGGTGGGATCTGAACTGGAGAGACTGGGGAAGAGGTGTTTGGCTCTCAAATAGAGAAAGCTAATAGTAGGTACGAGAGGGAGGATAGAGAAGGGACGTGCTCAGACTGGTTTGAGACGTGTCTATTTTAAAGCAAGAAGTATTGTGAACAAGGCGGATGAGCTTAGAGCTTGGATAAATACTTGGATGCTACGATGTGGTGGCCATTACAGAGACTTGGATGGCTCAGGGACTGGAATGGTTGCTTCAAGTGCCAGGTTTTAGATGTTTCAGAAAGGACAGGGAGGGAGGCAAAAGAGGTGGGGGAGTGGCACTGTTGATCAGAGATAGTGTCATGGCTGCAGAAAAGGTGGACGTCATGGAGGGACTGTCTACGGAGTCTCTGTGGGTGGAGGTTAGGAACAGGAAGTGGTCAATAACTCTACTGGGTGTTTTTTATAGGCCGCCCAATAGTAACAGGGATATTGAGCAGATAGGGAAGCAGATCCTAGAAAGGTGTGATAATAACAGAGTTGTTATGATGGGAGATTTTAATTTCCCAAACATCGATTGGCATCTCCAGACAGTGAGGGGTTTGGATGGGGTGGAGTTTGTTAACTGTGTTCAGGAAGGATTCTTGACACAATATGTAGATAGGCCTACAAGAGGAGAGACTGTGCTTGATTTGGTATTGGGAAATGAACCTGGTCAGGTGTCAGACCTCTCAGTGGGTGACCATTTTGGAGATAGTGATCATAATTCTATCTCCTTTACGATAGCACTGGAGAGCAATAGGAACAGACAGACTAGAAAGGCGTTTACTTGGAGTAAAGGGAATTAGGAGGCTCTCAGGCAGAAAATTGGAAGATTAAATTGGGAACAGATGTTCTTAGGGAAAAGTACAAAAGAAATGTGGCAAATATTCAGGGGATATTTGTGTGGAGTTCTGCATAGGCGTATTCCAATGAGACAGGGGAGTCACAAGAGGATACAGGAACCGTGGTGTACAAAGGCCATAATAAATCTAGTCAAGGAAAAGAAAAGCTTATGAAAGATACAGAGAGCTAGGTAATGTTAGAGATCTGGAAGGGTATAAGGCTAACAGGAAGGAGCTTAAGAAGGAAACTAGGAGAGCCAAAAGGGGACATGAGAAGGCCTTGGCGGGCAGGATTAAGGAAAACCCCAAGGCATTCTACAAGTACGTGAAGAGCAAGAGGATAGGATGCGAAAGAATAGGGCCTATCAAGTGCAGCAGTGGGAAAGTGTGTATGGATCTGGAAGAAGTAGCGGAGGTACTTAATGAATACTTTACATCAGTTTTCACTACGGAAAAAGATCTGGGGGATTGTAGTGTGGACTTGCTGCAGGCTGAAAAGCTTGAGCATGTAGATATTAGGAAAGAGGACGTGCTAGAACTTTTGGAAAGCGTCAAGTTGGCTAAGTTGCCGGGACCAGATGGGATGTACCCCAGGCTGCTGTGGGAGGCAAGGGAGGAGATTGCGGAGCCTCTGACGATGATCTTTTCATCATCGATGGAGACAGGAGAGGTTCCAGAAGATTGGAGGGTTGCGGATGTTGTTCCCTTATTCAAGAAAGGGAGTAGAGATAGCCCAGGAAATTATAGACCGGTGAGTCTTACCTCAGTGGTTGGTAAGCTGATGGAGAAGATCCTGAGAGGCAGGATTTATGAACATTTGGAGAGGTGTAATATGATTAGGAATAGTCAGCATGGCTTTGTCAAGGACAGGTCCTGCCTTACGAGCCTGATCCAATTTTTTGAGGATGTGACTAAACACATTGATGAAGGGAGAGCTAAACACATAGATGTAGTGTATATGGATTTCAGCAAGGTGTTTGATAAGGTACCCCATGCAAGGCTTATTGAGAAAGTAAGGAGGCATGGGATCCAAGGGGACATTGCAATGTGGATCCAGAACTGGCTGTCCCACAGAAGGCAAAGAGTGGTTGTTGAAGGGTCACATTCTGCATGGAGGTCAGTGACCAGTGGTGCACCTCAGGGATCTGTTCTGGGACCCTTACTCTTTGTGATTTTTATAAACGACCTGGATGAGGAAGTGGAGGGATGGGTTAGTAAGTTTGCGGATGACACAAAGGTTGGATGTGTTGTGGATAGTATAGAGGGCTGTCAGAGGTTACAGCAGGACATAGATAGGATGCAAAGTTGGGCTGAGAAGTGGCAGATGCAGTTCAACCCAGATAAGTGTGAAGTGGTTCATTTTGGTAGGTCAAATATGATGGCAGAATATAGTATTAATGGTAGGACTCTTGGCAGTGTGGAGGATCAGAGGGATCTTAGGGTCCGAGTCCATAGGACGCTCAAAGCAGCTGCACATGTTGACTCTGTGGTTAAGAGGCATATGGTGCATTGTCCTTCATCAATCGTGGAATTGAATTTAGGAGCTGGGAGGTATTGTTGCAGCTATATAGGACCCTGGTCAGACTCCATGTGGAGTACTGTGCTCAGTTCTGGTTGCCTCACTACAGGAAGGATGTGGAAGCCATAGAAAGGGTGCAGAGGAGATCTACAAGGATGTTGCCTGGAATGCGGAGCATGCCTTATGAAAGCAGGTTGAGGGAACTCAGCCTTTTCTCACTGGAGCGACGGAGGATGGGGGGGGACCTGACAGAGGTATATAAGATGATGAGAGGCATTGATCGGGTGGATAGTCAGAGGCTTTTTCCCAGGGCTGAAATGGTGGCCACAAGAGGATACAGGTTTAAGGTGCTGGGGAGTAGGTATAGAGGAGATATCAGGGGTAAGTTTTTTACTCAGAGAGTGGTGAGTGTATGGAATAGGCTGCCGGCAACGGTGGTGGAGGCGGATACAATAGTGTCTTTTAAGAGACTGTTGGATAGGTACATGGAGATGAGAAAAATAGAGGGCTATGGGTAAGCCTAGGGTAGGGACGTGTTCGGCACAGCTTTGTGGGCCGAACGGCCTGAATTGTGCTGTAGGTTTTTCTGTTTCTATGTAGTTCTGAGAGTGTGCTACACTATCAGAGGTGTTGTCTTGGATGGGCTTTAAACCAAGACCCTGGCTGCTTTAACATCATTTTGAAGACTCGTGTGTCCCAACCAATATCTGGTAAGCAATATTATTAAATCATCTGGTAATACCATATAGCACTTTTGTAAAATAGGCTTAATTTCTTGTTAGCCAGCAGGGGTGGCAAATCTAGCTCAAATGAATTGCTGTGGCGTGGAATCCAAGGTGCCCACGTCAAGCACAGAGCCACGGTAAAGGACGTCCTCAAAGCTCTCCTTCTGGCAAATGCTGATTGCCTCTCTACCCCTGATGAGTACACCCCAGTGTTGGTTCTCAGTGGAGTGAGACCTTGGGTGTTTGGACCATAGCTGTCAGCAAGCTGCTGAGGCTTCTGTGCTCTCCATTCACAATTTGTTTTTCAGATCATGTTTGTTTGCTGAACCTTTGTCTTCATGACTGTTCACAACTGTTTCTTCACCCTTGAATTATGCTGGAGTTTCCAAACCAGGAATGCCTTATGTTTGCAGTTGATTAACTCCTCAATCTTCATGTCATTCTCATCAAACCAGTCCTCATTCTTATTGGTAGAGAAGCCAAGAGTCTCTTTCCAAGTGCCAATTATGGGGAACTTTAGGGCAGCCTACAAACACTTCTGTGGTCCTGTAGTCTCGGTATTGTCTGTGAGAAGTTGTCTGGGAAGGGCTGTCTTTGTTGGTTTGTTGAGAGCTTTGACATTGATCTTCTTCTGTCAATGCGCCTGTTGACTCTCATGTTTTGGAGCCAGGTTGATGGAGATAATAGAGTGGCTTAGGCAGTGGTCAGTCCATCAGTCAGTGGTGCCTGTCATGCTGGCAAATCCGCCCCATCAGTCTCCCAACTTCCCACTCCTGTATATGGGCTGTACATAAGTCGGGTGTTCATAACCTGGTGAGAACCTGTAACGATATAATCTAATAAGTGCCAATGGTTGGACAGGGTGTGATGCCACAATGTCTTGTGCTTGCCCTTCTGATGAAATAGGGTGTTCGTTATGATGAGACTGTGCTCTAAGCATTTAGTCAAGTTGAGTTTATTGTCATATGCACAAGTACATGTATGCACAGGTGCAATGAAAAACTTACTTGCAGCAGCATCACAGGCACATAGCATCATATAAGCAGTATTCACAAGAAAAACATAAATTAAACATAAATTATACACAATTTTTATAAGAAAGAACACAATTAGAACAGGAAAAAACACAGGTAGGATCCCATTGGAGTTACTTCAGTACTCTTTCCCTGCTGATCATACCTTGCCCAGAGGGATGTGGCCATTCCTTTGTGTTTGTGTTAGAGTGAGCTGGTGTCATAAGGCATTAGCTAATTCAGCAGGGGAGTTGCTGAGATGCCATATTATCTCATTTTTGATGGTAAAGCTCACTCCATGAAGATGGCATTCCTCTTCCAGTTTGCATCTCCAGAAGTTGTACCCACTACCTTGTTCTTTAAATTGGCCATCTCCTGCCTGACATGTCTCACTGTCAAAGTGTCTGAGTTCCTGAGCTATTATAGCAGAGTGCTATTTAGGTCTGTTGCTGTTGAGATTATCCATGAGGTTCCTGACAATCCTGGTCCAAACTTCATATTGTAGCATGGGACTATTCTAGGTTGTTATGGGAGGTTACCAGGGGAAAAAAGAAAAAAATCAAAGATGCACTCAAAGTTCCTTCAAGGAGTCCCAATTCCCACTTTCTCCTGTGAACCTCTGACCCATGACTGCTCAAAATGGAAAAATAAGCATTTGGGATGGTGTTGAAAACCCTGAGGCCACGTACTGCATAAACCCTGCGTAAGTGGCAGAAGTAGTACATCACAAACTACCCTCCTGCTCTCCCATCAGCCCCCTCCCATCTGTGGAAGAGTGTGTAGTTCCCACATTGGCCTCATCAGCCACCTCAGAAATGACAAAAACTCAGGTGGAAGCACATCATCCTCGATTCTGAGGGACTGTCAAAGAACAAGACGACAAATAAGATATTGCATTTCCTACACTACAAGTGATTACAGTTCAAAAGTACTTCATTGATTATTAAGTTCTTTGGGATGCCTTGAGATCATAAAAGGAGCTATATAAATACATATTGCTTCAGAAACTACAGACCTCCAAGCAAGTTTACCTTCCATAACTACGAGACATCATGCTCTTGGTGTTTAACAATCCTTAGTTGGCACATACAATCTGTACACTTTCTCATTTTGTGGATTTCTCTGAATATGGTGCTGGATATGTGCTCATCCTCTATTTTGGGTCTGCCGTTGCTCAACAATTGGCCATCCATGGTTTAGAATCTGGCTGAGACCATTTAGCAAACTTTGCATAGTGCCTGTCAACAGAAAGATAAGTGACTTAGGTGGCAAAAAGGTGATGATGTTGTATTGTGTCCAATGTTCATGTTTCATAGCTCATTTAATTCCTTACCATCATAACTATATCATTCTTAATATTTCACCTGAAGCATTGAGCTTACCTGGCTTTTAGATCCCAATATTCCCCAAGCCTCGAATTCTTAACCATGGAATCCTTAATACTTCTAACTCCAAGCCTTCAAATGGGCAGGCACGGTAGAGTAACGCTTTACAGCGCCAGCGACCCGGGTTCAATTCCCGCCGCTGTCTGTAAGGAGTTTGTACGTTCTCCCCGTGTCTGCGTGGGTTTCCTCCGGGTGCTCTGGTTTCCTCCCACATTCCAAAGACGTACAGGTTAGGAAGTTGTGGGCATGCTGTGTTGGTGCCAGAAGCGTGGCGACACTCACGGGCTGCGCCCCAGAACATTACGCAAATATGCATTTCACTGTGTGTTTCGATGTACATGTGACTAATAAAGATCTTATCTCCACAGTCTGAGCTCTGAAGGCATGAAGTGTTAAGGACTCCATGATTAAGCTCGAATGATGGAATCCTTAATACTTCTGACTCCAAGTATGCTAAATATGCAATCCAAATTAGATCTAATAAATCACCAGATCAGAACCTAACTAAGTATCTGGAGAATGTAAAGTAAAGAACAAAGGAAGTGTAACTGATATTCTGTATGGGCTAAACATTGATAAAAAATCACTAGAAAGACTAGCTGGATTTAAAATGGATAAATCACCTGGTCCGTATGACATGCATTCTATGTTGCTGAGTGAAGTAAGGAAGGAAATTGCAGAGGGAAAACAAATAAAACTGCTGGAATTTGAAACAGAAGCAGAAAGCTGGGAAAACTTGGCCAGTCAAGTAGCATCTGTGGAAAGAAAAAACAATTAATCAGGTCATTGATCCTTCATCAGAACAGGTCATTGATCCTTCATCAGATCCTTCATTGGAGCCTCCTGGTATGGAGGCTGCAATCACAAGAGACTGCAGAGGGTTGTCGACTCAGCCAGCTCCATCAGGGGCACAACTCTTCCCACCATCAAGGACATCTTCAAGAGGCGGTGCCTCAAGAAGGTGGCATCCATCGCTAAGGATCCTCACCATCTGGGACATGTCCTCTTCTTGTTACTACTATCAGGGAGGAGGTACAGGAGGCTGAAGACCCACACTCAGTGATTTAGGAATAGCTTCTTCCACCCCCCGCCATCAGGTTTCTGAACGGTCCATGAACTCATGAACACTATCTCATTATACCTTTTTTTTGCAGCTATTTATTTATTTTATAATTTATAGTAATTTTATGTCTTTGCTCTGTACTGCTGCTGCAAAACAACAAATTTAATGACATTTAAGCCAGTGATAATAAACCTGATTCGGAACTGAAAATGGTATTAGGACAAGCCTTTTTTTTCAAACACAGTGAATGGATAGTGTGGAATGTACTGCCAGGAGAAGTCATGGAGACAAATTCAATTGTAGCATTCAAAAGGATAAATATCTGAAAGGAAAGAATCTGCAGGGCAATGGGAAAGGACGGGTAGTGAGACTAGTTGAATTGTTTTTACATGGAGTCAGAATGGACCCAACAGGTTGAGTGGCCTCCTTCCATGCCGTAACCATACTACAATTCTGTAGATATTTAGATAAGAGGAAGAAAGGAAATGGAAACAAAGCAAGAGTTCAATCAAGCCAAATCATGATTTCACCCTTTACTTCATACCACAGCAAACTACCAGGTTCAGCCTTGCCATCTCCCCTCCGCACAAGTGAAAATTATCGTGGACTTCAGGGCAATCCAGATGCAGTGTATGCTTTGTGGCTCCTGTTGCACAGGGTCATCAGGTTGTCTGTAAAGGCCACAGTTGCTGTAGTTTTTTTAGGACCAGGCTAATGGAGGTAAGTTTTGGATTTGGAAAATTTGGATTTGGACAGGGTAGATTAGGCAGTGGTTAATCCAACAGTCATTGGTACCTGTCATGGTATGGGTAATGCAGATATTCTTGCAGTCTCTCCTCAGACAATAATATAGTCTACCCGGTGCTTGGGTAGGGGCTGTTTCCGTGAGGTCTTGTGTTTGCCTTTCCTGGCGAAACATGGTGATGGTTTTGAAAAGACTGCACTTCAAGCATTTTGACAGTAGGACTGTAATGGCATTCATTTTCTAGATTCCCACCTTACTGATCACAGCTTGCCAGAAGATTGTATCTTTTCTGACCCTGGCATTGAAGTTGGCTAGGAGCATCTGTCTATCTCTCTCTGGGACATGGGCCAGGGTTTTTTGAAGGTTGGAATACAAATCCTCCTTTGTTTCTTCTATAGCTTCCAGTGTTGGGCATAAGCACTGATGACCATAGTGTGTTATTTCCATGTTAGAGTAAACTGGAGGGTCATGAGGGGCATATTTATCCCACGAGGGTGTCACTGAGATGTCAGACTAGCTCATTCTTCAAGACAAAGCTCAATCTACAGAGTTTTTCCTTCCTGTTTGCCATCCAGAAGAATGTCGGAGTGTCCGAGTTCCTGGTCTATCACTGTTGGGGCTGCCCAAGAGGGTCCTGATCTTTCAGGTCCTGAACTTCACACTGAACAATGAGTGATTCCAATACATGGTTTCTTTGAATGTGAGATAGCTATTGCATGCCACTGCCACGCAGACTTGACAAAGCAAAGTTTTGACCCAGTGGCAAGGGGCTAAGTCCTGGAGAAGCAATTGAATACAGATATGGATTTGAATTAGAATGACTGAATTAGTGGAGCATTGAATGGTTTTCTGTAGGCAATAACCAACAGGAATACAACACGATCTGTGGGCACATGTTATACAAGATATTCTAACTGCTATCTCCAGTCTTTCCTGCTTAGTGTATTTCACAGAACACTGGGAGGCCCAGTGAAGAACTACATCACCGAGAAAAACCAGGGAGCCGACAAATCACATCATCCAGAATATTAGGAGACCAGTAGACCACATCATCTAGTTTGTATGCAGTTCTGGACACCACACTATAGGAATGCACTGGAGAGAGTGCAGAGGAGACTCACTTGAACGTGGTCTGGATTGGAGGACCTTTGTTATGGGAAGAAATTGGATTGGCTTGTTTTCTCTGGAGCAAAGGAGATTGAGGGGTGATTTAATAGAAATATATAAGATTATGAGAGGCATAAATAGGGTAGATAGACAAAATCTTTATTTCCATAGTAGGAAATAAAGAAATCCTTTTCCTTATCAAAAAAAGAATATAAATTTAAGACGAGACGAAGGACTTTTAAAGGGAATCTGAGGACTGTTGTTTTAAACAGAGAGTGGTTGATATCCGGAAGGTGCTGCCAGAGGAGGTGATGGAATTACTATATGTAATAGGCATTTAGACATACACTTAAATAGGCAAGGCATTGAAAGATACAATTCTAATGCGGGCAAATGGGATTAGTGTAAATGGGCAAAAAGGTTGCCTATTTCTGTGCTGTACGGCTTTATGAGCATACAGGGAGGCCATCAGTCCCCATCATCCAGAACATTGGGAGGCCAGCAGACTATGTCAAACAGCACACTGTGAAACCAGCAGACCACATTATCCAGAATACTGGGACACCAGCAGGATACATCATGCAGAATGCCATGGAGCCCAGTGAAGACCTACATCATCCAGCACACTGGGAGGCCAGCAGACCACTTCACCCAGCACACTGGGAGGCCAGCAGACCACTTCACCCAGCACACTGGGAGGCCAGCAGACCACTTCATTCAGCACACTGGGAGGCCAGCAGACCACTTCATTCAGCACACAGGGAGCCCAGCAGACCACTTCATTCAGCACACAGGGAGCCCAGCAGACCACTTCACCCAGCACACTGGGAGGCCAGCAGACCACTTCACCCAGCACACTGGGAGGCCAGCAGACCACTTCATTCAGCACACTGGGAGGCCAGCAGACCACTTCATTCAGCACACAGGGAGCCCAGCAGACCACTTCATTCAGCATACAGGGAGCCCAGCAGACCACTTCACCCAGCACACTGGGAGGCCAGCAGACCACTTCACCCAGCACACTGGGAGGCCAGCAGACTTCACCATCAGGATGCTGCGAGGCCAATGAAGAACTACATCACCCAGAATGCTGGGAGGCCCAGAGAAGGAGTACGTCACTTAGATGTCTGGTCGCTTTCTGTAGCAACGCCCATCGAGTAAGTAAGGCTGAAATCTAAGTTATCGTTGCACTGTTTCAGAAGGACGGCTGATAACTTTGTTATCAAAGATGATAAAAAAATACTTTTATTAAAGAATACAGTAAACCAGGTTCATTTAGTAGTTTGTTTAACAGGTCCTTTGAAGCCGGCGGTTGCACAGACGCCCTGGCGTGGCCAGGACCCGCGGAGCTGTCAGTGGAGGCCTGCGGTGTCGGCAGGGAACCTGGAGCGGGAGCGGCGCCGTCCGTGCAGCCCCGAGCCTCGCCAGACCGCCATTGTTATCGTTCAGTGTGTGCGTGTGATTTTTTTCCCCCAGAAAAGGTGAACGATGAGTCGCTCTCTCGTAATTTAACGTGAAGTGGGTGAGCGAGGTGGTGCGGACGAGGAGGCGGACACAAAGGAGATCGGAGGGGCTGCTTCAGCTGTTACCCTGAGGTGGAGGGAAGCGGGAGCTGGAACAGGGTCATCCTGACTGTCATCAACCCCTCCCCTTCCCCACCCCCTCCATCTCCATCTCTACAGGGCTATTACTAAACCGAAGAGAGAGAGAGAGCAACAATAGTGATATTCTTCCTTCGCAGCCCGGTTAAAATGGATCGTGAAAGAGGAGAGAGCGAGGATAATTTGGATTACTCGGTTGCAAATGTGGAAAAGGTAAGGTTACACGTTTTCATTGATTTATACCGCTGTACCTTTCGTCATCCTATTTTGGTTTCAGTGATCTCGCCGAGACATGAGAACACAGGTATATTTAAACCATTTGCTGGCAAACGTACGCCGTATCAGTGGTTAGTCATAAATGGAATAAAATAAAGAATAATCGTGTTTTGCATTTTTAGTAATACGAAAGATTGTAATCTTTATTTCCGCGTGTATTTTGCAAGTTACCTTGCATTTTTCAGTTCGTCAGAGAAATGGTGGGTCATGCCTGACAAACCAGATTAAATTATTTTGAGGAGGTAGTGATAGGTATGTTTATGGATGTTATTTAAATGGATTTACGGAAAGCATTTGCCAAAGACTTGTAATAAGTGACTGTAAATGAGAGTTGAAACTTGTAGATTTGAATGTGTTCTTAAACACCAGGCTGGAAAATTGGTTGAATTGCAGGACACAAGGAATAGTGCTAAGGACAGCTCAAAAGTGGGTCCCTATGAGGTGCTGTGGATTATCTTCAGCCAAAAGGAACACCCCCACAATATGTTACCTCTTGGCCTGGTACATCCCTCTCTACTTTTAGTATCAAGCCAGGGATCAATCCCAGCTCAATAATGAGTGCAGATGGTCACATTGAGAGCAGCACCTGGCATACCTAAAGATGAGGTGACAGCCTAGTAAAGCTGCGACTTGGGACTAGATTTTGCTGAACATCTTACTGTCATCAAAGTTAAGCAACTGTACAACCAGTAGATCAGTTTGAAGCTCTGTGGTCCTGCCTTCTGTAAACCTGAATGCTTCTGGATAGTTAAATATCCATTTGGAAGTGGAGGCTCTGAGAATATTCCCATCCTCAACGATGGCAGAGCCTAAGATATGAGTGCTAAAGACCAGGCTGAAGCATTTGCAATCATGCTTAACTAGAATTGTCAGATGTATGATCCCTCCCAGCTAACACCTGCAATTCCTGCCTTTACAGAAGCCAAACTTAGAAAATTAGATTCACTCCAAGTGTCATAGAATCCTAGTCATTCAGCATGGAAACAGACCCATTGGCCCAACTGATCCATGCCAACCAAGATGCCCATCCAAGCTAGTTCCATTTGCCTGGTTTGGCCCATATCCCTCAAAACCTTTCCTATCCATGTACCTGTCCGACTGTCTTTTAAAAGTTGTTATTGTACCTGCTCTACGACTTCCTCTGGGCAGCTCATTCCATATATATACCACCCCTGCCTTTTTAAAAAAAAAGCTGCCCCTCAAGTTCCAATTAAATCTTTCCCCTCTCGCCTTAAACTTCAAACAAACGGTTCTTGGTTCTTGGGGAAAAAGAACTAGGGAGCATAGGTTTAAGTTGAGAGGGGAAGCATTTACCCTGTCTATGCCCCCTCGTGATTTTATACACCTCGATAAGATCACCTCTCAGTCTCCTATACTCCAATGAATAAAGGCCCCTAGCCTGTCCAACTGCTCCCTATAACTCATTCCCTCGAATCCTGGCAACATCCTTGTAAATCTTTTCTGCACTCTTTCCAGTTTAAGAACATCTTTCCTATAGCAGGCTGACCAAAACTGAACATAATACTCCAAGTGCGGCCTCACCAGCATCTTGTCTAACTGCAACATAACCTCCCAACACCTGTATTCAGTGCCCTGACTGATGAAGGCCAGCATGTCAAAAGCCTTTTTCACCACTCTGTCTACCTGCAACACGACTTTCAGGGAACCATGTACCTGAACTCTCAAGGTCTGCAACACTCTCCAGGCCCCTACTGTTTACTGTGAAAATCCTATCTTAATTTTACTTTCCAAAATGCAATATCTCGCACTTATCTGAATTAAACTCCATTTGCCTTTCCTTGGCCACTTACCCAGCTGATAAAGATCCTCTGTAATTTTTGATAACCTTCTTCACTGTCAATGATACCACCTATTTTAAGTGATATCAGGAAATGGCTGAGACAGGATACAGCAAAAACTATGGAGCCGGACAATGATCAAGCTGTAGCACTGAAAATGAGTGTATGCTCTGGAGCTAGCTGCGCCTGTAGCTAAGCTGTTCCAGTTCTGTTGCAGGAATTATGTCTACCTGACAATGTGGAAAATTGGCAAGGTATACACAAAAAGCAGGAGTAAACCATTCTGGCTAATTTCTGCCCTGTCAGTAATTGGTAGATGGCAAGTAACATATATGCCACAAAAGTGCCAGGCACTGATCAACAAGTGTGAGAGAGAGTCCAACCACTATCCTTGACATTTAGTGGCAATATCATCTCCAAGAGCTTCATCATTAACATCCTGGCGGTGCTTATTGACCAGAAACTCAGTTGGACCATAAATATTGTGAGTACAAATGCAGGTATGAGGCTGGGTATGCTGCAGTGAGTGACTGATTTTCTGAAACCCCAAAACCTTTTTCATCATCTACAAGGCACAAAGATGAGTGCAGCTCCAAGAAGGTTTACACTGCACTATCCAGGACAAAGCAGCTTACTTGACTTGGTACTCTAACAACTACCCTAAACATTCACTCCGTGTGCACAGTGGCTGCAGTGTGTATCATCAACAAAATATACTGCTGTTACTGCAGTTTTTACCACCAACAAAAGCAACAGATGCATGGAAACCCCCCTACAACCCCCCCACCCCCTCCATGCAGGTGTCCTTTCAAGTCGCACATCATCCTGATTTGGAAACAGTGCCATTTCTCCTTTATCTTGCTAGTTCTAAACAATAGCATGCTGGGAGCACCTTCATCAAAGGGATGGCAAGGGTTCAAGAAGGTACTCACTACTAGCTTCTAAGGGTATTTGGGATGAGCAATGAATTTTAACTTTGCAAGTGAAGCCCAAGAGGCCAAAAAATTAATGAAATAAACAAAAAAATTAGCTGGATTACTTTTGGGGTGTTGTAAGGTTTTGTGTAAAAACTGCAACTATTAGCTGCTTGTAAATGTTGGCATACGAATTCACTTAGCCAATTCTGTCACATATGCACAAGTAGCAATATAAACACTATTAAAGGAGCCATTAGATAATATCCTTAAAATCTAATGGTTCCTTGAATTCTGTTTATATTGCCACTTGTGCCACTTAGTAATAGCTTTAAGTGAATAGGCAAAATTGTGGTAAACATGAAGTCATCCACTTTGGATCCAAACAGGATATAATGATGTACTTTCTAAAAGGTGGAAAGATGGAAACAGTGGAGATCCAAAGAGGCTTTGCAATCGTGTACAAAGCAATAAAATGCCATTAAGGGATGATTAAAAATCATCTGTCAATGGAATGAGGCCCTTTTATATCTGGAGGACCAGAATAGAAGGGGTAGAAGTTGTGCTATAGGTTTATGAATCCTTTTGAATACTGAAACTAGATCTGTGCACCATAGCTTAGAAAATATATTATTCTCAGAGGAAATTTAGTATAGACTTATCAGAACAGTATCTGGCCTTTTGAAGGATTGCTGTATGGGAGATTGCACAAATTGGAGTTGTATTTCTGGAATGGGAAAGGTTAAGGGGCGACTTGATGCAAGTTGTCAGTATATTAAGGGAATCAGAGAAAATTATTCTGTTGCTTGTGAAATCTAGGACTACGTGGCATGATGTCTGAAAAGGGAACAAGCCTTCTACACAAGTGGCAATAGAAATTTAGAACTTTCATTTTGAAATAAACAACTGATACTAAATTAATTTCTGACTTTAAAATTGAAATTTGTATATTATTGTTATTAAGAGATTAAAAAGTGGGTAGACAGGCACTGGATCTCAGATCAGCCATAAAAATGAATGATAGATGTGTCAAATGATCAACTTGCATTCCCACGTTATTATTTAATGGTATTGCAATCTTCCTCCAGTTTATTATTAGATCAATTATTGTAGCTAAGCTAGGTATAACAATGGCTTTAAGAACTTTTATTCTAATATGTTACAAAGATAAAGCTTTACATATTGTTGGTATTCTATTTCTAATGCTTATATAATGTTTCAGACTGGAGCTTAAAACGCTTAGCTTGGATTACCTTAGGAGAAAATATACATTTGCCTTTTTCTCAGAAAAACAACATTGATATTTTGTAAAGGCACATTGCGCAAGAAGTTTGTTGATTTGCATGCCTGTGTGTAAATCAAAACATGGTAAAGATATTTAATAGTGGGCCATTCTTTAAGATGTGGATCTATTTGTCAACATCACTAGTTCTTTCTGTGAAATTGATCCTATTATTTTCCAGTCTACAAGTTAAAATAAAATCGTTTGAATTTGTATGATTGCAGAAACAGTTTCTCTAAAATCAAAGGAATTTTACTAGCTTGGCCTTGAAGCCACTCGTAAAAGCAGAAAATGGGGTAAATGTAATCCCACCCTTGGGATGTGAAGCAATGGGAAATTGAGGTCTGGTATGTCTGTTTTAAAACTAGGAAAGTGTACTGAGACCAGAATGAATTTTAAATCCCTCTCTTGAGGGTCTACAATTGCCCTTAATCACAGTTGCACACTTTTGTGTGGTGCTCTGAATGATGAACTTAGTAGGTTTGCCTTAGAATTGCACTTGAACCCTGAGCCTGACTGGAATGAAATGGAACAGTAAATGTTGTAAATACTAAGCAGGTCGGGCAACATTTGTGGAGAGAAGTAGAGTTAATGTTTTGAGTCAAGATGCTTCATCAGAACTGAGTCTGACCTTTGGAACTAATTTCTATACTAATTTGCTTTGGTTAACAAGGATTGCCAAATCTGAAAGCCCATTTTAAAGCAATTTTTAAAAAAAAGTCAGTGATCCCATTATAGTTGACTAAGTTTGAAGGATTTGCAAGATAATGGATAGCTAGAGAATTTATGAGCAACAGAAAATTCTATTTACAGCTTTAATACAGAAGAATATTTCAAAGCCATTGAAGCAAAGCAAATGTTGGGCAAATAAAACTGTTTTAAGGAGAGTCTTGAGAATGGACAGGTGAAAGTGCTTATTAAGGGAGTTCCAGAGTCTAGGTAGCTGAAGGCATGTGGGAGGAATTGAGGCCAGTGTTACAAGAATAAAGTCTTATAGTGTGTAGCTATTGGGTAGATGGGCATATTTACAGGCAGTTGGATTCTTCAGGGGTCTGTGTTGGGACTGCTGCTATTTTGATTATATATTTATGACTTGGATATGGGGTAAAAGTAACATTCTCAGATTTGGGAATGTGGTAAATCATGAGGATGATGGCAATAGACTCCAAGAGGATATAGGTTAGCATACTGGGTAGACAAATGGCAAATAATCCATGAAGAAGTACGGAGTGTCTCACTTTAATAGAAAGTATATGGAGATACAATCTAGATTAAATAACACTTTAGTAAACATTTTCATGTTTTGTTTAGGTAAGGTAAATAGAAGGAAGCTTTTCCTAGTAGGTGTTTCGAGGATTGAAAGGTGGGGGCGGACAGGCAATGTGAGGAAAAACCTTTACGAAGAGTAGTTGTGATCTGGAATTCACTGCCTGTAGAAGTGATGGAGGCAGAATCCTTCTGTACAGTAATAATTATATGATTCTATGACTTTTGGATCCATGTTCCTTTAGTCTGATACTGGCAAGACTGAGACCATTGTCATTGTGTTGAACAACAAAAGCTAAGGACTTGCCACTGCTTCCTGGACTGACCTAAGAAGATTTCTTTGTACTCTTTAGTACCAAGTCATCTAATTTCCCTTCCTGGCTGCTGGCAATATAAATGATTCCTTCTCCTTGGGCACTTTGTCCCTTTTCGAAACATCAGTCTAGTTCTCTAGACTAGATTGCTTTATGGAGCACCTGTGCTTTGTTCACAGTGGCCATCTTGAGCTCCCAGTTGCATGCTATTTCGACTCCCTTTCCCATTTGCACATTGCCATGCCTGCCCACGGTCTTCTCCCCTGTTAGGGTGGGGCCAAATGCAAACTAGAAGAATAACACCTCATTCCAACTGGGTAGTCTAAAACCCAACGGTATGAATGTTGAATTTTCCAATTTTGGGTAACCCACACTCCCTTTGTTTTCTCTCTCTTGGTCTCTCTTCTGATCCACCCAGATTTTCTCTGACCTCCTCCCCCCACCTGGTTCCACCTGCCTATTGCCTACTCACTTAACCAACTGGGTCTCCTGCCTCTCTGCCATCTGGTTCCATCTGCCCATTATCCCTCCCTTATCTAGTTCCCTTATTACTCTCCTTATTCCAGCATCTGCAGCCCAGCCTCTTATGACTCCAACTTCCAGCCTCTGTCTACCTCTATACTTCCCCGGTCTCCACCCCTCCCTTTTCTCTTCTTGTCTGTTTCTAGCTAACAACCACCAGCCACCATCCCCCTCCCCCATCTGCCCATCATCCCCTCCTCATTTGGTTCCACCTATCGCTTGCCAGTCCCTGCTTTATCCCTCCTTCTCACTTCTTTATATTGGCTATCTGCCTTCTACACTCAGTCCTGAAGCAGGGTCTCAATCTGAAATCTCAGCCATCCCTCTGGCTCCACAGGTGCTGCCTAACCTGCTGAGTTCCACTAGCAGTTTGGTGTTTTTTTTTGCTCCATATTATACCATCAGTAATCTGTTGTCTCTAATTATCTGATTTCTTTGCTTACTACTATTGTGAACTTGGCCTCCCTTACCAATAATCCTGGAATGGATTGCCTCAAGTTTCTGGGCATTTTTCTTGAAATTGTGTTTCAGTCAGGGGGTTCTACCTCTGCTGTAGAGCTGAAACAACCCTAAACAGAGCCCCCATCAACATTCTATAAGATTATATCATTTTTACCTTCTCTGTTGTTTTTGATGTGGCTGACCACCATATTACCCACCAGTGCCTCTTTTCTGATGTGCAGTTCAGTTGGATTTGACTTTGTTGGTTCCAATCACCTGCTACCAACACATTTCACCCACTGGCTATCACCACCCCCACCTGACCTTCACCTCTTTCCTAATAGTTCTCATTATCACCTTTCTTACTTATCAGATTCCAGCACTGGTAGCCTTTGTGCTCCTGCTTATCAGCCTCCATCTATCATCCACCTGCCTCTATATCCCAACTCCACCCCTCCCCGGCTTGATCTGTCTGTCTCCCTTGGTCCATCAATCACCTCTGACCCTTGTCTCACCACTCTCCCTCTCCTTTTTGTATTGGCTATTTCCCCTTATCATTCTGATGCAGGGTTTTGACCTGAACTGTCGACAATTCCTCTCCCCCCTCCCCCACCCCCCAAAGCTGCTTGACCCACTTGAGTTCCTCCAGCAGATTGTTGCTCCAGATTCCAGTATCTGCAGTCTCTTGTGTCTTCACTTTTAGCTGTTGGGTTTAGCAAGAGCATTTTGAACAAAGTTTTCTTTTTCTATTACACAATCACTATCTCCAGATAGTGTTGCCAGCATGAAATCATTGTAGCATAGGAGATCAATTGCCCAAATTCAGACAATGCCAGCTATAGGGCTATCTAGTCTGATCCGTTCTACTATTCTACATGCAGAGCCCTGAAACTTTAATTCCCTTAAGTACCTATACAATTTATTGCTTCCACCACCCTTATAATCAGAAGGTTCCAGTTCACTCATGGCACTTCATTTCTTTAAAAAAAATCTTCAACACACCCCTTGTACCTGCCCTTGTATCTCATGCCCAAGGTCATAAAACTGTGTCTCTTGGTCCTTGACCCATCCGCGAATAGGCATGTGTTATAATCTTATCCGTCTGTACAAAATCTCTTCTCATTCTCCTTTGTTCCCACGAGAACAATTTCAGCTTCTCTAACTTATCCTTCTAGCTAAAATTCCTCAATCTTGGAGCCATTCTCGTTTTCAAAAAAAAAGTCCAAAAGTTGCAAATTTTGGAAATCTGAAATGAAAACAGAAAATGCTGAATATTCAGCATTTGTGGAGAGAGAAATGGAGTTTATGTTTCAAGTCAATTTATCTTTTGTTAGAGATGGGGGGCGGGGATAGATATAATACATTTTTATTTGGCAGAGAAGGGGGACATATTGCAGAGTAGAAACATCTTTTGATGAGGTGGTTTACCAGGAAAGACTACTGAAGCAGGTGGAGAGGGGACTGAAGTCTTTGAGGCAGCTGATATATTTGAGGAAAAGAATCAAAATGGGGGGGGGGGTGAAGAAATGATGTTAGACTGTGGGATACAGATGCAGTAGAAATAGTCAGCTTATCAGGCAGTATCTATGGAGGATGAAACTGAGTTAACTGTTCAAGTCAATTATCTTGCTCAGAAATGACCAGTTCTGACAAATTGGAAAGACTGAATTCAAAAATTGTGATTAATCAGTATGATTAATACTGTGCCAAATTGGAAGAAGAGATGCTGGGTTCATTGGAATAGTGCAAGAGGCGAAAAACAGAAGTCAAAGTGAGGTGGAGAGTTAAAACTGGTTTAGGATCACCCTTGCAGACTAAATAGAAGTGTTTTGCAAAATGTTTTTCCAATTTGTGTTTATTTTCCTTAATGTAGAGGTGAGCACTGAATGTAATATACCAAATTGGAAGATATACAAATAATTTGCTGCTTCACCAGGAATGAGTTCTTTAAAACAGGAATATGGTTCCCTTTGTCTTCACCTTTCAGCCCACCATATTCAATGCACCATTTTCTTTCATTTCTGCTCCTTATGACATATCTTGCCTTCCCCCTTCAGAAATCTGAAGGGCCTCTTCCCTCTGTAATTTCCTGGTTCATTCTTGCATGATTACCATCGGCCACTCTTCTTTTCACAGCATCTTCCCATGCAACAGCAGGAGATGGAACACTACCATCTTACCTCTTCCCTTATCACCATCTAAGTTATTTGTGCATTACATGCACACATGTATACAGTTACCCTTGTGGAACACCATCCTCCAGTTTAAAAAAAAGCAACCATTTACAGCAGTTGCTGCTTTCTGTCCTTGATTTTTATTTTAATCCAAGCTGTTGCCAATTATACCCAATTAAATGCAGCATACGACAAACCACACCAGACAATGACTTTGGCTATTAACTGTATTTCTTTATAAATCATGATTAATTCAAACAACTCAAAGATTCATTACGGTATTGCCAAAAAATCTTCATTAACTCTTTAGTTACACAAATCTTTAGTTAGATTCACAACTTCCAAAACTCTCTAATTATGTTCAGATATTACCTGCTGTAGATGTACCTGGCCAGGTTCGATGTAGCAAGTTTCTCTCTGAGTCAGAAACTTGGTGTTGTCTTCTGCAATTGTTGGTCTTCAAAGTTATTGCTATTAATCAGCTCATGAGGCATCTTTTTATATTTCTTTGTAAACTTTCCAGATGTTGCTTTGATTTTATAGCAATTACATGGCTATAAGTCGACTCCTTTTCCATGTATTTACTTGTTGCTTTGATATGTTCAAATTCCTGCTGGTTCCCATAATCACCTTAGCCACCTGGTCTGCAATTATCAGAGATTAGACCTGTACAATACTGTCCCTGGTACACAGTATCTCAAGATTGTCTGTGTTTCTCGGTATCAGAGATAGTGGGGGAAAATGTTCACAGCATTGTAAAGCTGTCCCAGGTGGAAAATTACTGCAGCTACTTTCTCCCACTGACACTAACCAGATGTCCAAATGTCAGTATGACCCTACTTCTCATCGTCCCTTCAGCTTTATGCTGACCAAGTTTTTCTTGTTTTCAATTCTTCCATTTAACTCTTTCTTCTCTCCTTGACTGTCTACAATGTTGACAATGACTTTCCTATTTCATAGTCTTAATTTTGTAAACCTATCTTCTATGAAGTGCTTTGTCAAATACTTCCTTAAAATCTATGTAGACAATGGCTACTTTTGATTCTGAACTTTTGTTCAGCCTTCTGTTAATCTTCAAATCTTTCCAAAATTTGAATTACATAGGAAGAACCTTGTTATCTCCATCCCTCTTCCCTATTTGGGATCCAACTCTTTATACCAGGTGAGAACCATTTTAAGGGTGGCCAGCTTTTCCATTACCATCACCATTTATGCTTGTATTGATAATTTCTCAGCATTCACTTTCCTAATAAATGCTGACACAAAGTACTCATTAAACATCTCCAACTGTGTATCACCTTATTTGTCCTTAATAGATCCATTTTCATCTCATTAAAGTTAGCCTCTTGCTGTTTAGAAGTTCTGCTTTAGATTATTAATGAAGAAAGGAAAGAACCTATCTAAATCTTATAATGATTGCCCTTAGCTGAAGTGTTCTGTAATTGGTGCATGATCCAAATAGCCTGCTCTTTCCCTAGCACCAGATCCAGAAATGCCTCCTTCCTTGGTGGACTATGAGCATACTAGTTAAGAAAGTTGTCCTGAACACATTTCAGAAACTCTTCCCCACTATCCTCTCTTTAACAATAACTAACATCTGTTGCTTTGTCCCAAGCTGTCCATCAGTCTAGCAAAGTAAAAGCCAGACCTGATAGTGTTTCCAGAATGGTAAGTATCGCCCAACCTCTTCCTTTGGCATCTTGGAGTAGATTTTGTTCTATCAGATATTGAGACATTGATATACAGTTGGATGGAAGTAATTCAGGGACTCTTCATGATTGCATCTGAATCCCACAAAATTGCATTATCACAAAACAATCAAGCCACCAAGTCCCAATAAAAGTAGTTGAAAGACCAGGCTTGGGGCAGGTGGCAAGTGAACCAACATGAACATATTTGGCAGTGTCTTTTTATTGCAGATGAATTTGTTTCTAATATTATTGGGAGTAACTGGTGAATGGTACTTCTTGAGAACCATTTTTTTTCAACCATGAGGACATTCCATTTTGGTACTGCCATTATGCTAAGTGGAACAGATTCAGAATTGCCCTACTAGCTGCACAGAACTGTATATCTGTGAGGTGCTATGGGCCATCAAGTGTGGAGTTATCTTCCTCTCTAGCCTGTAGTCTTGAAAAATAGGGGGAAAAAAGGACAGTAGTCTAGTTAGCCCTCCTTTTGTTGGCAAAATGCTGGAATTCACCATTACAGGTATAGTGCTAACAGGGCACTTAGGAAATATGATACAGAAGGAAAAATGATGTTGATAAATCCTGAA
This sequence comes from Pristis pectinata, assembly GCF_009764475.1. Taxonomy (NCBI): domain Eukaryota; kingdom Metazoa; phylum Chordata; class Chondrichthyes; order Rhinopristiformes; family Pristidae; genus Pristis; species Pristis pectinata. Next base: position 30,441,740 of record NC_067407.1, on the reverse strand, counting down.
TTTTTGTCAAGGATGTAACCAGCAGATTACATAAAGAGGTACTAGTGGATGTGGTTTATTTGGATTTTCAGAAGGAATTTGGAAAGGTTCCACAGAAAAGATTCTTGCATAAGATGACAGGTAATGGAGTCGTCGTTAATGTAGTAGCAACACAGCAAAGAAAAAAAGAGTAAACAGTTCATTTTTAAGTTGGCAGGCTGTTATTAATGGGATTCTACAGGAATCAGCACTGGACCCTCATCCATTCACAACGTGTCTTTTTTATGTTGTTATACAATGTGTAAAATGTTAAAGTTTGATGATGTGAAGCTGGGTGAAGTGAGAGAACCTGCAAAAGGAATAGAAGCAGGTTAAGAATGTGTGTGCAACTGTTGGCAGGTGGACTATAATGTGGGATCTTGAAATGTGGAAGGAAGACTATTGCTTTTCATATAGAAAAAAACAAGAAAATGTTAAATGCAAAACAATCCTCATGTTCTTGTTGATGAGACCGTCACTCCACATTGCAATTAATTTCAGTAATCTTTCCACAGTATCCTAAATCATTTATCTTCACTATATCTTGTAGCTTAATAACTTGGTAATAGTTCCAAAGTAATTAAGTTGCCACGTCATTTTTCTCTTGCATTGCATTTTCATTTGCCATTTCCCATTGGTCTCTGAATCCAATTGTACCTTTTTCAATACATTTTGGTGAATATTTAGTTTGTTTTGTCCAGTCCTCTGATCTTTCTAAAGCATTTTTTTGTAGTAAAGAGCCGTTATTTTCTTGGGGCTTGCAACAATTCACTTTCTGCCACCAGCCAACATAACTTGATGCATAACCAGCCTCTGCTTTTTTTTTGTGTAGTTACAAACCTACTTCATTAACTGTCACATCTTCTCAATCTTTAAGTACTAACCTGATATATAGCATTAAGTTGGAATCCTTATTGATAATTTCCTCCGTGTTCTCTATCTCAAAATCTCCATTGACCCTTTAAACAATTTGTGAGCCAAAGGGCCTGTTCCTGTGCTGTATTGTTCTAATTCTAATCAGAATATGTAACATCCATTTCCTGATCTTCCCTTTATTTTTGGTCCCAACGTGTATGCTGATTTGCACTGCTAAATTCAAACCTCACGAGAAATTTCATTGTAATCTGCTTCAGACTAACATTTCAGGCTTAATCCACAATTAATCCCTCTCGTTGGTGTGCAGTTTTAAGAACTTGTATTAAGTTTAGAATACTGCTATGTTCCCCTCTGTAATCTTGATTCCAAGATCTGCCGGAGGCCTTCACCTGCACTGACTAATTTTATTGACCACTTGCTTTCACAAATATTCAGCATCTGGCGTGTGACCTTGCCCTCTTTCAATGTCTTCACTTTTGCTTCCTTATCAGTATTACTGTTGTCCTTATGTTATCCTTTTAGACAGAATCAGCCCTCACTCTGAAAAATCAAGAGCTTCCATGAATACTGTTGCCAAGAAACTTTCCAAGATGTTTCCTGCATTTTTAAGTTACCTGAATGTATTGCATTGTCTAATGATGCTCTTGTATATTGAGGACTTTCAGAGGTCCTGTTATTACATTGACATTTTATTTAGATGCATTTGTAGCAAAATCGTTTTAATCTTTCCTCAGTCCTATTGTTGTCTCTTTGTGACTGTACAGATTTCTATATTATTTTCCATCTATTTCCTATAATTCTACCTATCTGGAACTAGAGATCTGTTTTGCCTATCAAATTGTTTCTTCCTTTTGATTTCTTATGCATTTGTAAATATTAACATATTTAAATGTATACTCATTCTCCATCCAACTTTGTTCCCATAACAATCTATTCCATTACTGTTCATTAATCAATTTCTTACGTATTTCCAAAGACTACTAAATTCTTTCCTTTCTTTCTTCATGGTATCTGATTCCAAACTTGTGTACACTCCCCACATATTTTTAGATTGAAAAGTGGAATTTTGGCACATAATTTGCATCTTATTTTCGAAGTTGGTTTTGGGGTTATATTTCCCAAACTGCTGTAAATCAAAAGATATACACTTTTATTTTCATTGTTACAATGCACAGTATTTGGGCACACATTTTTTTTGTTATCCTTTGCTTAATTTTATCTGCAGTTCACTACTTATAAATTAGACAGATTCAGGATGGTTTATTTTGTATGTCTCTTCCTTATCCGCTCTCACTGGGTAGAGAATGTCGTTCTCATATTTTTCCCTCTTTATCTTTGCAGGCATTGCATCAGTTGTACTATGATCCAAACATTGATAATAAGAACTTGGCTCAGAAATGGCTGATGCAGGCACAGGTGTCACCTCAAGCCTGGCAGTTTAGCTGGGCACTGCTCAGTCCAAATAAAGTGCCTGAGATTCAATACTTCGGAGCCAGTGCTCTCCACATCAAGATTTCTCGGTACTGGAATGATATACCCTCAGATCAATATGAGAGTTTGAAATCCCAACTTTTCAATCAGATTGCCTGTTTTGCCTCTGGCTCCAAGATTGTGCTCACCAGACTATGTGTGGCGTTAGCATCACTGGCACTCAACATGATGCCTGAGAGATGGCCAAATGCAGTAGGTGACATGGTGAAGATGTTCCAGACTGAAAGTTCAGATGTGGATGGCAAAGCCAGATGTATGGCTTTGCTGGAACTGCTAACCGTCCTCCCTGAAGAGTTCCAAACAAGCCGTCTGCCTCAGTATCGGAAAGGTGAAGTACGAAATGCTCTAGCACAAGAGTCTGGTGCTGTCTTTCCTCTTCTTCAACAATTGCTACAGACAGACTCCCCTGTGTTCATCAGCCAGAAGGCTCTTAAGTGCTTCTCAAGCTGGGTGCAACTGGACATTCCTCTCCTGGATTGTGAATCTTTGATGCAGGCTTCATTTTCATCGCTACAGAATGCTGAACTCTTTGACACAGCAGTTGAAGCCCTTGTCAATGCTATTTCCCAACCTGATGCCCAAAGGTAAGGGAGTCTGCTGATCATAAGCTAACATTGTGATGTGTTAGCAGACCAATTTATGTTCTGGATGCAAAGTTTTGTTTAAAATTCCTTTTTGCTATATTTAAATTCAGTACCTTGAATATCAGTTTAGATTGTGTACCAAAGCAGAAGAAAATAAATTGCTATAAACTGACAGTGAATTATTTAATGTTTAGTGTTTAATTTGCTTTTGAATTGTACAGAGCTTGCTTAAGCTGGGGAGAGAATTATTTCATTAGGTTAGATATTCCTTTTCATTACATTTTGCCTCAGAAATAGTTTCAGTTGTATTGGAACCATGTAGAGTGCATTCCAATTATTCAGTTATATCTTGAACATTTGCCAGAGGATTCTCTGAATGATAGTTGTTCCCTTCTGGAATGAGAATGTGACAGAGGCTGAAAGGTGATAAGTGGAGACAATGCTATCTTTATCCTTCCCTTCCCCACCTGACTCCATCTCCCAATCAGCTCCTCTTCACCTGGATTCACCTATTGCTTGCCAGCCCTTGCCCCACCCCTCCCTCCCTTCCTCTTTATACTGGCTATCTCCCCTCTGTTCTTTCAATCCAAATGAAGAGTCTCGACCTGAAACGTTGATTGTCCATTTCCTTCCGCAGCTGCTGCCTGACCCACAGTTCCTCCAGCAGCTCATTTTTTTGCTCCAGTGGTTCTGTTTCCTTTGCGCAAATAAGTCTGTATGTAAAAGCCCAAGGTGGAATTTGCTCACAGATTGGTATAAACGTACTAATTTTGTGATCTTAAAAAGTGCTCCATCTGCTTAGAGCAAAATGACATTTTTAAAAGAAGGATTTATTTTGGAACTAAACAGCATTAAAACCAAACTAATAAATAAATAGTCATAGAGCAATACAGCACTAACATATGATTTCTAAATTTATAATAAACATTGAAATTAACACCAAACTTCAAATAACTTTCGTAAAACAAAACATGTAAACAAAGGAGTAAAATTCCACTGATCGGTGATTAGACAAAGCTATTCTCAAAGTTTCCTGTTATAATGTTTAAATGCCATATTAACCTTGCTGCTCATGGAGAAAAGAGTGATACTTTCAGAGTTTTTAAATATATGAATTATTAGTCACTTTCTTTTGATTACAGTGGGGAAAACTACAAAACAGATATAGCTTAATGGAGGAGGACTGAATCACTGACAGCAACTTCTGGATATCTATGTTAAATTAAGAGTGTGGAAAACTGAAAGCCACTGTCCGTTTCATTATATAATAATGGCAACCTGTCATCACAACTCCAAATTGTAGGATATCATTTTAAGTATTTCTAATTCTCATTCCCTCTGGTCAACGGGGAGCATGAAGAGTACAGCATTGTATTAAAATACACAATTCTTCCTACTTGTCTGAAGCTTGTTCTAAAGATACACCAGCAATAACTTGCATTTAAACAGTGCCAATAATGTATCAAGACATCACTTGATGTTTAGTAAGGGCATTATTAAACTAATTTTCTTCCAGTTGTCTTTCATCTATACAGGAGGAGCTTAAGTACTTGACTGTAATATTATAGTGATGTGAAAGCAAAACAATAAAACATGCAATTTTGGAAAACAAGCTTCAAAAACATTTTAATACTAGTGAGGACAACTTGGGGGAGGGGAGAGAGAAATTATTGTTCATCTTTTGTTTTTTTTAAATATATATCCCATCAAAGCTGAATTGAGCTGGTGAAGCATTCACACCATTAGTTCTTGTTATGAAGAAAAATTAAGGTTACTTTGTAATTGTTGGTTCCACAGATGCTGATAAACATGTTTGTTTCAAGATTATTTTGTTCTTATTTCAGAGTTTGAGTAGTTGCAGTATTTGCCTTTCAATGTAATTAATTCTGAAAGTGGTAGTAGCTGAGCATCATGGCATTAGCAGTGTCTGCCATTCTTGTTTGCCCAAATCCTGAGTACATTCTAAAGCCTATACTCAGTCACTTTCCTAAAAAGCTGATCTTTCAGAAAATATGTAAACTATTTAGTTTGTTTTCTTACTATTTTTATTATCGAGGGGATATGTATGAAAGATGGTGCAAATCAAACTGCAGATCCACCTCCTGTGAGGTGCTCATGTATAATAGTCTTGCACTGCTGGGCTCTTACTAGTTGTCTATTGCCTTCTCCCTCATTACCAGCACAATTTTTATTTTTACTGACTTGCAAGCTGTAGAGGAAATGGGGGGTGGGGGGGGGAATGGATAAATAAAAGATTTCTGTTTGGAACTCTGCAAATTCCAATGTTAATATTGGCTTCTTTTTCTTTCAATGTTAATTTTAAGTCTCTTCTAATAATTGAGATTCATAGTCTTTTTATAGGGACCCTGTGCCTACCTTTGCATTTTCTTTTTAAGAAATTTGAGTAATGGATTTGTCTAGTAGAATGCATAGGATCTGATTTTTTTTTTGTTTTGACAAAAAATGGGTATTTTTGGTTATTTAAAAGAAAAGCTTTCAGGAGGTGCAACAACTTTTTGCTCTCCTACAAAAGCTCAACATAATTGAAATCTTAACAGTAGTAGTGTGCATATTCAATTTCTAAAATTTATCTTCATCTACCAGATCATCACCAGAACTCCAATAACCACCAAATGGGTATTGACTGTGTATTAAGTTGTGTGTTATGAAAACCACATACAGAACTTTTAAAGCAAAATGAAAGAAAATGTAAATTGTGCATACTGGCAGCCTTGGAGTTTTATTGGCTAGAGGGAAGAAAATGATCAAGTAGATCTTTGAAGGTTTTTCATTAATTTTTAATCTGATAAAATTAAAATTCAAGCCTTTATTTATACAGACGTCTTGTTCAAGACGCTACAAGTTTGAGTGGTGCTGAATGATGTGAAGAATCTACACAAAGGAGAAGAGGGAAAGCCATTGGTTAAATCAGCTAGAGCTGCACTGAAGTAATTTATAAAATAATACTAATTGGTCATGTGGCCAAATTCATGTAGGGAGTCATACCTGGTGGAATGCAGGCATGGAGTGTATGGAAAGTGTCAACTTGCTACATTTCGAAAGTCCACTACACAGATCATCAATCAGTCAGTTAAAATCACAGCATAGAAGGAGGCAAAACAACCTATCAAATCTGTACCAGCTCCGAAGAAAGCACAGCAAGAAATGAACAGGGGGGAGATATGAGAGACTGCAGATGCTGTAATCTGGAGCAAAAGATCAACTGCTGAAAGAACTCAGCAGGTCAGGCAGCATCTATGAAGGCAAAGGGATGGTCGGCCTTTTGGGTCGATACCCTACATCAGGACGGAGAGTGTAGAGAGGAGATAGCCGATTTATTATAGAAGTGAGAGGGAGGGGTGAGACAGAGGCTGGTAGGTGATAGGTGGAACCAGATAAGGAGGGATAATGGGCAGATGAAACCAGGTGGGGAGGGGATAGAAAAGATGAACAAAGGAGAAGAAACCCAGGTGGATTAATATGTGGGTAATGGGCAAATTGAACTAGGTGAGGGTGGGATGGAAAAGCTGAACAAAGGGAGAGGGACCCTATGTGGACTGCTGGGAGTGAATTACCTGAAATTTAGAAAATTCAATGTTCTTATCATTGGGTTGTAGGCGACTCAAGCGGAGTATGAGGTGCTGTTCTTCTAGTTCGTTTTTGGCCTTACTGTGGCAGTGGAGAAGGCAGAGGACAGACAGGTCTGTGTGGGAAGGGGAATTGAAATGATATGCAATTGGAAGCTCGAGATGGTCATTGTGGATGGAGCACAGGTTCTCTGCAAGACTGTTGCCTAGTCAATGTTTGGTCATGCTAATGTAGAGGAAGCCACCCCATGAGCACCAAATGCAATGGATGGTGGTGAGGGAGGATGGACAGGGATAAGTGTTGCATCTCCTATGGTTGCAAGGGTAAGTACCACGGGCTGGGGAGGGGTGAGTGGGAATGGAAGAATGGACCAGGGAGTCACAGAGAGTAGTCTCTACGGAATGCAAAAAGGGATGGAAGAGGGAGGAAGATGTGGCTGGTGGTGTGATCCTGTCGTAGCTGGCGGAAGCACACAAGTAAGTGGGGTGAAAGGTGAGGATGAAGGGAACTCTGTTCTGTCTGGGGAGGGGCTGGTGAGAACAGATGTGTGGGAAGTGGAGGAAATGCTTGTAAGTCTCCAACTATGGCAGAGGGGAAGTCACATTTCCTGGAGGAGGAGGACATTTCATAATTCCTAGAGTGGAAAGCCCTCAACTTGAGAAGAGATGTGGCGGAGACAGAGAAACTGAGAGAAGGGACAGATTTAGGATAATTATCTTTCTGGCTCTTCTTTCTTCCAGTCAGAGGTTGACCAATGAAGTCAAAGGTTTGCTGTGTTGGGAGTGCTGAGCAGAAATGTGTTGTGCTTGTCTGAACAATTGTGTTGGTGCCCTAATCTCTGCATTCTGCAAGAAGTTGATGTTATTTATTTTGAAATGCAGAAAGTGCCATGTCGTTCAGTATATTTTACCTGATTTTTTTTTTACTCAGTAAATGTTTGAAAATATTTATTGCAGTTTGAAATCTACTCATCTCAGTGTGCAGAGCAATATTTGATGCTGCTTCATATTTACCAACAATTGTGCAGTGTTCTTTATATATAGAAAATCATTGAAATTGAATATGTATTAGTAATCATGGTGGTGGCTATTATGCAACCTTAAAGCTTTATTCAGTTTGTCTGGATTCTGTAATAACAGTTTCCTGTGAGAGAGCCCAGTTCACATTGGAATCTTGATAGTGCTTTGACATAGTATTTGGAGAATATATGTTGATATTATTAAACTTTAACATTGTATGTTAAGAAGCTTTCAAAATAAGATTTCTGTAGCAGTTCCAGAAATTCATTAATGAAACAGCAATTACACTAACTCAAAATGAAATGGATTTTTAAATTGAGGATGACCAAAGCTCAGTGCTAGGCACAAGCAAAGCTGAAGTTTTTTTTAAGTGTTTGGACTGGCACTGGGATCAGGGCCAGGATTGCAACTATTTCCAATCTATATTAATGACTTGGATGAATGGACTGAGTATTAAAGCTAAATATGCTGATGATACAAGGATATGGGAAAGCAAGTTTTGAGGAGAATGTTTGATTCTGCAAAGGGATTCCCTGAGTGGCACATATTTGTCAGATAAGTATTATACGGTGTTTTGGACTTTGGAAGTACAGAAAAGTAGAATACAGTTTAGAGAGATGCTTCTGAGTGCCTTTGTACCATCTGCTGTACCATCTACTATCAGATCTGGCTGTTTTGGTACTGAAACCTGGCAGCACCTGGATTCTAACTTTACAGTTTAATGAGGGCTGTCAGAGAGAAAAATGCAGGTCAGAGTTGCAGGAAATGCCCAGTGGGCTGGGCATTGTTAGTGGAGAGTGAGAAACTAAGTTAATGTAGATAACCAACTGCAGAACTGGTTAGTTCTGATACAAAAAGAGAAAACAGGTTACCTGAATTTGTTGAATTTGACATAGACTCCCAAAGGCTGCTTCCATCTGCTGTTCCTTGAGTTAATTTGGGTCTTATTAGAACAGTGCAGAGGTCGCAGGCAGGTAAATCTAAGTGGGATTGATAGCAGGTGATCTGCAAAGCAGTCACTCGATCTGCTCTTGGTTTCTCCACTGTAGAGGTGATAAAATCATAAGTGCTGAATGCAATATACTAGATTAGAAGCAGTGTCCCTTCATTAATGCACTCAATCGTCAGGCTCGATGTGGTTCTCACATTGTAGAATTTCTCCTTTAACTCTACTCACTTTTTTGCCACATCAGAGGTGTAGCTATGGGAAGTGGCATGGGCCCAAGCTACATTTGTCTTTTTATGGGATACACGGAACAGTCCTTTTTTCAGTCCTAGTCCAACCTCCTCCCTCAACTTTTACTGGTACATTGGTGACTGCAATGGTGCTGCTTCTTATATTTGTACAAAAGTTTAAAAAAATGCATTGTTCATTTCATTCTGACAAAGGGTCTTCGATCTGAAACATTAATAGTATTTCTCATTCGGCAGATACTGCTTGGCCTGCTGAATGTTTTCTGCTTTTCTGTTTTTATTTCCGATTTCCTTTTATTTCAACAATCTCATTACCTTTGCTGCCATTTTTCACCCTGCTTTCAGCTTCACATGGTCCATCTCTGACACTTCTCTGTCTGAATCTCTGTCTCAAGATAGATTAGCTACGTACATCCATTACGAGCCCATAGAGTCCACAGCTATGTTGACTGTAATTCTATCCACTCTGCTTTCTATAAGGACTCCATTCTTCCAGTTCCATTGTCTCTATTCTGTCTACTCCAATGATGAGACTTTCCACACAGCTGCCTCTGAGATGTCTTCGTCTTTCCTTAACTGTGGCTTCCTTTTTGTGATTGTTGACAAAGCTCTTAATTGTGGCTTTATTTGCTGTAACTTTGCTCTGACCCCCATCTCCTCCCAGACATGGCAAGGATGAATGTTCTTGGTCCTCACTTTCTACCCCACCAGCTTCCACATTCAGTAGATCATCCTTCATAATTTCTGCCAAGTAGAGATCCTGTCACCAGATATATCATCCACTCTCTTTCCCCTTTCATATGCAACCATATGCAATTTTCTGGTCAGCTCATCCATTCCCACCAACCATTGTCCTTGTGCAACCTCAGTAGATGCAAACCTGTCTGTTTACTTCTTCCTACCATCCGGATGAAGCAGTGATTCACTTGTACTTCCAATCTGGTGTATTGTGTTTAGTGCCCAATGTGTGGTCTGCTGTACATCAGGGAAACCAAACACATGTTGGGTTACTGCTTTGTGAATCACCTGCATTTGGTCTTTAGGCACACCCCTGTGATTCCAGTTGCCAATCACTTTAATTCTCCATCCACCTCCTACTCTGACTCATCGACTGTGGCCTCCTGGACTGTTATAATGAGGCCCAACTCGGGGAACAGCACCTCATTTTCCGTTTGGCCACATTGCAGCCTTTTGGACTTGATAACTGTTTCTTTGTTTAAATCAGAACAGATCAGTTCTGCTGTAGGTTATTCATATCAATTTTCTTCTCCCTCTCCATTGACATTGTCTAATCTGCTGGCCATTTCCTACAGCTTTGACCTGCAATACATAGCTTTAACGTGCCCTTTTGTTTGTTCTCTCTGTCTGGCAAAGAAAATTTACGAGAATGTTGCCGGGACTTGAGGGTCTGAGTCATAGGGAGTGAGCGGTGACCATATAATGGTATATAAAGTCATGAGGGGCATAAGTGGAGTGAATGCACACAGTCTTTTCCCCCCAGAGAAAGCAAATTTTTCCCCCCAAAAATTAGAGGGCATAGGTTTAAAGTGAAAGGGGAAATATTTAAAAGTGACCTGATGTGCAACTTGGTTGTATGTCAAGGTATATGGAACAAGCTGCCAGGGGAAGTGGTTGAGGCAGGTACAATAACAACTTTTAAAAGACAGTTGGACAAGTAAGTGGATAGGAAAGGTTTGGAGTAATATGGGACTAGCTTAGATGGGCATCTTGATCAGCATGGACAAGTTGGGCCAAAGGGCCTGTTTCCATGCTGTCTTTCGTGCTCTCTCACAGCGCTCTCCCTGTTGATCTCTCATTTATGTGGTTTATCATGATGGCAACCTTGGCCTCACTCTATCATTCTTTCACTCTATCTTTGTCGTGTCCTCTCTCTGCAGCTTAAGTAACTTGTTTCCTTTCTTTCACAGTTTTAGTGAAAGACTGCAGGGTGCACCAGAGGTCAAGATTGAACCCTGGTTACTAGAGCTGTATGGCAACAGCTCTACTATCTGGACCACTATGCTGCCCTTTGATTTTATTAATCCTCATTTTTGAGTTTTTAGTCAGTGAAACGTCTCTTTTCATTGCAGGTCTTAAGAATTTTTGCTTGTAGTTTTGACAATTTAACTTTTTATTTGCAGATTTGTGTTTTTTTTTAGAGTGACAGGGCAATTGTAGTTTAACCACCATAGCTTTTGTTATTGTAATTTTTATTTCAAATGTAATAATTTCCATATTAAACAGAATCTATTAATGCATTACTTGAAAATTTTCTATCCCTATTATTTTTCATTAGCTACATCCTGCAAATTGCTTTTGATTTTGAGAAATCCTGGTTTTTGAATGCATGGGTCCCTTGAGTACTGAAGTTAATTTGGTATCTTTAAATTTGTGATATAAAAGAGGACATGGAGTATATTATGCACTTGGCTGTCTAACCATATTACAGGTTTTGAATTGCCATCTAGACTAGTCTGTATGTTGGTATAAAGCATTTGTACTTGATTAGTGAAGAGGAGCTGTCGAATAGATCGGCTTCTTGGTTTTAATGGAGATTCATTTACCTGGACTGTTAACTCCATTTGTTTCCACAGATGCTGCCTGATCTCTTGAGCATTTCAACACCTTGTTTTTATTTTAGATGTCCAGCACTGCAATTTTTTTGATCTTTCAGCCTTCCTGATCTGACTGAATCAGCATTTAGATGTAGAGTTCATCCCGTGGGTTACACAGCCTGTAAGGTAACAAACTGGCCGAGCCATTTCTTTGAGCTTGGTTATTTTACTTTACTTGCTCGACCTACTTATTTTGTCATTTAGAGGTTTGCAGAGGACTGGCACATCATTAGTGGATAAATCCTGAAGAGGAAAATCAAACTTGGTATCAGTAGTTTGACTATTTATGCCACTTGAGAAGTCATTCATCTGTTTGATTGTTTGGAATATTCCTGGGATTTGATAACTGCTATAGATTTGAAATGCTAAAAGATTATCATATATCATGTGCATTTTCTCTTTCTTAGTTTTAACGCTTGGTTCTTTTTGGGAACCTACAGATACGTAAACACTTTACTAAAGCTGATCCCTCAGGTCTTGCAGCTGCAGGAGCAGCTGAGACAAGCTGTCCAAAATGGAGATATGGAAACATCACATGGCATCTGCAGAATCGCTGTGGCACTTGGAGAAAATCACTCAAGGTTTTACAGTGTTTTTATTTACCTTTTGTATTTCAACCTTGTTCTGCCAATTGTTACAATGCTAACTCACCTTCTGGATAATCGTGTGAAACTAAAACTAAAGCCCAGTGAATTTTGCTTTTCTTGAACAAATGGTCTGCTTTGGTTTGAAATATTTAGATGAAGCTTTTTGATCTATTATCATATCTTCCTATGTGAGAAATCCATTCAGATATGCCAATGTGTGAATGTTGAGAACGTTTTGAATTTTGGGAGTATGAATTACAATGGGGATTTGAATGTGAAGAAAATATCAGTAGACGAAGCAAATGTATCAGGACCTCAGCCAATAAATTAACTTATGCCAAAATAACAGGGCAATAACTTATCAAATTGATAATTAAGTGATCTGAAGAGGGAGTAATTTTGTTGGGGGAAAAAAAAAGAGTGAAACTCCATGTTTTACTTCTCAAACTACAGCAAAGCATGGCTATTGGGAAAAAATAATAAAGTATGGGCATTATAACCACGCTAGGGGCAAGAGCCTACCTAGACAATTTGTTGATTACTACCAGGTAAATCTCATTTTTGTAAGATCCAGTTGTCTGACCATGAAGGGATCACAATATTTTTGTCATGTAAATTTGAATATCAAAAAAATGTAAGTATGGAAAGAAATTAATTTTATGTGATTTCTGTGAATCTACTGATAAGGTCTTTATATTTATTTTGGTGTGAGGCACTGTTTAAGTAAAATTTGCTTTATTGCATTGAACAGTTTGGTTGCAGCAAGACCTGGACCATCCATCAGCAACCAAATGGTAATAATGTTAAGATATCAGTTTTAAAATATTGAATATCAGCTAAAGCTTTCAGAGTTTATGAATTACCTTTTGCATTTTTTTCTGCTCCTGAATTATGTTGTGGCTATGTATTTATTGGAAATGTTCTTGACTAAAGCTTCTTGCTTTCTGTACAGAGCATTGTTGGAGCAAGTTGAGCACTGGCAGACCTTTCTTGCACTTGTCAACATGATCATGTTTTGTACAGGGATTCCAGGCCACTACCCAGTGAATGAAACTACGAGTTCTTTAACCCTTACCTTTTGGTATACTCTACAGGTATGAAAAATATTTTTATGGTTGCACATAAACTCCAAATATACCATGCCAACTCCTGTTGCAGAATAATGGATAGTGTGATTTTTTTTTTTCTCTCTCTCTCATGGTTTGCACTTTAGTCTGCAGAGAAATATTCTGATTTTTGAATTTTCCATGGAAAATTGACAATATTTGAACATTACTTTAAAAAGAAGTTAACTCGATGTGCTTCCTGACCTGATTATTCCTTCCTTTACTTGTTTCAGAATGCCAGCATCCAGATTTTTTTGCTTTTAGTTTAGATTAGAAATATTTGTTCAAAAACCTGCAGACAAGACCTTCTTGAAATCATCTTTGTCAAACACACATCTATTTTTGACAATGGCCACTTATAATTTTCTATCCTCCCATTTAGAACTAAGAAATTTCAGGAATTGCTGAATCTTTGAAAGTCTGATTTGTATGAAATTATGCTTGCCAAAGTCAACAAAGATTGTTGCTATTTTCTGAACTGCTTGTTTGAGACAATAAAAGATAGGTGACATGAGACATGCAGGAACCTGAGTAAATTCAATAACCCATTTAAAACACTGTCATCTGAAAATATTGGTGTTAAAATATAAAGAATGATGTTTGAGTGATCAGATCTTCATTACTGGCGCATCCTCTCTCACACTGATGACATTGTTTTTAATGTGTGGATATTTGTTTCATATATATCCCCACTGTTTCTTCTTAAATGGCCTCTGATAGCTCGTTTATTGTTTTGTGTTGGTCCATGATTCCAGTCCACTTGGACTGGATCTTTTTTCATCTAGCTGAAATTTGCCTTCTTCCAGAAAAATAAATTTGCGTTTGGTTTTTCTTTGTCCTTTTTCACAACTACTGTGAACCCGAAGATATGGTCAATTTTCCATCATGTTCTTCCGCTGAAACATACTTCAGTTCAGAGTTCAAAATTACATGGTGCTTTATGATTTTGGTTATTCCAGACGTTACATGCAGTTAGAACGATTTAAAATATATATATATATCATTAGTTGCATGTAAGTCATGAAAGGTAAGAAATAACAGATCACTGTGCTGAATTTCTAATTATTGCCTTTCTGCTTGAACTTGGTGATGTTACAGATGCCTTGTTTATCTGGAGTGCAGGTTCTTAACTATAATTAAAAAGTGGAAAGGTGCACCACATTTAATCACCATATGTTGATACAAAGAGACCTTGTGAGATTTATTTTTTTCTGAAATGCCTTTCATTAAATAGTCATGAGTGAATTAATAATTAGAAATTCAGCAAAGTGAACTGTTGTTTCTTACCTTTTCATGACTTATTGTGCAACTAGTGATTTGTTTTGTGGACACAGAGGATATTTCGATGATTTTGATTTTCTTGCAGTGATACATAGTAATCTACCACTGAAAGATCAACTGCAAATTGACTAAAAAATGCAGGCATCATTATTCCAATTTAAAATGGTTTTGAGAATTAGACAAGATATACAATGAAGCCAAAACCTTGATTTGCGACCATTTTGCTCTAGATACATTTGAAATCTCTCTTCCCTCTGAAGCCATTCTATTGAATAAAATTAAAACCTTTTATTTGTAAGCTAAGTAGGTCATAAATGCTTGTTTGTATATTAGCGTTAATTGCTCGGTAGTTATGGATAAGATTTGTCTCTGTTCTGTAATTTTTTTCCTTTCAGTTGTCTAAAATGCTTTGTCAATTCAGGTGCTGATGATTAAGCTTCTTGAAGTTCCTTTTTTTAAAAGTCATTCAAAAATAGTTGCTTTTTCAAGTTAGTGAAGATGAGATGCATAATTACTATGTTAAAATGTGTGATTTAAATGTGGCTTGCAGATTTTTTTTTATTTTGGTAACAGTATTTGATTTCCAATTTGTACAAATTATAATTCCATTACTGATTTTTGTATGGGTGACATGTGCGTCAACATCATTGCCTCCATATTCCCTGATATCCTTGACAAATAACGTATGGATCTCTGTCTCAGGATATCTTGGAACTCATTGACTTTTGGAGCAGAGAATTTGGATAGAGGAAAAAAAACTGTATAGGGAGAGAGAGCTATAGACTATTTAGCCTGGTGAGTTGTTGCTGAAATTCTGGAATCCGTTACTGAGGTTGTAAAGATTTCACAAAGGTATAAAGATAGGTAAAGTGTATGAGTATAAAAGTAGCAAATTATGTATATTGTGGTAACAGGTGAGGTTATTCACCCTAGGAAGAATGAAAAAGCACAATTTTTTGAAGTGAGAGTCTAGTAAATGTGTTTGTGTGTGATGGTTCATAGAAAACAAAGCAAATCCATTGGTACAGCAGGAGGTTTGAGGACATGGTATCTTGGCCTTTTGCATTCCATGCCTTTCAATTTTGTTTTAATCGTTCAGACTTTGGTGTAACCATATCTTGAGTGCTATGTATAGTTTGGCTTCCATGGTAATCCTGCATTTCTTATCAAGCCTTTTTCCAGTGTTAGCCCCCAAATAACCTGATTTATTGAATTGCATTCCGCAACTTGCCATGCTGGGCTTTGAATTCATAAACTATATATCTGAGGTCGTAGTGCAATTCATGCAAGTGGTTGTATGTGAGATATACATGAATAAACTACCAATTAAATTGTATACATTACTGATCTGCCCTCACCTTGGGAACTGAAATCTTTACAATTGGTATTCTGCTTGCTAAAGCTCATTGCAAAGCAGTGTTTTCATTCCCAGTCAGCCTCTTATTTTGAACTCTCAATGTTAAAGTGACAGTTTATAATAAGCAATTGATGAAAATGATATAACAGAGCTCTTGAAGTGCTAATAATTTTACGTGACTAAGATACAAATTCTCAGGATAAAATTACTGTTAAAATTTTAGTCAGTGTACTGTCAAGTAGTTGAAGGTTTGGGGAAACTGTCTATAAATCAGAATTGCTATGTGCCAAAGTATAGTGCCAACTGAATAGATATTGTGTTTTCAGTAAAACTCTTCAAGTTCCCCAAAGCCTGCCATTTACTGATTTGAAAAATTGACTTGACCTGCAACTTCACACATTGAATAAACTGTGAATGTTACACCATGCCTCAACATCTAGTTATGGGATAAGTTTCATGATAGGATTTACATGCTCATTATCTTTTGATTGACATTGACATTTAGGAATGTTGGCCTCTATCCAGTTTCTGTGTTTCGTGAAGCAGAGTATTTTTAATTATAGTCTAGATAATTTGGTCATGTGCGAATAGCTTTAATCTCTCTTGTGAAACTGTAAATAATTGGTGTGATGAGGCACTTTTATGTTTTTAAAAAAAAGCACAAATGTCCAATGATGTGCCTGTATTCTGTATACCTGCTTCAATTCTGTGAGTTGGTATTGAATCCTGCGTACGGAAGGAAATGGAAGGTGTACAGTAGGTCAATCAAGGCTATGACATTGTTAGTATTTACAAAAATAAGAACATAAGTAAAAACAGGAGTAGGCAACGCCCGCCCTCCCACCTTTTTTTTTTGCTCCGCCATTCCACAAAAACATGCCAGTGCTACTTTCCTGTATAAAACCCATGTTCCTTAATTTTCTTAATATCTATTGTTCAGTCTTAAATAGACAATGACTGAGCCTCTAAAGCTCCCTTAGGTGGTGAATTCCAAAGAACCTCTATCTTCTGGATGAAGGACTTTCTTTTTATCTCGGTCCTGAATGGCCAACCATTTGTTTTGAGATTGTGATTCCTGGTTTTGGATGCCTCAGCCAGAAGAAATGCCATTCCTGCATCTAACCTGAAATCCTGCAAGAATTTTGTATGTTTTGATAAGATCACCTCTCATTCTTTTAAACTCTGAGTAGAGTGCTGGTCTATTGAGCTTTACAGTAGTGGGTTATTTTTGTATCTTTACTACTTGGTTCAACTTCTTGTTTCATTATTGTCTGTAGACTTCTGTTAAATGTGTGTGTGTGTGTGTATTATTCCCTTTTAATTAAGTAATGAGTAAAAGAATAGCACTGCTTTATGTTAAGAACTATGATAACTACCAGCCCACTGATTTCTTGCAGCAGGTTATTAGAATCACCTAAGGCAAGTTACTAGGAATACCTTTTTTTTAGTGGTCAGCCATAGTAATTCCACAAAGTTCATTTATGTTGATATTGGATGTTTGTGACCAGTTTGTTTGATGCCATCTGTACAGTAGTGGCAGTGGGGAAGTAGCTTGAGGCTTGTATATTCACTGCCCAACTTTCCTTACTATGAAATAAGCACTCCATCAGTAAGCACTTCTGTGTGATGGGTAATGCTCCCCTTTTCCCCCCCCCCCCCCCTTTTTGCTTTAATTAAGTGCCCCGCTTATGTAGGCTATGAGACTGCAGATTCTGGAATGTGGAGCATTGGGCATTATCTGTGCGGGTGAAAAGGAATTGTGGGTTTTAGGTTTGACATTTTGGGTCATGACCCTACATCAGGACTGAGAGTGGACAGTGAACATATTTTGAGGAAAATGAAGATCTTTACCATTGTTTTTTCAGTACTAAAAGGAATGTTAACATAGTTAAGTTATTGGACCTTTGATGCAGAAACATCAGTTTAAATCTCTCATGACAGCTAAGGAATTTAAATTCAACTAAATCTGGTTTCCACCACCACCACCACCGCCCCCCCCCCCCCCCAAGAATATCAGTCTCAGTAATGCTAACCAAGAAATCACAAATCACGGAATTGCTGTGGAAGCCCATCTGGTTCCTCTGCCTATTGCATGTTCAGACCCACCAATGTAATGCTTCATCAGTTCAGGGACAATAAAACTTGGACAGTAAATGCCAGCTATATCTATATATTTTGAATAAATTTACAGCAAAGGTTTTTTTAAAAATTATTGTTCAAATACCAAGTCTCACAGCTAGGTCAAAATGTAAGATGAAAACATTCCTGTCTTTGCTGTATACTTCCAAGGTTCATGGCAACAATGTTTTTAAAGTTTCATTCTATTGAAATACTTATTTGCATTGGGCATCTTTATAGATTTTGTGATTCTCACTTTTTTCTATTATCTTTATTTTCTCCTCAGAAATTACAACTGCAACTTTTAGCAGTATTTTTAAACATTGGCAGTATGAGAGCCCAATTAATCAAGTAACTATGAAACATTTTCAATCATTTACTATCATTAACTTTCAAAGTATTAGTGAAAACTCAGAAGTTGCGAAAGACAATCATGTCCTGATTGAGGATTCAGTGTCCTGAAATTTACCCATATAAATTTTCTTAATGATGCTACATTTTATGTCATGTTTAAGTTGTTCATCAAAAGTTTACCAGAAACAAGGACAATTGCACTGGAAACCGCATCTTTACTTCTATAGTGACTCCATTTAATTGCATAGGATGGCAGTGACCAAATGATCACAAGATGTTGGCACACAAAACCTATGGATATAAATGTACAGGAGGTGGAATTGGAGGAGCACTGATATCTTGGTAGGTTTTACTGGTGTGGGAAGTTAAAGAGATTAGCTGAATCCATGGAGGAGTTTAAAGTTAGGATGAGAACTTTAATGTTAAAACTATTATGTACGTATGCATAGTCTCGCAAGCATGAGATGCCTAGCTTTTGGTGAGAAACCCAATATTTTGTATCTGTTTATAATGTATTTTCCAGTGGGGCCATTCCTGTGATGTGGCATAAAAGGGAATTAGCCTTTTGCAAGGAATTTTTTGGCACCTTTCTTCTGTAGCCATTAAATAGAAGTCAAGTTCTTGCCGCCTTAGTTTCTTCTCTATAGATATTGTCATTACTTATGCAGTTGCCTGTAACTGCTTTGCCTCCAACCTGTCAGCTTGAGCTGGTTTGGTTTGAGAGATCAAAAGCTTTCAAAAACTTTGCCATATTAGCCTCATACTTCATTCAATTTCTTTCCACTTAAGTTTAACTTGAATGTAATTCCTTCCTCAGCCCAATAGAGTGCAACCCCATCAATGCAATCTGACAGGGAAATAATGATTTTTTTTCCATTTAATGTTTCCAGAACTTCCTAACCTCAATTTAGAGCTGAGAGGCACTTTTTGGTAGAAATTCAGTTGTTTCCGAATAATGTTGACTGGGTAGAAGATAACGGAGTTGGAAAAAAAATTGAAAGTTTATTTTGAGCTGCTTTTTTAAAATTAGAATTACTTAGCTCTTTGTATGTGAAAAGTTGTAATTCTCAACAAAAACAATATTTTCAATAGTTCAGTAAGTTTTCCCCTTCCTCAAATAAGGAATGAATTTCAATGTCAGATGTGTAGCTAGGAATTATCTTTGAAAAGTGAAGGGGAACCTGTTTTGTTTTGCTGAAAGTTATTAATTCAAGAATTTCTTTTTCTTGTCTGACATGTAGGATGATATAATGTCATTTGAAGCTGAGAAACAGGTGGTGTATCTTCAAGTTTATCGTCCTGTTTACTTTCAATTAGTTGATGTTCTGCTCCACAAGGCTCAGTTCCCTTCAGATGAAGAATATTCCTCTTGGTCCTCTGATGAAAAAGAACAATTTAGAATAT
Organism: Pristis pectinata; assembly: GCF_009764475.1. NCBI lineage: Eukaryota > Metazoa > Chordata > Chondrichthyes > Rhinopristiformes > Pristidae > Pristis > Pristis pectinata. Next base: position 30,422,148 of record NC_067407.1, on the reverse strand, counting down.
ACAGGTAAGGAAATAATTCTTCACAGCAGAACATATTTGGGTGTTTGTGGGCCTGTAAGCTGCTTGTTCTTTTCTTGGCTTGCTGATTGTTGAAACTTGATTGTTGAATAGCTGGTGATGGCACTTTGCAGATTATTGATCACATGCAGTTCTATTTTGTCACTTTGCAGATGGTTGATTTGTTGCATGCTTCTGATTTTTGTTTTTCATTTTGTGAATTCCTGATGTCACCCTTGTTGTCATGAGGAGGTCTTTTTATTTAAGGGCAGGATATAATTTAGTGGATAGTCTTGAAAAGGGGACGGTAGTTTCTATTTATGAGTAATTTGCAATATGCTTCATTCAGTTAGTAGATGAATGATCTGGAAGGCAACTGTGATTTGGAACTCCATTCTAAGTTATCTGATTGCATTTGCAGGGACGATCATTCTAGGGGATGCTATAATTGGCCTTATCACAAGGATAGGTATAAAATTTTTTGGGTTTTGCACTTCTGGACATTATGCATTGACCTTTACTAGAACTGGCACTTGGAAAAGTGAGGTCTGGATTGGGAGTGGTTGGCATTGATTAGCTGCTAGTATGTAGTATGAATACCTAGCAAGGCTAAAGAAAATTGGGGAGAAATATTTTTCTTGGCAATCATAGAACTGGCCTAAAAATAAATCAATTCCTTGAGAAAAATGTGGTGAAAATATTGAGAGCCAGAAAGGTGGGTGTTAAATTTCTGTTCAAGGACATTTAGCATTAAACCTAGGCTTAAATGCAGTACCGAAATAAATATTAAATGTGTTGTCAGGGATGTTGTCTTACAATGAGAATTTAAACTGATGCACTCTGCTTTGTGAGGAGGATTTAAACAACCCCATGATACTATTTAAAGAGCAGAGCTGGAAGAACAGATGCTGAGATTTTAACTGAAACATTGCTCAGCGAACAAATTATCTTGTCAGTTATCTCTTGTGTGCGATTTATCTACAATGTTTGTGTACATTGCAACAAGAATTACACTTGATGCCAATTCATTGGCTGTAAAGTGCTTTGTGCTGTCAGATATCAGTGTTGTTGAAGCATTTGTAAATCGCTATCCAAGGAGACAATGGATGTTCAGTCATTTAGGATAGTTAAAATTAATATATTTTTAGATACCTGGCAAATCTACAGTTTTGGTAAGAAAATGAAGTCATAGATCAACCATGATATTATTAAATAGTGAAATTAAGTGTAGTGGTACCTATGGCATTATCCTGCTTCTATTTCTTGTGTTCTCGTTCTAAAATCTTAAATTCCTTAATTATAGCATCACCTATTATGGGTTATACACCTGCAAATAGTGCTTGATTAATGCTCTATTTCATTTGATGAAATAAAGAATTCTGATACTTTTTTTGCAAATTTTAAAGTTGGATTTTCAGTTGTATGTTTAAAATGTTTGAGTAATTTTTGATGCATATAATTTATAATTTTGCATAATTATTTTAATATATTGTATCTTTCCTTGGCAGAGTTGATATCTCTGACACTCTGATGTATGTATACGAAATGCTGGGAGCTGAACTGTTAAGTAATCTGTATGACAAATTAGGAAGACTTTTAACTAACACTGAGCAACCAACGTCATGGCAGGTGAATACAAGATTGCACCAGTACTAATAATTTTTTATGTTCAATTTATTGTAAATACAATACTTAATCTACATTTAGGATAAATTGTATCCTAATTTCTTTACAATTATAAAGTGCTCGATTTGATGTATGTATGACTTTTTTTCCTCTTTCTGTTTAGCACATTGAGGCCTGTTTGTATGGGTTTCAATCTATTGCAGAAACCAATGATGTCAACTATTCCGACGTAATTCCAGGATTGATTGGTCTTATCCCACGGATAAACATCAGTAATGTGCAGTTAGCTGACACAGTAATGTTTACGATAGGTATGCTTTATAGCTTTTGAACATATTTGTTAGTGAGGTAGCTATTCCTAATAGCTATGGTTTGCTTGCTCTCAATCTAAGGATAACCTCAGAGTCATAGTCATACAGCACAGAAACAGTCCTTTCAGCCCATGTCCATGCTGATCATCAAGAACGTATGTACCATTTACCAGCACTTGGTCTGTAGCCATCTATGTGTTGGTGATTCAAGTCCTTGTCTAGATATTTCACTAAAGTTGAGAGTACCCACCTCCATCACCCATTCAGGCAGCGTGTTCCAGATTCCAGCCACCCTCAGCGTATTCCAGATGCTGCCCCACCACCTTATCTACCTGTGCTGCCACTTTCAAACATCCTTGGATTTGCGCACTGAGGTCGCTCTGTTCCTCAATACTGCCTCAGGCCGTACCATTCATTGTACATGTCCTATCCTCATTGCTTGTCCCAGAGTACATTGTCTTGCACTTATCAGGATTAAATTCCAGCTACCATTGCTCTGCCCATTTTATGAACTGACAACTACTGCTTTTGGGTGAAAGGTTAAACCAAGATCCCATCTGCCCTTGCAGGTGTATGGCACTACTTTTGAGTAAGAGGTTAGAGGTATACAGCACAGAAACATGCCCTTTGGTCCATCTGCTCGCCTGAACAGGTATTAAACGTTGTGCGAGTACCCACATCCACCATCCATTTGCGCAGTGTGTTTAAATTCCAACTGCTCCTTGGGTGGGGAAAAAAATCTTCCTCAAATCTCTATTAATCCTCTTTTCCCCCTCACCCTAATCTTATGTCCTCTAGCTTTTGACACGTATGTTCTAGGGAAAAGTTTCCTGCTACCTACCAAGGGGGCGATCCCTGGAGTACTAGCTAATATTTATCCCTCCGCTTAAAAGCAGATTATCCTAAAATGTGAGCTGTTTCTTTCTCCTAAACACTGCTTGCTATCCTGAGTATTTCTAATTCTGTTTTAATTTCCAGTTATCAGCAACTGCAATATTATTCTTTTGTATTATTATGTTGATGTTAGTAGAAGCTGGCTATGTGTAAATTGCATGCCAAGTCAATTGAATTACAATCACTTAGTAACATTAAGCAAAATAAAACCAAAAACCTAGAGCTCACTCAGACCATTCCTACTTAAATTTGGAAATTCATATTCTTTTGGTGTTTTGGTGTCATCCAGTGTCATTTTTGGCAAGTGTAATCTTTGGTTCTAAATCCTATTACTTCTAATTTCTACTGTAGGTGCACTAGCCGAATGGCTAGCTGATCACCCAGTGATGATCAACAGTGTATTGCCGCTGGTATTGCATGCTTTGGGCAACCCAGAGCTTTCCATATCCAGTGTTTCCACACTGAAGAAGATCTGTAGAGAATGCAAGTATGACCTACCTCCCTATGCTGCTAATATTGTGGCTGTTTCTCAGGTAATGATCATTGAGACTTAGTAACTATATTCGCAGCAGCGAGTTACTATATCTCCTTACATCTAGGAGACTGAACTAAATGTTTTGCTGATATTTAGAAATCATGGGCTGTATGCTTTAGTTATAATAGAAAATTTAGTTTCTCAGCATGACTACATGTGTGAGCCATGTCACTTATTTAGAAAAATAAAATAATGTTTTTTGAAGTCTACTGATAAAACAGTTAATAAATTTTCATCCTGAGACATGAAATATCATTGAGAGATCCAAGACGTTTGTACCTCTAAAACCCCATTGTTAACCATGGTCAAGTACTTAGTGTGCACTTTTGGATTTTTGTTCTGGTTCTCTTGGCACATTGTGCATAGATAAGGAGTAAAATGGACATGCAGTGATGTCAGATTTTGCAGTGCAATTGCAGTGTGTACACAAATTATTCTGGTGATAAGGACCTTGCACATTGAGGTACACTTTGATGTTTTATATACAGGAAGTCCCCGACTTACGAATGTCCGTACTTATGAACCGACCTTTGTGGTCCCCGGGCTAAGTGCGCATGTGCGGGCACTGTTCCGAGTTACACACAAAATCGGGTTACGAACAGTCAAAAAGGAAACCCATTCGTAACCCTGGGACTTCTTGTACATCTCTCTGACATTTTCTGTTATTACAAACTCTGAAATAAATAAGTGCAGAATCAAAAACGAGTAAAGTTGGCTGTGTGCTGTTAAAAGTTGTATTTGAAAATCAGTTGTGTAAAAGTTGCAGTTCTACTGAAATAGATTAAGCAGGTATAATTCATTAGTGTTGCTTTTGTATCCATTTTCCACCTAGATGTCTTTAACAGTATGATGAAATAATCAAATTATTTATGATTTTTTTAATTAGTTGAAGAATTGAAACTTTCCGTGAGAGACTTGTCAAGCCTGAGTTTAAAGGATAGGCATCTGTGTGTAGAATGTTGCAATTTAACAGATGATAACTGGTATTTTTTTTGCTGTTGTTTTCCACAGGAAGTTTTAATGAAACAAATTCATAAGGTCAGTTGATTAAAATTTACTGATTACAGTTAAAACGCTGATATTTAATAACAAATATATCAATGAAGTATTTGTATCTGTCCATAAATTTTAATTCTTTCACTATTTATAAATTTGAAGATAGATATATAATTAATACTGAGTTGCTTCAAATTTTAGTTGGAAAGGCCTTTACTTACCCTAAACATCTGGACTAGATATATAACCATAAGATATAGGAGCAGAATTAGGCCATTCAGCCCATCGAGTCTGCTCTGCCATTCAATCATGGCTGATTGTTTTTTTTTAAACCCCATTCTCCCACCTTCTCCCTGTAACCCTTAACCCCCTTGCCCATCGAGAACCTATCAATCTCTGCCTTAAATATACCCAGTGATGTAGCTTCCACAGTGCTCTGTGGCAATGAATTCCACAGATTCACCACTGTCTGGCTGAAGAAATTCCTTCTCATTGCACTTTTAAAGGGGTGTCCCTTTAGTCTGAGGTTGTGCCCTCTGAACCTAGACTCTCCTACTAATGGAAACGTATATGTATTCTAGCATTTGTATAAGATTAGTTTTAATGCAAAAAGGTGTAAAGTTTATACTTTATACAATGTAAATAAGGTCACTGGGTACAGAATGAGCTGTTAGAATCTTATTGTATACCTTCTGTAGTTTTCATCTGCAAATATATTTTTGGTCACTTTAAACAGCACTGTTGCTGGTGAATGAAAAGTTAATGACAATGTAATTTCAGCAAGACACAGACTGAATTAACTGGATGGTTAGATTGCAGGTGCAACTAATGGGAGGGGTGGGAGGTGAGGGAAAGAATAATCTGCCCAAAAATTCTTTTTTTTTATGGAAAGGTTATTGAAAATAACAGACGTGTATTTAAATGTTGAGTGTGCATTGTTCAAAGCTCCCACAGAAAATTTCAGAATGTCCATTTATCATTATTTGTGTGTATTCCAAAATCCAGTAGGGTTGCCCAGATTCCATAATATTATTTGCTGTTTGATTTTTACAGGTCTTGGTCTGGTGTTTTTGTTTTGAGGCAATTTTGTTAAATTTGATGTTGCAAAAATGCTAAATAATTTGTTTTGGTTATTTCCGTTTTCAAACTTAAAATACTTTATCTTTACCTGAGCTTTTTATTTTTCCCTTTTTTTTAGACAAGTCAGTGTATGTGGCTGATGCAGGCACTGGGATTCCTGCTCTCTGCTCTTCAGGTGGAGGAAATCCTTAGGAACCTGCACTCCCTCATCAGCCCTTACATCCAGCAACTGGAGAAACTTGCTGAAGAGCCGGTATGTACGATGAAAAGCCAACATCTTAACATTTATCCTGAAACCAAGATTTCAGGATTATATGAAACTATTTTGAACTCTTGTTACTGTCACTCCTCCAGCAGTTCTGTTTTCATCTTTTGATCTTCTTAACTTCTCATCCTTGATTTGTGGTAAGGTGTTTTTTTTTTGTGTGGTTTTCTTGTATCCTGAATCTCAAAACATTGCTTCTCTATGTCAGTTTGTTAAATTTTAAGAATTATAAACACCATAGAAATATAAGGGCATAGATGAGCAACTTCTTGCACAGTATTTATTTCATATCAAACACATATTGTACATACAATTAAAAACTAGTTATTATCTGATTTTTAAAGTGTGCAATTAAATTTTGACCACTTTTAATTATTGGCACTGATTAAAATACTGCAAACCTTCAATTCCCTACGCCAATATGTATGCAAGTATTTCCTGAAACGTCAACACTTCCGATCTTAGCACGTACTTTTTAAAAAAAATAGTTAATGTGTTTCCTAACAATGATAAAATCAAAAGTAAGGAAAGCAGATTTAACCCATTGAAACTCTTACTGTTGACACTTGAGATCTCTCATTCTAGCAACCTACTGAATTTTAAACATTTCTATTGTTTTTCTCTACTAAAATGTATACGGCATATTATACAAAACATTTATCCCTCGTTTTTTATAAAAAAGCTTTTCATATTCTTTTAAGGTTGTTTTTCACAAGTTTTAATATAATGTACCTTTTGTCTTTCTCTTCTTTATTAATTTCAGTACTCTTTTATATGTGTCATTTAATTTTCCAAGTCATCGTGTTTCTTCCCCCTCCCATTTATTTAGCTCACTGCTTGCTTTTTTTCATATTTCAACCACTTTCCATTCAGAAATAGGTTTAACTGGATTTCTCCATACCTTATCCAATGCCTACCTAATTTTGGCACATTTGTTTTAAGAGGTCTGCAGGACTACCTTTGATATGGTTAGCAAAACATGAGCATTGGATTCATAAATAGAAAGGATGACATGTTGAACATGTACAAATACTGGTTAGCTAGAGCAATGTGTCCAGTTCTAGCTAAAGGTACTAGAAAGAGTGCAGAAAATTTTTACAAGAATATTTTCAGGAATGAGGGGTTTCATCTACAAGTTTAGCATGGAGAAGCTGAGATTGTTTCTTTGGAGTGCAGAAAACTGAAAAGACTTGGTAAGAGATGTACAAGTTTGAGATTTGGTTTAGGCCTGGTAAATAGAGGAAAGCTATTCCCATTTGTTAATTGTGCAAGGGACATGTGAGCAAAACTCTTACGAGAAGTGGTTAGGAGCTAGAATTCATTGTGTGGAAGTGCAGTTAATCCTTTCAAAAGGGAGTTGATTAGTGGGGATGGGACAGAAGGGAAGCTAGAAATTGCAGATGCTGGATATCTGAAATAAAAACTGATAAGTTCTGGGAATGCTCAGTTAAACTGATGAAAGGGCTTGGGCTTGAAATGTTAACTGTTTCTTTCTCCATAGATGCTGCCTGACCTCCTGAGTATTTCCAGCATTCCAGTATTTTTTTCTGAGACTGATGGGAATGCTCTTCTAGGAGCTGACATGGACCTGATAGGCTAAATCATGGAATGGAAAACTGCCCTATCCAATACCTTTTTATAACCTTAACAGTTCATGAATATTACTATTTGAATTAAGTTTTCCAGTATTTTATTAGTCCTAACATTAAGATTTACAAGCCTTATTGCTGCTCTCTGATCTTCATCTGAGTCTCTCATTAATTCCACTTTTAGAATTGTTGAATTTTACCCACAGAAGAGAGCCACATGTTGCCTAATTGTGTAAGTAGTGATTACCCGCCAGTCTCTTGTGTTTTCTTTTCCCACATCCATTTTAAAATGGATATCTATATCACTTTATAAGGCTGGTAATAAATTTTGCCTTTACTCCTGATTTTAGTGTCCAAACAAGCCAATGTGGAAAAAATAATTTTAACTCCTAATTCCCTTTTGATCCTAAAATCATTATGTAGACTTTTGATTACTTTGTAATATTTTGTATTTATAAATCTTAAATTTACATTGTAATGTTTTCTTAATGACACAACTCCTTGGCAATTTCTTTCATTTTCCCTTACTCCCTATTATAGTCAAAAGTTTGTCAAGCTTCTATTTAGTTTAGGGTTATTGAACAAATTAGATGAAACCCAAAAGCTCTTCCCTTTTATCCAAGTGAAATTATATATCAAGTAACCATTGATTCAGGTTTTTAATGAAGCTACTGTTCACACATGACCTCTGTTTTCTGCAGCTTGTAGCTTACAATGAGTTCCATATAGACCTCCAAGATTTCTTACAAGTTCCTGTAACTGACACTCTGAGAAATTCTCCAATCCACTTCACCAAGTCATAGAGCATTTTTAATGTTATCAAAAAAGTCAGAAGTTTGTTTCGTACTCTTTCCATTCTACATTCATATCCTTTTGTTAAAAGATGCAATATACGTAATACGTCAAAGTAGTGGCTTTTAAAGATGGGGGTTTGTGACTTGTTATTTAAAAAAAAGTCACCAAAATGGGTTAGGAAAAGGTCAGTAATGTGCAGCCCAATGAGTTTAGATAATAAGTAGGAACAATATGCAGTAGAATCAAGGCCCAAAGGAGAGCAAGGGAAAAGCAAGGTTGGAGAATTACATGTCCTGCCTCTACCTGGTTATGCCAAACACACTAACACTAATGATATGTAGTATTGAAATAAACATGAAATATCATTTTCTAATGACACTGCCCTTTAAGGTTTACCCAAAGTGATTTGATTGCACCTCCAACTAGATTTATAGTTGTTTATTATTATTGGGTCACGTGGGTGAACCATAAGATGGGTCAGATGGAAAAAAAAAAGGTTAAAATTTGTTGCTTTGAGTAGTCTTAAGTTATTTTTTTCATTATTAATTGATTATTGAACTGGTCATTTGCTAGGTAATTTTCCATTTTTAAACAAACATATTTTCTTCTAATGCTGTGGAGCTACAATGATGCATTCATGAAAATGTATCTAGAAACACACAGGTTTTCTTCCAAATTATTTCGAGCATTCTGTGATATGTACAATCAAGGTTGAATAATTTACTAATCTTTAGTTCTGTTAGCTACTTCAGTATTTATCCTATTGACTCTGAAATCTAAGATATTGACAATATAAAAATATAGTGTGACAAAAAAAAAGCAATACTCTATCCAATGAATATTCTGTCAAAATATTTATTAGCTTAGTCGCAACAAGACTTGTATTTATGAAAGCACCTTTTTAATGCAGTGTAGTGGTCCAAAGTGATTCACTAAAGCACTACCAACCAAAACATCGGCACAGACTTGGTGAAGAGGTTAATTTTAAGATGCTTCTTGCAGGAAGAAAAGCTGAAAGTTAGTGAATTTTGTGTGGTTTTGAGCAGGTGTAGGAGGGTGTTATTGAAATTCGAAGACTGAGAAGCTTAAGACACAGGCACTAATGGAGTGATTAAAATGATGAATTCTTAAGATTTGGAAATCGGAAAATACAAATATCTTTGGAGGAGATACTTCTTTTAATGCCGCCTTAGAATTACAAAATCCTCCTTACTTAATGATTTAGTGTTAATGGAAGAATATTAGTATTGGGATCAGCAGGTTTTTTGATATTCTCTCTCTAATTCATTTTGGTACATTTTTATACTCCCAAAGTATAGTTAATTCCTGTGCTCCAAGAGTTTTCCCCACACTACTTTTTAATTTTCATTTTAATTTCCTTATTTATCCATTTTGGTGTTTGTTTATTTGGATATTTATTTTGCAAATTTTATCTTGCATTCTACAGAAATCTTGTGACCTATTGGTTTAAAAAGCTAAGATCTAATTAGATCAGAAAATATAACAAAGGTTTTTAAAATGGGGAGAAAATATTTTCACTGGTTGATTAATCAATAACCAGAAATCACAGAGTTAAGATAAATTTCAATAGAATTGGCGGGGAAGACAAGATTTTTATTGTCCATAATGCATTTCCTGAAAGGCTGCCAGGAGCAGATTCATTTGTATATCAAAAGAGTTGCAGATATGTTGTTGTGGGGGTGGGGGTGGGGGTGGGGGAGGGGAGGTGGTGCCTGTGGACTTGCAAAGCTGTAGGGAAAAAATGAAGTGAATTGCATAGACCCAGCAAGGGTAAAATGGCTGAGTATGCTTCTTATCATGTGTATGATTGACTGCAGCCTTCTTGAGCACTTGTTTCCTTTTGCCCCAAAAATCAATTATCTTACACTGTGAACTGGAAATTCCAATGCCATTTAATATCCATGAACAAATTCATGTCCAAATTGTTGCATTGAGTATTCATAGCCTCAAGTCTGGTGGGCTGTTTGCCACCCTTTATACAAACAGTACCTTTTGAATTGTAGCAGTGAATATGCTGTAATTTCTGTATTCCTTTTGTTAAGCTGCTTTATCTTCCATCCACTCTGTCCAGTAGCAAAAAAATTAATATTTTTATTTGGGATGTTATTCCATTGTGGCTGTCTTGCAATCCCTCTTTGCTATTTTATATACTCTGTCCAACCTGGTTATACGTTTATCCTGTCTAACTTGCTAGACCATTGAATGCTCCTCCTTTATCTAATTACATTTCTTGCAGACTTCAAACCATTTATGACTTTTAACGTTCATGTCCTAACGCGTTATGGATTTTTATTTAATTCATAACCCTTGGGTCTAAACTATCATTTTCCCTGTCCATTTTACCCTCGAATTGAGTCAAAGATGAAGAAAATGGGAGGTAAAATGAGAAATGTGTGTTTTGAGTCTGTGATCAATTTGTGTGTATTAACTTGACAATCTCAATGTCCTTTTAAATGTTCCTAAGATATGTGCTTAAAATTAATTGCTGCTACTCCAGTCTTAAACTTAAATTGTCTCCAAATTGATGCTACTGTTACCTGAAGCTTAAATTTAAAAAGTGCATATAAAATTGTTCATTTAAACTTTCTCAAATGGTTTGCATGTCTCAAATGTTTCACAACTTGCAACTAAATTGCAGTGATTGTTATATAAAAAAATGCAGCAGCTATTTTGTGGCCAATAGAGTCTCTCAATTGTCAATTGAGTTTAATAATCAGTTAACCTATTTTTGCAGAGGTATTACTTAAGCAGGACGTTGGGGGAAACAGTTTTTTGTAATCAAACAGTGCCTTGAAGTCTATTACTGGACAGACTTTTTAACATATCTATGTAACAAGCCAGCACTGCCTGCTTTCTGGATTAAAGCATCAGTATGGATTCTGCTCAAATCCACGAGTGAGACTGAAAGCCATATTCTGATTCAGCAGAAAATTCTAGAGCTAAATAGCCTGTGCAGCATCGGTAGAGGGAACAGACAAGTTGTCGGCTGTTGCCTGATCACTGACATATTCCAGGATTTTCTGCACTGTTCTTTTTGCATCAGACTTGTCGTTTTTCTACAAGTAGTACATCCTAGATTTGGTTTGTGTGCAGACTAAAATTCTTAACACCATGACTGATGCTGCAGTGTTCTATATTAGTGAATCTCAGTTTTGTACATGGTTACTGATACCACTACTTCATATGTGCATGAAGCTTGATTGAAATATTACTTGTATTTTCTATGCATTAGACAGCTGGATGTATGGCTTGCATTAACATATTTTAACTGATTTGAATACTTAATGTGAATTTATTTCAATAAGCCTTGCTATGTCTGCTTGTGCTAGTGTCTTGTTTTCAATATTGCTTGTGAAGATATAACCTTTGAAGCATCTTGTTATGCAATTGTATACTTTCACAGTTTGAAAATGCTTCTGCCAGCCAGCTCAAGAAAGCTTGGTAGGCTCCTTTTTAAAAAAAATAATTTAACGATTGTGTTGCTCTAACAGATCATTTGCTGATAAGCACCCAAATAATATGTTTAATTGCAGCTGTCTTGTAAATGCTTTGGTGAAATTAAATATATTTTGTTTTGGTGTGCTGAGAAATTAAAAAGAAGAGGTGATTCCTCAGCTCCAGTGTCCTGAGTCCAGTCCTGACCTGTGCGGTCTATGTGGAGTTTGCACGTTCTCCTTGTGACTGCATTGGTTTCCTTTGAGTGCTCCAGTTTCCTCCCATATGTTAATGGTCAGTGCCATGTTGGTGGGCTGAAGGGCCTGTTTCTGTGCTTTGAGTTTATATCCGTTGGTTTCCCATTAAAGCAAATTGGATTTTGGTCATCACCTTCTTGGAATATGCTATTGTTATAATACTCCCAATAATTTCTGATGTCAAAATAATTTTTGATCTAATACAATCCTGCTACCTTTCATAAATAACAAACAAAGTAACTTGGGTTACTTTTATTGTTGTTGAAAAAGTGTTTTATTTTTAAATGTGTATCTGGAAAATCATTTGTATGCATTGCAAAATGAATTATATTTGTTAGATAAATCTTATGTATAACCTGAGTAACTAAAGTGAAACATTACATTTAATTAAACAAAAGTGTAGTTCTTTTGCAATGTGGAACAAGTGGTAACTCAAGCTTTTCAATATTAAAGGGAATCTGAGATTCTTGAATTGAATTGGAAAGGTTCAAAGTTTGATGAGGGAAATTAAAGCTAGAATGGTTTCAACTGGAATAGGTGACAAGGTCCTGGAGGGATTTGAAAATGATTTTGGATTTAGTGCATTGGAATAGACAGGTGGTAATGTTTGAGGTTGAAGCAAAAAGTTTAGTAATTAAAAGACTTGGAGCTTAAAGCTCCGCTCTGAGTTAAATTAATTGTAAGTGATTTGGGTGTTTCTAAGCAAGTGTGCAGGAGGAGGAAGAAGATATGATTGGGGCTGACAGTGCTATTTTGATCTTCTATGTTCATTTAGAAGAAATTTTGGTTCAACTATGAATAAATGTCATGGGTCAGGCTGCGACCATGTCGGTGTTCCTAGCATTGAGAAAATTCAGAACAGTTGTTACTGGGTTGGAATTTCTGATACACAGCTGGCAGTTGCTCCATTAGTACACCCTAGAAACTGGACATTCCAACACTGAAGCTGGAGTGTCATCACTCGAACTCACCACATTCAGTCCCCGAGTGCCAATGCTGGTATGCTAAGCCCTTGGTCGTGACTGAAGAGTGGAAGGTTCTCCAAATCCTGGACTTATTGTTGCTCCTATAGCAGATCAGTGAGTGATAATTTTGAGTATGCTGTCAATTGTTCTTTAAGTCATCTAGTTGCCTGCCACCACTGCATCTGTTAGTACCATTCCTGTCCAATATAAACCAGATGTTCACGCAAGATCTCCACAGATCTTCCCTCACTGTTTGTTACCTGAGTTGTGACATAATTTGGTTCAACTAATAAGCTGTTTCATTCCACAGCAGAACATTAAATTTGATAAAAGCCATTTGGTACAATAGTACATCCTCTGTTTGCATACTATTACAGAGTAAATATACATACATTGTCCACTTAAATGGATCCTTTACTGAACTTTAATAAAAGAGAGTGGAATTGCTTTAGGCCAGGTTTCATGTTTGAAATGGGTACCAGGGACAGAGCATGTGCCCCAATTGAAATGCTCAAGGCAGGCTTAAGTTGCACCCTTTTTAGGGTGAGCTGCTGGTGCCTTTTGACATTTCAAAGGCTGCAGGCCTGACTTAAAAAGATTAGCCTTTGCTTGCCACCTGAAGACAAATTGCAAGTCTCGGGGTGAGCTGGTGGAGAAAAGGTTGGTGGCAAGAATTTATCAGCTTTGACATCTGATAAGCTTGCAGGTGGGGCCTTGCCAGCTATTGAGCCCATTCAGGAGTGGAATTGGCCACATGCCTGGAAAGGCCCTGTGCTCAACAGGGCTTTGTGATGCTGCTGGGAGTTGAGCACGGACCGGGAAACCTGCCCTCCAAACCAGATTAAAGCTGGGGCAAGTACAACAAATAAACAAAAGAAAATGGTTGCTGGGAGGAAGGTAAATGCACTCTTTATAATTATTAGTTTAAATGCCTTTTTTGGCAGGTCTTGAGTATTATTGAATGTTGAAGAAATTCACAAGCTTTCAATGACACTGATAGCTTTGACAGCTAGTGAATCTGGTGGCAGCTCCCACCAGCTGTCAAAACCATCCTATGACTGCAGCAAGCTATCTGCTGGGCTTCTAGACTGTGCCTGGACCCCTGCTGAATAGTTCAGGACAGGTGTCCAATATTTTGGAGGCAATGGGAAATCTGCTGCATTATTAAATGGCTGAAGACCCAGGACTAATCCATGTGGCCTTCTAATAGTAATAATCTGCCAACCTTAAGTTGACCCTATCTTTCCTTTAGCGTTAAATAAAGGAATAGTTACTTCTATGCAGGAGAGAAATGCCTGAAGAGTTGTCGGGTTGTGGGAATGGAATGATGGTGGAATACCAGTTTGGAAGTTGGTGAGACCACACGATCCCTAGGGAGAGCCGAGTCATAAGGTGAGGGATGTTATTGGCTGCTAGGATGTTAGAATTAGGACCTGGGGAAATATTGAAAAATGGGGAGTTACCATTGGGGTTAAGATTTTACTTAAAGTGCCGCTGAAGCTGGTTCCTGGTGCCAGACTCCATCTACAGGGACTTACTTAGGTCCCTTTTAAGTTCCTCCTGTGAAGCCCTGACTCTACATGCCTGTCCTTGTGTCATTCACAGGCCATACATGTGCCTGTAAATGACAGGACATGCATGAAATTTATGGAAGTCGCATCCATACATGTGATGCATGCTTTTGAATGTAACTGTAGGTGTCTGGGTTTCTAATGCATTGCTGCATTTGTTCAACGTGCATGGTGAATCAAGAAGGAAAATCATGGTCTGTGTGCAATAAGTTGAGTAGTTCAAGTTAATGCTGTGCCACGTTATAGAATTTCTAGGCCAAGGACTTCATGAATGCCTTTGACAAGATATTACATGGGGGACTGAGAACAGAACAAGGAATATGGAACTAGAGAAAGGAGAACAAACTGTTTATTGCTGTTTCAGAGTTAAGTGAATTTTACAGCATGGTTGGGAAGGTTGGTGATATTTGCTTATCTGACTTATTAGAGGGAGTTGTTTGGACTTAAAGATGGCTCCAAAACTAAAGATAAAAATAAAGTAACAGTTAATTTAGAAAACCAAAGGAAACTACAAAAGCATTTTCATAACATGGTGAAATGTCTTTTTTCTTTTTTTAAAAAAAGAAATGCCAGGTGAAAGTCCTGTTTAAAAAAAAATGACACTTGTTGGGTCAGTGCTGCAAAAGAACAAAGTGACTTGGGAGAAGATATTTACAGCATATTAAAGGCAGCACCTCCTGTTGATAAGACTATATACAAAACACTAATAGAATTGTAGGTTTTTGCCTCCAGTGAAGTAGTGGAGTTACTGATAGTCTCCATACAACTGGGCAGATGTTGAGATGTTTGGGTATGACACATTAGGATGTTTGATAAAATAAAGACAAAAAAGAAGAAAAAGAATCAATTTTTATTCATTGATGCAGATTATGGGGTGATACAGAGATCTGATGGAAATTATGCAATTTTCAGACGAACAGATAAAAGCAGACTGCTTCCATTGGTTATAAAGGGTCAAGAAAGAGGCATTATTAGATCTAAAGAGTGGACAAGTCTTTACACAGCAATGTGAGACTGGAATTCACTGCCATGTTTAATGGGTAAGGAAGAAACTGTGCTGATAATCAAGATCAGTTTGGATTGTGTTAAAGGGTTGAAGAGACGTGAAAACTGGATGGATTAAGTATAATCAAGCTGCTTGCATGCAGGGAAACAGTGATGTAGACTGGCTGGCCATATGGTTTATTTCTATGTTATAACATCTATTTATACATTCAACTATGAATGCTCTCACAGTAAAGGGAACTCAATTTTGTAGTAATTGAAGCAAAGTATCTGTTACTGAATCTAACTACTTGGCCTTGCATTATAAATGTTGTATGTGAAATCTGAGGCAAATGTTTAAAATTAGTTTCTTATGAATGGCAAGAAAATAACTGTCTTTTGAGTATTTTCTTTCTGTACTGAAATTTGTATTTCAAATACCTTGCTATTTGGAGGATTTTGAGCAAATCGTGCTTTTGTGCAACTCAATGTTATGAAAATGTTTTGAGTATTGAAACCTCACAACAGCTCATAATGGGTGATGTTGGAAATACTCAACAGTTCAGGCAGCATCTGTTGAGAAAGCAATAGTGCAATTCCTAACTATAATTCCCTATTTCTTTAACCTCCTAGACTGATTATGTTCATTTCTGTGTTTTGTGTCTCAGCGTAAGTTTTTGCTGATGTGCAGTTTCTTTTACTTTTGTGCCCAAAATCATTTGTATTTTGGAAAATAAGCCTTTGTAGTGAGTATTTATTAATGTAATGTTCTGTATTTCTGTAATCTGTTTAAAATTCGGGCTGAATTTCACCTGTTTAGATTGCCCTCCATTCATTAAGTGTTACATGTAATCCTTAGGAGGGGGGAAAGAAAGATTAACACCAAAGCTGAATGTAGGTTGCATGCTGTTCAGAGTTTGATAAATGCTAACTATTGTCTAGGCTGGAAAATATAATTGCCAGTTACTGCACATCTTCATCCTTAGTATTTTCTTTCCCACTGTATTTAAAGTCTTTCCTTTATTTGTTGCCAGCTCTCTCTTTTTTGATAGCTTCCTTTTGATGAGTCCTTCTTAATTGTGCAGAAGAATGTCAGTAATAAACTACTTGTCAGAGTGCCTTGTAATTTAGGGGCAATAACTAGCAGGATACAGATTTACAAAACCAAGAACTTGTCACTACGATGAGAGTTTTATTATTGGTTGTGTTATACCAATTGGTTGCGTGTAACTTTTCTTTTTACAGAAGCCTGACAAACTTCTGATTTTTCTTCAATTACCGGGTAAGTCCTTTTGAGAGCAGAGGGGTCTGAGATAATCTCTTTTTTTGCCGACTAAACTGTTCAAAAATGCTATTTATAATCTTGGCTCTTAAATATAAAATCATTACATTCAGTAAATGGCAAATTTCAAATCACATCTCAATTTTGAAATTAATTCTCTTATTAAATGAATAAGAATTGATTATCTCTTTTTGTTTGAAAGTTAACAATTTCTCAGTCAGTATGCAAACAAAAGATGTTCCATTGTACCAAATAGCTCAAAATACATTGAAAGAATCCCATTGAATTCAAAGCTGCAGTTTCTGCAACCTTGAGCATCACTTTCAGTTCTTCCATTCGGTTTAACATCATGCTTTCAAAACATTTAAGATGGGTGAATTGCCTTGGTGAAACACCACTTTGCTGTTATGTTTTTTTGAGTTCAGCCAATCATTCTTGCAAATAGATCTGTTCATCTTTTGTAACTCTGGACACAATGAAAATAAATAATCTGACGTATTAAAAAGCAAAAGAATTTTGAACATCTAATGCTTGGCAATTGACTTGGGGAAAAGAATGGCAACAGAGTCCGAAACAACAATGGAGTTGCGTGGAGTGATGTCTGATCCCTGGCAATAATGTTGAATGTGCGTCCTTGTATCCTCAGTTTCCTGAAAATTGATTTAGGAATGCCAGATGAGTTTCTTCCCACCCATTGCACTATCGTATTTACAGGGTGGTGATGTCCAATTCTAACACCCAGAAGGTCTTCCTACTAAAATTAGTTACCTTTAACGTATTCAATAAATCTAACTGAAATTGTGGAGGAGAGCAAGTTACCAGTTACTTACTTAGTGATAGTTGGAATAACAGTGTACGTTTATTCATGTTTTGGGTATTGTGCTTTAATTGGCTGTTTCAGGTGTATATTTTTGTTGTATCTTGCAAATTTGATAGAGAGCTGTGCCAGCCGTGTTCATAATGGCTTGTCTATTTGTACTTATCTATGGTCTGATGTCCTACTACAGCAGATTTGGAGATCATGATTGGTTGAACATGATTGTCTCCCACTGTGGTTAATGACATCTAAGCATCAGGTGAAATTATAAGCCTGTTGTTCAAATGAAGTAAGCTTATAATTCATTCAAGGCTCCTTTGTAATTTATTAAGTTTAACAATAAATTGATATCAGGTTAACAATTATGAATGAACAAATAGAATTTAAATGATGTGTGAAACTGAAAATGCTCTCCAACTGACTGCCTGCATAAGTGAACATATTTTTAACTGATAAACCACAGATGCTTATAACTGAGAGCCTTTATAGGAGAATTGTCAGTATGTGCACTTGGACTAAGTGGTTGAAACTGAGGGATGATTGTATGGAGATATATTTTGCCTCTCGCGTGAACAAACGAATCTCCTATTAGTTGTGCGTGTTGGTGTGGTGGGATGGGAAACACGACGAATTCTCAGATGAATCAAGCACAGTGATTCCCAGTACGTGTACTAACAGCCTTTATTTGTAATTGTATGAAAATACAAACACATACCGTTTAACATTAACATTTATGTAGTCTGTAATGGGAGAGAGTAATTCTGCTGTACAGTAACCTGGATTGAAAATTGAAAAACAAAAACAAGATGTTGGAAGTACTCGGGTCAAATAGCATATGTGTGGAAAGAAAAAGAGTTAACGATTCGGTCAATGGTCCTTCATCAGAATTGGAAGCCAGTATGTTTTAAGTTGCATTGGACAGAACAGAGAATGTCCATGTTAGGATGTTGACCAAAGTCATTAATGTAATAATTACTTTAAAAACTGGCAATTAAAGACGAGAGGGAAAAGCTAAATAGAAACAGGATGGTTCAGTCACATCTGTGGGTAGAAAATAAAAGGTGGTTACCTGAAATTGGTAAACTTAGTATTAAGTCCTGAAGGCTGCAACATGTGCATATGGAAGAGTGCGCTGTTCCTTGAGCTTGCATTTAACATTGTTGGAGAAGTGTAGGCCTTTGAAAATCAAGAGGACAGAGTGGGGCAAAGAATTAAAATGACAGACGACTGGAAGCTCAGGGTTACCTCTGTGGACAGAACAGAGCTGTTCTGCAAAGCAGTAATCCAGTCTGTGTTTGGTTCAACCATAGTAGAGGAAACCACGTCTCACTAAACTGGAAGAAGTGCAAATGCATTATTTCTTCATGTGGAAGGACCATTTGGGCCGTTGGATGGTGGATAGAGGCCATATAAAAGGAAAGGTGATGTATCTCCTGCTGTTACACAGGAAGGCGTTTGGAGATAGAAGAGGGGATCAGGGAGTCATGGAGGGTATGGGCTCCTTGGTGTGCAGAAAGGGGAGGGGAAGATGTGTTTGGTGTTGAAATCACATTGAAGGTCTTGGAAATTATGATGATCTCTTGAATGTGGTGGCTGGTGAAATGGAAAATAAGGACAGGGAGAACCTGCTGCTTGTTCTAGCTGGGAGGAGTGGGATTGAGCAAAAGTGTGGGAAATAGACAAAATGTGATTAAGAGTCCTGTCATCTGTGGTAGAGGGGAAGCCATGGTTAAGGAAAAAGAAAGACACTTTAAGGACACTAGAGTGGAAAGGTTCATTGTGGGAGAAATACAATGGACATGGTGAAATTAGGAGAGTGGAATGGAATCCTTACAGGCAGCAGGGTGGTAGGAGGTGCAGTAAGATGGCTGCGGGAGTCAGTGGCTTATAATAGATGTTGGTCACTAACCTATTCCTGGAGATGGTGGTGGAAATGTCCAAAAAGAGAAGGGAAAAAGTTCAACATGAGATTCTGCCGATGCTGGAATCTGGAGCAACACACACAAAATGCTGGAGGAACTCAGCAGGTCAGGCAGCATCTATGGAGGGAAATAAACAGTTGACATTCTGGGTCAAGACCCTTCATCAGGACTTTAGATACTGCCTGACCAGCAGAGTTCCTCCAGCATTTAGTGAGGGGAAAAGTTAGAGACAGACTGCATGAAAGTGACTGCAGGCTGCAAATTGGCAGCAAAGGTAATGAAATTTTGCAATTCTGTATGAGTGCAGGAAGAAGCACCAGTACAGTGATTAATGTAAGGGAAATGAAAAGTGAGATCTGACTAACTTTTGCTTTCCAGAGTACTCGGGACCTCCATTAGCTAGCACTTAAAAAAAAGGTACTCTCAAGATTAAATTACTTGATTGAAAGTGCTCGCATGTTAATTGTGGATTGCTTCCATCCTTGCCTGCTTGCTAAATTTCCTAATGTCACTTTCTCCATAAACTTGCTTTTGGCAGGATGGGTTGTTGACCAAAAATGGCTGGCTGCATATCCCTATCTTTGGCTGTGAATGCTCAAGGCAACTTGATTAATTTTTAATCTCAATCCACTGCACACAATATTTTTATATTTAAAATAAACTTTATTAATAAAATTGAGAAGCTGCTGGGGAAAGGTTCTTATGTCTATCCTTAAACAAAGATATCACCATCATTTTCCTTCACTACTTTGTCCGTTCCCTTTTTCTGCCTTTTTCAGGGTCATGGACTTTCTTTGTGATTTTACTCAATTTACATTGTTTTCCTGTATCTAGTTTTGTTTGCCACTGAGTAGGTATATTTTTTTAAATCTTTTTTATAATCAGTTGAATATTTTTTCAGTAGTTTGTATTCTTGTTGTGCAATGTAAATTTGATACTGCCTCTTGAAATTTTTAAGTCTTTTATGTAACTTGTGTAATGAGTATTACTAATTTTGTTTTGTATAAAAATTTGTTTCTAGTAAAAGTAATTATTTCAAGTTAATTACTATCATTTTTCTTTGTATTAGATTTATTTGTTTATGTACCTACCGTGATAATTATACTCATGTTAATTATTATGAATTGTTATGGCCATTATGAACATACTTAAGTTTTGATGCTGTAAGTATCGATCATTTAAGTTGCTCATAATTCTGTTCTGTTTTCATGCAATTATAGCTTTGTTTTTGACCTTCCCTTGCAGCCAAATCCATCAAATAAACTAGCAATAATACATATTTTGGGTCTGTTGTCCAATTTGTTTACCACATTGGATATCAGTCACCATGACGATGAGCCAGAAGGCAGTGAAGCAAAGAAAAAACCCACCTTGCAAGGACCTAACCCTGTAAGTACTAGCAGTGGTACTAACATGGGATTCTCATGACTTGATCTTACTCTTTTTAGAAATAGAATGCTGTTTATTTAAACAAGGACTTGTTTGTGGGGAATTTTGTGTTTTATAAATTCAATCTGAGATTCAAAATGGCTACTAAAGGTGATGATTTACCCACAGGTTGTGGTGGTCCTCCAACAAGTCTTCCAACTCATACAGAAAGTGCTGTCTAAATGGCTGAATGATGCTCAGGTTGTTGAGGTAAGGTAGATCATTAAGGAGTGTTAAATTTAGTAAAATAATTTTAGTTCTGTGACTTGTTTTCAATTTTGACTTGAGATTCATGTTTATGTATTTGCAGCATGGCTTTTAAAAGAAAATGATATCAATTAGCTGTGCTCAGTTTCTTAGGAGTTTTTAAATAAATCTTTGTTTCCAAGCCCTTAGTTTTTGTGTACATAGAGTAATTTTCAGTGCTAGGGTATTATATTTGCATATCATGTTAGGACATCAACACACGATGCAATGAATTAGTGGGATGTGGGTTTGTATCTAATTCATGGTTTTTCTTTGTTTCTTACAGTAACAATTTGCATTTATGTAGCACCTTTTTAATGTAGTAAAACATTCAAGACATTTCTGGTGTAACCAGCCAAAAATGTATGTTGGATGAGGAACATATTGAAAAGGTTACCGTCTTTGGTCAAGGAAATGGGAAGAAGAAAAGTGGAGAGCCAGATGGTTCAGAGAAGGAATTTTATTGAGTCCTAGATATCTTAAACCATGTCTTCTAGGAGCAGGCTGGGGAATTACACAAGGCCTGTATGAGTAGAACATGAATTTCAGGAGATTATACGGGCGGAGAAGAATGTAGAGATAGAGTCACACTTTTGATTGCCTATCCTGACGTTGTTTCTTTTGACCGAATGATTATTTTGTTTTCTGCTGTACTTTCTAGTGTGGGACTTTTATTTGTATGTTAATGCAAGTTAATTTTCATGTTGATCCCTCAGAATTACTTTTAAAGGAAGATAGTGTGCATGGATGAACTAGTCACCTTGGATGTCATCTGCCTATCTGCATTTAGCTAATTGTAGGTGTCTGTGTTTGCCAAATCATGTCAACTTTAAAGTGTGTAGAAAACACAATTTATATTAATGGCGAAAATGAGTTGCCATTTCTACTCGCCAAGAATTAAACTTTCCAGATATGCTATTAAAAATTACAATATCAATTATTTCTTTTGCATAGTGAAGACTATAATTATCTGTTTGCTTTACTTTCTCCACAGTGTTAGCAAGGAAAATTAGTGATGAATAGATGCTTTTAGATCTGAGGAAAGTAGAATCTTTGGCCTGCAGGAGTCAGAATTGAAACTATTTCTTGTATATAGCTTAATTTTGAGAATAGATGCTCAATATCAAAACTTGCAGACAGTCTTAAACTAAAATGTGTTTAACAGGCAAGAGAACTGCAAACAACTTCAGGGAAACATGGGTTAGTAGCTGGTTAGGTAGAAAACAGATAAAATTTAATGCAAAGGAATGTGAGGTCATGTGTTTGAGGAGGAAGAATGAAGATGGAACCTGTACAATAAATAGTAAAACCTCCAAGGTATGGAAAGTTGGAGATGATCTTAAACAGCGTTACTCTGTATAAAACTCTGGATTGGTTAGAAAATGGTGGTTTTACATCCTAGCTAATGTTGCTCATCGGTGTCTTAAATGGAGGTTAAAATCTGACTGTATAAAACTAGCATCGAACCCAGTCATTAAGATTATCAAGGGGTGAGTATAGTGTATAATTGTGTGTGTATACAAAAGATAACATTATACAAGTGCAATGCTAAACTTGTAAATTATTCATTGTTATAATAAGGGAGGATAAATTGGAGAAGATCAATTTGTAAAGGTGAAAGATAGAGGAGAAGAACAACTTGCTGATAATTGGAAGGCTACCAAGAGAACACAGGCATCATACTTGCATAGAGGCTTATCTAAAACAGCAAAAATGGATAAATATTTGAAAGAGAAGTTGAATTGGTTGTAGAGAAAGATCAGGGGCTGCTAATAAGTGGCATGTGTAGAGAGCTAGTGTAGCTGAGAAGAGCTGGTTGGCCTCCTGTTGTAAAGTTCTTTTTTCTACTATAAGGATGTACTCCAAATTCACCGCATTGTTCATTGTAGTTACACTCAAGTGATCTAATGAAACAATCTGTAGAAAAACTGTTTCTCTGCCAAGTCTGTAGGCAGTTCAAAGGGTGATGATTACAGGCCTGCAAGTCTAATGTCAGTGAGGGAAGTCATTGGAAAACATTCTGAAAGACTGGTTTAATCTGCACTTGGAAAGGCAGAGACTAATTTAAGATGGTCAGGATGATTTAATTAGGGGGACAGCCTGTCTGACCAACTTAGACTGAATTTTTTGAAGAGTAAACAAAATGTTTTGGCTAGTGCTTTTGATGAAGTCCATGTAGATAGGTAAGGCCTGTGACAAGGTCTTGCATGGGGAAACTAGTCCAAAATGTTGCATTTCATGGAATCCAGGGCAAGTTAGCAAATAGGATGCAAATTTGGCTTTGTGATAGCAGGCAGAGGGTGACGGTGGAGGGTTGCTTTTGTGATTGGAAGCCTGTGACCAGTGGTATACAGCAGGAAGCCTTGCAGTTAAATACATTAACAATTTGGATATGAAAGTAAGAGATGATTAAGTTTGCAGACAACATGAAATTCAGTAGTCTTAGTGATGGTGAGGAGGGTAGTATTAGACTTGCAGGATGATATTGATCAATTGTTGAGATGGGCAGAGCAATGGCAGATGGAATTTAATCTTGATAAGTAAAGTTTGGGAGGACTAGTAAGGGTAAGACATTAAGTGATGAATTGTAGGATCTTAGGGAGTACTGAGGAACAGAGGAACATTGGTGTGCAAGTCCAAGGATACCCAAAGGTGGTGTAGAGACATAAGGGATGCAATCCTTTATTAACCAGGATATAGAATATACGAGCAGAAAGGTTATGGTACAATTTTATAAATACTGAGTTCTATGTAGAGTTCTCTACAACCACACTCTAGGAAGGATGTGATTGCATCAGAGAGGGTGCAGAGGAGATTCAATGGGATGTTGCCTGGTATGCAGCATTTAAATTATGAGAGGTATTTCTTTCACTCAGAGGATGCTTGTTACCTGGAACACACTGCGTGAGTAGGTGGTGTAGGCAGGTACTTCGACAGATTTAAGAAGTATATAGATGAGCACTTGAATCACCAAGGCATTGAAGGCTACTGGCCATGTACTAGTAAATGGGATGAGTATGGAGGGGTACTCGATGGTTAACATGGATATGGCAGGCTGAATAGCCTGTTTCTGTGCTGTATGACTCTGTACAGGGCTAACAAGCAATTCATAAAATGTATAATCGTAATTGCACAACATTTTTGAAAACTGGTGGTTTTAGTTATACTGCTAACCAATAATTGAACATCAATATTTATGAACAATGCAGAAGAAAATGTTTTAAAACCTCTTGCCATGTAACTTAAATTTCTCATTGTGTTCATGTCCCTTTTTGTGGGCTTGCCCCCATCTTGGTAACCTTCTCTGGGCATCTTGGACACTCTCAACATCTTGCTCACAATTTGCACTGCCACTTAGCTTTGTATCATTACAAAGATCTGTAACACAGAATTTCCCTTTTATAAATTTTTTTTGAAGTGTCCTCTCGCATCTTCCCTACTAATATCAGGTAAATGTTTGTAGTTCTCAATTTTCTCTGCCCCTCCTTTCTTAAGAGGTTTCATTTGTTATTTTTCACTCTTTACTTTAATACTGTCTTTATTTTCTCTTGTTAGCTGGGAAGTTTCTAGGTTGGGTTTTTGTGCCTTAAAGGGATATTTATTTGTTGTTTAAAAAAAATATATACTTTAAGAGAGGCTTCCATTTGACTTGGCTTGTAAAGCTATTTAATTTAAGAAAAAGTCTAATTTGACCGTTGGTATTGTGATTAATTGAGACTTCATCATTCTTTTTAGGCTGTTTGTGCAATCTTTGAAAAGTCTGTGAAGACTCTTCTGGATGATTTTGCTCCCATGATTCCACAGCTTTCAGAAATGCTGGGTCAGATGTATAGTACTATACCACAGGCATCTGCACTGGAACTAACACGACAGGTAGAATCTGTTTTTTTAAAAAAGAAATATTCTTACATTTGACTTTTTTCTAGTTCTGTGGAATTAGGAAAATATTAAGTTTTTTTTTATAAATACACTTTCCCATTCCTGTGCCATGTGAACAGGCAAATTTATTCTGATCATATAAGGTACTTGTGAATTAACATGAAAGCGTAATGAAATATCTAACCAGTTTGTGGATGAAAACAACCTTCAAGGTATAACTTCAATATGTGGTCCATGTGGGATTGAGAGGGTACAAAGTTAATCAAAATTCTTGCACTTAATCACCAATGGATTTCTTAAGAAAAGAAGGGTGAAAACCTGAGATTTCTAAGCACCAGGCTTTTAATTGCACTCTTGTTAAATCCTGTTGGATTCGCTATTATTCAGTATAGATTTTGTATCCAAAATATGGTGCTTTTGTGGCTTATCTCAAATGCAGCTCAAAGTTCTGAAAAAGCAGAAAAAATGTAAATGGGCCAAATATCACTGATGAAATTTGATGCATTTAAACTGATCAAAAGCTATTTATTAAGCAGCTAGGAAAAGTTACCAAGTACACACAAAATACTAACTAATCAAATCATCCAAAAATTGCCTTCTACAACAGCTAAATTTGCTTTTGTTCTGCTAAGTATATAGATCTATAGATTATAACTTTTGTAGACATCCTTTTTACAAAGAAATCAAATGCTCAAGACCTCATTTAATGTGTATAAATGCTGCAATTAGTTTTTGGAAACTCCAGCTATATTTATATTCTGTTTATATATGTGTAACAAATGTAAGGAGAGACCTGGGAGTTATCCTAAATAAATCACACAGTCCAAAAAATGGAATGTTTGGCATTTGAGAGTGCAAATGGAGGTTGTATTTCTTGAAAAAAACATTGTGTCTCTAAGAGAAAAGAATATTTATAGCTGTTGAGCTGAGCTTGAGGGTTAGCAGGGATTGAAGGTTTTGGGTTACGACAGTACTAGGTAAACTACATTTTATCATTGCCTTCAAGCATATAATCTCTTCTCACAAACAACAGAGCATTTAAATGCATCCTGTCTGGATCAGTTAGGCTTCATTGACTTAATGTTCTTTTTCATATTCTTGTTATGATGTTTGCATGCAATAGTATAAAAACAGAAAATAATGAAAGTATTCAGATGAGTCAGACCATATCTTTAGAGAGAGCATCCATGGCCCTTGCAAGTCCATGCTGTGATGTGGAAGACCATTCTCACTGACTTTTGGCATCTTGTGACTCCATTGATATAAACCTGAGCAGAAATTGGGTTCTTAGTAGTGTAGTGAGGAGGCTCCATCCGCAAAAGCTTTTTGCAACCAACAAACTCCTGCCCCCATCTTTCCTGGTTATGAAAACTACGGCATTTTTAATATTTTAAAGTGTTTTTGACAGAGGCAATTAAAAATCATTTCAAATTACTTAATGCAAATTAGTTAAACAAAATACAATTACATACAACTATAACGATGAAGTTAACTAAGCATATTAAAAGCAAATTAACGTGAAGGTTTTCTAGAAAAATGTAACTTGACTTTCTCCTTGCTTTCTAAAACAAAGCTCTACAGTCTCCTTTGAGATCAGTAGAATGTCAGATTCTGTACTAGGTCCCTTCTGGTAAAGGATCCGAGAGCCAACTTCTCAGTAGAGGCCACATTCAAATCCTATAAATGCATTGGATAAGCACTTGGAGCAACATTTCTAAAGGGCTTCACCCAACCACTGTAATAACCATAACCATTTTTAAATGTATTAAAATGTTCTAAGTTGCGCCACAGGATAGTTAAATTTATTTTTAAAAAAAAAGGTAAAGATACCTTTGGAGGGAATTTTAAAGTCTTGATGACACACCTGCCAGTGGGAGAGCGATTAAAAATGGGGATATGCAAGAAGTCGGAATTGGAAGTATGCCATTATAAGTGAAGCATCCATGAATTGGCATTCTTTGATGCATTCCATTCTACTCTAATCCCAATTTGCATAGCGTGCTGGATATGCTCCAGATTAATATTCTCAAAGTCACTGGTCATGAATGGTTCTTACTGAATTTCTCTTTTCTCTTTGATCTAGCTCCTTTATTTTCCTTGTGTGACTACCCATATAAAGTTTATTTGGGTTATTATCTCTTTCAGCTGGTGCACATATTTGCCACTGATTCAACTCATTTTGTCCCAGTAAAGGCTCTGTTCCTCCTTGTCACATCTGTGACCCTCTCGATCTTCCAACAAGGTAGGTTATCATACTTTTAAATTTGAATCGGTTTAATGTGTGTTGCTTTTTTTTTGTTTGCTTGTCTTTCAACCATAGTAATCAAGCTGGTGGTTTTCCTGTGTGCTTCCTGGTTTCTTTGCTATTCAGTGAGGTTCATACAGCCTTGTAATCCTTACTGAATCTTTTAAAAAAAAATTAAGTATATAATTAGCAATGAAAAGTGATCATTTTGCATATATAATGCAAAAATAAAATGTTTGATTCTTGTAACATCTGTGTTTGTCTCATAACCTTGGATTTCCAATAAGACAATCAAATGAGGATGAGAAGCTGTTTTACACTGTTGTCATTTTCACCATATGGTGCATTAATAATTTGTGCACTCGCATGCACACGAAGTGAATGCTTGGAATCTTTTTGGGATGATTAGAGCGAGTCACTGCAGTATTGTTCACTGCTGTTCCAGTGATTGCTTGCCGGACAGGTTGTGAAATAGGTTGTCTGGATGAAGTGTTAAATTCATCCTCCTCAAAATGTATTTCATAGCAAATGAGATAAATACTAAAAGTTTATGTAAATTTAAGTTATTGGTGGGTATCAAAGTGAAAATTCAAGAAAGTAAGAATGAAGTTGAGTTGGGGGGGGGAGCAGATGAAGGATTATTTTGGCTTCCTTATTACCTAGGAAAAAACCACTGACTTGCAGATTGCTTGATAAATCTAAGATTTCTTTTAGGTTATAGTTTGCATGGTAGGTGAGGGAAATTTGTGGATGTGGTTTATCTGGATTTTAAAAAGGCATTTGAGAATCATTCCCATAGTACGTTATTAAGAGATCCGAGTATTGGGATTAATATATTAGCATTGTTGGGGGATTAGTTAAAGGGCAGAAGTGGAACAGGGATAGTTGGGTAATTTTCAAATTGGTTGACAGTTACTGTTGGGGTACTATAAAAATTGGTGCTGAGGGCTTTACTATTTAGAATTTGGTATACTAATTGAACAGACCAAGTGCCGTTTACTCAATTTGTTGATAATGCAAGGTTTGGTAGGGAACTAAGCTGCAAGGAAGATGCAGAAAGCCTGGGAAGATGTATGTACTTTTTGATTAAGTGGATGTGAAGATAGATGCTCAGGTGTAAAGTAGAAAAATTTTAAGTTATTCATTTTTGTAGTTGAATAGAATATTGTAAATAGTGAGATATTATTAAATATTCATTTTTACTGAGATTTGTGTCTATGAGTACAAAACACAAACAGCAAGTATTTAGGAAGGCAAATTGCATGTTGCTCTGTATTATAAAGGCAGTTGGAGGGGTAGATCGAGGAAGTCTTGCAACTAGTGTACAGGACTTTCAGAGGGCACCTAGAATACTCAATGCAGTTTTGATCTCTGAATCTGATGAAAGAGATACTTAGTACAACAAAAGTTTACCAAATCATTTCCCAGGAAGATGGTACTGCCTTAAGAAGAGGGATTCAACTCAAACTCTGAAGCCCTTGATATTGGGCCCAAGTTTCTTTAATTGATTAATTTGTAGAAAGAATATGAAGTGAAAATTGCACAAACAAAATTTAAAATCTATGATATAATATATACAAAGCAGTATCTTAGAAATATTTGAGATATAGGAATGTACTAAATTTTGCAGATGATAGCTGTTAGTGATCTTTTAACTATTGATTTAGTCATTGAAAGAGCAAAAAGGTTAACAAGACGTGTAGATATGCAAGCCTATAACTGAACAATGTTCTCAGAAAAGGAGCATGTCCTACAGAACCCAAGGTAGGTCGCGCATAATCAGCTGAGGAAACTAAATAGAGAGGAAAATGTAAACTTTCTTTGTATGAAGCAGAAGCATAGAGCCTTGAATTGTCTTGGCATCAAAGCCATTGTCTTTAAGTCACTTGAACTGAATTAAGTGCTGGACTTGGATCGAATGGTCTAAAATTTGACGTTGCTCTACACAGTGTTACGTACCAGCAACAATAGAAACTCAACGAGCCGTGTATAAGTGTTAGAATCTATTTTATTAATAACTACTTGTTAATTGTCAGGAAAAACAGGTTTGAATAGAGCCAAAATCATACTCCCAGGTTTGGTTTCTGCCAAAGGCAGGTATTCCAGAGCAGGGCCATTACACTCCTCCATTTGATGCCTACTTGCTTTGCTAGATGCTCCAGGATCCATAAGTCCAGTGAAGTTACATCAGTGCGTCAGTGTGGATTAGTATGGCTGTCGAGGGTGATCAACTGAGAGGCAGATTCAATCCAACACAATTTGACCAATTAATTTTAGAACTTAAGAATACCGTGGCAGCACAGTAGTGTAGCGGTTAGTGTAACGCTATTACAGCGCCAGTAACCCAGGTTCAATTCCCGCCGCTGTCTGTAAGGAGTTTGTATGTTCTCCCCATGTCTGTGTGGGTTTCCTCCAGGTGCTCCAGTTTCCTCCCACATTCCAAAGACGTACAAGTTAGGAGTTGTGGGCATGCTATGGTGGCGACACTTGCGGGCTGCCCCCAAAACATTCTCAGTAAAGCAAATAGATGTATTTCACTGTGTGTTTTGATGTACATGTGACTAATAAATAAATTTCTTAAATATCTATAAGAACAAGAGGACTAGAAGTAGAAGAAAATCAAACTGCAGATTCTGGAAATCTGAAATAAAATCAGAAAATGTGGAAAACACTCAGTTGTTCAACTAACAACTGTGGAAAAAGAAGCAGAATTAATGTTTCAGATCAAAGATTCTGTTCTGACGAAGGGTCTTTAACTTGGAACTTTAACCCTGTTTCTCTTACCACAGGTGCTGCCTGGCCTGCTGAATGTTTCCAGCATTTTTTGTTTCTGTTTTAGAATAGAAGCAAGAATTGGTCTTGCAGCCTCTTGAGCCTACTTTGTTATTCAGTAAGATTATTGCTGATCCTGTGTCCGATTCCCATATCTTCTGATTCCATGAAATGTCCAAAACGCCAGCAATCTTGGACTTCAATGTGCAATACTAAATAGTTGAGCTTCTAGAGTCCTAATGGGGTAAATTATTCCATAGCATCTGTCTTCTTTGCAAATAAGCCTTCCTCCTCTTAAACCTACATGGCTGACCCTTCCCCCACCCAACTGTAGAACGTCTAGGCTGAGAGAAAAGCTTCTCAGCACCCACATGCAAGTTTTTCTCAGAATCTTGTCTATCTCAGTAAGATCACCCAAATTCAATGGATATGGAAGTTAATGTAAGATTTTTTATAAACTGCAAAATGTACCTATTCTAGTGATCTCTTTAGCAAAGAATATTGGAAGATGATGGATATTTCCACAGAAATAATTGTAGGACATAGGAATGAGATGAAGGGTTCTGGTGCATGGACCAAATGCAGTACATTGGGTTGCATCGGCTGTTATTATCATTAGCTGATTAATACACTTATAGGGAATGCTAAAGATTTGATGTGCATCTCTACATATTAAATGGCTGCTATTTAAATTGTGTTTTCTTAAATAACATGACAAATTAAATGAGGTAAAAATCAGTAGGTGTAGATGATGATGAAAGACATTGGAAACTAGTTTGTTAACATTGAAAAGCCAGACACACTTTATTGTATTTCTCCTTTTGGAACTGTGAATAAATAGGATAATTAATAATAAAAAGAGCACTGCTATTGTGCAATTTAATAAGGTGCCTTTATGGAAAAACTTCATATTCATTTTAAAAGGTTTTTTATCAAAGTATGTTTTTTTCAGTCTGGTGTAGCTTCCCTAATTTTTCTGAAGTCATAGGAATAGGTGTAAGCCATTAAACACCATAGTTGTTCACCATTCAATGAGTATATAATCATTTACCATTCGATGGTGATATAATTTCTCTTTTCCTGGTATCTTGATGCTTTTGGCTGCAATAATTTAACAATGTCCGATTTTAAAATTTAACAATAGTTCTTATTTGTGGCCAACTTGTTCAGTACACATCTGATGTGTTTATTTTAATCTTTGATCTTATGATTTCCTTCCTGGCCCCTGTTAAAGTTTTATTGTAAATGGTCTTGCAATTTTATTTTTATCTGTTCCACCTTTTCCATCTATTCCATCCTATTCTATCTACAGCACATTTTCAATCTCTCTCATCAGATTTCTGTCCTTGTTGCAGGACCGATAAGTCAGTAGTCAGTGACATCCTCTATAACAATGATCATGGTGCACTATCCTTTATTCCCCTCCTTGCCCAATAACAGTTTTAAAATGTTTGAACAATTATTTAGTGTCACATCAATCATGCATTATGTTCAGATTTTGGATGTTTAGTGCCATTTGTGCATTATGTTGGTCTTAAGTGTTCTGGATTAACATTCCTTCATAATTGAATGTAGGGAAGTCTGTGAATGTGGCTGGAGAAAGATGTACCCTGTGAGTTATTTTGCTTTTGCTTCTAAATTGGAGATCAATGGAAACTGTTGCTTCTCTGAAATGCTAATCTATCTAGTTTGGTCGGTATAGGTATCAATTACAGATTGTTCAAATGTCCAAAATCTTTTTTAATACAATTGTAATACCTATTTGATGCTTTGCAAGTGTTGGTATAATTAGTAAGAAAAAAACTGTAGATGCTCTAAATCTGAAGGACAGGTAGCATCTTTGGAGAGAGAAACGGAGTTAACATTTCAGGTTGATGACCTCTTGTCACAGTCTTTTGCCAGGTTGATGAGAGGTAGTCAATCTAATAGATTAACTCTATTTCTCTCTGCATAGATACACCTGACAGTATTTCCAGAGTTTTCTGACTTTAGTGTAATTATTACAGTGTCTGGAGCAAATGTGGAGAGCAGATTTTTATATTTCATTGGGTTACTTCACTTTTAAGGTAATTAATGGTCATTTTGAAATGGTGGAATTTGATTGCACTTCTTCCCCTTGTTTCCGTTCTCCATTGCTTTCATGATGTTCAAGAGGTTGTAGGTTGTGGTCCATCTAACTAATAGTGGAACTTCTAGTGAAAAATCAGACGGAAACTGGTCAACTTGCTACTCATTTACACTACTTGCCCATTTCTTAAATTCGACCTGCTTTTGAGAAGTGTATGAAAGTAAGGTTGTGTCTGTTCAAATTATCCATAAACAACTTGTGTGCTATTACTACTACAATAATAGTACTAGATGCAGGGACTCAGCGTTGCATTGGTGACCAATATACTTTGTGATTGCCCCAGAATTTAACAGTTCTGCCTTTGTTAGTGACCTGGAGTTGGGGCACTATCTGCCTCCATGGAGCTTGAGGCTTAATTCCCAGCACAAATTTTCCAAATTATTTGTATAAGACTGAACCCAGAAAATGGTTCATGTTCAGCACACAGCCAAATGTCTGCACTACCAGAGAGCCATAGGATTTTGCCAAAGTATCATGAATATAAAAAGCCTCTTAGTATTTGCCACAGGATTTGGATTGTTATTAATCTATTACATTGTGAAATTTAGTAGCTTTCTTGACTAGGCCCTGGTATGCAGACATGGGCACATCATTTCAGTTGCTATCTTTGCTAAAATCAATTAGTTCAGTATAGAGGAAGAGTCAGAATTGGGATTTTCTCTCGATGGGTGGTGGTTTTATATATTTAGTCATAGAAAAAGATAGCAAATTTTCTAAATTAATATACATGTTTCTGTGCCCTGTGTGTCTGCTTTGGCTTTGTTAGTTGCTCTCTTTCCTCTGAACCAAGGGTCGAAGGTCCTATCGCACTCCAAAGACATGAGCATGATATCTCATCTGACACGGAGTGTTGCGCTGTAGGAGGCACCGTCTTTCAGTGGCCCTGCCTGTCCTGCACGAGGATATCAAAGGTTCCATCTTGGTCAATATTTATTCCTCTGCCAGTAGTATTAAAATAAATTATCTGCTGTCCATCGCGTATTGTTTGTTAAAGTTTGTTGTGCTGCAGTGTTTCCCGTTTAATTATGGCTGAAAAGCACTTTGGGATATCCTGGAAGGCTTGGTAGAAAACTTATTTTATAATGCTGTCAGTTAGCAACATACTGAATTTGGGATGTGGAAATATGGTTCTTTTTTGGCACATAAAGTGTGAGTGATAATGTTGCTGGATTAGTAATTGAGAGCACTGGGGTAATAATCTTAAACGTGTTCTAACTCGCAATAGGAATTTTAGAACTTGAATGCAATTGATATGAAGCTGTCAGATTGTCACAAAACCCAGTCGGTTTTGCAATGGCCAACATTT
This sequence comes from Pristis pectinata, assembly GCF_009764475.1. NCBI lineage: Eukaryota > Metazoa > Chordata > Chondrichthyes > Rhinopristiformes > Pristidae > Pristis > Pristis pectinata. Next base: position 30,388,802 of record NC_067407.1, on the reverse strand, counting down.
AACTCCTGCTTCACAGCAATGTTGTTACCTTTTCATTGCCTTCTGAAATGGTCTTGCAAACCACCTATTCACATCAAACAATGTTAAGCGTAGTCTCAGGGTAAAGATGGGCAATTAGGGCATGAGAGTATGTGGTCATGGTGGTGAACTGAATGTAACATTTGAGGCTTTGGTGGAGATGAAGACCATTACGCAAAAGCTGTTTTAATTAATAATTTAATATTGAAAAGCTATGATGTAGAATAGAGTCGGGAACAAGAATCCAGAGTTTAGGCAGCAACTTAAATAAGAAGGATGTGACTTTCCCAAAAGCTTACCGTTTCTAGTGATGCCTTTTTTTATGTAGTATTTAAAGCATTTTACCTTTTTCAAATTTCTCCTCCTTTGATCTATGATTTGGAATGTTTTTTGACATCTGCCACATGCTTGTTGCATCTCATCAAACTTGCTACTAATGGCACTATAATTCCTTGCACTTGTACCTCTTCTAGCATAACCCTGCAGAGTGCTGATTTGTTATGGTATTCTTTGTCCTCCAGTCTGAATACTCACTTGCATGTACCCACTTTTACTCGGGGTCCATGCTGCTCTGCTGGGAACCTGGCATGAGCCCCTGCCCTCCTTGACTACCCTGTCAGGAACCTGGCACAAATTCCAGCCCTCTGGGAGCTAACAGCATGTGTCCATGTGTTGACAAACCTTCCTTTATGGCAACAAACTCAATGACCACTGAGCACTGTTGAAACTACCTTCGTGAAATCTATGGGTTGGGAGGGTTGTGCAGCCAAACAAATAAAGGAAAAGATAACAGCTTCCAGCTGGAAATGATGAGAGACCAAAGTCTCCGGGTGGACAGTCAACACATGGAGCAGGAGTTAGCAGTCCCCAGCATTGGTCCACTAGTTATACATCCAAGATGAGTGGCCTGACCACTTGTCCCAACCATTGCTAGAGCACTGGCAGAGGCCCAAGCCTCACACTCCCTCACCTTTTAACACTGATTCCATCAGAGTTTTCATTCTTGTGATTCTAATCCAGCACTAAGCAAGGTACTGGTTTACCGTGTACCCAACACAGACTATATATGCCACATTTCTTCATTTTACTGCTGTGCATTCCATAAGTCATTAATTTTTCACTTCACCCATTATGCTTCTATGAAAACTCTTCAAGCCACATCATTCAGATCATTGTTTCTTCCTTTCAATTTTCTTGTCTGTATACCTTTTAATCTCCCATATACATTCAAAGTTGCTCCTTTTGTATCTCTGACAGAAGCTTCGAATTCTCACCTAATGAGTGATTTTTTTATTTTGTTTTCTGAACTGGAAATTATACTAATGACTTCCACAAGTAACTTTCTGTTACAGCATCTAAGAAGAACTGTATAATACCAAAACTCTGTAGTATCTTGTTAAATAATTATTTTTGGGAAGGGGCTGGAAAGAAACTTGCTGAATGCTGCTGGATCACAATAATTTGATAGGGGAATAAAAAGGTATTCCCTTGTATTGATATATTGACTTGGCTTGGAGTCGCTTGTATAAGCAAAGTTAAGGTGCAAAGTCTGACACTAATGAGAGTTATTATTGAAAAGGTATTATACCTTCTACATTTTAAAGACCTCTATTCACATGACTTTGAGTCTTGCAGAAATTCTGTGCGACAGTGACCAACAGCTGCATAATTTGTTGGATCTTGTCTAGTATTAGAAAATAGAGACATTCAGAGAAGAAGTATCATTCCTTTTTTTATAAAAAGTTTGAAAGTGAGAGTCTTGGATTTTATCTGTCCCTGATCAGAGGCATACGAACAGAAATTGAAACGTTAACCTTTTGAGGTCTCGTGAATTGTGTGGTCTGTCTAAATCTGCAAAAATGTGTTTTTGTAACATTTTCAGTATTGCAGACCTTTTTCCAAAAAATGGTCAGGTCAGAGATCCCCAAGTGATATAACGTCTTAGGTAATAGAATTGCCAACTTTTCCTCTTCAGTGGGAAAGTAAATCCAAAAATACTTAATGGCACAGTCTATTAGAATTTCTGTAAGTTTCCAGTTCTTTGAAAAATTGCCTTGGGTTCTTGACAAAAAGCACATTTTTGATCGGTTATCTCTATACCTGGGTTTCAATCTTCTTTGCTGTTTATTTATTTTGGGTTCTGAAGTTTCATATTTCTGTACATTCTTTTCTTTAACTGCTTTAAGCTGTTCATTGTACCCCCTCACTGTAACTGTTATGTAGAGTTCATGAGACAATAAGAATATTGATTTGTTGTTTGTATATTATTTCTTAAGTTACATCTTATTATATTTTAGGACCCAGGGATCATCCTGATATTGTTGATTCATTTATGCAACTCCTGGCACAGGTGTGTTTTTGTTTCTTATTTCATTCACTTTCTTTTTTTTGTTTAATTAAACCTGAAATCAGCTTTTTTTTGTTTACAAGCTTGCAGAAATAAATTGTAGGTTAATTTGAGGTTCTTAAGGCATGTTGAATGACTGAATACAGCTGTTTTGTGGATGTGTAGTTGTCAGCATTGGCAGCAGTTTTGAACACTGTTTTTCACTGACAGACTGTGTCTTCTGACAGAAAAGGTGTATTACATCAGCAGTCAGACCACTTTGTGAATTTCATGTCAAGATTTGGCATGGTTTCATAATGTTTTGTGCTGTTTGTATTTTGTAGCCAGATGGAGTTTAAGCATGTGCCAAGTGGCTAGAAGGTCATGAGGGAGTATTGGAAAGGACATTATGGACGAGATCTAAACTGAATTAGTTTATGACCTTGTGTAGCTAAAATAATCATGCAACAGTGTGGACAGCGGTATTGCTTGGGTTGTGTTCACTGCATCCGTGAGTTAATTGTGTCCTTCAGAGAAATAATACTATTGAACATCAAATCAATCTGTCAGTAAACTACAGCCATAAAGGTCACAGTATTTACAGAATAATGCTATTTCTCTCACATGCGCACAATTCACCTGTGCCTGATTTGTTATTGATTCATGTCTTCTACATTGAAGTCAGGGATGGCTTCATCCACTATTATTTCAAAAATTAATGATTTATGATGTATTTCTGTTTATATGTAAAATATCTGATTTTTGTTCATTTGCATTATGTAATATTTCATAGAAAGTATTTTGAAATTTGTAATCCCATTTCATTTTTACTTTGGGGAATAATAGCTCTGATCTATTTATTTTTCTTCCAGCTCATTTGTTACTCTGTGCACAGTCCCTATTGTAAACAAATATTTCACTCCCTTCCTGTGCAGAAATGTGTCCCTATATTGGATTGATTGATGACATACTCCATAGGGAATCGAAGACAGGAGTTCCATATTATCACTGTCTCGCCTTTTGTAGCATGGCTCTCTAGTACACCACCAAACCACCCATGTGGAAACTGAGGCAGCAAATGAAGAGCAGTCTCAGTAATAAGGATTTGGTAATAACCTGGAGTTAGACCTTTTATGAATGATTTAATGAAGCTTTGTATCTGATTCCTAGGCTCTCAAAAGGAAGCCAGATTTGTTTTTAGCAGAGAACTGTGATGTGAAGGCATTGTTTCAGTGTGGTAAGTAATAGAAGTGTCCAGTATTGGCTTCACAGTTCTTAAGCTATTTAATTTCCGTTTGAGCTGTTGGTGTTATTTAATAAGTTTAATCTTAAGAGATCAAATTTCATCAGATGTGGAACGTATCCTTCTGTTTCTATAGTGTTGACATCTTGCTCTCTTTCCCAAAACACTTTTAACTGTTGTGCCTGTCTATGAACAAAGCTTTCCAGAGTTCCCACTGTCTTTCAATCATCTCCAAGGGCTAGCTTGGAAATTACTATCCCTTTTAGTATTAGCTATTGCAATGTATGCATACATTAAAAGTACTTTTAGTCAATTTGATTTTAAATTACCAGGAGATGAAATGACAGGATCACAGTGATTTGCAAATTCAATATATCCTTATTTGTAAGAAAAATTTAATTTTCTCCTATTTTCTTTCCTAACATTCTTTTTTCATTTGTTTCCTTTCTCTTCCTAAAGCAGCTTTGCTAGTATTTCTATGAATTTCCACTTGTAGAGTAGTTCATTGACCTGTGTGAGGGAAATGTTTAAAGCTTTGAAAGATAAGATTATACCTGCCTAGATGAAGAAAAGATAGTAGCCAGCTCGTATTTCAAAAGGGATGAGTGTGTTTTTTAAGGAAGAAGATCCTTTAAGTAGCAGTATGCCAAAGGCTTCCCTAATGATGATGCACATTGCTCTAACTAAAGAAACCTTCAATAGTGTACCATATGGGAGGTTAATATAGAAAATTAGGTTTAAGGATGTAAAATTGCTCAGTAGTGAGTGAACAGTTGAAGTTGAGGACAAGTGAGGAAGATGTGGATAGTGGTGTCACACAATGTTCACTTTCAGTGCCATTTTTGTTTGCTGTATGTCAAAGAATTGGACACATTCATAAGATTTAAATATCCAACTGATATAAAATATTCCTTAGAATGCCAAGAAAGCTGCAGACCTCTGTTGATAAGGTGATGGAAAGGGATTGACAGGTGATGCCTGGAAATTATTGTCAGTCAGTCTAAGTGAGGTGAGGTATGGTTAAGGCAAAATAACATTTTAAAAAAAAAACCAAATAACTGAGGATGCTAGAAATTAGAAATAAAAGCAAAGATGCTGGAAGTACTCAACTGATGAGGCAGCATTCAATGATTATTTGAATGTAATTATTTCAATGCCACTTAGATAGTAGATGTTTACAGGGCACTAATACAATGCCTTAGGTTAAATAGGACAGTACAAAATAAAGTAGAAATTGAAGCTTTCTTGAGGTGAGGTGTAGAAATAGGGAACCTGTGGTACAATCTTAAGAGTACTGAGAGTCATACTAGTCCTATACTGTGGAAGGAGATTGAGGCTTTAGAGAGGATACAGTGTGGTCTAGTATGCAGAAAGAGCAAAAAAAAAGCTGGATTTTTTGAAGCTTTGTGCATTGATACTGATTTCTGTCATCATCTGTGTTGCACTGCCACTGGAAGCTCATAGGTAGGAATAGCTACAGCATTGTTTATTATTTGATTATTGATTGAATCACATTGTAGGCTATTCAGTCAATTATGACTTTACCAGTTTTTTGAAAGGCATCCAATTCGGCCACCACTGATCATTCTGAGCAAATTTCTTTTTCAAAAGAGAAAAGGGTGTATGTTTGAAGTTATTACTGATTCTGCTTCCATCACCCTTTCAGGCAAGTAATTCAAATCGTAGCTACCCATTTTCCAAAATAATGTCTCATTCATTCCCCTTTAGTTCTTTTGCTAATTATATGAAATTTCTATCTTCTGTAACTTCTTATTGTATCAAACTCCTTGATAAATGTAAACACTAATAATAATCCTTTTATTTTTTTTGCTGTAAGGAGACATTCCCAGCTTCTCTAGGCTCTCCACATAATGGGTCCTGTATCTCTGGTGCCAGTCTCCTTTGCATTCCTTTTGGCTTTGACGTCATTTCCTAAAGTGTGATTACTGAAATAAGAACCTAATTTTCTAGCTGAGGCAAAACTTGTGATCTAAAATGCTTTGCAATTTCCCTGTTTTTGTATATCATTCCTCTAAAGCTAATCTGCTTTGTTCTCTGGTGAGTGCACTGCAGAAATGTGGAGGTTGTTTAGGGACCACTTGCATGAGGTTCTACATAGGTTTGTCCTGCTGAGACAAGGAAAGGATGGTAGGGTGAAGGAATTATGGTTAACGAGAGGTGGAAGGTTTTAGCTAAGAGGAAGAAGGAAGCATATTTAAGGTTGAGGAAGCAAAAATCAGATGGGGCTTTTGAGTTATAAGGTAGCCAGGAAGGAGCTTAAGGAGGGACCTAGGAGAGCTAGAAGGGGACCTGAGAAGGTCTTGGCAAGTAGGGTTCAAGTGAACCCGATCGCGTTCTACATATGTGTGAGGAACAAGAGGATGACTCGGGTGAGGGTAGGACTGCTCAGGGATAAGGGGGGAAAAGTGTGTATGGAGGCGAAGGAGGTAGGGGAGGTCCTAACCTAATATTTTTCTTCAGTGCTTACCATTGAGAGGGAATTAGATGAATGTGAGGTTAGCATAGAACAGGCAAGTGTGTTGGAGCATGTCGAGGTTATGAAAGAAGCAGTGTTGGAGCTACTAAAAAGCATTAGGATAGATAAGTCCCTGAGGTTGGACAGGATATACCCCAGGTTACTATGGGAAGTGAGGAAAGAGATTGCTGGAGTGTTAGTGATGATCTTTTGAGTTCTCCCTGGCCACAAGAGGCTATTGGAGGATGGCAAACGTTGTTCAAGAATGGTATAAGAGATAATCCCAGGAATTGTAGACCAGTGAATCTTACGTCAGTGGTAGGCAAACTATTGGAGAGGATTCTTGGGGACAGGATTTATGAGCATTTAAAGAAGCATAGTCTTATTAGGGATAGTCAACATGGCTTTGTGAAGGGCAGGTCATGCCTCACGAGCTTAATAGAGTTTTTTGAGGAAGTGTCACGAACCAGCAACAAAAGAAACACACTGAGCATGATTCAGTGTTAAAAACTATTTTATTAATCACTACTTATGATAATACGTAAAATAAAAGTAAAAATGTTAGTATGTTAGAATTCAAAAATGTTAAACCTTGAACGTTAACCCCAAAACTAAACTCTTCGTGTGTGTGTGTGTGTGACAAAGTCCAAAACTCCCAGTTCCAGAATGGTTCTTAAAGTTCAGTTCCGCAAGCCATAAGGTGAAACATGAGCAAGGGCTTCTTCAACAACCACCGTTGTCTGAAGATAAGATGTAGATGTAGAAAAACATAGAGAGAGTACATACAAAATCCAAATGTTCCACGATGGAACCCAAACGACACTTCAGTGTTTACTCAGTAGTGACTTCCTCACCCCGAAAAGCATCCGAACCGTGGTCGTCCACACACAAATACCTGTTTCCTTCTACAGGTCAGCAACAAAGTGAACTCCACCGGATTACTTCCAACTTCCATACATGGATTTCAGTGGCAGACACAGTTATTGTTTCTCATCCATCGATAGAGAAAACTAGCAGGCTGGTGTCTCTCTCCCTTCTCTCTCTCTCTCTCTCTCCTTCTTCTGGCTTCGTCAACAACGTCATTTACGTCCTTTATCTTCTATTGACGTAAGCTTTTAAGCACGCCCCACACACACATACACACACACACACTCTATCTTAAAGGGACTTTCACTGAGTCCGTAACACCTCCCACCTAAAAAAAATTTTTCCCAAGAAAAATTTAACCGCGCATACAGTTAGTAATGTTAATAATTATCATGCTACACAACTACAGACTATCAGATACATGTTTCCCATTTAACATCGGGAAAGACAATCAGCAATCACATTCTCTTTGCCTTTAATGTGAGTTATCATGAGATCAAACTCTTGCAAAATTAAACTCCAGTTTAACAGCCTTCTGTTCTTGTTTTTGACTCGGCTCAGAAACACCAATGGGTTATGATCTGTATATACAGTCAATGGTTTCTGAGTGGTGCAAATATATACACTGAAATGTTGGAAGGCTAAAACAAGTGACAGTAATTCTTTCTCTATGGTGGAATAATTCTTCTGATGCTCATTAAATTTCTTTGAAAAGTAAGCTACAGGATGGTCAATATCATCAAGGTCACCCTTCTGCAACAACACAGCTCCTGCAGCTTCATCACTGGCATCTACTGCTAATGAAAATGGCTTTTCAAAGTCAGGTGTTTTGAGCACAGGATGGTAGCATAAAATGGCTTTCAGCTTCTCAAATGCTTCTTGACAAGAATCTGTCCAAACAAACTTTACTCCCTTCTTCAGAAGATTAGTTATGGGAAGAGCAATATCAGCAAAATTTTTACAAAATTTTCGGTAATATCCAACTATTCCCAAAAATCTTCTAACTTCATCTGAGTTATCTTTTGTTCGGCCTCTAATTTACCTCGTTCGGCCTCTATCTTTAACTGGGTTTGCTCTCGTTCAGCCTCTAATCTCTTTTGTTCGGCCACTAATTTCTTTTCCTCTTGTTCGGCCTCTAGTCTCTTTTGCTCTCGTTCAGCCTCTATCTTTGCCAGCTGCACCTGTGCCTCAGAAATTGCTATTTCACTGCCAGGAAATTGTTTTAACACTTCCTTCTCAAACACCTTCTTTTCCACATAATGGCCAGCTGTCAGTCTCTGAATATCTGCCTTTCTCATAGACTGCTTTACTTCTGTAAGGTTTAACCTTGTCGTAATCTTTATCAGATCATTCTTTTTCACCACCTCCAATCCCTTTTGGGTTGGTGACTCCAAAAATGCCTTAATATCCATTGCTGCTGGTTTCCACACACACAAGCCAATTAAAAAGAATTTATCAGACCTCCCTCAACAATCTTTGGATTGAATCCCGAACAAATCTCGTCAATCTGGGGAACGATACCAGACGACACTCATTAATCTTTGGATTGGATCCTGGATGAATCTCGTTAACCTTGGGAACTATCCCGGACCTGCCCCCAATTTTGTCATGAACCAGCAACAAAAGAAACACACTGAGCATGATTCAGCGTTAAAAACTATTTTATTAATCACTACTTATGATAATACGTAAAATAAAAGTAAAAATGTTAGTATGTTAGAATTCAAAAATGTTAAACCTTGAACGTTAACCCCAAAACTAAACTCTTTGTGTGTGTGTGACAAAGTCCAAAACTCCCAGTTCCGGAATGGTTCTTAAAGTTCAGTTCCGCGAGCCATAAGGTGAAAGATGAGCAAGGGCTTCTTCAACAACCACCGTTGTCTGAAGATAAGACGTAGACGTAGAGAAACAGAGAGAGTAAATACGAAATCCAAATGTTCCACGATGGAACCCAAACGACACTCCAGTGTTTACTCGGTAGTGACTTCCTCACCCCGAAAAGCATCCGAATCGTGGTGGTCCACACAAATACCTGTTTCCTTCTACAGGTCAGCAACAAAGTGAACTCCACCGGATTACTTCCAACTTCATACATGGATTTCAGTGGCAGACACAGTTATTGTTTCTCATCCATCGATAGAGAAAACTAGCAGGCTGGTGTCTCTCTCCCTTCTCTCTCTCTCTCCTTCTGGCTTCTTCAACAACGTCATTTACGTCCTTTATCTTCTATTGACGTAAGCACGCCCCACACACACATACACACACACACTCTATCTTAAAGGGACTTTCACTGAGTCCGTAACAGAAGTGAGAAGACAAATTGATGAATGTAGTGCGGTGGATGTGATTATATATGGATTTTAGCAAGGTGTAAAACGAGGTAGACTCGTTCAGAAAGTCATGACATATGGGAAATTGGCTGTGTGGATTTGAAATTGGCTTGCCCACAGAAGGCAGAGGGTGGTGGTAGGAGTATTTGACCTGGAGGTCGGTGACTAGTGGTGTTCTGCAGTGATCTGTTCTGGGACCCCTGCTCTTTGTGATTTTTATAAATGACTTGGATGAGGAAGTGGAAGGATGGGTTGGTAAGTTTGCAGATGACACAAAGGTTGGTGGTGTAGTAGATAGTGAAGAATGTTGTTGTAGGTTGCAATGGGATTTAGACAGGATGCAGAGCTGGGCAGAGAAGTGGCAGATGGAGTTCAATCCAGAGAGGTGTGAAGTGATTCACTTTGGAAGATCTAACTTGAAGAGTACATGATTAATGACAGGATTCTTAGCAATGTGGAGGAACAGAGAGATCTTGGGGTTCTAGTACATAGATCCCTCAAAGTTGCCGCTCAAGTTGATAGGGTGGTTAAAAAGGCGTATGGTGTGCTGGCCTTCGTTAGCCGGTGGATTGAGTTCAAGAGCCGAGAGGTAATGTTGCAGCTCTGTAAGACTCTGGTTAGACCACACTTGGAATATTGTGTTCAGTTTTGATCACTACATATAGGAAGGATGTAAAAGCTTTGGAGAGAATGCAGAGGAGATTTACAAGAATGCTACCTGGGTTGGAGAGCATGTCTTATGAGAAGTTGAGAGAGTTAGGGCTTTTCTCTTTGGAGCAACGGAGGATGAGAGAAGACTTGACAGGTATATAAGATTATGAGAGGCATAGACAAAGTGGACAGCCAGCATCTTTTCCCCAGGGTGGCAATGGCCAATACTGGAGGTCACCCATTTAAGGTGCATGGAGAAAAGTTCAGGGAAGATGTCAGAGGTAAGTTCTTTACACAGAGAGTGGTGGGTGCCCGGAATGCACTGCCAGGGGTGGTGGTAGGGGCTGATACGATAGGGTAATTTAAGAGACTATTAGATAGACACACGGACAAAAGAAAAATAGGGTTATGGGAGGTGAAGTAGAGAGGGGGATAGATAGAATGTGGATAAGGTTTATATAGGTTGGCACAACATCGTGGGCCAAAGGGCCCGTACTTTGCTGCACTGTTCTATGTTCTAAACCTCTAAACAAATGCAAAGTAATTTGCAACAGCAGCAAACTATTTTGGGGATTTTGTGTTTTCAGAAGTCTGACCGACTTTGGCACATGGTCTATCCATTGTCCAGCCACAATACAAACTCTTCATGAGAATATAAGAAAATAGGAGGAGGCCACATGGCCTCTTAAGCCTGTCCTGCCAGTCAATGTGATCATGGCAGTTCTGCTTGATCTACCTCAGGCCATATTTCCTCCTCTGTACCAATTCCCCATAGTCCTCAATTCCGTGATCTTTCAAAAAATATATCTGCTTCCTCGTACACCCCCCACCACCCCAATGGTCTAGCTTCCTCCCCAACTGTATGGGTAGAGAATTCCAGAGATTCACTATCCTCTGTGAGAAGTTCCTACTTTCCTCAGTTTTAAATGCTGGTCCCTTAATCTTGTTCTCCCACTAATGGAAAACTGGCCACTTATTCTGTGCTGTCCTCAAGGATGTTGTATGATTCAGTAATATCACCCCATTCTCCTGAAGTCCAAAAAATGTAGATATAATTTCTTAAGCCACTCATGATAGGACAACCTTCTCATCCTAGGGACTAATCCAGTGAATCTCTTCTGGACTACTACCAATGTCATTATACTCATTAAATAACGGGACCAAAATTGTGCACAGTACTCCAGGTGTGGTCTCACCAGTGCTCTGTAACCATACTTTCCTGTTTTCTAAATGCCAATCCTCTTACAATAAAGATCGCTATTCCATTTGTCTTCCAAGCTACTTGCCATACCTGCCTGCTATTTTTTTCATGTAGAGAGCAACTGGCATTAGCCAAACATCTGAATACTGAATTCAATGTGACCATAACCACAGTATTCTCTGGAGATGCAGCTTTTAATCTTGCATGAGGGTGAGAGGTGAAGGTCATTTATTACTGAGATTTCTGTAAAGTACAGGGATTCATTTGATTGTTAACATCTATGCTGGCCACAAGCTTGCAACTGAAGAGCTGTATAAGCTGTACAGAACTATACATTCTGTGGATAACTTAGGAGTGCAAGGATAATACTTGGGACATGCTATTCCAGGATTTCAATAAATGACATTGTATAAAGAAACTTCTTTCATAGCTCATTAACTGCTATACCCAGGCTGCAGTACTCGGATCTAAAAACTTACCATATGTGATAAAGGCAAACAGTAAATTAAGGCATCTTTTTAAATAGTGGGAAGGGCTTTCATAAGTATCATCTTTCTACCATTGACTTTTTGTACATATGTGTGCACACAGTACAAGATGTTTGTAACCTACAATTAATTTAATCTGTTCTTAGGGATCATCTCTTTGAAATTTCCAGAAGCTCCAACAGTCAAAGCAACATGTACATTCTTTGTAAGTATACCTTCTGTTGACGTGTATGGAGCAATGTTGAAATTCATTGAATTAATCTCAATCTTTGTTCAGTTATAGCAGCTTTATTATACAGTGAATGCAATTTCACTGAAATTGTCTCTGCACAAAAGACATCCTTTGCAGCGTGATGTTTATCAGTGAGCTAATACAATATTATGCAACTGCCATCACAAATATGACGCCTTAACAAAAATATCAAGATCAGCTGTATGGTTGTATTGAAGCTATTTCCCCTATTTTGATTTTCAACTCCTTGTTAACTCATTCAGGTGTGACTAGACTTTAATTAGCAAAACACAGACAATTCTCTCTGTGTACCCAATGATGAGTTTGACCATGGGGAGTAAGCAGAGCCACACCTGACCCAACATCCACATGGCCTGCAAGTAAAAAGTAAAAATTTGGAGTGGGAATTCCAAATGTTCACATCCTATTTCATATGTTCTGGGGTTCTTTCTTCATTCCTGTGCAGTTGCTGTGAGGTACCTTGGCATCAGGGAAGCCTCTCAAAAGAACTTTCAATAGGGAATATTAATACATTAATGGGATGTTTTTTCCTGAGTTTTAAAATACAACTATTCATTGATTTATGAAGAGTTTAAATTTCAGGAAAAGTTGTGTTGAGCAGACTTGTAAATCAATTAATTTTTCCCATTAGTTTTGATGTAAAAATTCTGATAGTATTTCAGAGCTCAAGAATTTTGGGTAAAGTAATAGTACGTTAATACATGAATCAGAAATAATACAATATTGTTTTACTAATAAAATCTTAAGATAATAAAAACATGCATTATGTAGCTATTCGGAGTACTGGCCAAGTGCAACATACAAGATATCTTGCTTTCTGGCCTGCCTTTTTCTCCCAGTCCCTGGGCTCTTCCCATTTCTTTCTCCTGCTGTGAACCCTGTATCTCTATCCTCTACCCTTCCATTCCCTTCTCCTTTCCTCCACTCTTTATTCCACCCCCACTCTCTTGACTGTGTGTGCGCTCTCTCACATTTTAATTGCCTAGGACTTCAATTGTTAATATTAAGCATTGTTTGCTATAGTCTCATAAATTGATGACACTACCCTGATGAGTCAAATTAAATCACCTTGAGAATTTGTAAATAGAATCTTTGTGAATTGAGGGAAAGAGGCATCCTAAATATTAAAAACCACTGAATGGAAGAAATGTTTCTTTATGTATTTTTATCATCTGATTAAGGGTCACTGACCCAAAATATAAACTCTTGTTTCTGTCTCTACATATACTGTGTGCCCTGCTGAATGTTTCCAGCATTTTCTGTTCTTATTTTCATATTTCTAATGTCCACAGATTTTTTTTGTGTTTTTCAATATCTTTATATCATTATGTCTGGCATATTTGATCACAACGTTTGTAGTTAATCAAAATCATTTGAATATCTGTAAGAACTATAGTTGTGATTAAAATTTTTTATTTGCTTCAAAGATTCTTTTATTTCTTAAAAAAAATTGTGGATTAACAAGTTTCACTATTTCAAGTGGTTTTGTTGATTTCTACATTTGTATATTTTGATTAAAGGTTTAAAACACAAATTCCACATATCTGTTTTGTGATGCTTCAAATATTATAGCAAGTTGTTTTTTTAGTGAAATAGTTTTAAAATGCTAAATTCACAATTGTTTTAAAACTTTTGATACCTTAGAAATTATTTAAATGCAAGTTATTTCTGTGAATAATTTGCACTAAAATAAGCAAATGTATATATTCAATGTTCTGTCAGAATTTAACAATAATAAAGATGGCTAGTGTGTATATATTTTGCTGTTTCATATTTTAAAAGCTCTTTTTTGATGGAGGTATAAAATTCAGAAGAATATTCAATGCTTCTGTAGTACTGAAAACAAAGTTGAGATGAAATGTTGTTTACGTAGAAAATCGCCCACTTTAAATGTCTATTCTGGCCAACTGGTCACTTTAGATCCTACTGCTGATTAGTGTTTATAATGTATTTGTAGAATGTTTATTAAGTATGTGTATAATAGCACTCCCAGTCTTTCAAAAAGTATGCATAGGCATGTTATCCATTGTTTCAATATTTATCTTCACTGTGTAATGCATAGTAGAAGTAATACATTGGACTGATTCTCAGTAGTGTTTAGGATGACTTGCAAATTAATATAGAATTCAAACCAATTTACAATACCACATGTTATTGAAGAATTTTACTTTTTTTCACTTGTCATCTCTGTTTACTTTGTTAGACTGAGCTACTACCACGTTGTCGGGAGATACAGCCTATTGGCTTAGTTGTCCATGAGAATGGAAAGCTGTTGCTCCAAGCTACTCTAGAAGTACGTAATTATGACAAATTAACTAAAGAGGCTATAGGAAGAAAACTGACCTCGGCAGGGATCAAATCATTTACATAAAATTTAACTTAAAGTTAGTTGTTATTTACCAGAAGATTAACAGCATGGAGTGATGGGTCTCAGATGCATGAAGAGGTGTTAGATAATGAATTTTGTTTTGGAAAAACAAGAAATGCGCATCAATTCGACAAGGTTACTGATAGTTGTAGGATTACATATTTACCTAGAAGTACAGATGTATAATTTCTGGAATGTGTAAGCAAAAGTGGATTGTTTATGTATTTAAAAAAAAATTCATTGAGATATTGTTCAGTAGAATGATGGGCTCACCTTCTGGAAGACAATGTACAGTCTTGTGTTCACCTCTAAATGATTTTAATGTCCTTTTGGTAAAGTGCAGTCATAGAACCATACAGCACAGAAACAATTCCTTCAGCCCACTATGCCCATGATGAATATCAATTACCCATCTTTGCTTCTCCCCTTTACCAGCAGTTGGTCTGCAGTCTTGGCAAATCAAGTGCTCGTCTAAGTACTTCATAAATGTTGTGAGAGTACCCACTTCAACCATCCACTAAGAAAGTGCATAACAGATTCCAACCTGGTCCATCCTCTGGATGAAAAAAGTTCTCCCTCAGATCCCCTCTATACCTCTTTCCCCTTGCTCTAAACCTAAGTCTCTAGCTTTTGACCCCTCTGTTGTGGGGAAATGTTTCTTACTGTCTACCCTATGTATACCCTCATAATTTTGCATACCTCAATCAGGTCCTTTTCCTCCACTCCAAGGAAAACAAATTCAACCTATTCAGTCTTTCCTCGTAAGGCAACTTCCTGGTGAATCTCAAGTGCAATCACATCCTTCCTATAAAGTGGTGCACAGAACTGCACACAGTAGTCCAGTTGCGGACTAACTGA
The DNA here is from genome assembly GCF_009764475.1 of Pristis pectinata. NCBI lineage: Eukaryota > Metazoa > Chordata > Chondrichthyes > Rhinopristiformes > Pristidae > Pristis > Pristis pectinata. The sequence goes on along the minus strand of NC_067407.1, from coordinate 30,373,723 downwards.
TGTTTGATAAAGTTGTATCATAACCTCTTGCTCTTGCATGCCTCAGCTAATGAAGGCTAGTAACCCATACATTTCCTTCAACATCTTATCTACTTGTTCTATCACTTTCAGGAATCCTGGGACTTGTACACCTAGATCTCTCTGTTCCTCAGTACTTCTGCGGACCTAGAATTGATTGTGTGTATATCCTACCCTTACTAGTTGTCACAATGTACATCACCTCACACTTATCAGGATTAGAGTGTAGATTTGTTGAGCTGATAAGAGATGGGAAATTTATGGTTATTTGGAGGAACATTCACTGGAATTATTTTCATTGGTCCAGAGAAAAATATGAAAAGATTTTACAACTGTGAAAGATTTCCCCAAGCTGGAGATTTGATGATAAAAGGATTATAAATGTATAAAGCTTCCAGAAAATGAGGGGGTTGCTTAGGTGAAATGTACATTTGCAGAGAGTAGCTGAGGGAAAGATCATTCCAACTTCTAAAGAAGATGCTGTCAAGCAATGCTTGCAAACTGTTAACATGCTCACCAATACTAAGTTTGGGTTCCATTATGATCACTTGGTTTTAGTTCTTCATTTCAAAGCAGAGTCAACCAGATATGACACCAAGGAGCCCTAATCCATTGTTACATGAGTTATTTAGGACAATGTCTTGGGCCCAGTGATTTTGATTGGAGTGTTCAGCATCATGCACAGCTCCTCGGGTGAGAGAAACAGTCCATGTTTGTATGCAGGAATACCCCAACAACATCTAGGCTTAGGTCGATAAATGGCAAATAAATCACATGCCATAGAACACCTGGCAATAATCATTGCCAGTAAGAAAGTATTTAACCACCTCCTTCATTTTCAATGACTTCTGTCCTGGGGCTTGCCGTTAACCAGAAACTCAGCTGGAGTAAAGAATCACTTGTGCACACATCTGTACTTGGGCTAAACAGGTGTGTATTTATTCCAGTTTACCAACAGGGGAGAATTACTCTTACACCATATTTCCACAACTTGATCCTTCAACTCTTGTTAATTGTACAGAGTTCAGCATGCCCTAGCAATGAGCAGATGTAGTTGGCATGTGATGAGCACGTGATCAGGAGTATTTCCGCCCCATGATTCACTGGTGATCGAGTATCTTTTCCCTAGGTCTGTTTTGCAATTTTATATGACTAAGTCCTATGCCCCTACATCATGTGGCCCATTTTAATATAAATTGCATAATTGTTAGAGTAGTTCAGAGGCTGGGTATTTGTGGATGTGCTCACTTCTGGACATTCCAAAGGTTCTTCACCACCTACAGAATTCACAAGTGTGTTTGAAAAGATGGCCATCAATGTTTAAGAAACTTGACACGAGTACAAAGCAGTTTGCATCTAGTAGTCTAATAAACTAACCTCTCCACCGTCATGTATTATAGTTCTAGTGTGCATTATCTACAGGATGTACTGTAGTAACTCATCAAGGAATTGTTGACAGTAGCATCTAAACAAGTGATCTTCTTCACCCTAGGGCAAAAGCACCAGGTTCATGAAGTGCCCATCTTTTCCAAGTTCCCCCACAAGTTTTGCACAACACTGACATATATTCAAAATTATGGAATCCCTTATCTAATAGGGTTGTGAAAGAACTCATGCTACATGAACGGCAATACTTCCAGAAGGTCCATGGCCCATATCTCAGGAACAATTTCGTTTTGAGGAAAAATACACTGTGCTCCAAGCTAACAGCAAGATGGTGGGATAAGTAATGGACAGTCCTGGCAAAGAATCAGTACTTTCATGATGAGGTTTCCTCTGTACACTGTAAACATCCATGATTTATTAGTTCCATGACAAACTAGATAATCCGTATATCAAGGCACAGGAAAACAAGCAAAGTCCTCAAATTTTTTCTGCTATTCATTTAGTTAAGAAAAGTATGGAACAATCGCATTAATGAGGTTGGTTGACATAATATTTGTGAAAATGGATTTGTTGAGGTGTAGAACGTAGAACATAGAACAGGACAGCACAGGAACAGGCCCTACGGCTCACGATGTTGTGCTGAACTAATTAAATGAGTGATTAAGCACCTAAGTAAACTGATCCCTTCTGCCTACACAATGTGCATATCCCTTCATTCTCTGCATATTCATGTGCCTATCTAAGAACTTCTTAAAAGCCTCTATCATATTTGCCTTCACTACCACTCCTGGCAATGCATTCCAGGTACCCACCACTATGTTTGTAAAAAAAAATAACAACTTGTCCCATACATCTTTTGAACTTGCCCCCTCTCAGCTTAAATACATACCCTCTAGTATTAGACATTATGACCCTGGGGAAAAAAATATACCGGCTGGCTACCCTATGTATGCCCTTCATAATCTTATAAACTTCTATCAGGTCTCCCCTTGGCCGCCTCTGCTCCAGAGAAAGCAACCCAAGTTTCTCCAACCTCTCCTTATAGCACATGCCCTCTAATCCAGGCAGCATCCTGGTAAACCTCTTCTGCATTCTCTCCAAAGCCTCCACATCCTTCCTATAATGGGGTGACCAGAATTGAATCCAATAGTCCAGATGAAAGGGAACACAATTGCTATAACTGTAACTGGATTGCATTAGAAGACCTGCAATATTTTCCTCCTGTTCTGCATCTGTTATCCCCATCACATGGTACCATTATTTTTTTTCTCATCCATACAATTGTTGGTATATTATATATTTTAAATGCTTAGTTTGAGCTCTAAATTATTATGACACATCTGAATGGAAGTCCTGTTTTCTTTAACTTCACTGATAGCATTAACTTGGTTGTTTGTGTTTGCCAGGCTATTGGTGGACAAGCCCCAAGAAATCTAATGGATCATTTTGCTGAGATACTGTTTGCTTTGAACAAGCATTGTGTTACCTACTTGAGTATTTGGTTAAAGGAAGTGATGCAGCAACAGAATTTTCCTTCAAGCCGCCTTACTCAAGTACAAAAAGAAACGTTTAGTCAACAAATTTTAAGGTGTGTATGTTCAAAATGCATGAGGCAGAGCTAACTCCTATTTGGATAAATCAATAATTGAAAATAAATTTTATAGTATTGTTTTGCAAGCCTTTTCAGTATATTTCTTGTGTTTGTTTTGAGTCAAAATTGCTTGTATTTCCTGAAAACAATTCTTAAAATTAGGTAACTTAAGGCTCATTTTACCAGATGTACAAAGCAGCCTCCTCCAGTGGGATATAATGAGAATTGCAAATAAACTAGTTGGGTAAATATTGCATCAACTTTGTTTTAAACTGTCCAATATACTTAATATACCTGTTCACTTTTTGTAAACTGGTATAGAAAATCCAAATATTTAGCTCTTTTCTGTTACTTCAGTGAATGTCAATCCATTCACATGTTGGATGTTTGCCAAAATAACTTTTTTTTAGTTTGAGGAATTTCATTCTCTTTGATTTGGCTTTCATACAATCACTGTAAAAAAGTGTTACAAGGGATGTTTCTATTCATGATATCTATACTCTTCTTCAATTTGCCTCTGGTATGTGCAGTACTTTGCATGTAAATTGGGTAGATATGAATTTGGGTTTAAAGATTAATTGCCAGTTGACAACATTACTTGGAATTGATCCGTCCATTCAACCTTTTTTAAATTCAGCAATTATCTCCAAAGAAGTGCTTTTTTGTGTGTCCTGTGAACCAAATTGTCACTATCAGTACATGTTGTATTGATAGTGACAATTTGGTTCACAGTTTAATGGGGCGGTGAGCTCAAGCTTTCTAAGAAGGCTAAATACCTTCTCGTTTATTGAGAATGAGATCTGAATCTTATGGGCAGCATTCATGTAAGCAACAAACAATCACATAGGGACAACTTCATATAAGCAATCTTTGCATAGGGCTTCACTATAAAAGCATTTTAACAATTTTATTTGACTTTTTGATAGGGGGCTTTTCCACAGAAATGCTTCTTCAATGAACCCCATAAATATTGCATGCAAAATAAACAATAATTTCCTTTAGAAATGTGCAACTCCTGTAAAAGTAATAGTTTAGATTTCTTGTAACATTGCTTGTGGTAAAACAAAGATTTCGTAGCAGTTGAGAAGAACAGGCAATTCTGCTTTCTCAGCAGGTGCCAACCTGCACAATCGGGGTAAATAAGCAAAACTGAATGCACCAAAGCAAAATTTTGTGGATGCTGGAAATCTGTCATGAATGTAAAGTGTTCAGATGCTCATCTGAAATTGTTAAAAGAAGCATTGATTCTGAAAGGCTGTAAAGATGGAAAGCTGAGGTGCTTTTTTTTTTGAGATATAGACAGAATGCTGGAAATACTTAGCAGGTCAAGCAGTATCTGTGAGAGAGAGAGTAAATGTTTTGGGTCAATGGCCTTTTATCAATGCTTGCCAATTTCACGGGCATAGTGGTATAGCTGTGAATGCTGCTGCTGGATAGCTCCAGCAACCTGGGTTTGATCATGATTTCAGCTGCTGTGTTGAGTGTGCATGTTCCCCCTGTGACTGCATGCATTCACATTACAGGAAGGATGTTAGGGCTTTGGAGAGGGTGCATAAGAGGTTAGACAGACTTGGATTGTTTTCTCTGGAGGATTGGGATGACCTGAAATAAGTGTATAAAATTGTGAGTGGCATAGATGGTGTAGATGGTCAGAGTCTGTTTCCCAGAGTGGAAGTGTCAAATACTAGTGGGCATGGAACGCACTGCCAGGTGAAGTGTTAAGGCAGATACAACATCAGTGCTTAAGAGGCATTTAGACTGGCACATGAACAGGCAGGGAATGGAGGGATATGGACTATATGTGGGCAGGTGTGATTAGTTAGGTTGCCATCATGGTCGGCACAGACATTGTGGGCCAAAGGTCCTGTTCCTGAGCTGTACTCAGTTGATGAAATTCTCAAATTCAGAATGAAAACGGGAAGCAGGAAGGGTACCAAAAGAAAACGTGAGGTGGTGGCCTGAAAATTTCCACAAAATTGAAAAGCTTTAAATAATCCTGTAAGAGCCCAGTGGTTTGCTGCACTTTCCGTACTCTTAAAAAGCTATGGAGTCAATTATGTATTTCATGTCTAAATGGAAACTGTATGTATGTATTTTTAGCCTAAGATATAAAATATGAAAAGGACACTGAAAGGCCTATGCATTTTTCAGTATATGGAAAAAGTCATTAAACAGTGGGCCAACATATTTTTTAGGGTTCATAGAATTGTGCATCAATGTGACGTGAGGCTTGATGCTTTAGAAGGTAAAGGTACTCAAAAGTGGAGGGTGATTAGGACCACAGAGGTTGGGTTAAGAGGGTGGTGGGGCTTTGATTTGCTGTTGATGTGGTGGTAGGGAATTGCTGGGAGCCTTGATGGAAAGCTGCCACAATATTTTTAATTTAAAGTGGACCTACCGGAACTCTATGGCCTGCAATCTGTTCCGGTATGTCCCCTTTAAGATAAAGCATGGCTTGTATTTTATGTCACTGCTCAAACTTGAGTAAATGTGCTGTCTGTAGGGCACATATACAAACCTAGGAGGAAGGGTCTTCTCAGTATGCATTAGACAGCATTGTGTATGTACAAGTGCCTCTCTGCATTGATGATCTGGAAGGAAAATTGCAGATTTTGTGGAGCAAACAGTAAGGCTTGGATTGATCTTCGCATGATTTTCTGACAAAAATATCTCTGTGTAGCACACATTAACATAGAATGTCTAAGATGTTGCACACGCCAGGATCAGCAGGAGCCTAAAATGTGTACTACTGTTATTTTAGTTAATTCAAATATTGATTACAATCTACAAAATGTGAGCAGTGATAGAGATTTATTGTCTTTGGATACTTCCCTTCATTTTTTTTTCTTGTACTTTAAGTGGAATCTATGTAGTTTGACTGAGAGCTTCCAGCAAACTGAAGAGGCAATCGTATAACAAAACTGTATTTAGTAAGATAATATCATCATTGAAACCAGAGTTACCAACCTTTAATTTTAAGCATGCTTTCATTCCCAATGTTCAGTGCCAAAATGTATGCCAGAGTGATGGGATAAGAAGTTGAAGCTTGACAACAATTCTGTACAGCCATGAGCAGGTTAATACAATATAGATTGATGGATTTGTGTTTCTGGAATAATGCCGTAAAAAGAAAAAAATTAACTTTTACTGTTTTACAGAGATCGAGTAAATAAGAGAAGAGTAAAGGACATTGTTAAGGAGTTCACATTACTGTGCAGGGGTCTTCATGGTACAGAGTATGCAGCCGAATATTGAAGCTGAGTATTTACGTTGAAGTGTCACTCCTTATTAGCATGCTTCCTGCATCCTCAACACATGTTTGCACCATTTTCTTCTGTAAAAATGCATTCTAGCGTGAAAGATGTTTTTAAAGCATCAAATGGGCTTGTGTCTGCACCACAGGATTTGAGAGGAGAGAAGAATACATGCTCTCGTGTGTAGCCATATTATGAGGCTTTTTTTTTAAAAAGTGACTTCCTGTCATAGGAATGGGTCATTTAATAGAGGGAAATGTGCCAGGGAATTTATGGCATAAGCTGCCCCTGACCTGTAAGTAATTTGTGTACATGTTTTGTGTCGTAATTAAAGCTTTATGGAAGCAATATAACTTGCTGCTGGAGTCCTGTGATTTTTGGCACTTTGTAAACACAAAATCTTGTTGAGGGAGCTAATCCCAGATGATTCAACTGTGGAATATTACTGGTGATGCTGCTACAATGTCTGAAACCATTTTAAACAAATTTAGAATTTTAGTTTATTTTTTCATTTTAATTTAATTACGGATGTGCTGATGTGGATTCCTGTTGTAATGTAAAAGTTGAGGATGTTGCAACAGTCTGAGCGTTTAAAACATTGTTTGTAACTGTAACAATGGCTATTTGAGTTTCAAAACTTTATATTTTAATTCAAAAGAAACTGACTAAAGAAATTTACCAGAGCTTTCAGTCACTTTTTCTGACCAGAGAAAAAGAGTGACTCGACCTAGGTAAAGGATCTGACTAATCGCACAATAAGAATATTAAATCAATGAACTGACAAAAAGCAGCAAGAACTCTGCTAAAGCTTTGAGGCTCTGAAAGCTTTGTTACAGCCCTATTTCATTTTGCATCTTTTAAACCTTTGTAATATATATGCTCTGTGCTACTTTCTGTCAAAAAGGGTATCACCTTAATGTAACTCCAAGCTGTACTTCTGTACTTGTGTTCTTGTAACTTATTTACCTGTTCTTCTAGATTTTCTAGAAGCTCCACAAATATGGTATATATATTCTAGTCTAAAACTAATATAGGAAGCCCACTAGTGAAATCTTGATGAGAAATGACACTGCAGCCAATTCGTTTTCTATTGTGAAATAAAGCTTCACTTATAAATGTGTGACTTTTTTCCTCCCCATATCTTTTTAACCCAAATAATTATCGTGGTTCAGCAAGAACAGACTGAAGTATATGTCTAATCCATAACATTTACACCTTTTGAATTGTAAAGAGATATTGTGTAATATACAACTATATGCAGATACCATAGTCTGTAATAAAGTATAATCAATTCTGAGTTGAGATGCTCTGACTTAAAGCTGAATTGGGATAATGTTTGTTTATAAAACCAGCCTTTAAGAATCACTAAAAGAATTGCATTAATAGAATGCCTAACATAACATCAGAATGCCTGAAAATAATTAACAATGAAGCACTGTTTGGTGAGTGGACAATGTGGTAGAATGAGATGTCTGCTCTGCATGGCTAGATCCTGCATAGGAATGAAAAATGACCATTTGAGGTGCTTTTAGTTGTTGGTTAAGGAATAAATATTGCTCAGGTCATCAGCAACAATCCATGGTATTTTTGAGTAGCTCCAGGGAATCTTTTTGTTCACTTGGATATGGAAGAGTAAATTGAATGGGAAATAGGATTTTAATAGAAATCCTGAATTTGAATGATGGATTATAATTGTTTTTACAGTGTGCACAGAACAAAATGCTGTGCATCTCTGTAAATTAAATCAATGTGTTGGGAGTTTTTTTTGAGTTGGATACTTTAGGTTTCACTTCAGAAACCTTTGATATTGATCTGTGGTGGACTGATTTCTTTGATATAGATTGGGATAGTCCTTCCACCCCTGCTACATAATTCAAATTCTCCACAGTGAATATGGTCTAGGACCTCTTTTGGATGCTAAGGATCCCAAATAACAACAGTTCATAAAATCTGAACGTATTTTCTGCTTGTTGAAACATGGGCAGAAACAAGTTCTTTTTGCAGTTAAGAACCTTGGGATACTCAGTATGCAGAAAATTGCTCTTCTGGATTACTCATGGCTCTCTTTTCCCACCATAGGTTTACCTCTTTACCTTCATGATATCAGAGCTTCATTTGCTCTGGGAATTTCTTGGCTGGATCAATCTTTATCCAGCCTGTATGTGACCACCTGTGTTTTTCCTGCCAGCGCCTTTGCCTTTTGCAGCTCAATTGTTCCAATCAACCTCAAGGCTTGGAAACTGCAGCCATCCTGTGAAGTGGAGCTGGCTGCAAGTGACTAGGTCCAAGGTGGTGGATCCTGAAGCCCTGCCCCAGAACACCAATGGCCTTTTTGATAGGCTTCAAATCTCATTGATCATTGCAGACATTTAAAAATAATTCAAGTAGGCATAAGTAAAATTTAAATATCTCAAATGCTTTGAACTATGAAAAATTAATTTATAAAGTGGTAAAATAAATGTAGGTAAATGGTTTATTTTACTGATTTTTGTTTATTATTTAAGGTTGACAATCGCATTCAAATGAATGGGGTTGTGCTACTTATCACAGGCATGGCTGGTGCAAATCTAAGAGACTGCCTGTGACACTTCCACACAGTATTTTGTCTCACCCCAGAGTTGATGGTGAGTCCAGCTCATCTTTGACTTCCACATTTCAAAGTACAGCGATGAAAATGGGGGATAAGCCTGATCTGTCAGGAGGAGGTCACTGGCACTTGTCCTGGGAACTGGCTGCCAGAGGTGAGTACACAGAAGCCAACTATTTCCTTTGTCAGAAATGGTTTAAAATACAGGAGGACTCAAAATGCCATCTACAGTTGAAATGCAAGCCCAAACCATCGTTAGGTTTTTAATTATAATGGTCATTTTAATATTAATTAACCACTTCAGAAAAATTGGGACTCATGATAGGGGTTCACGGCCATTCTACTTGACAATAGTTACAGCAGTTTACATTTGTGTCTATGAAAACAAAATGAAGTGGCAAGTACAAAGGTATTGGTTTATTATTGTCACTTGTACCGAGGTACAGTGAAAAACTTGTCTTGCAAACTGATCATACAGGTCAATTCATTATGCAATGCAGTTACTTTGAGTTAGTACAGAGTGCATTGAGGTAGTACAGATAGAAACAATAACAGTACAGAGTAAAGTGTCACAGCTACAGAGTGCAGTGCAATAAGGTGCAAGGTCACAACAAGGTAAATCGTGAGGTCAAAGTCTCATTGTATAAGGGAATCGTTCAATAGTCTTATCACAGTGAGGTAGAAGCTGTCCTTGAGCCTGGTGGTACATGCCCTCAGGCTCCTGTATCTTCTACCCAATGGAAGAGGAGAGAAGAGAGAATGTCCTGGGTGGGTGGGGTATTTTGATTATGCTGGCTGCTTCACCAAGACAACGAGAGGTAAAGACAGAGTCCAAGGAGGGGAGGCTGGTGTCTGTGATGCGCTGGGCTGTGTCCACAACTCTGCAGTTTCTTGTGGTCCTGGGCAGAACAGTTGTCGTACCAAGCCGTGATACATCCAGGTAGGATGCTTTCTATGGTGCATTGATAGAAGTTGGTGAGAATCAAAGGGGACAAACCAAATTTCTTTAGCCTCCTGAGAAAGAGGCGCTGGTGAGCTTTCTTGGCCGTGGCATCTACATGATTTGACCAGGACAGGCTGTTGGTGTTGATCACTCTCAGGAACTTGAAGGTCTGATTTTGAGACGGTTATCTGAATAAGGTAAACAAAATAAAAAGCATATTTATGAATTAATTCTAGGGATTAAAGTCAATGATGCATACCAGAAATTGATGTGTCATAAAAGATGTATTATATGACCATTGTGCAATGTGCCAATGACTACTATGCACGAGGGAAAATATGTCTGAGACTAAGGGGAGAAAGGTGGTGGTTGGAGGTCTGGTCAGGCTTGTGGTCTTGGACATTGGGGGCCTAGATTGGGCAGGGGTGGGAAGAGATTTGACTGGCTGGAGACCATTACCTTTTTGGTGGGGAGGTGAACATTGGGGCTTCTAAGAAAAGGGTGGGAAGGGGGTGGCGGGGCTAGTTGGCCAATTGGATAAGGCTTGGGCCAGTGGGGAGATTTAGAGGTAAATAGTGGGGGCAATGGAACTCAAAGCATAGATCAGTAATAAAATTTTTTAACAACTCCATCTCAGTAGAATGAATAAAACTTTGTTAATTAAAACAATACACACTTTCTATGTTATTCAAAGAATGCCCTCAAATAGGTGCTCACAAGACAATGTAGTCAAATTTTCTGTAAGGTACCAAAAGGAGCTTTGCACAGGTAACGACCATTTGATCTGCAAATGTGACCAGCCCTAAAATGTGTTCCTTCTAATTTCCGGAGTGATATGTAACAAATCATACTAGATTGTTATTAAATTCCTCTCTGGTGAAAAGTGTATTTTCAATTGCGTGAAGACGAAGTGAGAGAGCTTTGCAATTAAATTTCTAGATCACAGTTTATTACTTTCAGTCGTTTGCTATGTGAGAAAATCTGAACTAATTTATAGTTCTGAACTAACTTATAGCGGAGCAGACTTGATGGGCCAAATGGCCTACTTCTGCTCCTTTGTCTTATGTGATCTTGTGATTCTGTTGCTGTGTATTTAAATAAATGCATCCTACCAAATTGATTACCCACTATCTAAGTGCATGTTATTCATCCCCAAATAAGTTGAATTATAATAAATGTGAGAAAATACACTTGAATAAAAATTGTGATACCCAGCACATTTGAAGGTAATAGTGATTACCAGAATGTAATATAAAGATGTTGAAGGTATGGGAACATGTTTGGAATGTGTTTTTTATGTTTATTCATTATTCAAAATCTGCCACCGTTGATGAGACCAGCCTTAATTGCTGATCTCTAATTGTCCTTGAAGGTGATGGTGAATTGCCACGTTGATCTGCTGTTCTTTCTTTGGTGAATTCTTTGTCGGCTCTTGGACTGTATTCATTGGAATACAGAAGAATGAGAAGGGACCTCATAGAAACATTTTGAATGTTGAAAGGACTGGACAGAGTAGATGTGGCTAAGTTGTTACCCTTAGTGGTGAGTCCAGGACAAGGGGGCACAGTCTTAGAATTAGAGGGTACCCATTTAGGACAGAGATGAGGAGAAATTTCTTTAGCCAGAGCGTCGTGAATTTGTGGAATTCGTTGCCACATACAGCTGTGGAGGCCCGATCAATGGGGGTGTTTAAGGAGGAGATTGATAGGTATCTAATTAGGGTATCAAGGGATATGGGGAAAAGGCCGGGAATTGGGGCTAGATGGGAGTATAGTTTAGCTCATGGTGAAGTGGCGGAGCAGACTCGATGGGCCGAATGGCCTACTTCTGCTCCTTTGTCTTGTGATCTTGTGAATTTACTCACAGAATTTTTTTGAGGCAAGTATTATTGCTGGAACAATGATATTCCCAAGTCTGCTGGTGTTCAGCTTGGACAGAACATAAGCTGATGGTGTTCTCGTGGGTCTGATGGTCTTGATGTAGTGGTAGAGGTAATGAGTTTGAGAGTTGCTGTGATTGCAATCTGGATCAGTAACTGCAGTGAATTTATAGGTGTTGTTCACCACAGCCATTATGTGCTGGTAGTGGAAATACTTCAGTAAGGCCTTTGACCTGGTCCAACAACTTAGAGCTGATGAGATCTAAGGCAAGTTAGCATACTTGATCCAAAATTGGCATGATAATAGGAGACAGAGGTTTATGGTGGAGGATTTTTGCAATCGGAGTCCTGTGACCAGTGGTGTACTACCAGGGATTGGTGCAGGATCCTTACTATTTGTTACATGCATTAACAATTTGGATATGAATACAACATGAATATTGAGTTTGCAGATAACACAAAAATTAATGTTGTTAATAGGAAAGTCGAAGGCTACAGAATGATATTGATCAGTTGGTAAGATGGGCAAAGCAATGGTACATGTGGAATGGTAGTGAGGAAGGCGTACAGGATATTACAAGGGCACAGCAAACATTCTGGAAGATTGGAAGAAACATTAAATAAAAAATATCGGAGATACAAGCAGTGATGACTTAAGAAAAACTATTGCCAAGGGGAGGACTACAAGTCCAAGGATCAGAGAAGACGTATCACTCCCAGAGTGAATCTGGCCAGTCCCTTTAGATCGGGAATACCCGAGTGTGAATCCGTGAAATAATTGCTAAACAGTATTAAGTTGTGGAAGTGGTGGTTAAGCTAAGTAGTGAATAATACATGGAGATTGGCCTCGATATAAAAACAGGAGTTTGACTGCATAGTCCTTGTGGAGACATCACCACTGCCACTGCCATCATGGACAGATGCATCTTCCACATGTAAATTGGTGAGGATAAAGTCAAGTAGTTTAATTTCTAGTGTTAGTTCATACCTGCTACAGGCTCAGTCTGGGGGCCGTATCTTTCGGCCTTTAGCCAACGCAGCCATGGTGCTACCAAGGAAGAAGCTGTCATAAATATTGAACTTTTCACACTGCCCCCTGGCCCCCCCCCCAACCCAGAGTACATTCTGCAACCTGCTACTTTTGGTGCTGATGGAGAATGGTAGGTGGTCTCTTTCCAGGTTTGACTTGCAGCCCATGAAATTTCATGGGATCTGAAGTCGGTGCTGAGGACTCCTAGGGCCACTCCCACCTGCTTGTTTATCACTGTGTCATTGTATCTGGTGGGTCTGTGCTGGTGGGAATCTAATGGAACAGCCTGCCATCTTAAGCTATGGTTCTGTGAGGACAACTATCGGGCTGTTGCTTGACTCGGTAAGTCCATAGCTCCCTAAAAGTGGCAACACAAGTGGATGGGATGGTAAAGAAGACTTTTCAAAATCAGCTGGACTGCACGTTACTTTGCCTTTTCCCAAATTGATGCCCAGGTCGATGATGGGTGATGCGATCTGTTTTATTTCTGTTTATGGTACAACATTGGGATTTGCTGGGCATTTTCACAGGGCATTTTAGAATTGTAGCCATGTGGCCAACAACCTAATGTCTACAAAACATAGGAAAAGAAGCCAATTCTGTTGTGAGCACCAATCCACTAGAAGAAGGAAGTAAAACCAAACTGCTGATTCAACCAATGTCTAAGGTGCTAAGGCTCACCTAAACCTTTTGTGGTTGCAAGGTTTCTACATCAAGACACCGAAAAATGAACAACGGAACATGCGTGTCCTGTTTGCGCGACCTTTTGGATAGATGATCTTGGAAACCTGATAAATGTTAGGTGACGCACTTTGTGAGCACTATTGAAAGTAGGATTTACCCTATGAATGGTAGGGGCCTTGGACCTATTGAGGAACAGAGGGACCTTGGCATACAAGGATCACTGAAGGTGGCAGCACAGATAGATATGGTGGTGAGGAAGGTGTGAAGGATATTACAGGGCCACCCAGCAAACGTACTGTAAGACTTGAAAAACCATATAAAATAAAGAATATGGGAGACATAAGCAGCAATGACTTGAGTGGAACAGTACAGTGCAGGAACAAGTCCTTTGGCCCACAATGTCTGCACCCACCGTGATGCCAAACTAAACTTATCCCATTTTCCTGAACATTGCCCGTTTCTCTCTATTCCCTGCCTGTTCATGTATCTCTCTAAATGCCTCTTAAAGATTGCCATTATCTGCTTCTACCACCTCTGGCTGTATGCTCCAGGCACCTATCACTCTGTTTGTGTGTGTGTGTTGCATTGGTTTATTATTGTCACTTGTACTGAGGTACAGTGGAAAACTTGTCTTGCATACAGTTCATACAGATTAATTCATTACACATTGAATTGAGGTAGTACAGGATAAAACAATAACAGAAGACAGTAAAGTGTCACAGCCACAGAGGAAGTGAAGTATAGGTAGACAATAAAGTGTGAGGTCATAAGGTAGATTGTGAGGTCAAGAGTCCATCTTGTATAAGGGAATCGTTCAATACGCTTATAACAGTGGGGTAGAAGCTGTCCTTGAGTCTGGTGGTACATGCCCTCAGGCTTCTGTATCTTCTGCCTGATGGGAGAGGAGAGAGAATGTCCCGTATGGATGGGGTCTTGTCATTAATTATGCTGTCTGCTTCACCAAGGCATCAAGAAGTATAGACAGAGTCCATGGGGGGAGGCTGGTTTCCATGATGTGCTGGGCTGTGTCCACAACTCTCTGCAGTTTCTTGCGGTCCCGGGCAGAGCAGTTGCCACATCAAGCCGTGATGCATCTGGATAGGATGGTTTCTATGGTGCATTGATAAAAGTTGGTGAGTGTCAAAAGGAACATGCCAAATTTCTTTAGCCTCCTGAGGAACTAGAGGCGCTGGTGAGCTTTCTTGGCTGTGGCATCTACGTGGTTGGACCAGGGCAGGGTATTGGTGATGTTCACTCCTAGGAACTTGAAGCTCTCAACCCTCTTGACCTCAGCACCATTGATGTAGACAGGTGCATGTGCACCACCCCTCTTCCTGAAGTCAATGACCAACTCTTTTGTTTTGCTGACATTGAGGGGAAGGTTGTTGTCATGACACCATGTCACTAAGCTCTCTATCTCCTTCCTGTAGTCCGACTCATCACTATTTGAGATACGGCCTACTACGGTGGTATCATCTTCAAACCAGTAGATGGAGTTAGAGCAGAATCTGTCCATGCAGTCATGAATATAAAGGGAGTAGTGTAGAGGGCTGAGGACACGGCCTTGTGGGGCACCAGTGTTGAGAATAATTGTGCTGGAAATGTCGCTGCCTATCCTTACTGATTGCGGTCTGTCGGTGCATGCATATATAAGAACTTGCCTTGCAAATCTTTTATACTTCCTCCCTCACTTTAAGTCTGTGCTAGTATTTGACCTTTCCATCATGGGAAAAAGACTATCTACCCTTTCTATGCCTCTCACAATTTTATATGCATGCTAGATATTTACTATATTTAATCAGAATATTTGAGATGCAAAATGTTGAAAATCAGGCATAGTTGTTGTTTTGATATTTCACTTATTGCATCTGTCATCTGTCTTTGCTATTGGTCCCCATAATGTAGCTGATCCTCCCTCCACACTAACCATTCCACCCCACCCAACCATTTAGTGCATCTTGAATTGCAATCTAGTTATTTAGTCCAAATTCAATGTAGTATGGGTAACATGTTAGTTTTTGGCAGTGACCAAATTTCTGCATTTTCTAAAATGTCTGCTCAGAGGATTTGGCACTGTTGGTAATAAGCAATTGACCATATTAATTTTTTAGGAGTTCTGTACCGGAAAACAGATCCACAAAGGGAGGGAAGACTTCAAGAGGCTAGAAATTGTATGACCCTAAATGGGCATTGAGCCAGCTTTATGCAATTTCTCTGGGAGCAGGATTTTCCCTCGAAAGAACCCCAAAGCATTTTTTCCACAATAGAACAATCCTCCATCCATTTTTCCCTATTTTGAAATCATTTTGCTCATTTTCCAGATTCTCTATCTGAACAAGAGGCAACATAAAATGTCTTAGTCATGTATGTAATTTCTTTCCAACGTTAGGAATGTATTAGATTATATTTAACCTGGAAGAACAAGACTGAGGGTTGGATATTAAGACCTGTAATTAAACACAGAAAGAATTCAATTCTATTTTGGTGATAAAGCATTTGTACATAATTATATGTAGAAAATTCTCCTTTGTGTTCACTTTTTTTTAAAAAATTGTATGAACACTACCAATGTTTTGGATACAAATGAGTTTAGGTCTAAACCTAAAAGCATCCTATTTCCATTTTTGGGAATGTAAGCTTCTGTTCCCAATTATATTGGTCTCCCATTAAATTCATAATTGTGCTGTTTAACTGAGTAATAAGTTTTCCATTTCTCCTAAACCTTTTATGTACTTAGAGTTGACAAATAAACTTCATCAGATTTATTACCTGAATTAAACTGTGACATTAGTGATGATTCCATAATTATTGAGCAGCTAATTATGTCAGCTATTAAATTGTGATGTATTATATTATCAAACATCACAGAAGTTTTGTTTCAAAACCTGTGCACATTCTGATTAATCAATAGGCCAAAGTACCAATGTGCTGGTTTCAATTTGTTTGCTTTTATTTTTGCCCTGTCCTACACTAGACAGTGTCCTATTGATTTTGAAGCTTAAACGTTAGTTTTCTTCCGGATTCGTGTTCTTTTATAGAAGTTTACATCTAATGTGACAAAGGGATCTTCACTGTTCTTAAATATATGCTTGGAAACTGTGGAGATGGCGTTTTCTGCCATTTACTTTTTGGATAACAAAGGTCAGGTGGGTTTCAGCCAAACTTGCATAGCTATGTAGTAAAAGTACTTTTATCCTCTGTCTACTTTATTCTTTCCTCCTGAAGATTGAGCATTATCAGTTTATAATATAAATCAATCAAATAGATTAGCTTTGTGTAAGGCAGATTTCTTAATTATTTAGATTTTAAATCCTGATTTCCCCCTTAAATTGAATCTAAAATGTTTGAAAAATGTTTTATGAAAAATGTAGCATTGCCATTGTAACTCATTTAATTCCACAAATTTTATTGCCTAAAGCAAATGGTTAAGAGCAAGACCAGATAGGACACCTGTGTAGCGACTCATCGTCCAAGCAAGCGAACCGGTTTGGCGGTCGGGTCGTGCATCGTCGGAGCGGCGAGGCCCAAGATGGCGTTGGGCCTTTGTCTTCCCCGAGCGACGGGGAGAACCCGTGCACGGGAAAAGTTTGATGACGTAGTGCATACGTCATTTCCGTTTTCAGTGGGCGGGAACCGTTCCTCTTAAAAGGCCCATGCAAGGCGGGAAAATAAATCGGTTTTTGTTCTGCAGCCCACCGACTAGTGTCTTGCTTTCACATCGTGGTAGCAGCTGCTACGTTGGTGACCCCGACAGTCCAAACTGATTTTGGACCCGCACAATGGACGACAATGCAGCAGCCAATGCAGTGGCACTCAAGCTGCCCACCTTTTGGACGCTTCGGCCCAGCGTCTGGTTCGACCAGGCTGAAGCACAATTCCAACTTCGGCAGGTCACCTCCGACTCCACAAAGTACTACCACGTGGTCAGCTCTCTGGACCAGGAGACAGCCACCCAGGTTGGAGACTTTATCCAGTCTCCTCCGGAGGAGGATAAGTACCCGGCTTTCAAAGACCACCTTATTCGGACCTTTGGCCTCTCCTGTCGTGAGCATGCCGCCCGCCTGCTTCATCTCGATGGTCTGGGGGACAGATGCCCATCAGCCCTAATGAACGAGATCCTGGCCTTGGCTGAGGGACACAAGCCCTGCCTAATGTTCGAACAGGCTTTCCTCGAACAACTACCCGATGATATTCACCTGCTGTTGGCCGTCGCTGATTTCAGCAACCCACTTGAGGTAGCTGCCTGGGCAGATGTCCTGTGGAAGGTCAAACGCGAGAGCGGGTCGTCTGTCAGCCAAATCGCCAGGCTGCGAGCCCAACGCCTACCTAAACCAGTCCCAGCAACTGAGCGACCACACCCCAGAAACACAGACGACGACACTGGCGACCAGCTGTGTTTCTACCATCAAAGGTGGGGCGCGAAGGCCCGTCGATGCCACCCACCCTGCAAGTGTCAGGGAAGTGCCAGGGCCAGCCGCTGCTGATGGCTATGATGGCTGGCAGCCAACACAGCCTCCTATTTGTTCAAGACAAGCAGTCCGGACGTCATTTCCTCGTTGATACTGGAGCAGAGGTCAGTATTTTGCCCCCGACCGGCCGCAACACTTGTAACAGGCAACAAGGTCCTGTACTCAATGCCACAAACGGCACAATGATACGGACTTTCGGTACCCGTACAGTTCAATTACAATTCGGCGACAGACGTTTTACCTGGAACTTTACCCTTGCCGCTGTCGCCTGGCCGCTCCTTGGATCCGATTTCCTTTAGGGCCCACAGCCTGTTAGTTGACCTGCGAGGGAAGTGGCTAGTGCACTCCAGAACTTTCCAGACCTACCTCCTGGGAGAAGCCAGCCTACCAGCCCCGCGCTTGGACTCCGTTTCCCTGTCTGGCAACGAGTTCACCAAGCTCCTAGCTGAGTTCCCATCGGTTTTGGCACCTCAGTTTACAGATTCAATGCCCAAACACGGGGTGCGGCATCACATCATTACCACAGGGCCACCCCTTCATGCCTGAGCACGACGACTACCTCCAGACAAGCTCCGCCTAGCAAAGGAAGAGTTCGGCTGCATGGAGGAGCTGGGGATCGGTCGCAGATCAGACAGCCCCTGGACCTCCCCCTTGCACATGGTCCCCAAAGCCACTGGCGGGTGGAGGCCCTGCGGCGACTACCGCAGGCTGAATGACGCCACCACCCCGGACCGCTACCCCATCCCTCACATCCAGGACTTCGCGGCGAACCTACACGGGGCCCACATCTTCCCCAAGGTGGACCTCGTCCGGGGATACCACTAAATCCCGGTCCACCCTGACAACATCCCCAAAACTGCGCTTATCACTCCATTTGGCCTCTTCGAATTCCTTCGAATGCCATTCAGCCTTAAGAACGACGCGCAGACCTTCCAGCGGCTGATGGAAACGGTAGGCTGAGACCTGGACTTCGTGTTCATTTACTTAGATGACATACTAATCGCCAGCCGTGACCGCCAAGAACACCTTTCACACCTCCGCCAACTGTACTCCCGTCTCCGTGATTTCGGCCTTATGATCAACTCGGCCAAGTGCCAATTCGGACTTGACTCTATCAATTTCCTTGGCCACAGAATCACCAGCGACAGGGCAGCACCCCTACCCGCCAAGGTAGACGCTATCCGCCATTTTGCCTGTCCCAACACGGTCAAAGGCCTGCAGGAATTCCTGGGGATGGTCAACTTTTACAATCGGTTCATTCCTGCAGCACCCAAATCATGCGCCCTTTGTTCTCGTTGATGTCTGGCAAGGGCAAGGACATCGCCTGGAACGATGAGGCTGCGGCTGCCTTCATTAAGGCCAAGGATGCCCTGGCAAACACCACGATGCTTGTACACCCTAGGACAGACGTCCCAACCGCCCTCATGGTGGATGCATCCAACACCGCGGTTGGTGGGGTACTGGAACAACTAATCAAAGGCCGTTGGCAACCCTTGGCATTTTTCAGCAGGCACCTTAGACCACCCGAACTGAAATACAGCGCTTTCGATCGGGAACTTCTAGCGCTGTACCTGGCGGTCCGGCATTTCTGGTACTTTTTAGAAGGCAGGACTTTCACCGCTTTCACTGACCACAAGCCTTTGTCCTTCGCCTTCTCCAAGGTCTCTGATCCCTGGTCAGCTCATCAGCAGAGACATTTGTCCTACATTTCCGAATTCACAACGGATATCCAACTTGTCTCCTGAAAGGACAATATTGTTGCTGATGTGCTTTCTAGACCAACCATCCACAGCTTGTCCCTGGGTGTAGACTACACAGCCCTGGCTGACGCACAGCAAGCCGACGACGAGCTGCCCAGCTACAGAACCGCAGTCTCGGGCCTGCAGCTCCAAGATTTCTTAGTCGGTCCTGGTCAGCAGACCCTCCTTTGCGACATCGCAACAGGTCAACCCTGCCCTATGGTTCCTGCAGCCTGGCGGAAACGCGTTTTCGACTCGGTACACGGGTTGGTGCACCTGTCCATCAGATCAACTGTTCGACCAGTCACCAGCAAGTTCGTCTGGCACGGCCTGCGCAAGCAGGTCAGTGAGTGGGCCAGGACTTGTCTGCACTGCCAGACATCGAAAATCCAATGACACACCAAGGTCCCGCCACAGCAGTTCGAGCCTACCCGTAGAAGGTTCGACCACATCCACGTCGACCTCGTTGGTCCTCTGCCAGTTTCAAGAGGAGCCCGGTACCTCCTTACCATCGTGGAACGGTTCATGAGGTGGCCAGAGGCAACCCCTCTATCTGACATCATGACTGATTCCTGCGCCCGGGCGCTGCTCACAACTTGGATCTTGCATTTTGGTTTTCCGGCCCACATCACTTCAGACGGGCACCCAGTTTACCTCCAGCCTCTGGTCTGCATTAGCGAACATGCTAGGGATGCAGCTGCACACCACCATGGCCTACCACCATCAATCAAGCGGGTTGGTGGAACGTTTCCACCGCCATCTGAAATCAGCTCTGGCCTACCTGAAAGGTCCTAACTGGGTCGACGAACTGCCTTGGGTCCTGCTCGGCATACGCACTGCCCCCAAGGAAGATCTCCATGCTTCGTCAGCTGAACTCATTTACGGTGTGCCCCTGGTCGTCCCAGGGGATTTCATACCCGCCCTTCAGGGCCAAGAGGAACAACCCATGGCAGTCCTGGAAAGACTGCGCGAGAGGCTCAGCAGATTGGCACCAATTCCCACTTCACGGCACGGTCAAGCCCCATCCTGTGAGCCCAAGGAACTACGAGACTGTAAGGTCGTTTTCGTTCGCAGGGACACACCCCGGACACCGTTGCAATGACCATACGAGGGGCCGTTCCGGCTCATCAGGAATAATGGGTCCACCATTATTTTGGACATTGGGGGCAAGGAAGAGGTCTTCACGATGGACTGCCTCAAACTGGCCCATTTAGATCTACAACAACTGGTCGAGGTCCCAACACTGCGACGCAGAGGCTGACCTCCTAAGCAACGGCTAGCACAGCCCGCGAATATTGGGGACCGTATCACTGGTTCTGGGGGGTGGTTGTGTAGCGACTCACCGTCTGAGCAAGTGAACTGGCTCGGCGGTCGGGTCGCGCGTCGTCGGAGCAGTGAGGCCCAAGATGGCATTGGGCCTTCGTCTTCCCCGAGTGATGGGGAGAACCCGCGCGCAGGAGAAGTTTGTTGATGTAGTGCATACGTCATTTCCGTTGTCGGTGGGCGGGAACCGTTCCTCTTAAAAGGCCCGTGCAAGGCAGGAAAATAAATCAGTTTTTGTTCTGCAGCTCACCGACTAGTGTCTTGCTTTCACATCACGGTAGCAGCCGCTACACCTGCCCCAATTCTATCCCAAAAGGCTAGTAAATGGCCTGAAGTAATTGGTCCTATTTTGCAACTTGCTTTTCTGGGAGTACCAGACCATTCTCCACTACTTTTTCATTGAAGCATACCTAACTAAGATCTGAAATTTCTTCTATAGAAAACTGTGGCCATTAACTTGAACTATTGTTCAACTCAAGTGCAGCGTCGTTAGGCCTAGACTTAAACATAGCAGCAGGATTAGACACATAACCCCCTGAAATCTTCTCTCTCATAGAGTCATACAGCATGGAAACGGGCCCTTCGGCCCAACTTGTCCATGCCAACTGTGTTGCCTGTAGCCCCCTAAACCTCTATTATCCATGTACTTATTGAGATGGCTTTTAAATGTTGCTATTAAATGTTGCTAATGTGCCCGCCTCAACCACTATTACGGCAGCTCATTCCAAATACATACCACCTTTTGCGTGAAGAAGCTGCCCCGATGTCCCTTTTGAATCTCTCACCTCTGATATTGAACCTACACCCTCTTGTTTTTAGCACCCCCTTCCTGGGAAAAAGACTAGGTGTTTTCACTCTGTCTATGCCCCTCATGACCTTGTATACCTCAATCTCCTGCGTTCCAGGGAATAAAGTCCTAGTCTATGCAACCTCCCCTTGTAACTCAGGCCCCCATGTCCAGGCAACATCCTGGTAAATCTTTTCTGCACTCTTTGTAGTTTAATAACATCTTTCCTATAATAGGGTGACCAAAACTGTACACAGTAACTCCAAGTGTGGCCTCTCAAATGTCTTGTATAACTGCAACATAACTTCCCAACTCCTATACTCATTGCCTTGACTGATGGCCAGTGTGCCAAATGTTGCCTTCACCACCCTATCTACCTGTGATCTATCAGTCAATAAGATCATAAATCATCCTGCATCTTGTCCACTTTCCTGCTTGATTCCTTTTTAAAGTACATCCTTATAATAAGTTGTTTGCCTATACAAGTTATTGCATTTTAATTATTGTGAAAATGCTTCAACCTGAAGGTGGTACATAAATGCAAGCAATCTTGTGTCATTTGTAGTGTGTACACTTTGAGTATATACGTGCTGTTCCCCACAAACCAACATGTTTTCGAGTGATGCGTCTACTTAATAATGTAACATTGTCACAGACAGCCTGAGGTATTCAGCTTAAAGATTCGCATGTAAATAGGTCAATTGTGCTGGCTTGCAAATAAATAACTCTTAATTGAATATAAACCTGTGTTTTAATGCATGCATCAATCATTTAACTCCCAATTTGGCTTGGTGTTCTTTTGAATTCAATGCTTTCAACAGGATTATTCTAAACTTTGCATGTAGAGCATTATGCTGGTTTCTGAATTCACGTGGAGAGGACTTCATCATTTGGAATCAATTAGCCATCAAAATAATATAAATATTCTTTCCATGTTTGAAATTATGTAGCTTATGGTCAATGATACATTCTGTAGTAATGATTTACAGGTTCTTATCTCGCGCAATTACCGAGGGGATGTTGAAATGTCGATGATTGAGAAGTTCATGCCTTTACTTCAAAACAAAGAGGAGGATGGAGCCTTGTATCCTATTTTAAAGCAAGACCAAGTCTATTTTCTATGGATTAAATACAAAAACATCTTCAGTATCCTTGAATTAAATTCAATTTTAAGGTTTTTTTTATTTTATACTTTCACAAGTTTGTACTTTGGCACATACTATGGAAGTCATAGAACCTTAACCTGAAATCCAGTGGTGTGTACAATTAAGAGAAACACCAACATTTCATTATCATTTTCATTTCTCTTCAAAGTAAAGCAGGTAGGTAAAAGATACCACAGCCTGTTCTAAGATATATTTTTCAAGCATTATAACAAAAATATAGTCCTATTCTACCTTCTTAACAATGAAATGTAATTGTGCTGCTGGCTTCATTGTTTTCTTTGAGCTGTCCAATGTAATAACATTGCCAGTCTGATTAAAATGCAGAAGCCAGAAAGGTTAATATTAATTACAGTAAATGAACCATTTGGAGATCTCAATATTTTGTGGTATCACTGATTAGTTTCACATCAGATGCTTGCCCTACTTTGTGCAGCTGAATTGAAATAAATGCCTTTGTAGTCTTATTATGAAATAGTTACTGATTTCAGCTATGGGAGAATCATTTTTCCAGCCACCATAATTTAACAAAAATGTGTAAGTGAATGAATTGTGGGGAAAATGATTATAAATGCATCCAAGCAAATACTTATAATTTTCAAAATAAGTTATTGATAATTTATTTGTCTTAAAGACAAGACATGGTTGCAAGATAGGAACTTGAGGTGAAAATGTATATTTATGGTTGTATTTTTTATCAGCAATATGTATTCAGTTATTTACTGCATACTGTGTTCTCAGCAATTTCTTTATGACATTATAAAGCAATTAAATAGGAGTTTTTCTCAAAGTATCCTTTTATAAATTGATATTTAATTCATGGTTTATTTCAGTTTGAAGTAGAATGTGGTGAGCCAACATGATGTACATTTATATTCTATAATTAGGTCCCAATGTACTTTACTCAAGAGGTTCTTTTCCACTTAAATGTTAATCTCAAAGTCATAGTCGAGTTTATTGTCATATGCACAAGTACACGTATGCACAGGTGCAATGAAAAACTTGCTTGCAGCAGCATCACAGGCACAAGGCATCATATAAGCAGCATTCACAACAAAAACATAAATTAAGAATAAATTATACACAATTCTTGCAAAAAAGAACACAATAAGAACAAAAAAAAGTCTATTTTAGAGCAAAGTGCTCATTAGTATTGCTAAACTGTAGTGATTAGGGTTTTGCCTGTTCAAGAACCAAATGGTTGAAGGGAAGTAGCTGTTCTTGAACCTGGTGGTATGGGACTTCAGGCCTCTGAATTCCAAAATTTTAATTTCATAAAAGCTTAAGGGGAAAAGGTATTTAATTACAGAAAATCTACCTCTTTACTCTAAATTTTTGTTTCTTTCATAATTTTTCTCAATTCCTTCACTTTCAGAAAGTGCTCAGAATTATTTCCTGAATGACTTTATATTATGTGCTGCAGGTGCCTTTCCTAGTAATTTAGAGGTCAAAGCTTTTAACTGTTTGCATATAAGAAAGGTGGAAAATAATTGATAATTTCTCCTTTCCAATTTTTCATTTGTGCAAAACAAGATCATTTTATTTTTTTAAGCTGGTACTTAAGTCAGGCCAGACTTCTTCTCTCTTTTGAAAAAAGAAAATGGGTTCCACCTACTTGAGTATTGCCTCAAACTTCAAGAAATGATGTAATTTCCCTTGCCCTCTCAGATATTAACATCTGATGATAAATTAGAGGTATACACATGGCCCTAGAGATGGAATACGAGTAACTTCAGCACTTTGTATGCTCTGTTCAGCTAATTGTAAAAGAAAACAAGTCTTCATATGTACTTTTTAATAAAATCTAGTGCCTTACTGATCTTCTTTCTCCTCCACACCTGATGCAGGTTTCACCTATAATCAGTTGCCCTGGTCTCTATCGTCTGACGACTTGAAATATTTGTTTATAATCCCCAGAACCTAGCCATATATACCCTATTCTTGGATAACATTTTGAAAAGTTGGTTGTGTTTATAGATTACATGATATGAAGTGTGGTTTGCCATGTATGAGCTACTGAGTAATAACTCCAACTGATGTAACCAACTAGTTGACATGTATCAGTTTTAATCAACTATATCTCACTAGTAGGGGCAGAAATTATGAAGCAGTTGTTTAACAGATTGTTGTAATTCAGTACCTCGGTACTGGAGACTGTTTATGGAGACACTTGTTTTTCCCCAAGTTATTATGATTAAAAAAACCACAGTGATCTAAACATACTGTTTCAAAAAAGAAGTTGGTTAATATAGTTAATCAATGCCATTCTTAGTTAGTTCTAGAAGGTAATGATTAATATCTATGGTTACACTGCCTTGCATTGACTGATGTGCCCTTATTTACACAGCTGAATTGATTAGAAATTTGGACTTTATACATTGTCTTCCTCCGTTGCATTGATGAGTTTAATTTCCCTTTATAAATTACTAATTGTAATGTAATTCAGAGAATTTCCTTTAAATGTTTAATGGCATTTGGCACAAAGTTGGAATCAAATTCTGAAAGTCAACTGATGAGTGTGGATAATTTAATAATGCAATTCCTTATTAACAGTCCCCTATGGAGAGATTCATTTGCTTGCTTATATGATCTGCATCAATAGTTATCCATTAGTTGTGAAGCCCCTTTGGTTATCCTGAGTGTGAAGGATGTTAAATTAACAAAACTTGCCTTTCTTTCTTTTTCGAACTTTAAGTGTCTTGGGGTAGTTTGTTCTGATAAATTTAAATGTTAGAGAATATCTTCATGAAACATGAATTTGGTTTATTAATCTTTGTTCCTGCGTTCAAAAATGTTCTGGTACAAGGCAGCCAATTTCCATTTGTCCAGTTGTCCAAATGTCCACATATAATCAAATGATTATATTTGTCTAATGACTGACATTTATTACTTTTGCTGTTAGCTTTTTTTAATTAAAAAAAACATGCAAAAAAAATTGGATCTTTCAAAAATTATGTCTGATTAGTTTCCATAGGGGTCTCTATCTGAATCGTGGAACAGTTTGAAAATTGGGTTGTTGGGCTTTTGTCCATGACATTGAAATGAAAGTCGCATATAATTTAATCCAAACCAGCTGTTCCTTCAATGTCACCTGAGGTCAATTTTTGCTCAGTTTAACTGAAATATTTTGATCTGTTCATGTTTCAATGAGAGTCTATTGAATAGCAACAATGGAGGCAAACAGTTTTCCCTAAGAAAATAAATTCTTATAATGTGAATAAGAGTGATTCATGACCATGTTGCTAGAAACAATTTTGCACAACATAGAGAGTGAGCTTTAGGAATTATACTGCAGAATTTTAGCAAATGAGGGAAGTGCAGCATCTCACTGAAGTTTAATATTGGATTTTAAATGATTTAATAATTGTATGTCAATATATCAACTACTTGCACCTGTATAACCCCCGGTATCAATGGGAACAACGGGGATCAGGCCTGAGCTGGGAAAGGAAGGGGAATGGAAGAAGTGACTAGCTAAAATTGTTCAAGAAATAGATTTTAGGAAAGACTTTGAAGTTCGGAAGTGACCAAGTAAGCCAATTGTAAGTATTGCCAGTCCAATAGTGAATAGTCAACTACCTGTCATGTATGATGCTACATTTGGAGTTTGTACATTTTGTTTTGTGTTGCTGCTTTAAAAAGCAAATAACATAAGCTGAGCTATCAGCAGACCATCCTTTACTTAAGGCAGTAAATCGCACCAATAGCAGTGAATGGCAAGATAGGGAATCAAAAATCATACCATATGGTACAATTTAGATCTTAAAGATCATCTTCTTTGGCAATCCCTTGAGGATGACTTGCTTCCACTCTGGTTTTGTGGGTTTTGAGGTGATGATAAGCCAACATGGAAACCCCAGACTCTTCAACAGGTGGAGCAGGGGTTGCCTGATGGTGCATTTCTTTCATCATTTAATGGTTTGTATGGATTTATTGCCTTAAAGAAAAGCTGTGTTGTGTGCATTGTTTAACCCCTTTAGTAAAGTGTACAAGTCTTAAACTGTGTTCCCAGTGTATGGACTTGAAGTTCTCAGTATCATCTTGAATGCACCTTCTCCACTTTGAGTGGTCATGGGATGGGGTACCCATAGAACATTACAGCACAGTACAGGGCCTTTGGCCCACGATGTCATGCTGACATTTTATCCTGCTCTAAGATCTATCTAACCCTTCCCTCCTGCATAGCCCTCCATTTCTCTCTCATTCATGTGGCTATCTAAGTCTCTTAAATGTCCCTAATGTATCTGCCCCCACAACCTCTGCTGGCAGTGTGTTCCACGCACCTACCATTGTCTCTGTGTTTAAAAAAAACCTTACCTCTGACATCCCCCTTGTACCTTCCTCCAATCACCTTAAAATTATGCCCCCTCATGTTAGCCATTTTTGCCCTGGGAAAAGTCTCTGACTGTCCACTCGATCTATGCCTCTTATCATCTTGTAGACATCCTATCAAGGAACCTCACATCCTCCTCCTCTCCAAAGAGAAAAGCCCTAGCTCGCTCAACCTATCCTCATAAGATGACACGCTCTCCAATCCAGGCAGCATCCTGGTAAACCTCCTCTGCACCCTCTCTAAAGCTTGCACATCCTTCCTATAATGAGGCCACCAGAACTGAACACAATACTCCGAGTGTGGTCTAATCAGAGTTCTATAGAGCTGAATTGTTACCTCACGGCTCTTGAACTCAATACCCCGACTAATGAAGGCCAACACACCATACGCCTTCTTAATAACCCTATCAACCTGCGTGGCAACCTTGAGGGGTCTATGGATGTGGACCCCAAGATCTATCTGTTCCTCCACACTGCTAAGAGCCCTGCCATTAACCTTGTATTCTGCCTTCAAATTCAATCACATGTTGCATTTTTTCAAGGAAACCTTGAGTATATCTGTAAACGTTTTCCTTTGTCAGCCTGGTAATCTCTTCCTGTAACAGAACTCAGAATAGAGTGTTTATTTGGGGATGCTTAGTGTCTGGCATGCAGACAACATGGCATGCTCAACGGAGCCAACTGTTTTCTTAAAGTGGCCTCAATGACAGTGGTGTGGATGTTGGCCTGAGTCCACCATAACTCTTGAGCATGCCAACTACCTGCCACATCCACTGCCTGTCATCCGCACTCCTCTACTTTTCTCTATTTTAGTTATACCACATCGCTGTCCTGCTACTCTGTCAAGCAAGATTCTATCCACATTGCCAGCATAGTGTCTGTGGTGTCTTTTGTGTTCCTGCTTGAAAAGCAAGAGGTGAAGCACCCTTAATTGAAGGTAATAACCTTTCGACTAAAGGCAATATCTAATGCAGCAAATTACCAGAAATCCACGTGGTACATTCAGTTCTTGAAAGTACACCTACACTTTTCTGCACTACATGGCCAAATTATTTAGTTCTCAGAAGGTTCATCTCAACTAATTTTAAAAAAAACAATCCTTTGTGCATTGAAGTAAAAAATTATCTTTTTCATAAAAGAATAAACTTTAATACAACTATTTTCCCTCTTTTTGTTTGCATTGCACTATTGGGGAGGAGAGTTGTGACTGACTCTAATGATTTCAATAAACTGCTTTAGGTGATACAGAGATTGGTCAGTGACTCCTAACAACTCAAGAACCCACTGTGAGGTCAATTATAAACTGCGGTATTCCCAAAGTTTTCTTACTCAGCTGCACTTCAGAGGAACTTGTTCTTTCTGCTCTTCCACCCGCCCAACCCTTGTCCCATTCATGACTCTAAACAATGGATAAAAAGTATTTGCTTCTAGCAGGAAGTGCAACTCGAGTCATGGTGTCACCAAGCACTTATGGAAAACCCTTGCGCATGAGGTGAGCGAAAAGACATGGGTGGCAGCGGTGCCAGATTTTGCCTCAAAGAGATTTGGTTAAATGAGGGAAGGACTTTCCTTACTCTCTGGCAGGCTGCACTCATGGGGAAGAGGGCCCCTAACCTTTAGGTACGTTCAACCTCAGATGCAACCTGTCAAGTTTATTATTATGTACACAGGTACGGTGAGGTACCATACAATGGAAAAATTTGCAACAGCATCACAGGCACACAAGTACAGACAGCACACAGAATATAAATTGTATATAAATTATACATAAAATTATACCATACAGTGGGGGAAGAAAAGGACTGTGTAAAAACAAGACCTTAATCCGTAGTGTTCCATTGCTGATGTAGGGTTAGGGTTGTGCAGGTGGGTTCAAGAACCTGAAGGATCGTAGGAAAGTAGGTGTTCCTGAACCTAGTGGTGGTGGACTTCAGGCTTCTCTACCTCCTGCCTGACAGTAGCCGTGCGAAGAGGGCATGACCCGAATGGTGGGGATCCTTCATGGATCCCACCGCCTTGAAGCAGTGCCTCTGATAAATATGTTGCTTATCTGTGCTGGTGTAAGAAGCGATGTTGGAACCTGTTATTTTGGTGTCCTTTTTTTCCAACAAAAAATACTGTTGTCTCAAATGCTGGCTGTAATTATTATCTAAAAAAAAAGCCAGGACAACTCACGAAGAGGATGCAATGTCTTGATATTGCAACCTATACCTGTTGAAATTGACAAGTTGCTGGTGAAGAATTTGACTTTCACAGAATTTCCCTGGATCTCCCGTGAGTTCTCCAGAGACCACATTGCTCTGTCCGCCGGTTCCTGGATATTGGTGACTTGTTGATCCGAGATGAACTGTCACTTTTAGAGCAATCTGACACTGGATTGGATCTGGATCAAATTTTCCAAGTCTGCTGGTGGCCAGAGCTGGAGAATGGGCAACAAGTAAAATCAACCTCTGGCTTTCAGTCGAAG
Source organism: Pristis pectinata (assembly GCF_009764475.1). NCBI lineage: Eukaryota > Metazoa > Chordata > Chondrichthyes > Rhinopristiformes > Pristidae > Pristis > Pristis pectinata. The sequence goes on along the minus strand of NC_067407.1, from coordinate 30,344,071 downwards.
AATCAGTGTTTTGGATGTCTTATACAGAATCCAACACAGGGGAATTTGCTGCATCTCCTATCTTTCACCACCCCCCTCCACCCTCCATCATCCCCCCCCTCTCCACCACTCCCCTCCCCACCCCCATTCCTTCCCTAATGTATCCCAAGGTACCAGAAGTCAGAATTGAGAGCTGGTTACTTTGAGTCCTGGTCAGGTAGGGGACACAATGTGCTCCTCAATTGCCTTGGCTCCAGCACCTCTTGCAAAAGAATTGGCACCTAGTATGGAGAAGGATAGGACTGGTCCACAGTTGGAGGTTCTAAATTGGATTAAGGCCAATTTTGATGGCATCAGGAGGGATCTGGCAGGCATGGACTGGGATAGGCTGTTTTCCTCAAGAGATGCTTGGTAAGTGGGAGGCTTTCAAAAGTGAAATATTGAGAGTGCAGAATCTGTATGTTCCTGTTGGAATAAAAGGCAAGGCTAACAGGATTAGGCAACCTTGGTTATTGAGGGATATGGAGGCCCTAGTAAAGAAAAAGAAGGTGGCGCATGTCGGGAAGAGGCAGTTGGGATCAAATGAGGTGCCCGATGAGTATAAGAAATTGCAGGAGAACACTTAAGAGAGAAATCAGGAGGGCAAAAAGAGTTCATGAGGTTGCTCTGGCAGACAAGGTGAAAGAGAATCCCAAGAGCTTCTATAACTATATTAAGAGCAAAAGGGTAGCAAGCAACAAAAATGGCCCTCTTGAAGATCGGCATGGTCATCTATGCATGGAGCTGGAAGAGAGAGGGAAGATCTTAAATGAATTTTTGCATTCATATTTACTCTGGAGACAGAAACAGACTACAGAACTGAGGCAAAAGAGTAGTAAGGTCATGGACTGTATCTGGATTATAGATGAGGAGGTGTTGGCTGTCTTGAGGCGAATGAAGGTGGGTAAATCCCCAAGGCCTGATGAGGTGTCCCCTCAGACCTTGTGGGAGGCTAGTGTAGAAATTGCAGGTGCCCTGGCAGAGAGATTTAAAACGTCCTTAGCCATGGGTGAGGTGCCAGAGGACTGGAGGATAGCTAATGTTGTTCAAGAAAGGCTCTAAGAATAAGTCAGGAAATGATAGGCCAGTGAGCCTGATGTCAGTTGTGGGTAAATTATTGGAAGGTATTCTAAGGGACAGGATACATAACATTTGGGATAGACAGTGCCGGATTAGGGATAGTCAACATGGCTTTGTGCGTGGCAGGTCGTCTAACCAATCTTGGAGAGTTTTTCGAGGAGGTTACCAAGAAGACGGTTGAAGGAAAGGCAGTGGACATAGTCTGCATGGACTTCAGCAAGGCTTTTGACAAAGTCCTGCATGGGAGGCTGGTCCAGAAGTTTAAGTACCTTGGCATTCAGGATGAAGTAGTCAATTAGATTCAACATTGGCTTAGTGGGAGAAGCCAGACAGCGGTAGTAGATGGTTGTCTGTCTGACTGGAGGCCTGTGACTAGTGGTGTGCCACAGGGATCGGTGCTGGGTCTGTGGTCATTTATCATCTATTTTGATTTAGATGATGATGTGGTAAACTGGATCAGCAAATTTGCAGATGACACTAAGGTTGGGGGCATAGTAGACAGTGAGGAAGGCTATCAAAGCTTGCAGCGTGATCTTGACCGGCTAGGAAAATGGGCTGAAAAATGGCAGATGGAATTTAATGCAGACAAGTTTGAGGTGTTGCACTTTGGATGATAAACCAGGGTAGGACTTACACAGTGAATGGTAGGGCACTGAGGTGTGCAGTAGAACAAAGGGACCTTGGAATACATAATTCCTTGAAAGTGGCGTCACAGGTAGATAGGGTTGTAAAGAGAGCTTCTGGCACATTGGCCTTCATCAATCAGGGTATTGAGTACAAGAGTTGGGATGATGAGGCTGAATTTAGAGTATTGTGTGCAGTTCTGGTCACCTACCTACAGGAAATATATCAATAAGCTTGAAAGAGTACAGAGGAAGTTGACAGGATGTTGCTGGGACTTGAGGACCTGAGTTTTAGGGATAGGTTAAATAGGTGAGGACTTTATTCCCTGGAGTGCAGGAGAATGAGGTGAGATCTTATAGATGTATACAAAATTTTGAAGGGTATAGATAGGGTGAACGCATGCAGGCTTTTCCCCCTCAGGTTGTGTGACACTCGAAGTTAGAGGACATAAGTTTAGGGTGAAAGGTGAAATATTTAAGGGGAATCTGAGGGGAAACTTTACTCAGAGGGTGGTGCACGTGTGGAATGAGCTACCAGCGGAAGTGGTAGATGCGGGTTCAATTGTAACATTTAAGAGAAGTTTGGATAGGTACATGGGTGGGGAGGGGTTTGGAGGGATATGGTCCAGGTGCAGGTAGATGGGACGAGGCAGAAGATCAGGTCACATGGACTAGATAGGCCGAAGGACCTGTTTCTGTGCTGTAGTACCCTATCATTCCATCTATTGAAGTAAATTCTCCAACCAGAATTTAATGAAATAAATATTATCCACTCGCATCTGTTTCCTGTGCCATTATGTATCTGGCCAAATATATTTTTACTGGTAGTTGACATGTTGTAAAATTATCAGAATTTTAAAAGCTGCACAACATCCCAAATATTAAACCAAAAGAGATTTGTAATGCAAAGCTGTCAACTTCATTGTTTATGTGGCTAAATATATATTTTTCTTTTTTATTATTTAGATTTTTATTGAGTATTTTGGAGATCTTGAACAGGAGAGTATAAAAGACAATTTTATTCTAATCTATGAGCTCCTTGATGAGATTATGGACTTTGGCTACCCACAGATCACTGAAACAACAATCCTGCAGGAGTAGGTATATTCTGCAGGTCTGGTGTATGTTTAGTACATTCCATGAACTCACTTCTGCAAAAGACACATGATGCTGGGTGAATTGTTAACTTTGTGTCCGAGTTTGCCAGATATTTGTTCATTAAAATTATTGAGGAATGTAGTAAAAAAAAGGAGTTACCACATAGATCAACCGTGGTCTTATTGAATGGCAGGCTGGGCTTAAATGGCATGCTGTTGTTTCACTGTGGTACAGAAGGATATAAACCTGAAAAAAACATTTGGGGTAAATCCATATTGATTTGTCTCTGAAATAACTTGAATGTTTTTTTCCTGCCATCTAAATGGTTATCTTAAAATTAATTGTAAAAAGAAAATTAATTGTATATTCATTTTGGTAGGCTGAGTTATATAATTACTTATTGACATAAGTAGTTATTGTTGACTGCTTTTTAAAAAATCTGTCCATATTTTGTTAATTTAACCACTTCCTCAATTCCAATGGTGTGGAACAATCTTTGTAACCTTGTTTTTTGTTTTTCTGAATTAGGGCGTGCCAGTCATGTATTACAGCTGAGCCACCACCTGGTTTCAATTTATCTTCTATATAACTGTACTTCTAATAGAAGTTACCACATGTTCAACCTATATTGCATCCATCCCTGAACCAAGATCGCCCTAAAATATCAGACATCAAACAGACAACAATTGTGCATGCACAAGTTGCAGTCCGAGCTTCGAGTCATTGTTGACCCACATGCTGAAGTGTCTGAGAAAGAGCCGTACACTTAACATCCGTAAGCAAATGTCCTCTGCCAGTCCGTACCCACTGAATAATACTACCCTTTGACAATAAAGATTCATGATATCCTGGAAAATGTGGACCACCAGGAGCCACCTCACATTGAATGCAAACATTGATAATGAAAACATTCAAGAGATGTCGCCAATATTGTCTCCTCAATTTTCCATATGCAATAGCACAGTAGGTGAACCACCAGGCCAACATTCTAGCACTAGTTACGTTTCTTCTCCGGTGGGCTGGCCATCTCATTCATATGCCTGGGACCAGACTTGCAATCCAGACACTCTAGTCCAAGGTGCATCATGGCAAGAAATATCAGGTGGACAGGAGCTTTAAGGATTTTCTCAAAGGTTCCTTAGAAAAAGTGCAATGAATCCACTGGCTGCTGCAATTCCCTGGCCCATGACTGCTCAAAATGAAGACTAAATATTTGGGATGGCATTGAGAACTTTGAATCCACGTTTTGGGATCACACTAATGTCCAGTGCAAATGTCAGAAGTAGGGCTTCCCAAATTACCCCTTTCCTTTCCAAAGTACTCAAAATCATTCCTTTCCAAAGCTTTTCTCTTCCAAATGATTCCATTCCAAATTACTCAAATGTGTTGTAGCCTCTAAAATTCACGTCCATCTTTCTAGTTGTCCTTGCGGGAATCCTTACTATTAAGTTCTGCCATGGTTGTAATAATGAAATAGCTCTAATCAAAGTCATTCATGCCATCATAGGTACGTAAGGTAATTCGTCCCTCCTTGTGTTGCATGAGTGTTCTGCAGTCTTTGAAGATATCAACCACACCATTCTCATTCAATGTCTTTCCACTGTTACCCAGGTGGATAGGATTGCATCATCTCATCATAGAGATTCACTGGCAATGGTTCCTCTTCTCATACCCATGTTATTATCTCTAGTGTTGTCAGAAGATCATCCTTGCCCCTCCTACTTCTTCCTTCCAGCATCAATGGAAAACATGGTGACTGTTTCCATGTCTGCTGATGACATGCTGTACTGTATAAAAAGAAACTTCCTCTGTTTAAATATTTGGAGGACCAAAGCATTGTCTTTGATCTCTATCCGAAACACCATTGCCGAACCACCAATTCCATCCCTTTCCCGGAAACAGTTAAAATCATTGAAAATACATGGAAAAATGAAGTCAATGTTATGATACTGCTCCCATATGTTACACCTACCATTTGCACCCAGTGATTGATCTAGCACAGCTCCACATACATTAACAATCCCTGCCAACTTTTGTCTTGCAGAGCCCAACTACTTCAGGACCAATCCTAACATGTCCCAGTTAAATCCTTTGCCATTCTCATCAGTCCAAATTTTTATCAAAGCCCCTCTCTTCCATCAGACCTTAACCCAAACTATTCCTAATTCTCCCTATCCATCATTGTCTTTTTGCATCTTGCTTTTTTACTTCCTCTACCTTTCTTCAGGGATGTGGTTCGAGGTAAATTTAAAGGTCCTAAAACAAAAGTGGTTGTTATGTAGTTTTTATTGTGATGTTAAAATTTACAATACTGTCTGTCTTTTCCATCTTCTATCTGATTTGATGTAGATACATCACACAGGAAAGCTACAAATTGAAGCAGGGGGCACCTAGACCTCCAGCTGCTGTAACCAATGCAGTATCCTGGAGATCAGAAGGAATCAAATATCGAAAGAATGAACTTTTCATGGATATCATTGAGTCGATTAATTTCCTGGTTAGTTTCGATTTTGAAGGTAATCTTAGATGTACAGATAGAAACTTGTGCCTAGCATTGCCAGGTCTGCTAAGTTTCAATTATAAAGAACAAAACTGCTCTGATGTGCAGGGGAACTTGTTTATATTTAATGTTCATGTTTAACCGTTATGGCTAATTTATATTCTAATATTTAAGCATTTGAATATTTTAAATGATGTGCAGTTGGCAAGAATATTTTTTTTAGTGATTGAACTTCTACTTAAGATTTGATTGATTACTATAGTTTGATTACGACCAGTAAAATCGTTTAAATAAGAATGGCAACTCAGGAAGGGACAATGAGCTGTGGTTCCTGCAGGTTTTAGAAGCTTCAACAGACAAATGTTAAATTAGGTAACACACATCTGTAGTAAATGTCTCCACCTGAGATTAATTGAACTCAAGGTCAGCATTGAGGTGAACCCAAACATTGTGGAGGTGGTGTCAATTTGTAGGGGGAAGGGGTGGTAAGAAATTTGAGAACAATTCAGTTTGGAAGTTGGTAGAAAAAGGAAATGTCATAATTGGAAGGGTGAATACTAGTTTTTGCAGACCCATGCAAAAGTTCCAAATGCTTTATTGTTCCAGAAAGCAACATTTTGGGAAAAATTGAAAAGGTTGTGGAGAAGGGAGAATATCATCATTACGATCTACTTAGAGTCAGCATGGAAATGAGCCCTTTTACCAACTCGTCCATGCTGAACAAAGTGTCTTCTTGAACTAGCCCCATGTGCCTGCATTTGGCCCATAATCCCTCTAAACCTTTCTTATCCGTGAATCTGTCCAAATACCTTTTTGAAACTTTGTAATTGTACCCACCTCTACCACCTACTCCTCGTTCCATATACCCACCGTCCTCTGTGTGGAAAAACTTGCTCCTCAGGTCTCCTTAAAAGCTTTCCCCTCTCACCTTAAACCAATGGTCTCTAGCTTTAGATTTCCCTACCCTGGGAAAAAGACTGAAAATCCACGTTATCTGTGAAAATCCATGTTATGACTTTATAGACCTCTATAAGGTCACTCCTCAGCCTCCTTTTCGCCGGGGAAAATAGTCCCAGCCTGTCCATTCTCTCATAACTCCAGTCCTCCAGTCCCAGCAACACCCTTGTGAATTTTTTCTGCACCCTTCCTAGCTTAATTACATCCTTTCTATGGTGTGGTGACCAGAACTGCACGCAGTGTTCCAGATGCAATCTCACAAACATCTTGTACAGCTGTAATATGACATCCCAACTCTTGTACTCAATGCCCCATCTGATGAAGGCGAGCATGCCAAACACTGCCTTCTCTACCTGTGTCGCCACTTTCAGAGAGGTATGTACTTGTGCCCTTCGGTTCCTCTGTTCTACACCACTTCGCAGGGCCCTGTCATTTACTGTGCAAGTCAATCCCTGGTTTAACTTCCTAAAATGCACCACTTTGCACTTGTCTGAGTTTAATCCATCTGCCATTCCTTTGCCCACTTTCCCATTTGATCTAGATCCTGTTGTAATATTAGACAACCTTCTTCACTGTCCACCACACCCAATCTTAGTGTCATTTGCAAACTTAATCATGGGATCTACATTCTCATCCAAATCATTAATATATATGACAAACAAAATAAGACCCAGCACCGATCCCTGCAGAACACCACTGGGCACAGGCCTCCAATCAGAAAAACAACCCTCCATTCCCACCCTCTGACTCCTTCCGCTAAGCCAATTTTGTATCCAATTGGCTAGCTTACCTAGATCCCATGTATCTCACCTTCTGAGCCAGGCTATCATGCGGAACCTTGCCAAAAGTCTTTCTAAAGTCCATGAAGATCCTGGGTTCATCGATTTTCTTGGTCATCGCAAAAAAAAAACCATTAAATTTGTGAAACACCATTTCTCACACACAAAACCATGCTGAATATCCCTAATCTGTCCTTGCCTTTTCAAATACAGGTAGATCCTGTCTCTCAGAATCCCTCCCAGTAAATTTCCCACTGCCGATGTTAGACTCACTGGCCTGTAGTTCCCTGGCTTGTCCCTGCAGCCCTTCTTAAATAAAGCCACAACATTAGCCACTCTCCAGTCTTCCAGTACCTCACCTATTGCTAAGGAGGGATATAAAATCTCTGCCAGGACCCCAGCAATTTCTTCCCTTGCTTCCTACAATGTCCTAGGATACACTTGGTCAGGCTGCAGGGAATTATCCACCTTTGTGCTTCAGGACTGCTAACACCTAACCTTTCATAATATCTATTTGTCTCAGAACATCACTGTTCTCTTCCTTGAATTCCTTAGCTTTCATGACTTTCTCCAAGGTAAATTCAGACCAGAAGTATTCATTTAAGACCTTGCCCATCTTCTGTGGCTCCATGCATAGATGGCCACACTGATCCTTCAGGGGACCTATTCTCTCCCTAGTTACCCTTTTGCTCTTAGTATACTTGTAGAATCTCTTCAGATTCTCCTTTTATCTTATCTGTCAAGGATATCTCCTATCCCCCTTTGCCTTCCTGATTTCCTTCTTAAGTGTACTCTTTGATCACTTCTCCCCCTGCCTATACCTGACATGCGCCTCCTTTTCTTGACCAGAGCCTTTAATATCCCTCATCAACCAGGGTTCCCTAATCCTGCCTGCTTTACCCTTCACTCTAACAGGAACATGTTGGCTCTGAACTCTCCCTCCCTCACTTTTAATAGCCTCCCACTTGTCAGACATCCCTTTACCTGCTAACAGCCTCTCCCAACCAGTCTTTGCAAGATCCTGTCTAATGCCATCAAAATTATCTTTGACCCAATCTTCAACTTGTAGACTGTCTTATCTTTTTCCATAACTATTTTAAAACTAATAAAATTATGGTCACAGGTCCCATACAACTCCCCAAATGACACTTCAGTCACTTGCCTAGCCTCATTTCCCAATAGGAATTGAATGTTGCCCCCTCTCTAGTAGGCCATTTAAATATTGCGTGAGAAAGCTTTCCTGGATGTGCTTAACAAATTTTGCCCTATCTAACCTCTTAGCACTGTGGCAAGTCAACACAAGTTCTCAAATCTTCCAAAGAAGTTTAGGAGATTAGGAAGCCTGTTTAGGAGCAAGAGCTTAATGGTTTATTATACCCAGCCACATGCCAGAATGATAGGGAGATTAGTGTGTTCAGTGCATAGCTAAGGGGTAATGTTATTTTTTGTGGTATTGATAACAATTCTGTGGAAGATGCAAGATATACAGCAAGGATAGCTTAAGTTGCCACTGAAAGGAAGCCAATGATGTGTTAAGATGAACAATTGGAAGAGCCATTCAAAGTTTTGAGAGCAGGACACACAGTGAGAGAAATGTGCAAAGCTCAAGAATTTACCACAAACAATAACATGATAATCAGGAGAATGGATAAGGAAAATCAAATCAATCCATTACAAGCAGGGAAGAAAGGGAAATAAATTGAATGAAAAAAAGGAAAGAAGTTGTGAAATACCAAAACACAGTGCATGCATGCAGTAAATGAAAATAAATGGAGGGAATTAGAAGCAGATCAGCTATAATCTTTCCTAATGGTGGAACACTCTAGCTACCATATGACCTTCTGCTCCTATTCTCATATATCTTATGATCTTATGAAACTTGCATAATCATAAACTGGCAGCGACAATAAACACATTCATTTCTGAGGAACAGATGGGTATGAAAGGAAGAAGAATGGTAGTATTGCTGTAGTATGTGACAATACATATTGACCACCTTGCAGTGTGTGGTGTCACACATGGGAATATTTAAGATGATTAAAGGCTGAGAATTAGGGAGGTAGTATCAACTTGGATGTAAAATGGGCCAGAGAGAGAAAATAAGGACGAGTTCAGGACAGTTTCTCATACAGTTTTCCACAAAGAGTTTTTTATCGGGACTGTTTCTGCTTACTTTGTGCATCTGTTAGTTGATATGGAGCCTGCATGTTTCCCCATAATTTTGGGGTTGGTACTAAAATGGTAGGCATAATAAATGTTTTTCTGTGCTATGATATCAGCATAATTCTACATCATAAACCAGGGAAGGTTGTTGTCCTCCTTGCATTTCCTGAAGTTGTATGGTTGGAGAAGTGGAAGTTGTCACATGCTGCATTATAGCACATATAAGCAAAATTAGAGCTACAGATTAAATAGTAAAACTTTTGTGAAGAACTTGAGGACCTTTCTGAAACTTTGAATTTTTGCAGGTAAATACACGTGGCTCTGTGGTGCACAGTGAGATTCTGGGGCAAATTCTGATAAATTGCTGCCTGAGTGGGATGCCTGAAGTCAGCTTGTGTTTTAATGACAATGCTCTTTTCAACCAGAATCCAAGTAAGTACACAGGCTCAATGGTGGAAAATGGCTGGAGCCCTGAGAATGACCTAATGATCAGACCAGGTTCACTTTGACCCTATTTATCTGACCTTGACAACTTTATTAACAAGTAACAAAAGCCGCTTTATTTTTTGGCAGTGTAGTTGCAAGCATTTATTGTTACTTTTCCAAATGGAAAAAGTGTGCACTGATGGAAGCCTTTCAGACCATTGTGCCTCTGAGCGACCTATTGAAGTGGTTTTGTTATCCTACTCATTGCTATAGCCCTGCATCTACTTTTGTCCTATTCAGTTATATATCCTGGTCTGTTTTAAGTTACTGCTGAATCTGTTTTCATTGCCATTTCGGGTAATACAGTGGAGATTAAAACAAGTCTCTACTATCAAATAGCGAATAATGCTCTTGGACATAATTTCAGAGATTGCCCAATTACCTTTTTAAAAATGTTTAATCCTAGAAAAGATCATTAATGTGTTAGTGATCTTACTCTGTGGCTTATAAGGTAGCATTGTATCTCAGTTGCCACTGACAATGTATTGAATCTGTAATTTGATACTTTTGAGTGATAGGCACTTTTTTTTCCTGGGGAGATGATCTGGTGGAGAAATGTTTTCCCTAACCCAGATCACATGCATATTCAATGACTAGTATTTGCAATCAATCTATACTCTGCATCAGCAATTAAGAATGAATTCAATATAATGTTGTTTTATTCAGAGCATCTCCTTGTCAGCAAAATACTCACAGTTGCTGCTTGGGGTGTGGCAACTGCTCTGCTCAGGACCACAAGGAACTGCAGAGCGGTGTGGACACAGCTCAGCATAACATTGAAACCAGCCTCCCCTCCAGGGACTCTGTCTATACTTCTCACTGCCTCAGTAAAGCAGTCAGCATAATCAAAGACCCCACCCACCCGGGTCATTCTCTCTTCTCCCCTCTCCCATCAGGCAGAAGATACAAAAGCCTGAAAGCACGTACCACCAGGCTCAAGGACAGCTTCTATCCCACTGTTATAAGACTATTGACTGATTCCCTAGTACGATAAGATGGACTCTTAACCTCACAATCTACCTTCTTATGACCTTGCATCTTATTGTCTACCTGCACTGCTCTTTCTCTGTAGCTGTGACACTTTACTCTGCATTCTGTATTGTTTTTACCTTGTACTACCTCAATGGACTGTGTAATGAACTGATTTGTATGAATGGTATGCAAGACAAGTTTTTCATTGTACCTCGATACAAGTGACAATAATATTTCAATTCCAAATAGAGGAATAGCTATCAGCAGTACATACTTTATTGAAGGTAGCAAACTCTCAACTAACAGCAGTGTCTGTTACAACCATGTATCAAATGTTATACCACATGGTACATTCAGTACACATGCTTAAATACACCAACACCATCTAAAACAGATGTCAGGGCTTCAGGATATAGTATCAAACCCAAATTATATAATTATCCAGAAATAAATCTTCTATTTTTTTATTGTGTCCATTTTGAAATCAACACGCAAAGGTGCTATGTTTTAAAACTTTTCCAATCTTGAATTCAAATAAATATGCACTCTGAGGATGAAAGTCAAGAGGGTATTCCTCCCAGAATAGTTGAACATCTTCTCTGGCAAATTTGTTTTATTAAAACAAATGAAGCCGACTTGCATTTCATTTATAGATGAAATGAGGCGAGAGTTTCGATCTTTATTAATACTAACTTTCCCATTCCAATGCAGTAAAAGCTAATGTTGTGGACTTTGAAGATATAAAATTCCATTCGTCTGTTCGGCTATCTCGCTTTGAAAATGAACGTGTCATCTCCTTCATCCCACCAGACAAGGAGTTTGAGCTGATGTCCTATCGAGTTACCAACCATGTGAGATATGACAAATTGTATTAATGTATTATCCTGTATTATAACACTTGATGGAAGTTTCTCAGGAAACATCCGAGCGATAGACTGGGCACTTCAGTGAACTTATGTTCTCATCCTTGAATCATCTTGTTTTAAAAAGCCAAGTTTATAATTCAGTCAGATAACCTATAAATTATACAAATTTATAAAGCTACTTTCAAGCTCCTTCAATTGACATGATTGCTGTTTGAATACATTATTTCAATAATGTGTTGCTAGGTCACCTTCTGGTGATAGTTAAAGATAAAACTGAACAGAGCTGATTTCTGATTGTGGAATACTGTTTGAAGAGCTTAGTCTTTTAGTTATTTACAGATATTATAACAATATTCACTTTTTTTGTTGCAAAGTTAAATTGGAAGGAATGTAAACTATGAAAATAATGTTCTAGATATTAATACACATAACGAAGTGCAAAAACATTTATTCCATATAAAGTGAATTGTAAAATAATTGACATATTAATGTATAAATGACTCTGGGTACATATCTGTTCAGGTCAGACCATATATAGTGGTTGAAGCAGCTCTACAGAAATACTCACATAGCAGAATGGAGATCACAACAAGGGTAAGGAAATGAGTAGGAAGACAAGGTAATGAAATAGACTGGGTGATTTAGGTTATTTTAAACAAATATGTAAGCACAATGTGTAGGATTTTGTTTGCATAAGAAATATCATCAAACAACCATCTATTCTTATAAAGTATTTTCATTCCCCCTTTCTCCTAATCCTCTCGCCCTCCTGCAACTTTGCATTATTCCCTGGCCTTGTGAATTTACAAGTCAATTGTTTCAATATCTCAACCAACCTCCTACGTGGAAACGGCCAAGACTTAAGGCTAAGAAATTTGCCTCCAGCCTTTGGCTTTGAAGCTCATGATAGCCTGAGATACCCTTGTGGTGTTTTTACCCTGCAGTGTTAATTTAACTGAGAAACTTGCATAGTTCCAGATCCTTTAGCTGCATAGCATCCTATAGTGAAGAGATTTTCACTTTAAATTCTATTTACTTCTCCTCTTTGGTGCATTTGACTATTATGTAGAAATATATCTCAAAGATGTCTCCAACACATCATTTTGAAGATCTTTTATCTTCTCCCAACAAAGAGTAGTGTCATCATCAAGACATTGCATTTTGCTGTTGCCTGACTTATAATTTCCTCCTTGGGTAATTAGATGAAGAACAGAAACAAGTGCCTTGAAATTTTTACTCTTCCCTACCTTGGGAGATTGACAGCATTTGTACCAGTCCAGTTGTGCACTAAGCTAAATTATAAAATCATAGAAACTCATGTCACAGAAGGAGGCCATTCTCTCCGTCATATCCATGCCAGATGACAAACAGCTACCAAGCCAAACTTGATTTATGGTACTTGGTCTATAACCTTCTGTAACCCTACAAATTACAGCTCTTCAAATGCATATCTATGTACTGTTTAGATGTGTTGAAGGTTCCTATCTCTGCCATTCTTTCCAGCAGTGACCTTCAGTCTCTACCATCCACTGTGATTTGTTTTTCTTCTCACCTCCCCTCTAACCTTCCTACCAGTTACTTTAACTTTCTGCCTCCTAGTTTTTGACCCCTTTGGTAAGGGGAATGAATTTTTCCTATTTACTCTGTCACTCAATTTTGTACACTTCAATTCACTCTTCCCTTGATGTTCTCTATTGCAAAGAAAACATTGCTAGCTTGTTCAATCTTTCCTCCTAGCTAAAGTTTTCCAGCCCTGGTAACATCCTTGTAACCTCCTTTCTACCCTCCACAGAACAAACACAACTAAAAAAAATGTTTTGGTTCGGACTGGAAGTCCAAAATGTGTGCCTTACTGCTGTGTGGGTTAGTATCATTCCAGACAGTGAATTGTATCTTAAGCCATTACATTACGTCCACATACATTTGCAAAAATTATAGAAATGGATATTCTATGGCTGACTCTCTATGATGTTGCAGGTGAAAGGACAATTCAAGGAGCGCATTACAGCTACAGATGTTGTCATTATTATCCCTGTCCCCAGTGATGCTTCATCCCCAAGATTCAGCACCATGAAAGGTTCTGTAGAATGGGCACCTGCGGACAGTGCCATCATCTGGTCCATGAATTCAATTAAAGTAAGTTAATGTAAAATATTTTTCTGAACAGTCACATGTGAATCTGGGATAAATGGAATACCCACAAATGATTTCTATTACAACTTTGCTGTTATATTTGTACTTGTATTTCTTTCAATACTGGCAGAATTAGAGTAGTATTTATTTGGACATAAATTCCTTTCAGTTTATATGTGGATAATTTCAACACATCCATTAATGACAGATGAGAAACCTACTAGAAGAGTCTAAAACAAATGTGCCTTTGATACTTCTGTAGGCCCAACTTTGCTGCCTGCTGTGGAACTCTACCAGGCCAGAGTTTTGCATTCAGAAAATCTTTATATTTCTAATTCCCTATTAGTCCCTACTGATCTGTAAGAAGTACATCAGCCAGAACAAATTATGACTATGGTAATTATTCAATATTAAGTTGCCCCAATAAATTATTGGTTTCATGACTTCCATTGATGATTCAAAAGGAAATGCATTTTTTAAAAAAGCTTATTTTTAAAAAATAAAACCTATTCTGTTCTGAGTGCATTTATTGAAAAAATCCTAACCATTTCTACAGCTATTGATGTATTAGTATTCATTCACTGCTATGTGTTTTTCTATATACATGAAACAATTAAACTACAGACACCATTAAGCATCTGCTTAGTATATTTTCCTTCAGCATTTGATTCCTGGGAGAGTTTTTCTGATGGTACAGCCCATTTATTTTCTTTATAGTACCCTGTACTCCAGTAACATTAAAGCACAGATGGCAGATCAGAATCATATCAATGCCTGGCACTCTGAGCTGACTATTAATAGTTCACAAAATCACACTGACAATGATGTTTGCTTTTCCTGCAAATAATGGGCCATCCCACATCATTGTATTCTAGATTGGAAGCCAAGTAGCAGTGGGGAGAGAAAGGAGTGAACCTGCAGCCTTGCAACTCCACTGTGTCACTTTTATCATTAAAGCTAATCTGAGAATTTAATATACAAGATGAAATATTTGAAAGACTGAAGCCATTCTCTCTAGTTCTACCTCAAACTATGATCCTTAATCCCTCTTTCTGGCCATTCACTGAAGCTGAGCCTTACCATTCACAGTCTTGGTGTTATCTTTAACCTAGTTATGAGTTGTAAGGATGCAGGTTTACTCCTTCCTAACCATGTGTCCATGATATAACTTGGCCTTTCCACTTACAATTTCATCAATTCACCGATGTTTAACTCTTTCTCAGCTGATCTTCTTCTGGAACCCTCACTCATGCCTTTGTTACGTTCAGACTTGATATTCCAATACACTCTGATCTTCCACGTAAAGCTGAACTCGTCCAAAACTCTGCAACTCCTGTTCTCCCTTGTGCCAAGTTTTGTTACCCACTACCCATGTGCTTGCAGGACTATATCAACAGCTTCTCACAATAACAACATCTCAATTTAAAATCCTTATTGTTTCAAATCCATCTAAATCCATTCAAATCCACCCTTCCTCTTTATCCTTTTCCAGCCCTAAAGCCACTGAGATCTTGGCACTCCTGATTCTGACATTTTGTGCATTGTTGATTTTAATCACTGAACCATTGGCAGCCATGCTTCAGCTACCTTGGTTCTATGCTCAGTAATCCTCATCATAAACCTCTGACTCTTGTTCACTTCTCCTTTAAGATGCTTCTTAAAACCTCTCTACGAACCAGACCATTCACATCTTTTTTTCTGTGGCCTGGCAATGTAATTTCCTTTAAACACTCCTGTTAGCTCATTTTTGCTGAGTTGTGGCCTGGCAATGTAATTTCCTTTAAACACTCCTGTTAGCTCATTTTTGCTGAGTTAAATTTACTTTAAAATTATGTTATTGTTCTTCAGCTAACAAAAGCTGTAATTAGCAGTTATTCATTTTGTGAAAATGGCATGCAGCTTATTTGAAACCTTGGAAATAATTTTATTACTACAGAATTTCATAACATTTAGCTTTGCTGTTATGAGTAAATGGAACGGCTTTGTCCATGTCAGTAGTTATGGACACTAACTAAAATGAGCTAAACACAGTCTCATACTCCCATGTACTGCCTATGGTTCACACTAACCTGTTGTAGGAACACATTCTTCTGAACTGTATAATTTATACCGAGGATTTTTTAAATAAATTAAGTTTTGTGGTAATTTCAGCCCACAAACAAGCAGTGGTTGGAAAGATCTTACAACTTAGAAATCACTCCACAAGATACCAACAGCTTCTCACAACAACTTGAACACACAATCTGTTTTCTTTCCTGTGGTTACTTATCAATGAATATAAACAAGTATGGGAAATAACTATCCAACAGTTTAGGAGTTTATCTTTAATAAAAACCTTTTCTAGAATATGTGATATCCGATAATGTTTTATCATTGCTCAATTGCTTAAGGGAGGGAAAGAATTTGTAATGAAAGCACATCTGGGACTACCGAGTGTAGATGCAGAGGAGCCTGAAGCTAAACCTCCAATCAGAGTGAAGTTCAAAATCCAGTACCTAGCGGCATCAGGTTTACAGGTATAGTTTGTTCATATTTAACAAGACTGTGTGCTTTCTTTTAAAAAAAAAACACCCTTATAATATTAGATGGCATGGATTTAATTAATGTTTGTATAATATCTTTCCAAAATTGAATAAAATGGTATTGATGAATAACACTTATAGAACCATAGAACAATACAGCACAATACAGGCCCTTCGGCGCACCATGTTGTGCCGACCTTCAAACCACTCCTGAGACTATCTAACCCCTTCCTCCCACATATCCCTCAATCTTAAATTCCTCCATAGGCTTATCTAACAATCTTTTGAACTTGACCAACGTATCAGCCTCCACCACCACCCCAGGCAGTGCATTCCATGCACCAACCACTCTCTGAGTGAAAAACCTCCCTCTGACGTCTCCCTTGAACTCCAACCCCCCCCCCCCCCCACCCACCCCATTACCTTAAAGCCATGCCCTCTTGTATTAAGCATTGGTGCCTGGGAAAGAGGTGCTGTCTGTCCACTCTATTTCTCTTAATATTTTGTATACCTCTATCATGTCTCCTCTCATCCTCCTCCTCTCCAATGAGCAAAGCCCTAGCTCCTTTAGTCTCTCCTCATAATCCATACTCTCTAATCCAGGCAGCATCCTGGTAAATCTCTGCACCCTCTCCAATGCCTCCACATCCTTCCTATAATGAGGCAACCAGAACTGGACACAATACTCTAAGTGTGGTCTAACCAGAGTTTTGTAAAGCTGCATCATTACTTCGCGACTCTTAGACTCAACCCCACGATTTATGAAAACTAACATCCCATAAGCTTTCTTAACTACCCTATCCACCTGTGTGACAACTTTCAGTGATCTGTGGATATGAACCCCCAGATCCCTCTGCTCCTCTACACTGCCCAGAATCCTGCCATTTACCTTGTATTCCGTCTTGGAATTTGTCCTTCCAAAGTGTACCACCTCGCACTTCTCCAGATTGAACTCCACCTGCCACTTCTCAGCCCAGCTCTGCATCCTATCAATATCCTTCTGTAAGCTTCGACAGCCCTCCACACTATCCACAACACCACTGATCTTTGTGTCATCAGCAAACTTGCTAACTCACCCTTCCACCCCCTCATCTAAGTCATTAATAAATATCACAAAAAGTAGAGGTCCCAGAACCGATCCTTGTGGGACACCACTAGTCACAGCCCTCCAATCCGAATGCACTCCCTCCACCACAACCCTCTGCTTTCTACAGGCAAGCCAATTCTGAATCCACACGGCCAAGCCTCCCTGGATCCCTTGGCCTCTGACCTTCTGAAGAAGCCTACCATGCGGAACCTTGTCAAATGCCTTACTAAAATCCACGTAGACCACATCTACTGCACTACCCTCATCAAACTTCCTGGTCACCTCCTCAAAGAACCCTATCAGGCAGGTGAGGCAAGATCTTCCCTTCACAAAGCCATGCTGGCTGTCCCTAATCAGTCCATGATTCTCTAAATGATCATAGGTCCTATCTCTTAGAATCCTTTCTAGCAGCTTACCCACCACAGACGTAAGGCTCACTGGTCTGTAATTCCCTGGACTACTACCTTTTTTGAATAAGGGGACAACATTCACCACCCTCCAATCCTCCGGTACCGTCCCCGTGCACAACGAGGACTCAAAGATCCTAGCCAACGGTTCAGCAATCTCCTCCCTAGCCTCACAAAGGAGCCTGGGGAATATTCTGTCAGGGCCTGGGGACTTATCTGTCCTAATATTTTCTAACAGCTCCAATACATCCTCTCTCTTGATATCTACATACTCTAGAACATTACCCTTACTAACACTGTCCTCAGCGTCATCAAGACCCCTCTCCTTGGTGAATATTGAAGAGAAGTATTCATTAAGAACCTCACCCACTTCCACAGCTTCCAGGCACAGCTTCCCACCTTTGTCTTTGATCAGACCTACCTTTACTCTAGCTATCCTTCTGCTCTTCACGTACGAGTGAAAAGCCTTGGGAGTCTCCTTAACCCTACTCGCCAAAGCCTTTTCATGTCCCCTTCTTGCTCTCCTCAGCCCCTTCTTGCTCTCCTCAGCCCCTTAAGTTCCTTCCTTGCTACTCTATATTCCTCACGAGCCTTGTCTGATCCTTGCTGCTTACACCTTATGTATGCTGCCTCCTTCTTACTAACTAGTTTTTCCACCTCTCTTGTCACCCATGGTTCCTTCACCCTGCCATTCCTTCTCTGACTCACCGGGACAAATTTATCCCTAACATCCTGCAAGAGATCCCTGAACATTGACCACATCTCTATAGTACATTTCCCTTCAAAAATGTCATCCCAATTCACACTCTCAAGCTCTCGTCTTATAGCCTCATAATTCGCCTTTCCCCAATTAAATATCTTCCCGTCCTCTTTGCTCCTATCCCTGTCCATGACAATTCTAAACATGACTTCTAGACATAGAACAGAAAGCTCAATTCGTGTAGTTAAATTATGTACTCTTTATGCATGTTGTGAAAGGCCATTGTCTTATTTCATATGTGTGCAATGTAATGTCTCTGTTTCTGTGTTTGAAATCCAATTATTTCAAGTATCTTATGAACAAATCTTTGACTTCAAAATTGTGATCAAGTAATGATCTAACAATGAGAAACCTTGAGCATAAAATTCAGGCTGTCTGCATTTAAGGTAGACAATATAGGCAGTTGGAGATAAGTCCCAAGTTCAATCAAATCTATTATTCCTTCAGCTTTGAGATCTTGATAGGAATCCAGATGAGACTGATGAAATGAAAATATTCCTCATTTTCTCTCCCTTTTGCTTTTAAACTTTGCCAACAACCCCCCCCCCCAACCACACACACACACACCACTGTTCTCTCACTCTAGCTTTCTCTCAATATTTCACAGAATGCATATCATTCTTTCTGAAATGAGCTTAGTTAGTCGTGCTCCATTAGAAGAAATGTTTCCTCAAATTAGCAATTTTCTTCAATAGATCCTAAAAGAGTCATTTATCTAAGAAAAATCTTACTGGATAAATAGGTAACGAGCTCCAGGCAACCACATGATTTTCTCTACAACTGCTGTCCAATACCAATATAATTTTCTTTGGTCAAATGTTAGATATTACACCAAACAAGCACCTGAATAACAGTTTCATTTTTATAGATCAAATACGTGCGAATAATTGAAAAGGGAAACTATGAGGCGACTTCCTGGGTTCGATGCCTCACAAAAAGTGGAGGTAATGTTTTATTGAAAAATTGCAAGCATTATTTTATAAAATATATTTGCTGGAGTTTGGTGTACAAGGTGAAATTTTGACGCATGTGGAGAACTGTTTTAATTGTGCTACCAAGTAAAGACCACAAATCCCAACAGGAAGTGAGAATAAATTGGTTGCAAGTAATCCTGATTTGCAATCTTACCTGATTGACCAGATTGTTATGCAGACTGAGACTGTGTGGTTTTTCTGTGCATTGTTAGAGAGCTGGAAACAAATCCCCAACCCCTCAGCCTGAGGAGAAACAAGATTTGAATCACTGGCCACTTAGTGTTAAAATGCAGATGGTCAAGTGTGGACATTCAGACAGTTTCAGAAGTTTGAATCTGTCAGTTGACTTGACTGCCTGATTCCACACGGGGCAAGACTAACATTGTTGTAATTTACTTTGGGATGACCACAGCAATAAATAGAGCTATGTAATAACAAATCTGTCATTTCCCCCTAGATTTTCAAATTCGCATTTAAAGTATTGCCAAGTCTGTATAGAAGATTGGGAGGATTTGGACATCATTTGCAAGAAGTTCACTGTTGTCTGAAACAAAGGCCCTTGGCACATGGTTCATTTTTAGATAAAGTAAAAGGAACAGTAAGGATAATTTTTTTTTAAAAGAAAGGCAATTTTTAACCTGAATAACGGTGTGTTTATTTTAATGTGGAGAAAAGGTAGTCGCTGCAACTAGTTCCAAAGTTGCATCTGTCTTGTATGCCATCAGGTTCCGAATACAGCCTCAGATAGCGTTACTTTGGCAGAGTGAAAATACTTGTTCATTAAACAAGTATACAAACACACAACCAATGCTACCTAAATGGTGTTTTTATGATGTTAGTTGTCCTGACACTTTGTTGCTTTACCACTTCTAATTTGTGCTTACAATTCTTCCACTAATAATTGTGGTGTTCTGGAAGCATGTGCTTTGTCTTCTGGGAATGTACAAAAGGCAACAGTGGGAGTAATAGCACGGGCACTTGTTTTGAAGAGGAACTTGTTTAGATCTCGCTGCAGCAGTGCTAGATAGTGGTCTGTTATCATTTTGTGTGAAATTAGGGATGGGGCTTAGTAGTGATACCAACTTCCTATAAATTAGAAGTGCAGCACAGGAAAATAGTACAGTTTGCCTTGCCATAACTACACTATCTTCAAAATGTACAGGTGAAGCTATTAACAGAGATGGTCAATTATGACAGCAATGCGCTGAAACTATAAGCAGGAAGTTGTGGGATGACACAGCTGGTGGGGAAATTGGATCATCCACAGGACTGATGCATGGGAGTGCAATTCCCAGGTCAACATCTGGTGAGTGTGGCAATTCAAAGCAGCTAATTATGATGCAGATATTATCAGCAGCCCTACTACCTTGATCATGAAGGGGGTAAAGTTTTAGCTTTAGTAATGGGGAAGTAGTACTGGGCCTACCTGGAACGCAATTAAATATATTCCTGTCACAGAATGCAAGACTTTCAATCTTCCTGTTAAATCTTGGGATGGGGCAGTTTGTTGTCATCTCATGCTTTGGCTCTTCTCTCTTGCACCCAGTATACTTTGGCTGCTATCACTCAATGCTGCTATCCAGCAGATTTCTTGCTCTCTTCCAACATTGGTTCGCAGTGTGTACACTTACTGCAATGTTCAATAGTTGCAGGTACACTGGACACGAGAACTAAATCACAAAGACTACATGAACCTGCTGCTAGTCCTTGAGGTCACATTTACACCCATCAGTCAGTTATCATGGAAGAAAGCTGGTTGTAACCAAAAAAGGACGTAACTTGCTATCTTTTTCTATCTTTGACACCAGTGAGGCACTAATGTGTTTGAACTCCATGGTTAACACAGATGCAGAAGATTAGAGGTGAAATTTTCCACACTGCACGATTATGGAGGAGAGAAATGTTGGAGAGATCAGGGAATTGAGGGTTGTATGGAACTGGCACGGAAGAGGAGATGAGGCCTGGGGTAGATCAGCCATGATCATAATGGATGGCAGGGCAGGCTTGAGGGGAGGATCCTGGCATTGGTTTATTTATCTTGCCAGTGAATTTGGAGGACCTTCCAGAGCCAGCATTGGTCGTTTCTTTCCAATTCCTTGAGGTGCCTGCTGTACATAGGTAGACCAGGTGTCATAAGTATATAGGAGGGAGAGGATCTCTTTTGCCTTGCACACACTGAAGTTTGTGCCAGGTTTGAGGTCTTGATCTTTAAGTACTATTCTTCTCAACTGACAAAAGTCTGTGCTGGTGCCTGAAAGGCAATGGTGAATTCACCAGTGACAAATGCCTTTGCTGAGAGATGGCTCCCACGTAATAAGTGATGCACATTTTTCAGAATCTCACCTTAAACCTTTTGCCAGAAAACAGGACCTTTGTCTTGCAGACATTGTGCAAGGTCCATACTCATGTGCTTTGATGTATGCACATTTGCTAACTGTACTGGAAGCTATAACTCATATGTTATCTTAATAATTATGAATGTTGGTTAGCCAACTTGATCCAATACAAAAAGGGGTAGGTGGACTATTATGGCAGATTTTATACAAGCTAGCCCAAATCTCTAAACACTGCATGAAAATTTAAGTCTGGAACCCAAAAGTGAAAATCATCCATGAAGAGGGTTCAGGTGAACATGTGCTAGGATGGTGTATTTACAGTGGCAACTCGTGGAGTGGGTTTCAACTAAGGCAGATATTGAACTGTTGGTTCTCCTCAGTAAAGAAGCATTAGGAGGCAGTTTATAAATAAACAAAATTTAAACTTGCATGTTAAATATTTTTAATTATGGATCCCATTTGTAATGACTTGACTCCAACTGAACAAGATTCATAAGTGCAATGTAAATTACAGAAAATGAAATTCCTCAGCTCTAGAAGCAGATACTGTTAAATGATCACATAGAATGGGGGTGATTAATTTAAAATAAAAAAAAACAAATACCTTCCTTTTCAATTTTTTGAAGAGACACCACGGGTAAATCTCTTTTCAGGCTTTTTTCTATACAAAAGATTCAAAGGAATTCTGGATCCATTCCCTACACTCCCATTTCCATGCAAACTTTAACAGAGCATCAAAGTATCATCCTTAGTCCAATAAATAGTTTCTGTACACATTGTACAATAGATACATATAAAGTGAACTCTCTCCCTTAACACCAAACTCCTTTCGCATTCTGTCATCCACCTGTGTTGAGATGAGTTAATAACGTCCCAACATTGTCTTGTCCAATCAGCCTCAAATCTCAGCAAATGAAAGTGCGTTGACCACTTGAACAAAAACAGTGAAGAGGGAGTTATGTTAGCTCTGATGAACTTTACTGCTGCTTATGTTTGGGGATGATGGAATCTGCTTTATCAGTGTTCTTCAGGATAGTTTTACCGTATCCTTGTAAAAAGGTTAAGGACAGATTTGGATTCCTAAAAAATGAGAAATTAAACAATTAAGTGGTATCAGGAGGCACAATGTATGCACAAACTTATCAGATTTAACAATATACTAAGGTTAGTTATAAGGCAGCAATTCAAATAAGCTATTGAGAAAATCTAACAGTATTTAAAAATCAAGTGTTTCAACTTTATTGATTTGTTCTGTACCATTCCAACACCTTGCATTTAGTTAGCATGAAAAATACTCAGTTCACAGACCTGCCAAAATAAGATTGGGGTGGAGCAGCAGAGATTTGAATAATTGGTCAAAAAAAAATTGGCTTAATAGAAGAAAATGAGGGGGAAAATTTAGGAAGGGAATTCTATTTAGATCATAGGTGCCAAATGCATGATTGCCAATTATGGGATTAACAGGTGTACAGGAGTCCAGAGTTGGTGGTATAAATGCCAACACCTGAAGGGATCTCATTGGTTTTTTTCTAAAAGGTTAGAGGATCAAGAGAGTGATGAAAATAATTCTGAAATGGCAAGGAAATGATTTACAACGTCAGCTCCTATGGTAACAAGAATGTAGTTCAGTAGTCAGTTTAATGGGAATGTGGGTTCATAGGGGGAGGAAATAAATCCCACAGCCAGAACAAAAGGGTCGGGGTGGAGAAGGGGTGAAGCTGTTGAGTGGATGGAGTCCATGTGTTACTTATGTTTTGTTTTAAGTGAGCATGGAAAATGCAAGGAAAAAGTGTTTAAAAATGGTCAATGCTAATGAATAAAGGAAGCTAACACTTTGCATTTTACGGGATGCACCCAGAGTAATTCTGTCAGATGCAGTGAGTGTGGATGGTGTTTGGGTGATGAACAACCACACTAATTACGTTTGGAACTAAAAAAAGAACACTAACAACACCAACATTTCTGGGCCACTAAGTGTACCTAGTGTATTTTGCCTAAATAATCTTTCTTTTAGCCTGCTGTACCATGAAGGTTGAGAATGTATTCTTGAAACATTTCTATGGTTCTGTGAAGTAGTTGTAGTTCCATTTATTTGGCACATCTATAAATTGCCCTAGGCTTTCACAGGAATGTTAACAAACAAAATAGTGATGCTTGGCTGCACAAGAACAGTTTACTTGTGGAATGTGCTGCACTACACAGGGCCTCACTGATGAGAATCAGAACAGTATACGCAATCTGTTTTTTCCAAGGGACCTGCACAAGGCAAGAATGGACTAAATGGGTCGAGAGATTAATACAAGGGGAAATCACTGCTTCCAGAAAATTCTGGGCTTTGTCAAATGGCTGACCTTACTTTATGCAATGTTGTAATCGTGTTTCAAAAATTGCTCCATTTATACGAAGCAATGTGGGATATGGAGGTGGAGAAAGGGTACAACATAAATATTAGTCTCTCTCATACAAGGTAGGATGTCACAAGTACACTGGGTCAGTTTGAAATGGGGAGTAGTTAATTCCTCTGAATTGTGGCAATGGATTAATGGCTCCCCAGGATTAATTTTACTTTACTAACTTAATCGCAAATCAGGCTGAAGTGGTTACAATTCTGTTGTATATAATTACAGAAAAAAGTACAATTGAATATTATAATCAAACTAATGCAAGAAAAAAAAAGACAAAAGTTGAAACATTGAGTTGTTACAACAGGAACTAAGCATTTTTATCAGCAATCGATTAGCAAAACTTATGCTTTCCCCTAAAAATACAAACCTATATTGATAAATTAACCAAATTGTTTACAACACAACTCTGCCAGCAAACAACATTAAAACACTTGATACCTTTGTAGAACGGGTTTTACTGAAAACATTCCAAAACCTCAAAGTTTCATCTCCTGCGCCTGTCACTATAGCCTCTCCATCTGGTGATATGGCCTAAAGATCAATGAAATGGAAAATCATTACAAACCATAAATGGAAAGTGTGTGCAGGCACATTATGTCCCACCATAACTAACTGGAGCTTGTCTGAAAGACAACTCGATCTTCTGCAGAATTTCAGATCTGTAAATTGCTTGGCAAAGTTGTACAGGTAAATACAAGACCTTACGTTTATGACTCAAGGAGGCTATTTAACTACCTGCTTTCGATAGCAAAAGGAAACCAACCTTATGGCTGTCCTCCTTTAAATACTTATCCTGGTTTCCTCCTACTTCAGCAACCCTCCACACAAAAAAAATCTTCTAGTCCTTTACTTGAAGTTTAAAAAGTGACAATTTTGAAAACCTCTTCATTTTCACGTGGTACAAATTTATCACTTTGCCCTTGTACTTCTTCCTGAACCACCAATGTTTTGAATTTTGTAATTATTTTTAAATAACTTTCCCTACTTTTGCAAGTCAGAGGTATTAAACCTCTAGCTCTTGTGCTGGATGTGTTTTGAATGATAATACCATTGATTATTAGAGTCAATTGCTTCTGCAATAAAAGTTACATTTGAATTACAAAATTAATGAATATTCTTAGTTGCCAGCTCTAACACACAACTGGACTCTGCACCAGTTTTGGGAGAATAGCACTTCCAATCCTTCTCCAACTGAAGGAATGCTCATTTACCCTCTATTTAAAAACAAAACTAATTGGTTCAGAGTGGGTGAAATGGTAGAAACTGACATCAGATTAACAAGGGGAACTGGAAAAGGAGAATATATTCCTCTCTTCATTCCCTGAGACACATGAACACCTG
This sequence comes from Pristis pectinata, assembly GCF_009764475.1. Taxonomy (NCBI): domain Eukaryota; kingdom Metazoa; phylum Chordata; class Chondrichthyes; order Rhinopristiformes; family Pristidae; genus Pristis; species Pristis pectinata. Next base: position 30,318,564 of record NC_067407.1, on the reverse strand, counting down.
TTAAGTGCAAGTGGGGAGAAGTCCCAGATTTTAAAAATAAGAACAAGCATTAATGGAAGTGCTAATGTGACTCGGTCACAGCCTCATTGTCAAACTTGAAGTCTGTTGCTTACTGACTGAGTGCCCTCTGTTGGCTGACATTCAGAAATCCAGCATGGACACCAACTGCTTTGAAAATAATCCATTCAAAATGAATTTTAGGGAGGGATTGCTCTCTGCATATAGATAAGGCAGTGGCACAAACCTGTTACAGGAATTTGAAAAGACAAGTGTGAATTCAATTGATTTCCTTATTTACCCTTTTGTTGTAAAATATGAAAAATGCAATTTAGAGAAAGGACCAAGGAGTGAGAGAAATACAAATTTACTATTGCATGATTTACTTGTGTGCAAATAATCTTTTTAGGTAAAACTATGTAAAAGCTGAAAGCTTATACCAGCAAAAGATATCCCAGATACAAAAGGTATACCAACATTAATTTCACATACACTGTACAACATTTCCAACATTCTGTATCAAAATACAGAAGAATTAAGGTACATTAAGCAAACTGAAAGAGAAATAATCACTGTGAATAGAGACATTTAATAATTGAAGACCACACTGTGTTATTATTATTCAATTAGGCTGTATAGTATTTTGGACTGCCTAAAGATACCTTAAGGTTTTTACAGTTGAAAGTAATCATAATGTGAAGTAGAGTCAGTCTTTTAGATTCTGTGATAAGGTTCAAATGGGAAGTTATAGCATACAGTCTCAGAATACTGCTCTGCACTTTCTTTGAGGTAATATTAAAAATATGAAATATTATCTGAGTCACTCTTGTTTACACACTGTACTTACAAATGTTACACTTTTTGCCAGTAACACTTTATTACTAAAGAACCTATAGTACTTGTCATCATTCACAATATTAAAACACTTACCAGGTAGAGCACTCTATATGAATGTCCTGTCAGTTTGGCAACTTGTGTTAAGGATGGATATTTCCACACTAAGATCTGATTCTGGGAATAGCCGTGTGTACTAACCTGGAAAGGCAAAGCAGTGTCACAACAAAACTTGAACCTTAATGAAACGATGATAGACTTTAATCAAAAATAACCCTGCTTCATACAAAAGAGACCGATTCAAGTAAAAATCAACAAAGCTGGCTGATCACACAATGCCTTTATTGGCTACATTAACAACATATTTGTCACCTAATGTACTTCAACCTTAAGGTCATACAACGTGGCTTCATTCTCTTATCTTTGACCAGTATCTCCTATTTTGCCTTGAATATCACAATCAAAACTTTCCTAACCAGAAGCTCTACTGTAAAGCAGCAGTGCAATCCTTTGTCACAAACCAGCAACAAAAGAAACACACTGAGCATGATTCAGTGTTAAAAACTATTTTATTAATCACTACTTATGATAATACGTAAAATAAAAGTAAAAATGTTAGTATGTTAGAATTCAAGAATGTTAAACCTCGAACGTTAACCCCAAAACTAAACTCTTCGTGTGTGTGTGTGACAAAGTCCAAAACTCCCAGTTCCTGAATGGTTCTTAAAGTTCAGTTCCGCAAGCCATAAGGTGAAACATGAGCAAGGGCTTCTTCAACAACCACCGTTGTCTGAAGATAAGATGTAGATGTAGAAAAACATAGAGAGAGTACATACGAAATCCAAATGTTCCACGATGGAACCCAAACGACACTTCAGTGTTTACTCGGTAGTGACTTCCTCACCCCGAAAAGCATCCGAACCGTGGTCGTCCACATACAAATACCTGTTTCCTTCTACAGGTCAGCAACAAAGTGAACTCCACCGGATTACTTCCAACTTCCATACATGGATTTCAGTGGCAAACACAGTTATTGTTTCTCATCCATCGATAGAGAAAACAAGCAGGCTGGTGTCTCTCTCCCTTCTCTCTCTCTCTTTCTTCTTCTAACTTCTTCAACAACGTCATTACGTCCTTTATCTTCTATTGACGTAAGCACGCCCCACACACACATACACACACTCTCTCTATCTTAAAGGGACTTTCACTGAGTCCGTAACACCTCCCACCTAAAAAAAAATTTTTCCAAGAAAATTTTAACCGCGCATAGTTAGTAATTTTAATAATTATCATGCTACACAACTACAGACTATCAGATTAGTACAGATACATGTTTCCCATTTAACATCGGGAAAGACAATCAGCAATCACATTATCTTTGCCTTTAATGTGAGTTATCATGAGATCAAACTCTTGCAAAATTAAACTCCAGTTTAACAGCCTTCTGTTCTTGTTTTTGACTCGGCTCAGAAACACCAATGGGTTATGATCTGTATACACAGTCAATGGTTTCTGAGCGGTGCAAACATATACACTGAAATGTTGCAAGGCTAAAACAAGCGACAGTAATTCTTTCTCTATGGTGGAATAATTCTTTTGATGCTCATTAAATTTCTTTGAAAAGTAAGCTACAGGATGGTCAATATCATCAAGGTCACCCTTCTGCAACAACACAGCTCCTGCAGCTTCATCACTGGCATCTACTGCTAATGAAAATGGCTTTTCAAAGTCAGGTGTTCTGAGCACAGGATGGTAGCATAAAATGGCTTTCAGCTTCTCAAATGCTTCTTGACAAGAATCTGTCCAAACAAACTTTACTCCCTTCTTCTGAAGATTAGTTAGGGGAAGAGCAATATCAGCAAAATTCTTACAAAATTTTCGATAATATCCAACCATTCCCAAAAATCTTCTAACAGTCCTCGTACCTGTGGGAATAGGGAACTCAGATATTGCTTGAACTTTTGCCTGAACAGGAGCTTGCTTGCCTTGACCTACAACATAACCAAGATACGTCACAGTGGCATGGCCAAATTCACTTTTAGCCAAGTTAACTGTAAGGTTAGCCTTGGAAAGTCTTTCAAACAACCTTTCTAACGCAGAGATGTGATCTTCCCAAGTATCATTCCCAGTCACTAAGTCGTCAATGTAGGCATCTGTATGCTTTAACCCATGAATCACTGAATTAATCATTCTTTGAAATGTTGCCGGAGCATTTTTCATTCCAAATGGCAAAACATTGTATTCATACAATCCAGAAGGGGTTACAAAGGCTGAAATTTCCCTTCCTCTATCTGTTAATGGAACACACCAGTACCCTTTTAGTAGGTCAATCTTTGTAAGAAATTTTGCCTTTCCCACTCTATCTATGCAATCATCCACCCTAGGAATAGGGTAAGCATCTGACTTTGTTACAGCATTCACTTTCCTGTAATCTGTGCAAAATCTAACAGTTCCATCAGGTTTAGGTACAATAACACAGGGCGAACTCCAATTTGAAGTAGAATGTCTAATAATATCATTTTCCAACATGTATTTGATTTCCTGATCAACAAGTTTACTTTTTTCCACATTCATTCGATATGGGTGTTGTTTGATTGGTTTTGCATCCCCAACATCAACATCATGGGTAATTATCGATGTTCTGTTTGGAACATCTGGGAACAGATTTTTAAATTTTAAAATTAATTCTCTCATCTGTTGTTTTTGTGAAACTTGTAAATGGTCCAACTTCGTTTCAAGGTTCTCCATGATATTTTGGTTTTTCAGTTTCGATGGAACAATATTTGGTCTAAATTGGCCTTCCTCAACATCAACATCAGGCATTCTAGAAACAACCTTTTCACCATCCACCAAGGCCACAACTGAATCCCTCTCATAATAAGGTTTTAGCATGTTTACATGACAGAGTTGTGTTTTCTTGCGTCTATCTGGTGTTTTGATTATATATGTTAGATCAGTCACTCGAGATTCAATAACATAGGGTCCAGAAAAACGAGCTTGCAAGGGATTATTTTGGCTAGGGAAAAATACCAACACCTTTTGCCCCACTGCGAATGTCCTAGGCCGAGCATGTCTATCAAAATATGTCTTCATTCTTATCTGGCTTGTTTTCAGATTCTCTCTCGCTAGCTGGCAGACTCTCTCCAACCGAGTTTTAAATTTTTGGACATAGTCCAACAGACTCAAGTGAACTTCCTCATTAACCCATTGCTCTCTTAACAACTCCAAAGGTCCTCTCACCCGATGTCCAAACACAAGCTCAAACGGGCTAAATCCTATTGACTCCTGGATCGATTCTCTAACGGCAAACAAAAGTAAATGGATACCTTCGTCCCAATCCTTGGTGTTTTCAAAGCAATAAGTCTTCAGCATATTTTTGAGAGTAGAATGAAATCTCTCCAGAGCTCCTTGAGATTCTGGGTGATATGCAGATGATACAATCTGCTTTGCTCCCAGCTCATAGACTATTTGTTGAAAAATTTTTGACATAAAATTACTACCTTGATCAGATTGGATTTCTTTTGGCAAACCAAACAAGGTAAAAAATTTTACAAGAGCCTTTGACACCGTCTTGGCCTTAATATTTCTAAGGGGTATTGCCTCTGGAAATCTAGAAGTGGCACACATGATGGTTAACAAATACTGATTTCCAGTCTTAGACTTTGGTAAGGGGCCAACACAGTCCACAATCACCTTCGAAAAGGGTTCACCAAAAGCAGGAATTGGTTTCAAAGGAGCCACAGGGGGTTTTTGATTTGGTTTACCTACCATCTGACATGTGTGGCAGGTTCGACAAAACATCACCACATCTTTTCTCAAACCAGGCCAATAGAATTGTTTCAAGATCTTCCCTACAGTTTTATTCACACCAAAATGACCACCCAAAGGCATACTATGGGCCAGGTTTAAAATCTCATCCCTATAAACTTTTGGAACAACAACCTGATGAATAACTTCCCATTCCTCAGTAACAGGAACATGAGGAGGTCTCCATTTCCTCATTAACACTCCATTTTTGACATAGTATCCAGTTGGCACCTTTTCAATCTCCTCACATGAGAGAGCTTTTTCTTTCAATTCTGTCAACTCAGGGTCCTTTGTCTGTTCCACCATAAAATCCTTCCTCGACAAAGACAAATCTTTAAATTCAGGCTCACTATAAGGATGTTGATCCTCCAGTGAAGACAGAAAAGTCTCAGATAAGGCATCAAAATTTTCTTCCTGTTTAGGACTGTCACAAGGAACCACATCAGACTGCACCGGACTGTCTGTCTTGGCTAATTCTTTAGCTCTAGCTCGAGTCACCGCACATGATGGGTAAACATCTGAATCATCCTCAGACTCATCAATCCTTGGTTTGGTTGTTAACCGTACCACAGGATCACTTTCTCCATTTGCAAGGTCATTTCCCAATAACAAAGAAACTCCTTCCACTGGCAAACTAGGTCTTATCCCTATCTCGACTGGTCCTTCTACGAACTTTGACTTTAAAATCACCCTGTGAAAAGGGACAGACATGGTCTCACCTGTAATGCCTCGTACTAGATTTACTTCACCAGTGTCACTTTCTTCACCAAAATTTAAAACACTGTCCAGCAAGAGAGATTGACTAGCCCCAGTATCTCTAAGAATTTTCACTGGCACCTGGGGTGACTCATCATTCAGTGAAACAAAACCCTCTGATACATACGAACGGAATTCTTTTCTCACCTCCTCCAACTTTTCCGCTTTTCCCTCTTGCAAGGACTGATCTTTAACAGCATCTCCTAAACCTTTTTGATTTTTAATTGCCTGAAAGCAAGCATTGGGCCCAGCTTCCTTCTTTTTCTTCAAAAGGGCACAATTAGATATCACGTGGCCAGGTTTCCTACAGTAATAACAAGTACGCTCAACAGGTTTCTCCAGCCCTGGCTTCTTTTCATCTTTTCCTTTTTGATTACCTCCCAATTTAATCTCTGGTTTACCTGGATTGTCTTTGTAACTCTTTTGAAAGGTTTTAGGTTGTCCCCATTTGGATTTATGGGTTAAAGCATAATCATCTGCCAACCTAGCAGTTTCTTGTAAAGTTTCCACTGCCTTTTCATTTAAATATGTTGTTAATTCAGCTGGAACACATCTTTTAAAGTCTTCCACCAGTATCAATTCTGTCAATTTATCATAATCCCCATCTACATTTTTAGCCAGGCACCATCGTTCAAAACATATTCTCTTTCCATTGGCAAATTCCATATAAGTCTGATCTGCAGATTTCCTCAAGTCTCTGAATTTTTGTCTATAAGCCTCAGGGACCAATTCATAGGCCTTCAAAATAGCTTGTTTTACCTTGGTATAATCAGCTGCATCCTCAACAGACAAAGCAGAATAAGCTTTTTGAGCTTTACCTTTAATCACACTCTGTACCATAAGAGCCCATCCTTTCCTTGGCCAGTTTGAACTCACAGCAACCTTTTCAAAATGTTGGAAATACTGATCAACCTGATCTTCTTCAAACGGAGGGACTAATCGAACCTCCCTACTGGCTGAAAAACCATCATCAGAATCAGATTCCGAACTCCTACGCTTCATTTGTAACTCATGCTGCCTCTTTTTCTCCTCGTTATCCAGCTCCATCTGCTTCATTGCTAGATCAGCTTCTATCTTCATCTGAGTTAGCTTTTGTTCAGCTTCTAATTTATTTTGCTCTCGTTCAGCCTCTATCTTTGCCAGCTGCACCTGTGCCTCAGAAATTGCTATTTCACTGCCAGGAAACTGTTTTAACACTTCCTTCTCAAACACTTTCTTTTCCACATAATGGCCAGCTATCAGTCTCTGAATATCTGCCTTTCTCATAGACTGCTTTACTTCTGTAAGGTTTAGCCTTGTAGCAATCTTTATCAGATCATCCTTTTTCGCCACCTCCAATCCCTTTTGGGTTGGTGACTCCAAAAATGCCTTAATATCCATTGCTGCTGGTTTCCACACACACAAGCCAATTAAAAAGAATTTATCAGACCTCCCTCAAAAATCTTTGGATTGAATCTCGAACAAATCTCGTCAATCTGGGGTACAATCCCAGACGACACTCGTTAACCTTGGGAACTATCCCGGACGAGCCCCCAATTTTTGTCACAAACCAGCAACAAAAGAAACACACTGAGCATGATTCAGTGTTAAAAACTATTTTATTAATCACTACTTATGATAATACGTAAAATAAAAGTAAAAATGTTAGTATGTTAGAATTCAAGAATGTTAAACCTCGAACGTTAACCCCAAAACTAAACTCTTCGTGTGTGTGTGTGACAAAGTCCAAAACTCCCAGTTCCTGAATGGTTCTTAAAGTTCAGTTCCGCAAGCCATAAGGTGAAACATGAGCAAGGGCTTCTTCAACAACCACCGTTGTCTGAAGATAAGATGTAGATGTAGAAAAACATAGAGAGAGTACATACGAAATCCAAATGTTCCACGATGGAACCCAAACGACACTTCAGTGTTTACTCGGTAGTGACTTCCTCACCCCGAAAAGCATCCGAACCGTGGTCGTCCACATACAAATACCTGTTTCCTTCTACAGGTCAGCAACAAAGTGAACTCCACCGGATTACTTCCAACTTCCATACATGGATTTCAGTGGCAAACACAGTTATTGTTTCTCATCCATCGATAGAGAAAACAAGCAGGCTGGTGTCTCTCTCCCTTCTCTCTCTCTCTTTCTTCTTCTAACTTCTTCAACAACGTCATTACGTCCTTTATCTTCTATTGACGTAAGCACGCCCCACACACACATACACACACTCTCTCTATCTTAAAGGGACTTTCACTGAGTCCGTAACACCTAGATCCTGCCTTTAATGCGCACCATCTGCAAAAACAACAAGAATTAAAAAAGCTTTTGCAACTTTTTGTAGGGGTACTGGAGGAAGCTCCGGCAGTTCAAAAGAACTGGTGTTACTTTAGTCTGCTTGCTGAATGCAATAAGCTTCAGAACAGAGTAAACTAGGATTCATTGCCACTGCTAGAAGATTACTAGTTTTCACCTTGAGGTACAATTATGAACACTCGCACTCCATTAGCTGCAGAATTGGACAATCACTAGCAGAGGTGGTGAGGGAGGGATGGGTAGAATAAAGAGAAATATCTCTGATCGGGCAAGACCAGAAGACCACCTTCTCTGCTACCCAAAATTAACTTGTTTTCTCTTCCCACACCCCCCCCCCCCCACCCTTGCTGCATTTTCTGTTTTTATTTCAGATTTCCAGCGTCTGCAGCTTTTTGATTTTCACCTTATCTTATGGATGCAGCAACCTGCTGCTACAAAGGATCAAAGTAACTTTCCCACTCCCGGGGGAAAGAGGAGAAAGAGAAAATAGATTGTTAAAATCCCAAGTCCGATATCCAAAGCCAAACTGGAAATGTCCTGAAGTCTGCCATCTATAGTTGAGCACTTAAATTCATAGTCATCAGATCCAGTGGCACAGTAGATAGCACTGCTGCTGCACTACTCCAGTGAGATGGGTATGGTTCTGATCTCAGGTGTTGCCTGTGTGCCAGTCTCACCAGTTTTCTCCCTATGACTGCATAGGTTTCCCCTGTGTACTCTGTGCATGTGAGAAAGAATAGGTTGGGGGAAAGGACTGACCGGAAAACTCAGAGCTAGCATAGGCTCAATGGCCTCTTTCTCTGGTGTGAAGAATATATGGTCTACCACAACTGTAAAGGACACAGACTGTGCTTCCCAGAGAAGAGCCTGACATTAATGAAGTGCTAAATATTCTGAAGACATAACAGAATGAATAAATCCACTAAGATATTTTTAGGTAACAGGTAGTCTTCAATATGAATGAAATGTTCAAAAGATAATAAAGTCCTTAGTCTAGAATTTCCTTTCTACGCTAACTCAATCTGTGCACACACCTACATCCGTCAGTGGATTACTAATAAACTGAAGATTCAATTTGCCACAACGCTCAGTTTTAGAAACTCACCAGTTCATTTGCATGCTTTGACCATGCAAGATTGCAGACTTGGGAGCCTGTGTCAACACATTGCAGTGGCTGACAAGTCAGTGTGTTCCAGAAACGGATGCAGCGGTCAGCAGTGCCCCCTCCTGAAGCCAGGAGTCCATGCTGATGAGGGGACCAGGCAATGGCCTTTACAGCAGCTAAATGTTCTGTGTACTGCTGGACTGGGCTCAGACTGGAATTGTTCCACACAAATAGCTGAAAAGATAAATAAATTGCAGCTATAATATAATAGAAATATAATTAGTCAACAACTGTGACCTCACAAAAACTTCTTTACATCATAAAACAATTTGACAAATTCCAAGAGAACTTCCATCCACTCCCCAGTCACAATAACACGCTCGCATCCAGGTCAAGTATAATATAGCAGGAATGTAGTTTAATTACACACACCACTTCAACTTTCCAGAATCTGCAATCCATTCACTTTATTCCTTGGTGTAGGAGCATACAAATCCTAACAAACTTTACAACTCTAACGACAGTACCAATTCTAGACGTCAGTGGAACAGATGTCAGGTACCTTGTTGTCGTTGCCCCCAGAAGCCAGGTGCTGGTGATCAGGAGACCATTTTAACCCACAAACTTCCTGCCTGTGACCTTGTAACCTGCGCTCTGTCTGAAGTGGGGGTGTCCGTACGTCTCTCTGTAGAATGAGACGGTCCCGACTACCTGATGAGAGTTGATCAGCATTCCAGGCCAAAGCCCCTACAGATCAAGCAACACAGCATTAAAAAAAAATCAGCATTTGTATAAATGCTGTCCCACTTCAATCCCTCAACATCGTCATTTCAGAACAGTTATGAAACATTTAAGCAACAGTAGCCTCATTTACTCAAAGGCAACATATTATTAAAACTTCATGATGGTGGTAGTAATGTAACAAAGTAAAGTAAGATAGCAGAGTTGAAGACCAAAATACATCAGCATTGTAGTACACAAAACAGTTCTTCTTAAATTCGCCTTTACAATGTGTTCACAAAACAAATCATGAATTTATATTCATTGATAGTGTCACCACAATTTCTATTTTAAGCAATTATTGCCAACCCCATCCTCTTGAAAACACCAACCTTCAATAAAACACAATGGGGACAACGATAAGCAAACAGCCCTGCTCTTCCTGGACAATATAAATTTTGTTGGATTCTAGCATAAAATTCCTAAATCTTCACAATTGAATAATGTCATTTTAATCCATTTGAAAACCTAGTATCATTAGATTGCCTTTCCACATTTGTACACTTCAAAAAAATCTTAAAGCCCTGACTACAATCACAGGAGGATGCAAAAGATTCCTTGGCACTATTGCAAAGAGAAGGTAGTAGCATTATCCCACCTTTCCTTATAATATTTATCTCAATCAATAACACCAAAAAATAAATCAGGTCAGAATCCAACTGCTGCTCCTCACAAAATGCCTGCCACATTTCCCACAACAATGACTGTCCTTCGTTGGTTTAAAGTTGGTATGGAAACACAAGCCTCTCTCTCCATTTCTTAAATCTGCTGATTGGACTAATCTCACTCAATTACCCAATTTGGACTTTCAGAAAATGGTGCAAAGCAAATATTATTTGTACATATACTGCTAAATATCAGCTGTTCATCTCTCTTGTTTCCAAAGGTTACACAAGACATACAATTATACAATTAAAACAAAATCCCACAATGCAGGGTTGCCTACACAGACAGTTATATTGGGGACTTAGAAATAAGAGTAGTTCATTTGGTCCCTCAAATCAGTTTTACGACTCAACTAAGTCAAAGCCTTGTTTTTGTAAACCTTGACAAACTAAAATCTATCAAACTTCACATTGAAATTTTCAATTGACCCTGGGGGGGGGGGGGGGTGAAATAAAGGGAAATCCAGATTTTCACTTCCCTTCTGAAGAGGAGTTTCCTGTCTGCACCAATGAATAGTCCAGCTCTTTTGAAGATACATGCCAGAATTACAGAACAGATAATGTAAATGAGGACACGTTCAAACCACAAATATTCATGAAGAGTTACAAGAGAGTGGTATTCACTTTAGATGCTGATTCTACCATCTGTTAATATCTATACTCCCACACTTCCATCTGCCAACTTAAACACAACTAGTTAATACTCACCAACCCTAGCGGAATGGCCATCGAGAGAGGTCAGCTTCTTCCCAGCTGCTGCATCCCAGATCTGTACGTATCCTTTATGGGTGCCCACAGCCACAAAATTCCCCTGAGCATGTTAAAAGAATGTTTTACTATCTTCATAATAACAATACAGCACATAAACAGGCCCTTTGACCACAAAAAACTTACACAAATCCCATGTTATTCTCCCCACATTCCCATTAACTCTACAACTCACCTACACTCAAGAGGCAAATTACAGTGGCCAATTAACCCACCAACCTGCACGACTTTGGGATGTTGAGAGGAAACTGGAGCACATGCAGCCAGAGGGAAGACACGCAAATTCCACACACACAGGACCAGGTGTCAGAATCAAACCGAGATCACTGAAGCTGTGAGGCAACAGCTCTACCAGCTGTGCTACCCTCCTCCCCAAAGACCAATGAAGGTCCTGCTTGTAAGACAGCAGTGGATAGATTGATGACTTGCTCCCATAGTTCACCTCCCATGCAAGATGAATAATAGTGGTACTGGTAGTGACAGCTGAAAACCGAGATAGAGGGAAATTCTGAAGCAATATCCAACAAGCACCTCCATGGAATGGATCAGGCATATTGCCAGAATGAAGGGAGGGAAAGGAGGAAGTAAGTGTATCCCTGTAATTTACAGAACCTCTCCGTGCACTCCTGACCCATCTACATCACCTGAAGAAACTGCTTACAGATCATTTTGTCATAATATCCAAGGTATCCCCTCAGCCTATGCATTGAAGTTGGTCAACAGTAATTCCATTCATTGCACAAGGTAGGGAGGAAATGATTCCTTGAAAACATCATCTTCATTTTAATGCCGTCTTATTAGGGCTTCTCAAATACTTTCTATTTTTATGTTTTAAGTTTTTAGAATCTGTAGTTCTATTTTTAAAAATGAATAACTCAAGGCTCCATTCAAATATATACCAGGTCTTCTAATTAAAAATTAGAAGCTATTTTCTATCTATTCATTTGCTCAGCTAACCCAGAGTCAGCAGTTTAACTAACATAGTAGCAAATCACCTTTTGCACAGATTAGAAATGATCCATGACACATCAATCAACTAAACGCAATAGACAAAATGTAATATTTCACAATATTTTACTATTAATTCATTTGTAAATAATAGCCTTTATATCAAAGAGAAAAAAATCATTAAAATTTGGAAATAAGTGTTCAATAAAATCTAACTAATTTCACTGGACATTTGATCAAGGAGCAGAGCAGGAATTGAATGCAGCAAGTAATGACCATGCACCTGATTTCACTCACCCTCTCATTCCAACAAACAGATGTAACAGAGTCCCCATCTATGGAGAGGTCACATAGCCTTGTTACCTAGGAAACGAAAAAGCAAAGCACAATTAACGTGGCTTTCTCTTTACTTAAAGACAAAATTCAATCCCTCGATAAATCTGTATTTCCTCCCTGACCCCCAAATTTAACACTCTTACTCAGGTATCTTTGCAGAATAATTGTCCCAAAGGACCAGAATCCTTTATTAGGTAGAAGCCACATGAATCATTGAAATAGTGATTTATTCAGGCCAAATGCAAGGTTCCTTATTAAGCTTTCTCTCATGCAGCAAGAACAGCAGCAATGAGAGATTGTGGTTGTAACTAATTAAATGGTAAAATATGCTTATAAAACAAAGTTTAAATTCATTATATCAGATTTTCTTACAATATAAAGAGGCAGCTGTTTGACTCGTTTAGTTATGCTGACTCTCAGAACAATCCCATCAGTTTTATTCCCCTATAGCCTATTCTCTCTCATATGCCCACCAACTTCACCCTCATTCTCCCACCACCTTACACCAGGGATAATTTACAGTAACTAATTACCCTCCCAATAAGCAGGTCTTTGGAATGTTGGAGGAAACCGGAGCATCCGGGAGAAACCCATAGAATCATAGGGCAAAAGTGACGAGTTCATACAGACAGCAGCAGAGATCAGGATCAAATCTAGGTCACTGGAGCTACGAGACAGCAGTTCTACATGTGCCACCCATTTAATAAGTGGGGCAGGAAAGACCGTGATCTCAAACTGCAGATGATGGCTGTCCATTTGGCACTAAAGGAAAGCAAGTCAGAGAAATAGATTCAAAGAATATCAAAAGGAAGCAATTAATAAGAAATTTATTAAAGAAACTGGATTAGCAGTGGGACTTCCTGTTGTTTCTGGACATGAAAAGGTAATTCAATTGCCTCTGGAAGAAAAACTCAGTAGATGGAGTGCCTTTTGTTCATTCCTAAGCTCCTGGTTCTGCTGGTAATAAGCCCTTGTAAATTTTGAATCTCAAACTCCAAAGAGGCAACATTAATTTACCCCTGCTTCCCTCAGACTGTGAGCCAGAATTGAATCCTCAATGCATGAGCAAAATAAAAGCTGAGATGTTACCAAGGCATGATAATGCATGTCACTATATTAACACAGGCCCATCAAGAGGCAAAGCTGTTATTAGACCACTATACTGCAGAGAGCTGTGGGCTTAGCCCAATACAGCACAGGCACATCCCTCCCCACCATCGGTAGTATCTACAAGGAGGCAGTGCCTGAAGGCAACATTTATCAAAGATCCCCACCATCCGGGCCATGCCATCTTCTTGCAGGTACCATTGGGCAGGAGGTATAGAAACCTGAAGTCCCACACCACCAGGTTCAAGAACAACTACTTTCCTTCAACCATTCGGTTCTTAAACCAACCTGCACAATCCTAATCATTACCTCACTGTAGCAACACTATGACCATTTTGCATTACAATGTACTTCATTTTTTTCCTCGTTCTAAATATGTTCTTCCTTGTATAATTTATGTTTCTCTTGTGAACGTTGTCTCTCTAATGCTATGTGCCTGTGATGCTGCCGCAAGTAAGTTTTTCATTGCACCCGTGCATACATGTACTTGTGGACATGACAATAAACTTGACTTTGACACTAACAAAGGCATTTGAGCTGCTTCTAAATATTTCTGATTATTACAGACCTTTTAAAAACAGTTCAAAATAACTTGCATCATTAAAATGATCAGAAACATAAAACAATAAACTTACTTAAAAATACTGATAGTTAAATCTTTCTTTTTGCATAGATGCTGCCTGATCTGCTGACCGTTCCCAGTATTTTCTGCTTTTCAGATTTTTAGTACCTGCACATTACTTTTTAATCAATGTGAGTGATCACAGAGGAAATAATTGAGGTTGTGCTACATCCACCAGCCACCTTGGCATGAAGTGCTGACATCTGACCTTCTGTAGCAATGTACAGTAATGGAAGTCGGGAACAGCTTACCAGTGCACTGTTGCCAAGGAAACATTGGCTGAACAACAACACAATAGGACGCTAGGCAGCAGGATAGCAAGATAAGCTTTTCTGTTTTATGATCAGATACTTCATATGAAAAGGCACAAAATAAACTCAACAAGTTTGTAACAAGGTAACCAAGCTGCACCTTACCTGACTGGTACACGCACTCCATAAGTAAACACATGCACCGAGACCAACACTTAAGACATTTGCTGCTGACCAATCCACTAGATTGAGGTAAAAGTCATCTTGCAATTCTGGAGCATCCAAAACTTTAAATGGAATCTTTGAAATCTTCCTTGTTGGTTTCCGTGGCGACCGCAACAACTTTTGACTGTTTGAGAAAGGTGGAGAGCAGATTAAATTTATGGTCAGTTAGAGATATAGTTTGCTTAGTCCAATCTTGGGCAAGTAAGGAAATTCTGCCTTGGTTGATACAGAACATAATTTTTAAATCATTGATAAAACCTTTAGTTTAAAAACATAAAACAGGTTCAACCTATTTTATAACATTTTCCAGAGTTAGTTGCCGAGATCTCCCCAGTAATGAGCCCAAGAGAAACATTTACAAATACAGCTTTTGAATGAGACTGGCAATTAAACACTATGGAAACAGGTAAAGAGTTATAAAAAGCAGAGCAAGAGAAATATTCCTCTGAGTAGCTGAAACAAGCTCATAGCTTTTCTTTCCAATGGTTCTTCAAAACAAAGCTGATTGATCTTGTTTTTAATCATTACTTCTAATACACTTCTACCAATCCTTTGCTCCAACCATTCACTTCCAACTGAAGTACTTGGAGACGTGAAACCATAGAATGTGTAAAAGCCAAGAAGACGATCAGCCTCTTCTGCCTACATTGGTGTATTCCTGGAGTCACTTTAAATCCATTGCTCTATCTCTTACTTAGTTTTCCCTTAAAACATGTATTATTTTAAAATGCTGCACGAGTGCTAGAAACATAATTCCATTCTAACACTGAGATCCTTCACTTGATGCCTATATAATATGCATGTACAATCATCAAACACCATGCAATTTGAATCATAACTGCTCATGGCATTAGAGAGCAAGCAGAACTAGTTCAAATAAACTGACTTCATCTGAAAAAGATTCATTTTCATTAATAGACCACAAATATTTGTCACAATTGTTCATGTTGGAAGCAACAAAAATGAGTTTAAGAAATTAAGTTCTCAGCAATTCGACTAAGAATGTTTCACCAATGAAGAGAACTCACTATAAAGACTGATATTTTAAGAAAGCAGTGGAAGTGTGACACTCATTGAAATTTGGAGGCAGACTGTCGGTTGAGAAAGCATACAAGTCCGCTACTCATTTTTAAAATTAATCTACAATTACGGTTCTTTATTCTTCTAAAAGAGAAGAATTATTGAACAATGAGTCAATAATGCTCCTTTACTTGCCTTTTATTACTGACAGGGGATAATGAATACGGAGAAATCTCATTCCCACTTTCAGTAGTAGATCTCTTTGTACTCAAAGCATACTGTAAAAAAAAATGCAACACTGATTAAAACTCGACTCAAAACCACATTCTATTGCAATGAGCAACACACAGTGAAGCAGAATTAAGTACTAACAAGTGAAATCCTTATACAAGGTAAACCTTTAACAATAGAATGAATTTCACAGTTATTTTTAGGTTTATGCTATGGTAATGAAGAATCCAAGTTCATCAATATGTAATTAAAAATATTTGACCACTTTGCCTTTGCTCATGCTTATTTTAAATACACAGATGCAAATCAACATTTTATTCAAAAAAAAAGGATTCAGTGGTACCTAGACTTTTTCCCAGGGCGACAATGGCTAACACGAGGGGACATAAATTTTAGGCGATTGGAGGAAGGTATAAGGGGGACGTCGGGCTAAGTTTTTTTCTTACACACAGAGAGTGGTGGGTGCATGGAATGCACTGAGGTCGTGGGGGCAGATACATTAGGGACATTTAAGAGACTCTTAGATAGACACATGAATGATCGAGAAATGGGGAGGCTACGTGGGAGGGAAGGGTTAGATAGATCTTAGAGAAGGATAAAATGTCAGCACAACATTGTGGGCCGAAAGACCTGTACTGAGCTGTAGTGTTCTACGTTCTAGTGTGTCCATCTTTTAGCTTAAGACAGAAATCTACTAAAAGCTTTTCAAAACCAACACAAAAGTGTACAAGAATGTGAGTAAAGCAGCTTATAGAGCTCACTATCACTAATCTGGGTCAAAAAAATTAACATTGTGGAGTCTCCTAAATGTATCTGCCTCCTTTGGAAGATCAATTAACCATGGGTGGAAGAATAAATCAAAGAGAAGTGGGACCTAATGACATCACATCAGCAACTAGCATACAGTGAATTACTTTTCTATCAATATTGTTGCGAAATTTTACACAAGGCAATTAGAAGAAGAGCTGATTAATCTATTTTTAGCACCTTAAACTGAGGAAAGAATGTTTCCTCAGATAACAGGCAAATTCCTGGATCCTCTTCAAAATAGAACCAGAAATTCTTAACATCCACCTGAACCCTAGGCCAAACTGATCTTGGGCAATGAGACATTAATGTGCTAATCTAGGTTTATTTATTCATCCTTGAGGGGGGCACAAATCCACAGCCTTCTGTCTCAGAAGCAAAGAAAGAAGAAACTTGCAGTGGAATATGGCTATTTGTAGGTGCCGCACCTAAAATTGTTGGACTGAAGGGCTGTCAAGCAGGAGGTAGTTTTATAAACACACATTTAAGTTGCTCGAAAGCCGACCAAAAAGATGTCATTTTCACCCCAGAATGCACTATAGACACAACAGAACTGACGGGGGGTGGCGGGGCAGAGAATTAATCAACGTGGTGACTCTTTATAAATCAGAGGCAGCTTTCTGATTCAGCTCTAGCTGCAATGCTGTCAAGTTTAGTAATTCAATAAAGGAAACATCTTCTGATTGTGCGTAGTACAATTTGGCTGACCAGAAACAAAGGGGCTAATTTAGTCAGTCTATAAATAATGGCATTATTCACTTACTCTGAATAGATTGCGTCGCTCCTGCATTGGCATCTGGAATCTCCGATCTTCTGTCTGCGGATCACTCACTTTTTCAATGCCTGCTCCCAGTAACTCATTCTTTAGCAAGGCAGCATATGCCACACCATCTGCCAATGGACAAGAAATCCCATTACAGCAATACCACCATCCCATCATCACCATGGAGAACAGCAACTCATTTTATTGCAGATCACTATGTTAATTCATTTACCACTTGGAATTCACACCTAAACACAATGGAGCGTCTCTCCTCCAGCAACTATACACCACAATTGAAAGAAAATCAGCACTTCGTTCTGCTCAGTAGATATAAGCACATTCAAACAAACAGCAGTAAACAGCAAGGGTATAATCTATCAGTGATATTGACAGGGGTAAACACTGGTCAGGTCATTAGGTCACCCAAATTTCCTCAATAATGCCATGGATCGTTTAAGAGACAAGGTGGGACCTTGGTTTAACATTCATCCAAAAGATGGCATCCATGACAGTGGTGAATTCCCTCAGCACTGCTCTTCTCAGTAGGATTTGAACACATAACCTGCTGACCTAGATGGGTGAATCTTTCCAGCTAAGCTATAGAGTCCTAGTTGTACAGCACAGAAAGGGGCCCTTCGGCTCACCATGTCCATGCTGACCTTTTCGCCCACCTACACTAATCCCATTTGCCTGCATCAGGACTGTATCCTGAAGCGGAAAAGGTGATATTTAGTCCGACAGCCATTCTCTTCTCTCCAGGCTGGGCTGGCAGAGATATTCAGCCAAAGTTAGCAAGATGATCATTATTCAGTAACTCCTGCATGGAGACTGAACAGGAAAGGGATCAAACTTTTCCATGATGTTCCCAACCAGCCTAATAATTCACAATGTTTTGTATTTTATTTTCTGTTGTCTCAACATCTCAAATAACACCAAAAAAAAGTGTTTGTAGTATCTGTTAAGAAAGATTCCAAGTAGCACTCTACAGATTCAAATTCCAACCATACTACTTGTTGCTTCTTACTGAGAAGCCCCAGGCAGACTCATTGTCACAAATTCTGGTGATTCTGCTCAATCCAAGTACCTTACATTCAGGGCTGGATCTGTACTCTCAATATCTAGACCATGTCATAGGGGCAACTCTCCAAGCTCAAGGCCCCTAATACAGCAAGTCATGTTTCCTTGAGTGCTTCATCTAAGTCCATTTTAAATGGGGTGAAGGCTTCTGCCTCCAACACCCTTTCAGGCAATGAGTTCCAGACCCAAACCCCTCTAGATGGATTCAAACCACCCCCCAGGCGCCCCCCCCAAAATCTCTTTTCTAAGCCTTTCATCCATTAACTACAAATGCCTCATAATTTTGTACACCTCAGTTAAACCTCTCATCAGTTTCCTTTCTTCCAAAAAGAACGCTAGCTCTGCCAATATCCCAAATAAGAATTACAAAAAACTTTGGCTCATTTGTGATCAGAGGCTAGGCCAACAAACAGAACCATTAGAATGTCACAAACATAACTGCCACTTCTTAAACTCAACACAAAAGCATTACTTCACAAGTACTCGGTGTAACCAGAGTTTTACAGACAAGGGAAACTGTGATAAATTGCTCAAGAGCTCTGCTTGCCAGATACAGAATATCTAATGAAATCTTTATTTACAATGCTGAGCGAGGGTGCAAGTTAACATAAGAAAAGATTCTTTGCATAACTTTAAGTTCAAGTGCAGGCCAACCAGTAGGTGGATCCACGGGGATATCCATATGGACTGCAATAAAAATATCATGACAAAATCAAGGTACAAAGGGACTGGCAGACAAAGCAGTCTGCCAGAGTGCAAGTTCTGGTTCATGGGAAGGGAAATAAGAAGCAACTATTTCCATCAAATTACCAATTATTGGTAGGTCAGAGATGGTACAGAATACAAAGCTCACGTAAAAGTACCATTTTGACTAAAGAACAAAATTACCAGCACTGACATTTGGTGATAAACTGGACTTAGAAGTTACATCACAAATGTGGACTGTCACCATGTGGGAAGAAGCAAATCCAAGATCATACACAGAACAAAGCACAATGTAGAAAAATTATTTTTAAAAAAAAAGGTAAATGAGGAATGGACTTCTCAATCAACTGCGAAGGAACCAGTCATACCACTGCTGTGACTCAGATCTGGAGAAAGGTGGCCTAATTGGTGGACTGAATGTTCATAAATATCTATGATGGTATCTGTAATAATGCCATGCTTAATAAGAGTGCAGTCCGGAAACAAAGCTGCAATATTGTTTGTGCTTGGCTTTCTTGCAAGCTCGGCTTTTTTGCAAGCTCAGCTTTCCACTGGTGCTAGCATGCTCCACAGTGTGCCGCTCCAGAGGTCTAGTTCTTGGAGGTCATCAACCACACACATGGTGCATGGGTTCCCATAGGTGCCCTGCAAACTTCATGAGCCTAAATATAATACCAGGACAATGACAACCAAAGGACTAAGGAATCATGCGAGCTCCCAAATTAACCAGCAGTCAAATGGACAATTCAATTGCTCTGGTCACAATGTAGCTGGATGCTCAAGGAGTGGTGACCCTCTTTGCTTGGCAAAGTAACAGCATTGTACCAGATGACATTAATTATTTTCAAATTATTTCTCTTGAAGGAGAAATTACATATATTTCCTTAACTGAAGATTGTTAGGATCTGGAATTTTCTATGGACAAGGATGGACATAATGGGCCAAAGGGCATGTGTCTGTAGTATGTGACTCTATGACAATACTATAGATAGTAGATCTCTACGCATCCTAAAATAAGGAAATTAGACACAAGTTTGAGAAGTTGTAAAGGATACATGAGCAGAGTGGGAGTTATTAGGGTGTGAAGATCACAAAGAGCCTTGCTAGACCAATGGCATATTTCTGCGCTACAATATTCTTCAGTTCTCTAATCAGATTAAGTATCGCAACCTGTGACACTTCTTCATCGATGTCTGACAATGTGTTAATTAGCTAGTGGACAGAGGCAGGTTTAAGCAGAAAGCTGAGAAGACAGATATATAAAAAAAAACATCCAAATTGTAGCCACAGCAGATAATATTGGTTTTAAAGCTAAAGTTACACATCTTCATTCAACCTTGTCTTAATGTACAGGATTAGTATGTTTTTTTTTTTGATACATGACATTTATTTGTAAATGTCAAGCCAAAGAAAAGTGCATGAGAAAAATGTGCAGATATAAAATTTCCTCAAGTATTAATTACCCTCATAGAAAATGAGTTGGAACTTGCTGGCAATTCAGAACCAAACTGTAGGCTTTTAATACCACTGTAAGTGCCAGGGAGTTCAGGGCTGCCACATGAATGAGGAGGTTCTGAACTTGCTGGCCAACCTCTGCCAGTGTCTTCTCAGCTGGGCTCTTATATTGGAGATCACATGGAGTCCAATGACAGTGTGTGTACTTCCTGCAATTCTCCTCCTGCAGTTATGCTGGGTATCTATCCACTGAATTTGCTCCCGGTTAGACCATTCATATGAATGGAGGCGGCAAATGAGAAGGGTTAGGATAAGGTAAACAATATTTTTAACTGGAGGAGGATTTGGAATTATTCAAAGTCCTTGATGGCTTTGTCAAATGGAAATCTGGGAGCAGGGGTTAGCCTCCTGCAGTTGGGACTTGGACCGGACCGCTCACGTGATGACATCATATCCCACACACACTGCTAGATACACGTGACGGATTCCCGCAAATCATCACTGCGTTCAATATCAAGGGGGAAAAAAATGGGCAAATTTGCATTGATGCTGACCAAGTGAAGCACAAGATAATGCAGATAGACAGAACATCAAAGGAGCCAGGCAGAGTCCTAGGACTTAACATTCCAACTGGCTAGCTTTGATAGAAGCTCTGCAACAAGGTCCTCTAGCTACAGTAATAAAAGCCATTAAGATTTTTTCCCCTACTGGGTTCCAAGTAATTTTATGAACATCAAAGACTTTGACAGCCAATCAGCCTGGTGATGGGGTCTCAACGGCTGTCTAAAATCATTCTGTGAATGCAACCAGCTGCTTGCGCTTCCCCACTTTGAAATGCTAGCTGCTGGGCTCCCAATGGATCATTGTGCCAATGATCAATTTGGAACATACAGCGTGGAGTGTAGGCAGGTGGTCAGTGATCTCGGGGCAATGACAGATCTGTCTCACTTTGTTATAAATGGGGAATCTTGCCCTCAATACTACACTACAAAAGAAAGATGACAATTGTATAATGCAACAATGAGTAAGGGAAATATTGTGTGCTCACGATGGGTTCATTATTGGATTTTATTCTTACTGTTAACAGCACAGAATGGGCTAAAAATCAATCACATTTACCATTTCCACTTACATTGCAAAAAATAATACACTGCAATCTATTGTGCCAAAGATTTCAGCAAGGCGTTTGATAAGGTACCCCATGCGAGGCTTCTGGAGAAGGTGAGGAGACATGGGATCCAAGGGGACATTGCAGTGTGGATCCAGAACTGGCTGGCCCACAGAAGGCAAAGAGTGGTTGTTGAAGGGTCGTATTCTGAGTGGAGGTTGGTGACCAGTGGTGTACCTCAGGGATCTATACTGGGACCCTTACTCTTTGTGATTTTTATAAATGACCTGGATGAGGAAGTGGAGGGGTGGGTTAGTAAGTTTGCGGATGACACGAAGGTTGGGGGTGTTGTGGATAGTTTGGAGGGCTGTCAGAGGTTACAGAGGGACATAGATAGGATGCAGAGTTGGGCTGAGAAGTGGCAGATGCAGTTCAACCCAGATAAGTGTGAAGTGGTTCATTTTGGTAGGTCAAATATGTTGGCGGAATATAGTATTAATGGTAGGACTCTTGGCAGTGTGGAGGATCAGAGGGATCTTGGGGTCCGAGTCCATAGGACGCTCAAAGTGGCTGCGCAAGTTGACTCTGTGGTTAAGAAGGCATATTGTTTATTGTCCTTCATCAATCGAGGAATTGAATTTAGGAGCCTTGAGGTATTGTTGCAGCTATATAGGCCCCTGGTCAGACCCCACTTGGAGTATTGCGCTCAGTTCTGGTCACCTCACTACAGGAAAGATGTGGAAGCCATAGAGAGGGTGCAGAGGAGATTTACAAGGATGCTGCCTGGAATGCGGAGCATGCCTTATGAAAGCAGGTTGAGGGAACTCAGCCTTTTCTCCTTGGAGAGATGGAGAATGAGGGGGGACCTGACTGAGGTGTATAAGATGATGAGAGGTATTGATAGATAGTCAGAGGCTTTTCCCCAGGGCTGAATTGGTGGCCACAAGAGGACATAGGTTTAAGGTGCTGGGGAGTAGATATAGAGGAGATGTCAGGGGTAAGTTTTTTTACTCAGAGAGTGGTGAGTGGATGGAATGGGCTGCCGGAAACGGTGGTGGAAGCTGATAAGATAGGGTCTTTCAAGAGACTGTTAGATAGGTATATGGAGCTGAGTAAAATAGAGGGCTATGGGTAAGCCTAGTAATTTCTAGGGTAGGGACATGTTCGGCACAGCTTTGTGGGCCAAAGGGCCTGAATTGTGCTGTAATTGTTCTATGTTCTAAAATAATATGCATTGAGGCTTATTCTCATTAATAGGAGACTGAATGTGGTATTGTTGAAGATCAAATGGGGTCATGGGTCATTCTATTCGGAGAGTTAATTTCCTATTTCACAAATTGATCTTCCATCTTCCAAAGTTCAGGAGATCAAACTGTTACGTGTTATATTCAGGTCATTAGTGACAGTTTCTCTATTCAAACCTATTGGTGTTGTCACAGATACCAGCATTTTGGGCAGTAGTATTGTACTTTTGGTCACAGGATCACAAACTCCTCTTACTCCCTGACAATGAACATACAGTGATACTCAATGTAAAGAGATATTTAACTTTACCATGTTGAAGAGAATATGGACATGTACTGTACCTTTCCCATTGTCAGAATTTGCTTCTTTTGTTTTTCGATTCTGGTTTGGCGATTTTCCATTTTCCTGATAAAAATACAGCAAAGTCTTTACTGAAAGAACATTCTCTTTTCACATACACTTTTAACACAGTACTGCTAATACCAGAATGTTATTACCAATAGATTAATAGAGTATTTGTTACAAAGTTGCAATTAATTTTTAAGGAATGGAATTTTTTGACGAACTTGTGAATATCTTTTCTCATTGGTACCCTTCAGAATGAGGGATAGGACAACATGTTCCCTCTTCCCTTTCCCAGTCATCTGCACCTTCCCAGAAACATGTTCCCTCTCACTGAACAAAAAGTAGTTTTTAAGTGTGGACATGGGGTTCAGGATAATTGTCACAAAATCTAAAGGAAGTGTTTACAGTAAAACTCCAATAAACTGCTATCACATTGTTCCGAAATCCTGATGGTTTGACATTTGGGTGGGTGATGTTTCCTGTGCTTCCTTTAAGCTTGCCAGGACCTGATATTTTATTACTCTTAAAAATCATAAGTCTTTTGAAAAAAATTTTTTAAAGAAGTTTTTTTTTCACAAGACCTTCAACAATTGATGCATCTTCTGAAGCAACAGGCAGTTAATTGCCAAATCCTGCAAGTACTGACACCAATTTTCCAACTATTATCATAAATGGATGGAAAATTTCTTATGGTGTGTTGAAAGTTCCATCTGTTGTTGTTCAGCCAAATATTCCCAGTTCCTCAGTGCTCCAACAAGATGCCTTAAGCTCCTCAGTGCACTGGTGTGCATTTCAGATCTCTTATATTTACTTCAGCATGCATTTCACTGCCACGATCAGTGTGCCCACAGCCTGCACTTAAATGTTTTCTCCCCTGCTAAATACTCAAATATCGGTCTTATTTAACAGCATCCCTCATCAATAGTTTACAAAGGATTTGGGAAAAGGTAACAACAGCCAGTGTTAGTTCTTCAATCGCTGTCAATATTATCTTACATTTATGGTATGGAAGTTGATGCTCCAGTTGGAACTCGCTCTCGTTGGGATAAATCGGTCACCTGTCTTGCGAGGAAGGGTTGCTGGCGAGTTTGAGGTCACATGTCGTGTACTCAAGGCAGACTGTTTAAAAAGAATGTCCAGCAGCAGTTAAAGATAAATTAATCTCAAAATGCATCTAATCTTGGGCATTATAAACAGAAGCTATTTAGAAATAAACAGAGAGTGTACATAGTGCATAATCAGACAACAGTATTGTGCAACTATTGAATTATTAACCATCAGCTTAAAGATGTATCAAACTCTTCAAAATGTGTAACATCTTCCAAAAGCACCCTTAAACATTAAACATCATGTGAAGAAACCACATGTATGGGTGCAGTTTGTTTATCAAATTATAGAAATAATACATGCTTTTCCCCAAGGCAACATTAATTATAGATATATATTTAGCACATTTTTGTCTACATTATTTTAACCTTTATTTTCTTGTGCAACTAAAGTCTCCAGTCTTTATTACGAAACAAAACAAAATAAAACTCTGGTTAGGCTGCATTTAGAGTACTGCATGCAATTCTGGTCACCTTACTACAGGAAGGATGTCGAGGCTTTAAGAGAGGGTGCAGAGGAGGTTTACTAGGATGCTGCCTGAATTAAAGGGCATGTGCTATCAAGAGAGGCTGGACAAACTTGGGCTCTTTTCTTTGGAGCGGCGGAGGCTGAGGGGTGATCAGTTGGAAATGTATAAAATTATGAGGGGCAAAGATAGGGTGGACAAGCAACATCTTTTTCCCATTATTGAGCGTTCCAATGCCAGAGGGCATGTATTTAAGGTGAGGGAGGGAGGATCAGAACAGACGTTAGAGGCATTTTTTTTTACTCAGAGAGTGATGGATGCCTGGAATGCGTTGCCTGATAGGGTGGTGGAGGCAAATTCAGTGGGGGAGGGGCTTGGATGGGCACATGAATGAGGGGAAAATGGATATGGGATTTCTGCAGGTAGAAGGGATTAGCTATGTCAGCATGATATTGTGAGCCCAAGGGCCTGTTCTGTGCTGTACTGTTCTATGTTCAATGTTCTAAAAGTAACTCCACTTGCTGGATATCTGAGATAAAACATTAAATGCTGGAGATACTCAACAGGTCAGGCAGCATCTGTGGAAAGAAACAAAGTTAACATTTCAAGACAATAAATGGACCTGTTCTGATGAAGCATCATCAATCTGAAAGATTCATTTTGTCTCTCCATCCAATGATACTTCCTGACCTGCTATGTGTCCACAGTATGTTCTAATGTGATGCTGTTGCATCTGGAGTTGTGTGTTCATTGAAATACATGGTCTAGACTGAAAAGATTTTGGTACAAGTGGTCACGAGAAGTTGGACATCCAACAAAACGCATGTTATACGAAATATCCTTCTTGGCTATTAATTAAATCAAAACCAACGAAAAGAGCCTCATTCTTTACGGTGTCCTCTTACAACTTAGGACTCTTATCCTCGGCATCATCTTTGTGAAGACTTTTATCTGTAATGACCCTAGGCACTAAAACAATGCAAATTAATTAGAAAATAGAACATAGAACAGTACAGCACAGGAACGGGTCTTTGGCCCACAATGCCCGTGCTGAACACAATACCAAATTAAACTAAAATCTCTTTTGCCTGCTCGTGATCCATATCCCTCCATTCCCTGTATATTCATGTACCTACCTAAAAGCCTATTAAACACCACTATCGCATCTACTTCCACCACTACCCCTGGCAGCCAGTTCCAGGTGTCTGCCACTTGGTGTGAAAAAAAACTTGCCCCGCACATCTCCGTTAAACTTTCCCCCTCTCACCTTAAATGCACGTACTCTTGTATATGACATTTCTTGTAACTGAGTTCAGCATAAGCCTAACTTCTGAATTCAATTTAATTCCTTCAGGCATTGGGATGCTGTGTAAGTATTGGAGAAGGTGAAAACAGCCTGTGTTAGTTCTTCCCACTTGACTACAACCATTAAATTGCTCACTTCTCCCTTCAAACAAACGTTTCCCTCCCTTTACCACCCACATTTCCAGCTCTGAGTGAAATGTTACATCTGACAGTACTAAAGGGGCAATGTCAGTGGCTCGGGAATAGGCGGAACTATAGAAGAATGTAAAATGATCGCTAAAAATAAAGCAAATAAAACTACTGAGAAACTTGTTAAACTCTATAGTAACAGACAAGTGTCTACAGTACAAGGGAAATTGGAGACAATGACACAGTGCAAGGAATCAGATTTAGTAGGGATTACTGAGATATGGCTAGAGAAAGAAAGGAAGATTGAAAATTAAATGACTCATGGCATAAATATAATCAGGAGAGATAAGGGAGGTGATACAGCTATAAGTTCACATAATGACAGCTAAAAAAAAGCAATATAGCTATCATTAAGACAAGTAAAATTCATGCAGGTTCAGGCAAAATACATACAGGATTGATCACGCTACTGGGGCGGCTAACTGGCTAGAAGTGGTAATAAGACTGACAATAAAATGGAACTCCTGTTTATATGCACTACATTTTTTTTTAAATCAACTGTGCAAGGTGAGCAACAGGGGAACTGGATCTAGCAATATTGAATGAACTTGAGCAGGTAAGAACACAAATAGAAAGGGCTAGGATGGTACTTGGGAAATTACAATGGACAAAATTGGTAAATAATGATACAGAAGAGCAATGAAAACCATTTTAAAATGCGCTAGAAAAATATTTTCTGCTGAAGAACAAGAAGCAACTGAACACTAATGAGACCCATGTATGACCCCAAAAGGGAAATGTTGTGGGTAAGCAAAGAGGTGTGCAGCAAGTAGAACAGATGAGAGGTCGAAAATATAATTAGGAGGTCCAAGAGGAACAGTGAAATTAAATACTCAAGGAACACAAAATATTTTACAGAAATAAATATCAGGATAGGAAAAGAGATACTGAGCGATGGACTCAATCTCAGGCAGAACAACAGAAGTAATGCATAATTCAGAACTTATCAAGGAGACAGAGGGCAATGACATTAGAGGACAAAATCTCACAAACACATTTAAAAATATTAAATAGACTAATCAAACTCGGAGGATTAACCATTTTAAAAGAATTTAAGGAAGACACAGCAGAGCCAAAATTAGAAACATCTAAATAGTTTGTTAAAAACAAATGGTGCAGGTCCAGATGACTGGTAGATAACTAACACCTATACTTAAGATGGATGATAAAACAAGAGCAGTAAATTATAGAACAGGCAGCTTAATGTCAGTAGGAAGAAAAGTCATACATTCACAACTGAAAGGAGGAAATAATGAAATATCTGGAAACTAAAAATATTGTAGTAAACACTCAGCATGGACAATGTTTTACGTAACCACGTTTTTCAGATTCTAGAGAAACAAAGGACTGTAGATGCTGGAATCTAGATGAAAAACATGATGATGCTGGAGGAACTCAGCAGGCCAGGCAGCATCCATGAAGAAGGGTCCTGATCCGAAACCTTGACTGCCTGCTTTTCTCCACGGATGCTGCCTGGCCTGCTGAGTTTTTTCAGATTCTAGAAGGGGTAAGAGTGAGCAATATAGCCAATCCTCTTCTCCCTCAGTTCCCTACCTCCCTCTCAGCTCCTGCTTCCCACAAAACCTCAGAGCGTCCTTCTATTCCTCCAAGGTGCATCTCTCCATTTTCAACCTTCTCCCAAATTGCTTGTGGTCAACCGAGTCACCTTGCCTCCACAGGTCCCAACAACTATCCTCTGATCATCCTACTCCTCAGCACAGCACAGAAACCACATGCAGACTACTGCAGAACCACACAAAATTTGATCCAGAAAACCTCAGGAAAAGTATTGCTTGCCCACCTGATGCTGCCTGCTGTGAGCACGCCACAGTAACTAGACAGGTTGATGGGTTCCTCTGTGTTTCCTTGACTGATGGGAATGGATTCACGGTTTGGGTGTGGGAGCACCTCACTTGGTTAGCACCATATTTGGATGTGAGAGACACTACATCGAGACCACCTTCAAGGAAGGAGATGTTAAGTAGGGGTAATTACAGAGTGTATTCCTATTGCCTGCTGCTGGTGAAGTCATCACTAGGATCCTCCTTGCGGCAGCAGAGCTGCCCCCCCAATAACAAGGAGGCTTCTCCCATCAAGAGATGGGATCTACATGATCTTCCTCATGTGACAACTGGAAAAAATATTGTAGGAGCAGCACTGACCACAGTGTTTTTGTCTTTCACCTCAGAAAAGACTTTGACCCTGTCAACCAAGAGGAAGTATAGAAGTACTTGAGTCCTTAGAAATCTATCACTATTCTACATTTTCTACACAAAGACATGGAAGTCAGGATCCAAAAATACCGGGGCCCAACACAGACCTGATCTTTACGCAGTTGGGGTTAAGCAAAGCTGTTTCATCACTCAAACCCTCTTCTCAATACTCCTCACCTCCAACAAGCTTCCAGTTGCAGTGGGGCTAAGTTATAGGACAGGAGGGAAATTGTTCAATCCATGCTGCCTCCACTCCAGAACCAAGATCGTCCCAATCTCGGTCACAGTTTCTAATATGCAAACAACACTTGCAAACGTGCACACTCAGAGACCAAGCTCCAGGTCTTTGTTGACTCCTTCACTGGACGATCAAGATCCAGCACTGGATTCCTGAAAACTTTTCATGTTTTGGTAGCCATCTCTCAGCAAAGGCAGACATTGATAACAAAATTCACCATCACCTTTCGTGTACCAGCACAGCCTTCAGCCGACGGAGAAGGGTGTTGAGGTCCTGGACCTTTCCAAATGTGGTGCTAAGTTGGCAGATCACCAAACAGAAGTCCCCACCTTCCTGTGTGCTTCTGAGCCATGCACCTCAAAGCATCGCTCCCTGTGGTGGTGAATTCCACATTCTCACCTTTGGTCTTTGGGTCAATCCTTACTGAAGTTCTCAGTGGCTCTTATACTGACAGACTAAGTTATGCTCTTTCCACATGGAAATATTTTTTCTCCGTGGCCACTTTAACAAAACCTTTCATTATCTTAAAAAGATCTCTATTAGGTCATCCCTCACACTTCGAGAAAAAGCAGACTTGGTCTATTCATTCTTTTCTGATACATACATCTATGGCATTTCTGGAAATTATAAATACTGCAGATGGTGAAAATTTGGAATCCAAACAGAAAATGCTAGCAACACTCAGCGTTGCCTGCTGAGTGTTTCCAGCATTTTCTGTTTTTATATCTTGCATTTCTGGCATCAACCTTGTAGATCTTCTCTGTACTTGGTCCAATGCCTCTCTGTTCTTTTTGTAATATGGTGATCAGACTGCATACGGTATTCTATGTGTGGTTTAACCAAGGTCTGACACAGGACAAGGTCTGATATAGGTTTAGTGTAATGTCCTTACTTATCATTTCTGTAACCCCTAGTGCTTGGTTGCTCTCTTAATGGGTTCCCTGACCTGCAGTACCCATTGTGGGTCTGATGGGGCAGCTGGCATGCTCCAATGATCTCTAAAATTGGCAATGGAGGTTCAAGGATTGGTCCGAGAAGGAGAGGCTAAACACAACAGCCCCACTGGATCTCTAGTTTGGGGGGTTAGGCACAGGGCTAACAACCCTGCCTGGTATAAAAACAAAGCACATTACAGAAAAGTAGTGGAGAAACTGGGTGTGACAGCCTTCAGGAGTCAGTGGTTTGTTCCTCTATCCCACCCAGACTTGTGCACTTCCAGTAACAAGTCACTTCCTTGTTCTTCCTTCCAAAATGTACCTCTTTGTATATATCAATGTTGGACCACATCAGCTAATTATTTGACCAGTCTGCAAGTTTAACAATGCCCTCTTGTAATTTTGTTGCAGTCTACTTCAATATTGATTAGCTCACCCCTAAACTGGCATCATCTGCAAGTTTCAAACCTGGGTAAATTGTACTTGGACCATGGCATACAATTCTGGCACTTGTGTAATACAGAGTTAGTGAAGGAAGAAAGAAAAAAAATTACAGGGATGATATCAGGGGTAATAAAAAGGGCCATGTCCAATATGAAGGGATGAACAGGCAGAAAGGCTTTTCTCTTGATCTGAAAATGTTTAGTGATGACCTAATGGAGTTCTTCAAAACCGTGAAATCTTTTGATAAGACTGGAGGTATACGAAGGCCAATGCTACAGACCATCACCATAAGTGAATCAGAAAGAAATCCTTTAAGGAATTTGGAAAAAAAAACTTCTTTACTCAGGTGGCTGAAGGGAATAGCAAAATGTTATTCTGGTCCAAATGAAGGGTCTTGACCAGAAACGTCGACTATCCATTTCCCTCCATAGATGCTGCCTGACCTGCAGAGTTCCTCCAGCATCTTGTGTGTTGCTGGCTGAAGGGAATAGTACATTTTAGGGCAGAAGGGATTAGAGGCTTATGCTGAGGGAGATAAGGAAATACAGGAGGAAGCTCGAGTGAACACAAACAGTGGCGAAGACCGGAGAGGACACAAAGTTTGCTCATTTACTGCACATTATGCAGAATTACAGGGCTTTATGTTTCCTCCTCCACTTAGCTGACTATCTGGTCCCTGCAATTGATTTTTTTCTGACAAGTATTTAAATTCAGCTCTCAGCCACAAGTTCCTGTCCCATTATACAAGCCGGCCCAACAACAGACAGGAATCCATCGATAGATGTTCAAACCAGCTGACACCAGAATTCACCTCAGCACATTTTTTAGTCGATGCTGCTATCTACCAATTTACAACAAGCCACTAAGCAAGTGCAAATCGCTCTACATAACAGGGGGCAGTTTAACCCTTCAGCTCTTTCCCAGGGTTTGTGTCCCCAGGCACATTAAAAGATCCCCTGTGAAGTGAACCAAGCAATAGATTTACTTGGTTTCAATGTCATACAGATGCTGCATCAGTCCAGATGGCAAACAACACCAGTCATCTGATCAGACATGGAACCTCTGAAATTTGATCCAGGTGGCACAAGTTAATTCCACCCCCCACCCCACAATTTTGGCTTGGTGTCTACCTACAGTGCACATGTCTTTCTTTTAGACCCTTCCCTGAAGTTACAGCAGATATTAGGAATTCACAGTACTAATTACTGCAAGCTTAAGCCTGCCTTTATCTACTAACCAGCCTTACCTCAGACAAATGGGATCAGCAGTAACACTCACAGGAATCCCCAGGAGGCAGGTGGGGGTGGGACTTTCAAAAACAATTCCCAAAACAAGCCCTAGTATGGTGATAATACTAAGTAAGAGAAGTGTATACTGCAAAATTAAAAGTCTACTGTAAATCTCTAAGATTGCCAGAGAAAACAAAATCATCTTGAGACAGAAGATAAAAATGATAAATCTCTCCTCTACCCTTCCCAGGACCATACAGAGATTAAGAATCACATTGCTTGAATGACAGTGCTATCAGAAATTTCTCACTTGAAACAGGATACCCCCATTCACATCATTTACAAACACAGCTCATTGACGACATGTAACTTCACAATGCCACTGCTCGGAACAGTCAAACACCAGACAGCAGTAAGAAATGAGGTCTGTGTTTATTTTTTCTTAACTCTGTTGTTCACAAAAGCTTTGGAACAGATGCCATATTTTGGAAACAGAAACCAAAAAAGTGTTTCCACATTTACATTTCCAGCATCAGCCTTGAAATTATCACGTCATTCAAGTTTGATGCCGTGGTTAAAGTGCATGGAGACGGTTTCTATGGTAATAGCATGAGGAGCAATGAGCTATCAATCCAATGACATTCAGAACAGAGGGGAAGCAGTGGTGATAAATGCCAGTAGAGAATGATGGGGTGGCAGTGGGCATGTTGAAAGAAGCTGAAAGGGGATTAGTGTAGAGATTACAATCAAGCAAATAAAAGGTAAAACACAAAAAATATGACAATTATTTCCCATTCAACAGCTTCTAAAGTAAAGCAAAACCTACATTTCACAAGCAAATTGATTGCAGAGAATGTGTGTTTCCTTCCAAGGAAAATAATTAAGTTCAAGTTGCTTTCTTTTTTCAACTGTCATTACAAAATTATATTTCCAAATTAGAAACATAGGTTGAGAAATTTGTTGCTCTGTAATACAACAAATTTGCTCAAGTTTACACCTCAGCACCTGTTACGAAATTCTCTTGCTTTTGATTTTCATTCCCATAGAACTTTTTTTTTCCATGGAGTGAAACTCCTGAGTGATATCAATAGCAGTGCAACACAAAATTCAGCTGTTGTGAGATTTTCAACATCACTGGTTTGAAAAGTGAGAGTACCTATTTACACAATGACCAAGTTTTACTGAGCCCATTTCCCCCAAAACTGCACTATTTTAAAAGGGCCAATACACACAAACTCCACCCTTTGTCTCACTGAAATCCGTGATCTCCTTTATCCTCACAAACAACGTGTTTTGATTGGTTTGCCTATGGAAATCAGAGTCACTCTCAGCTTCCTGGCCTCAAGACCATTCTGGCTGCTGCTGTTGGTCTCTGCCACATCTCACACTGCTGTATTAGGGAGGTTGCCCAAAGTCCCAGACTCCAGAAGAGAAGACTTCATTATAAAGAGAGCCAGCACTATTGCTATGGATGATGGAATATCCCATGCATTTCATAAGGGTAGGCACGGTAGTGCAGCGGTTAGCGTAACATTATTGCAGCTCCAGCGACCCGGGTTCAATCCTGGCCGCTGTCTGTAAGAAGTTTGTAGGTTCTCCCCATGTCGGCATGGGTTTCTGCCAGGTGCTTTGGTTTCCTCTCACATTCCAAAGACATATGGGTTAGGAAGTTGTGGGCACGCTATGTTGGCACCGGAAGCGTGGCGACACTTGCAGGCTGCCCCCAGAACACTCTATGTAAAAGATGTATTTTGATGCACTGTGTGTTTCAATGTACATGTGACTAATAAAAGATATCTATATCTATCAGCAGTATATATCGTACATGTGAAGCTATAAACATCGTGCCCAGCCCCCGTCATGAAGTTTATCATCAATTCAGAAAGTTTTTCCTTAAATTCAGAATGTTGAAACTAATATACTGGTATCAATTATCCTCAGTTTCCATCACCCAAGCTACCAATATTCATTTGAGCTTTTAAAAGCAAAATGTCAGAAGGACATTTGACCTCAAGCTGAGTCCAATTCTCTGCTCAGGAAGCAGATCATCAGCAATGCATTGGCTAAACAGTGTTCAGGCTGACTCTGCTAGTTCCACCATTTGCCCTAGCCCAAACAGGATAACAATGGATCAAGACTAGACCATGAAGCAGCTCAAGCCTGTCATGGAATTCAGTTTGATTTGGCCTGATTTCTTCCCCCAACACCATTCCTCTTTATGTCCTTCCTAAAAGAAGTCCATCATTGTTAGGCATTGGATTATTATCTGAGCTGGCGTCCACTGCTTCCTGTGAGGAAAAAGCTAAACACTTCATGTGAATACATGCTTCCTAACTACACTCCTGAGTGGACCAACTCTAAATTTTTGAAGTTGCTCCCTCTTATTCTGGACTCCTCCAGCAACAGGTTATTCCAAAGAATCAAGGACAAATGTCCACAGCTTTAAAATCATTTCTAATCCTTAATCAAATCACCCGTCAACCTTCTTCACCCAGGAAATACAAACCTACTTTATGCAACGTCTCCTCAAGAGATGGCCCTGGGATCCCTGACACTCTGGCGAACTGAGACTTCACTCATTCCAAAGCCAATCCATTCTTGGAAAGATGCATCATCTAGAACTGTGCACCGCACCCCAGATCTACCATTATTACCACCACTATGCACTGAACAAAGTAAAACCTTCCAATGCTCTTCAAGACAGTTCTCAAAGCAAGTTTGACGTTGTGATATGCAAAGAGA
This sequence comes from Pristis pectinata, assembly GCF_009764475.1. Taxonomy (NCBI): domain Eukaryota; kingdom Metazoa; phylum Chordata; class Chondrichthyes; order Rhinopristiformes; family Pristidae; genus Pristis; species Pristis pectinata. The sequence goes on along the minus strand of NC_067407.1, from coordinate 30,284,443 downwards.
TCTTAGGGCTCATGGCTTTCATCAGAAGTAAATTTTAAGGAGCATTTAAAAAGCAGTGGGAGTTGGGGGAAGGGGTTAGGGAGAGAATTCCAGATCTTAGGGTATTGGCTGCTGTAGACATGGTCATCACCATTGGAGTGATTTAAAATCCAGGATGCTCAAGAGACCAGAATTGGAGCATATACATAAGACCATAAGACAAAGGAGCCAAAGTCAGCCATTCAGTCCATCGAGCCTGCTCCGCCATTCTATCATGAGCTGATCCATTCTCCCATTTAGCCCCACTTCCCCACCTGGAGACAAGAACAGAGATTTAGAAAGAATAAGAATTTGAAAATTCAGGGTCAGCAGTTAGAAGGGTGATGGATGAACAGCACTCAGTGGGAGTAAGGACCCACCAGGCAGTAGGTAGGCTTTGGATGATATCAAGGTTACAGAGGTTTGAAAGATGGCTGGCAGTGCTCGTGCTGTTAATAAGCTGAGGAAGGAGTAAAGTCAGGTGACATTACTGACATGGAAACTCATGTTTTTATGAGAGCATGAATATATGGTTCAATGTTTCTTTCGTAGTCAAATAGGAGATCGAGCTTACAGTTTGGTTTAGCTCAAGTGGTTGCCAAGGAGGTTGTTCCCTAACTACTGATCAGCGGCTAAGTTACTAATGGGGACCATGAAGAACGGTTTTAGTTTTCCTAATGGTTATCTGGAAGGAATACCTGCTTATCTAGTATTGAATGTCAGGCATGCTGTCTAAAAACATGGATTAAGGGGTTGAGAGAGATGTCTGTGGGGTACAGCTGGGAATCATCACTACATGAATGGAACATGATGGGCAGCGTGGCTGAGGGGCATCATGTCCATGAGAAGAGGAGAAGGAGCCACTTTCAGTGAGGAAAAAGGATGTTGGAAGCAAGACAAAGACAGTGGAGTCAAGAGATCTTATTTGTAGAAAGGAGTAACTAATAACATAACTTCAGTGTCTTTTCTCTGTACTGCTCAGCTACTCGCTCAACTAAGTTCACACTTACAACATTTACAGAAGCTAAACAATTTACTGCAACATACAGAAACCCTGGGAGAATATCCTGACCACACCTCCAGAAGGATTACATGGCTCAGATGTACGAAAGAATCCCAGCCAATCTTTGCTGATTGGTTAAACCACAGAAAATGTTTCAACAGTTCTTTATCAGAAAAGGAGCTACAGATATTTAAAAATAATGATACACCACAATGTATAAGGATCTGTAATATTGCTTATATCTTGTAAAGTTTAGCTTTTTGAAAATACAGCTCATGACATTGAATACTACAGGTGTGACACTTCTGTTATAATCTCAAGCACAACCTAATATTACTACTGAAAGTATCCTGGGAATTGAGAATATAAATCTCTGCTCCATTAAGGAAGAATGAAAAAGGAAAGTGTTATTTAAACAGAATGAGTCTACAAAATGTTCTAATAAAAGGGGATCTGGGGATCCCAATACTTGAAACATAAAAAGTAAGAAAACAGGTACAGAAAGTGATTAGGAAAGTTAATGGAAGCGGCATGGAGCATTAAGTACAGCGGTCTTGATGCAACTTTGCAGGACACTGGCGAGACTGCACCTAGAGTACTGCACACAGTTCGAGTTTCCACATTTCAGGGAGGATGCACTTATATTGGTATTAGTATATTATTGTCACTTGTACCGAGGTACAGTGAAAAACTTGTCTTGCATACCGATCGTACAGGTCAATTCATTACACAGTGCAGTTACATTTAGTTAGTACAGAGTGCATTGAGGTAGTACAGGTAAAAACAATAACAGTACAGAGTAAAGTGTCACAGTGGGCACAGCAGGTTCACTAGGTTGATTCCTGGGATGAAGAGGTTGATGCATGAAGAAAGGATGAATAGGTTGGGCCTATACCCACTGCAGTACAGATTGAGAGATGATCTTTCTGAAATATGTAAGATTGAGAGGTATTGACAAGGTGGATGCTGAGAGGATGTTTCCCTTGGTGGGGGAAACCTGAATAAGGGGTCCTCTATTTCAGGGTTAAGGAGGAACTTCTTATCTCCAAGGGTTGTGAGTCTTTGGAATTCTCTACCCCAGAGTGCTATGGAGACAGAATCATTGAATGTATTCAAGAGAAAAGATTTGGGGACATTTAAAGTACAACAGAGTCAAGGGGTGTGGGCAGAGAGTGAGAACATGGTGTTGGGTCAAGGTGATATCAGTCATGATCTCATTCAGGGTAGCCTCACAGGACTGATGGGCCTAGTCCTGCTTCTGTTCTTAAGTTCAGTGATGTACTACAAACCCACATAATAACTTTCAATCCACGAACATACAAGGTTCCTCTCTCAGGCAGTGAAATATTAATCTCTAACTTCACTGCTCCCTACAGAACAAGCACAGATTTGCTTACCGGAGAAAGCATATTTTCAGCGACATTTTGGAAATGTGTTTGCCGAAGAAGCCTCCGCTCATATTCTTGGTCCATAATTCTATGGGATACGCACGACTGCAGGAGTTGAGTAGGGAAGCAGTAGCAACACAGCAGGTAGCACTGTCAGCCAGTTGAGGATATAAAGTCCCATTCACCCTACAGCCTTTACTAATTTGCATTCCTGCAGAAAAAAACATTTATGCATCAAAATTATTAAAACCTATTACAAAGATATATTGATACTGACAACGTCCAAATTACATGAAAATCACATATTGTTTTGATTAGGTAGTGTGTCTGAAAGCAAGATGATGTAATAGAACAATATACAAAGCTTTACTTTTGATACTCTACACAACTTTGTGGTTTGATACAAAATGTCATGGCACTAGTTTAGATTTCCAGTTGTTACACAAAAATTCTTTAAACATTGTCACATGGTTGTGCCAAGGGTGTTGGCCTATAATTCTGTACAAGGTAGAGATTAGCATGCAGAAGCTTAATCAGTGGCACTTACGTGCCTGAAAATACTTTTTTGCCTCACCCAGTTTGCTTAGGCTCATTTACTTCAGCATTTGAGGCAACGATGATATAGGCAAAACTGTTATATCAAACTAGACCAGTTATAAAGTCAGCCTGTTGAGAGGCCGCTAATTCTCAACATCAGGCTAGCAGATTGTAATGCTATCAGCAGCTTCAAAGCATTCCTAAAGAGGTCCATGCCATAAAATTGCTGCTGCAGCCATTAGTCCCAATGCTTATAAATGTTTAACCAAAGAGTTTTGCTCCTGTTAAAAACATAAATAGGTAGGATGGATGCCCAGGTTGTAAAATATAGCCAGCAACGTCATCTATCAGATCCAGGAATCAACGGTTCAGTACCACACTGAGAGTGAATATTCAGTAGGAATCACAATTGCCTTTTCTCAACCCCCAACTATTTGAACCTTCACTTACTTTAAAGTAAAAACATATATGTATTTATGTAGCATCATTCACATCCTTAGGACATCCCAAAAATAACTTCATAGCCAATGAGTGACACCAAGGTCCCATGAAAAAGCAAATGGATCCACGACTAGGTGGCCTGTCTCAGTCATATCGATCCAAGGGTGATTGTTTGCAGGGCACAGAGAACTGCGGGAATCTTTTATATCCACCTCAGCAGATAAACTTGCCTTCAACTTATCATCTTTAGAGAGTATCTTTAAGAAGCCTCTCTTCTGTGCTCCAGTGATGTTGGCCTGGATTACAGGTACAGACCCAACAATGCTGCTTGAAGATTTAACCTCTGACTCAGCAAGACACTATCAGGGGAATTAGGTGGTTTCCGAAAAACCTCAGGGTCCAGTCTTTCACTAACCGGAAAGTAAATTTCCCAGTTGAATCACCAAGGCATAGAAGCCTGTCGGCCAATTGGTAGTAAATTGGATTTACATAAATAGTTGGATTGCATAAATGGTTGGTATGGGCAGGTTAGGTCAAAGGCCATGGTTCTGTGCTGAAAGGTTCTCTGATTCAGAAAGGTTTAAAAGACACGGGTAAACGCAGGTAATGGGACTAGCTTGGATGGGCATCTTGGTTGGCATAGACCAGTTGGGCCAAAGGGCCTGTTGTTGTGCTATATGACTCTATGCCTCTGATTATAAAACATGGTTAAAAGGGAAGCTTCTGAATATATTCAGAAAACAGCTGGCATAGAACAGCTACACGGAGAAGAGCCCAAACAGCAGCTACTAGTTTCAATGTGAAAAACTACAATGGCTACTGGTACATGCAGCTTGTAGTGACCAATGTTTGTATTTTGTTACAAGGGTTGCTCATAAATGGAGTGGCAGATCCACCCTTTAGAAAATGTTGGCTTCAGTCTTGCTGTAATGAGATATGTGCAAGTGCCTCCTATATTATATGTCCAGAAGAAACCATTTTCAAAAGGAAGTTTGTGATACTTAGGCTCTTTTGGTATGAAGTGACTCTTCCCCGGTATTCTGTGAATCTTCACCTTCTACGTGGAAATTATGGACTCAAGTTTCAGGCCACTACCATGTTGGTATTTACCTTCTGTGCAAGTTGACACCTGTAATCTAATAAACTTGTCTTTATCCCCTTCCTTCAACCCTATCTGACCCGATATAAACCTTGTCAAGGCCTCTACTTCAATTCACCAAACCACTATTTTGCACTTCAAGGCCTCACTACGCTGCGCGCTTCCCTACTCCTGGGCTCCTCAAAACTAGAAACAGTCATACACTCTCTGTTCTTGCATATTCCCTTTGCAAAGTTAAAGATTTTATCTAATTGCACCTTATTCTTCTTTTCAAATGGAATGCAATCCCAATTTTTCTGCCTTTTTAGCTCCCTCCAGCAAGACAGCCTCATTGTGCCCATGTTATTTGCTCAACATTATTCTGAGGATCTAGAGCCCACGTTCTCAGTAATTCAACAATGTCCCATCTAGGAGTGTATAATTCACTATTACAAATGATTTTTAATCATAGTAGCAACTACTACTTAGTGTCTATTTCAGAATTCATTCTTATCGATATCCTTTCCTCTCACCATCTTGCAAGGTTACTCTTGCTCAACCAGGAATACAGAATAATTTGGGCAGCTGGCTATTCCTGATAGAGAAGTCACATAATGACAGGGGTTTCCTGAAGCCTCGACCTAAGCACACCTGAAATATCTTTCCATCATTTTCCCTCTAACCCCAGCAAAAAAATAAATTGATGAAAATACTGATTAAAGATTTTTTTTTAAAAAACACAGGTACTTTAAACTTTCCTGCTTCTTGAACTACAAGAATGCTGCTGGCCCGTAATCCCACAAAGTATTAAAGACTTTACCCAAATAATGCACTATTACTAAAAGCTTGTAAAATGAAAACTATTTCATGAAGCACATTGTGGTTATCCACAAAACTACTCTATAAATTGTTGTAAGGACAATTTGTAAAGTGTCATCATTATAAACAAACTTTACTCATGAAGAATAATGTAATCAGCTGGATCTTGTTGTTGGAGTAAATTCACTCTGTAGATTAACAAATCTCTCATTTAGTAAAATACAAATCCACTGCGATCTATATCCTTAACTTTGATCATGGAATTGCATGTCAAGAAAGAAACACCTCATAACCTGTACCAGACACTGTGGCTTCAGCTTGCATCTATCCTGCAGTAGGTAAATGATGAGAAATTGGTAACTCGGTTGTGAGGCCAGATACATACAAGTAAAAGATACAAAAGAAAAATTAGGAAATTAAATCTTATTAGAGAATACATTTGGCATTATCCCCGTGTCCAACCAAGCTCATAAGCTATCAAAAATCCAAATTGCTGAATTCATAAAAAGGACAGAAATACTTTTATTGCTAAAGAAAATAGAACATCTAGTGTCCCAAAAACTGATTTACTAGATTTCTAGAACAGAATCAATTTAAATGGAGAGAAATAGATGGGTAGTAACGCTTATTTATAATGCCCATTTATACAACTGTAGTTAATTCCATCTAAGTACAAAGCAATACAAAATCTAATTCCATTTTTAATACCAATTTCAAATTTTTATCCCCAATCCTTTTCCTTTGTCACATTACTTGGATTAACTTGCTGAAACGTCAACATTTAGACTGAAATACAAGTGGCTTGTTTGAATGTTGCCATTCCAGAGTCAAATCAACCACAGCAATTGCATCAAATCCAGCACCTGCAAATAATGTATACAGCAAAAATCATAAACCTAATCTACAAATGTCCAGTATTCTCATTATAAAGTGATTACTTACTATAAAAGGCAAATGGTACCTCTATCTTCTTGTATGTAACTGGCTTCTCAGTCCTGATCTATTTTATACAACGGGATGCATAATTCAAATCAATGTGGCAAGGATAAAATTCCCATTGTCTTTACTATATCATTTTATATTTAGCAATTATACATAAATTACAAATGGGAAATAACCATTCGGATCATCAAGCCCATTTCCACACAGTATGTACACTTTGCATATTCATGACTCTGCCATGAATACAACTCAAATCTTTTTAAAATTTTTGGCATCATGGAATTATATCTCCAATATATTTCTATGTTCTTAAAAAGAAATAAAGAGCAATTACAGGGTGTTACAACTTTATAATCCACTACATTGCAAACCTCTGTAAAATATGCAACTTGTCCTGATTTCCCCCTAAAAAACCTCACCATAGACTTCAATCCAATTCCTAAATGAGCAGTTATCTCACTTTTTCTGTACAGTCAGTTGCAGAAAACAGGTCTGTATGGCCTAATACTTCTTTCTCCTGTTCTTCATTTATTTTTACAGATGTAGCAAAAAAAGCAATTAAGGTATATATTACTTTGGGGGAGAAAAACCATTTTAAAGTCAGCAACATTTGAGGTTTGTCTTTTTAAAATTAGGTCCACATGCCAAATCTCTGTAAGTCAAAGTAGCAACAAAGATTAAATTCCATTGTCTCACTTGTGTTGAGCTTGAATGACGCACTGGACTTTCACTCTACATTGGTTGCAGCTCATTACCTAGGTAGTTCTATACCAATTCATTATTTATATAAATGATTTGGATGCAAATGCACAAGGCTTGAGCAGTAAGTTTGCAGATGATATGAAACTAGGAGGATAGCGAAGTAGGTTATCGTAGAATACAGGGGGATCTTGATCAGTTAGGGAAGTAGGCTGAGGAGTGGCAAATGAATTTCAATACAGTGAAGTGTGAGGTGATGCATTTTGGAAAGTCAAACCAGTGTATGACTTGTACCATGAATGGTAGGGCACTCGAGAGTGTATTGGAGCAGAGGGATCTAGGAGTACAAGTGCATAGTTAATTGAAAGCAGTATCACAAGTAGACGGGGTGGTGAAAAAGGCATTTAACACGCTGGCCTTCATCAGTCAGGGCACTGAGTATAGGACATCATGTTGCAGTTGTATTAAGTCATTAGTGGGGCGACACTTGGAGTACTGTGTACAGTTTTGGTCACCCGGTTATAGGAAAGACGTGGTTAAACTGGAAAGAGTGCAGGAAAGATTTATGCAAATGTTGCCAGGACTAGAGGGCCTGAGTTATAGGGAGAGATTGATCAGGCTAGGTCTTTATTCCATGGAACGTAGGAGAATAAGGGGCGATCTTACAGAAATGTTTAAAATTATGAGAAGCATAAATAAGGTTGATGGTAACAGTCTTTTCCCCAGGGTAGGGGAGTCCAAAACTAGGGGGCATGGATTTCGGGTGAGAGAGGAAAGATTTAAAAGGGACCTGAGGGGGAACTTTTTCACGTGGAGGGTGATGAACATATGGAATGAGCTGCCAGAGGAGGTGGTTGAGGCAGGTACAATAGTAACATTTAAGAAGCACTTGGATAGGTACATGGAGGGGTGGGGCTTAGAGGGATATGGGCCGAACACAGGAAATTGGGACTAGCTGGGTGGGCAGCGTGGTCAGCATGGGCTGGTTGTGCTGAAGGGCCTGCTACATCCATGCTACATTGCTCTATGACTCTATACAAGAAGAAATCTGGTAAATAAGGGCAGTGTAGCACCAAGTGACTCATTTGTTGGAGGCTTATTTTAAAACTGATTGGTAATAGCAACACTAGACCTAAAGAACAAAAATAAAATCACTTCCGAGCTCTATTTAAAATAATCACTGATATTATTCTTCTGGCAACCCTCACTGCTCCCCAAATGAGACTATTGACTGAGCCTTCAGTGCCTCACCTGAGAGGCAGCAATTTATGCAGTACATTAGGATCCATGCTGGCTACAGAATTATTCAATTCAGGGCAAAACCCAATCGAACTACACACTTAAATGATGCCACAATATACTGCATAGGAGCAGGAGCCAAAAACAATTTTTGCTTGCCCAACATTTGTGTGCAAAGGCCAACTGTATTGTTTCTGATACCATCACTGTTATATTAAGTTTACATAGTAGTGTCTAGTAATCAAAGCAGCATAAAGTCAAGTAGCAAGGAAAGCTCAAAGAATAATCAGTCCCATTTCTATTCCTGATGCTATCTATTAGACAAATAAATTCTCTGGAGCTTTTTGGGCTCACATGCCATTATGGGTTACTCTTCTGTATGATCTAATCAGTCCAAAAGAAAACTCTCAGCTCCTCACTCTTTCACTATATTTTGCCGCTTTCTCATCTCACCCTCGTGTTCTCACCACAGTTTAATTTCCTGATTCTTATTCTATTTTTATGTTATTGGAACTCTAATTAATAGTGGAAGCTCCAAAACATTTTAAAATGGGGATTTCTTCCATAATATGAAAAAAAGCTCCATTTGTAAACACATCTGGTCTACCTTTTTCATTTTAAGTTCCAATTTCTATTTTTACAGTGGAAACTTCTATGTCATAAACAATGGTAAACAATGAATAATTCATCGTGTATTCACTAGTACGGTGCAATGGTATAGTTACCTTCGATGGTATAGCTACCTTAAGGAAGAAGAAATCTTAAGATGTCTCGTCAATGTTTCACAATTCAATTAAATACCCACAGAATAAAAAAAAGATGAAATAAAACAAGTCGGCGTCAAAGACTGAACGGAAATTCGGCCACAAATGGAATCGAAAAGATCAATAAATAATAGTCAGTGTCCAAAACTGGAGAAGTAACCATCTTACTTTCCAAACTCCAGGAAAAGATATTTAGAAGTCCAAACGCTCGCACAAAATACGAATATTTCCTTCTCAAACACTGGCAAATCAAACACCAGATGGTAAACGACGTTCGTAATTAGCTCAAAGCTCACACATGTAATTCCTGAGTCTTCAACTAACCGGTCCAAACCCTTCGGAAAAAGTTCCCAGCACTCGCGAAAAGAGTTGTGTTACGACTATTGACTACACACATCAAATTTAAAGGACCGTCAGTACGCACACATATTCGAAAATAGATCCGGAAGACAAGTCTACCTTGCCAGAGAATAAAACGATTACAAGTCAAATATGTTGCGAGGTTTTAATTAAAGTTTTTTTTTTGGGAGGGAGGAGGAAATCTCAAGTATAATTTTCGACTACATGGTGGGAGAAGGCCGGCCTGATAGCAACAAACCTGGTTACCAGGCAGTTGTGTCAATTTCACACCACAACAAAATCCCAAACGTTCTAAAATGGAACGCCTCGCCTCAAAATGACCAACCCCAGATCTCTGGGAACATAATGGAAACATTGCTGCGAAATGTATCCACGTTCAGCAGCAACATAAATCTCGATCAGCTCTTTCGACTTTTGTTGCCCCAAAACACCGATTACTATTGATGCAGAGTTGTCATGGAAGACTTTCCTACAATCGAGGCTTGATTACCTTTTCATCGCACTGGTAAAATCATATGCTTCTTCGCTGCGGAATGCTTAAACTGATCTGTGGCAGATAAGCTCATTCAAAATGACAGAATTAAAAAAAAATTCTTCGCGTCCCATTCAGCCTGTTTATAAAGAATCCCTACTCAATATGGCTCCGTGGCAAGAAAGTGCACAGCACTATGGGAATGGCTGCCATAAAAGGGAGTGCTGTATTTCATCATAGACTAATGCACTATGAGTAAGATATATTTCATTGTGTATGTATGTGTTTTTGTAATCACCTGCACCAGTTTGGAAGATGCGTTTACCGTCTTATCTGTACACCGTTTCTCAACGATACATTTAGTCTCCCTGCTGGTAATAACGAGTAGTGTAGTTATTCGTGAATTAGAAGCAAGTTCAGTCAATTAAGGCTCCAGGATCCAGAAGGAATTCTGTAACGTCGCCCAAACTCTGATGTTTGTGAATTCCCAACAAATAAAATTGTAGGAAAACATGAACACACAGCAAAACTTTCATAACTATCAGGCATCAGGCCATCGTTGTCTTAAGAGGAGGCAGAAGGACTGTGTGTAATTCTCGTTATGATGTCATACACAGGCTGTAAGGTGTTTTGACACACTGTTACTGTGCAAATAAACGAGCAAGGATTTTCTGAAACATTTTTTCTTGAAAATATACCATTTAAAATGAATTCTAGTCCTTTTATCTAAAAATAAATAATTGTATTTTACTTGCCAAATCGGTTCAATGGTTATAACCATTGAACGGCATCATGGTACAAACATCTCGGGTGGATTCATGGAATCATATACTGGGCAATGGAAAAGGAGAATGCTACGGTTTTGGTGGAGGATGGGATAGGGTGGGATTGGCAGTGGGTCAGATGAGGAGTTCAAGCGGGATGGGAGAGGGCAGAGGGTGGGCTTTGTACCAGAAGGAAGAGGAACAAGTGGGAAATGAGAAGGGGCGAAGGAAGAAAATGGAAAGGGAAGGAATGGCAAAAGGGACAAGAAGCGAAGGGAAAAAGAGGGAAACGGTAAGAAGGTGAAAGGAGAAATGGTGACTGGGTTCAGATAGAGATGTGTGGAGAAGGAAGAGGGGAAGTCGGTGGGGGAAGAGAAAAGGGTGGGGAGGGGGGTGGGGGGGGGGGAAGAGGGTTCGGAGAGAGGAAGAGAAAGGGTGTGGGAGAAGGGGAGGGGACCAGAGGAAGAGAAGGAGGCAGGACAGAGAAGAGGGTGGGGAAGACAAGAAGTGGGAGGAAAGAGAAAGGGGCAGAAGAGAAAGCAGAGCAGGAAGGACGGGTGAGGCAAGGAATGTACAGAGAAGAAGGGGAGAGACGTTGTGGAGCAAAGTGGCAAGACTTAATTGGAGGAAAAGAGGAAGGGATAAGGAGGGGTTGGGAGGGAGGAGAGAGAGAAGAGTGGAGCGGAGCGGTTTACAGAGGAAACAAATAAAACTACAGATGCTGGAATCTGAAACAAGAAGGGCTGGAAGAACTCAGCCAGTCAGGCAGCATCTGTGGAAAGAGAAACTAGGAAACATTTCTGGGCAATGACCCTTCCTCAGTATCTTTAGATGGATGACCAGATGACTTTAGCTGCAGGTCCTGACGTGATTAATCATAGAGCACCTTGGATCCTTTCACTATATTAAAGGTGCTATACAAAACATAGAACATTGAACACTACAGAACAGGAACAGGCCCTTCGGCCCACGACGTTGTGCCTAACTAATTAATCTGCTAATTAAATGTCTAATTAAACTAATCCATTCTGCCTACACAATGTCCATATCCCTCCATTCTCTGCACATTCATGTGCTTATTTAAGAGCCTCTTAAACATCTCTATCATATCAACTTCCACCACCACCCCTGGCACTGCATTTCAGGCACCCACCACTCTGTGCAGATAAACTTGCCCTGCACATCTCCTTTGAATTTACTCCATCACCTTAAATGCATGCCCTCTACAAATGTAAGCTATTGTTCTGTAACAAAGTTATAACAAGGTTATACATTAGGTTTGGTGATGCTCCTTGTTCTTCATGCTAATTCATTTACTGAATGCCAAAAAACTAACTGCAAAAATTGATTCCAGTTGGAGGAGGCATAAATGAAACTCTCTACACACTTTATGCTCAAACGTTATTCACTTGTAGTCTGTCTATGCTGATCCTGGTGACAGCTGTCGTTTAATTCTCTAGTGTATCCTGAGCATATTATAAATGCAAAAGCAGGAAACTCAAAGCTATTTTCTCACTATCATTACAATTTATGTCAATAACATCACTCAGAATTGAGCACCTATATTCCAGGAACATGCAATAAGTTTAAGAATATTCAGACTGAGCAGGGTTTGGAATTAAAAAAAAAACTGGCATGACTGACTTCCACTTCATCATGGTGCCAAAGTAGTCATTTGCCCTGATTAGACACCAAAATAACTAAAATCAAAAGGTTTAGAAACTCAATAAAACAATTAACCAGGCAACACCCCGAAAGTCATTCTGAGATATTTATTGTAAAATGACTGATTATATGTTTTGCAATTGGCTCTGATTTTAAATAAAACAAATAATATATTTATAACTTAATAAATCCAATAACAATATGAAGACACTACTTCCATTTCCATAGAAAAATAGGAAGAGAAGCCATTCATTCTCTGGAGCCAGTTCAGTCATTCAATGAAATTGTGGCTGATCTGTAACCTAACTTCATCCATCTAACATGGCTGCATAAACCTTTCCGTAAACTATGACAATGTCCATGGAACTGTCCAAAAGTTTAACAGTGTTCATTCTAGATATTAGCAACATTCTTCAGTCGCCACCTATCCCCATACCCTGTTTAGCAAATGATTCCTCCATACATAGCACTTCCTTGATGTTATGAACACACACATACACACCTGCTCAGTGTCTTCACAAAAAAAGTGCTAAATCATAGTCAGCTTGTCTCCAATGTTCTCTTCATTGTGAAAACATATGCTGCAATTGAACAAGTGGCCTGGCCTTTTGATATTTATAACGTAATTTGAACTGAAAAGGCTGTTTTCTTTGCCCAGCTGGTTACATGAACAAATGCTTCTTATACTTGAGAAATGTGGGGAGAAAACAGAAAATCTGTTCCACAAATCATAGAAATCTTGCTATAGTCAAACCTTACCAACAATTCAGAGTATTAGATATCTTGTATAAAACATAATTCCTCCAAGTGAGACACTTGCTTACTGTAACATGCTTCTGTAACCAGTTCCTTTCGTGCTGAAACTGGCCCATTCCAGCACTGGTTTCCTGATTGGCTCTTTCATTCCACATCATTTAACAGCAACAATTGCATTTTTATAGCTCCTTTAACAAGAAGAAAACATACTAAGATGCTTCACAAAAACATAATCAGACAAAAGTAGCTGGCAAGATAAAGCAGAGGTTAGCAAATGCTAAAAGCTGATTCAATGGGTTTTAACTGAGGGCCCTACATGGAAGAAGGTGGAGGCAGAGTTTTCCAGTGTGTGGAATTTCAACTCACACATGGTTCTCCAAGCTCCATGTCCCATTCTGTCCTGCAGTTGTACTCTTGCTAAGTCAGTCTATTCTTCAACCACAATCACAAGATTTGAGTCAACCACTCATATACATGTAAAAATTTCTATGTAACATATTTACTCGTAAGAGGTAGTGGCACATGTATTGATGTATTTCTTTCATAGTATTACTATTAGATCTCCAAAGAAGAAAAAGCCAAATACTTAATTCAAACTAAAAGTCACTGATAACTTCCAATTGACCTCAACTGCCAACCTTAAATTGCTACAATAGCCTGGGTATGAAACTAAACATCATTATGGCCAAAGGTAACTAGCCAGGAAACTTACGAGGGTTAGAAAAATATAGCTATACCAGCACATTAATTCTACAAAATGAAACAAATCTGGCTTTTTATCTCTCCAAATTACTACAAGTCCACAGCACAAGCTCAAGATACTTTGGCAGGCTTACCCAGAAAGATAACAAGGAGAACTGGCTTGTGAAATTGCAATGACCAGTGCCGGTAAAGTTGCGGTGTCCTTAACTGAGATACAGAGAACTTGCCTTAGGGAACACCATGTGGCTGCATATAAAGTCCTCCAAAGAGAATGCAATGTGGGAGTGAAGAATTTTTAGTGAGAGAGGTCTTGGGCAAAGTGTTTTAAACCTGAAGATGTTTTCAGCTTGTAAGATTTTCCTGAGTGGATACTTTACATTACTCTTAGGGAAGTTGAAGGCTGTCTGAAGTTGATCAAGACATTCAAGGTGAGAGGAAAAGAATGTCTATGTTGATCCTCACTTGAGGATCTCTCTTCCCATTCCCATGGGAGAAGGAGCAAATGCAGTTAATTTAATCTATTAAATTAGTATCATTGTACCACCTTCTACCCCGCTGTTATAAGACTACTGAATGGTTCCCCGGTACAGTAAGATGGACTCTTGACCACACAATTTACCTCGTTTTGACCCTGTACCTTATTGTCTACCTGCACTGCACTTGCTCTGTAGCTGTTACACTTTATTCTGCATTCTGATATTGTTTTACCTTGTACTACCTTGATACACTGTGTAATGAATTGATCTGCATGAACGGTATACAAGACAAGCTTTTCACTGTTCCTCAGTACATGTGACAATAATATACCAATTCCAATTTAACCTACTTGTTCCTGTTGTCATGATGCTCACATTCCTGAGAAGATACAAATACAGAGCAGAAAGGATCACAGATGTTCAAGACATGCATAATATCTGGAGCAGCAAAAGAATTATCAAGGTGAAACTGAGGGCACACATAAGTAGAAACATCATCCACCTGCCATCCTATTTCTTATTGTCACGAGCCATAGTATACCAGGGATAATGCAAAATGCGTCGAACCTGTGAAACTCCAGGCACAAAACAAACCTCATAATACAGTAATCTTCTAAGATGCAGTATGGAGGGCCATCAGGTACTCAACTACCAGGAAGCCAAATGCTGCAACTTGTGTGGGGATGTGGATCACCTCTACAAAACCTTCCCAAACCACATTTGCAACCCTGCCTAGGTAGCAAGGCGAAAGGAAACACAACAGCAAATAACAGCAATCGTAGCTACTCCAAAAGAGACCAGAACTCTAGCCTCCGCCACCACCCTAGCTGAGAAGCATCTCATCGAGGAGGAGGATATAGAGCAAGGAACAGCACAGAGGAGGAATGTAATGTACACCCCACAGCCATCACTGAGATCAGTTCAGTCGACACAGAAGAAATGGAAAGCCAAACAGTGGCTAGGATGGACTGGTTGACACCTGGAGGAAAGAGGAAACCTCACAGATCCAAAGGAGCCAAAGTTCAGGGTGTCAAGGCAGTAAGAGGTTCCCAGAGATCATATTAGACAAGAGCAATCTCTCCTCTGCTGAAGATTAAGTAAATCAGCATGGGGAACAAATGCTCCTGCAATGTGTATGCTGTGGATCTGCAGTGCATAGAAATTTCTTCTCTCAAAGGGTAGTGAATCTCTGGAATTCTCTGCCCCTGAGAGTATGGAGGCCTTAGATATATTTAAGGTGAAGATAGATAAATATTTGAAAGTGAGGAATTGAGGGTTATGGGGAACTGGCACATAACAGGAGTTGAGGCCAGTACAGATCAGCCATAATATTGAATTGCGGGGCAGGCTTAAGGGGCTGGGTGGCCTCCTCCAGCTCCTATTTTCTTGTGCAATGTAGCCCAGACAAAAAAGAGCCAGGACAGAAGCTCAGTATTCCATAGGAAGGCATACAGGATACTGGCCTTCATTGGTCTGGGCATCAACTACAGAAGTAGGGAGGTAATGCCCCAATAGTACAAAACCTTGGTCAGGCTTCAGCAGGAGTGCTGCATGCAGTTCTGGTCACCAGGGTAAAGGAAGTATATTATAGTGCTGGAGAGGATACAGAAGAGATTCACCAGGATGTTGCCTGGGATGGAGCATTTCAGTTATGAGAAGAGACTGGAGAAGCTAGGTCTGTTCTCCTTGGATGTACTGCAAACCCTGAAGCTGCAGAAAATTACCTGGTGAAGACCACACAGGTCAGTTCACTCAGTATAAGACAAACTACATTTTTGAGATCCAATCACTCAAGATCAATCTACTGATATCACATTGGTGTTCTCTGATCACTGTTGGCTGATGTTACCTACAGGAAGACCGCAAGGCCATCAGGGGAAAATGAAAGCTGAACATGAAACTGATGAACCCTGAAAATATTGAGGAATCTAAAGAGTGATTACTTAGACTGAAGAATTGTGAAACTTGGCTTTGATTCTCCAGTCTACTACTGAGAAGCAATTGGGATGAACATCAAAATTCTTCATCCTCAAATGTGTTCAGAAAGTGATATCCAGAAGGAAATGTGCCAACTCCAGAATGAGGCAAGCTTGCACTTCCTCCAGAAGGTTCTCAGAGAGAACAGAATCGCCTGAAATTTTTAGTATCCTCAAATCCTTCAAGCAGGGCAAGGTAATTTGACAACACAGCCTCCCAGAATTTCCATTTCTCGGAGTCAAGGTTTTAGTTGCGAAAAAGTGGAAGATTCTGGTCTATCAACTCTTGGTGAGCTGTCTAAGTTGGTGTGTTCTTTCAAGATGAATAAAATCCTTGGAGGCCATGGCCTGTCAATTGTTTTTGACTCCTTGACATTGGATTGGCCCATAACTGCTGGAATGCACAGTGCTTTGCAATATGAATGAATTCACGAGAAGGGCATCATCACCTTTATCTGCTTGCAGAAAACAGTGGGACAAGATCAGTCTCACTGGAAACCCATCTCACTGCTTAATATAGATTACAAGATTCTGTCCAAGATCACTGCCAATCAAGCAGACTGCCCCGGGTCTGGTGATTCACTGGGATCAGACATGTGTGGAATAATGGGGTGGATACCTGCCTGGTCAGCTTGACCAGAAGGCCTTTGACAGAATATTGCCCAGGTACCTAATGGATAAGCTCTCCAAAATGGGGTTTTGATAGGGAATTCACAATTGAATATGACAGATCTACAAAGACATCAGTAGCACAGTTCTATTTAATAGATGGGAAACATAAAGCTTCCCAATCAAATATCAAACAGATCAAATATGTCTTATGGGTTGTCTTGACCCTTCTGGTTCCTCAGCAAGGATGAGGATATAAGAGGGGCGAATGGACCAGGCAGTTAATGCCTCCGGGTTACCATCTTTCTGCCACATTCACAATTGGTCTGGAATTGCTGAGCAACTATTACCAATTCAAATTGGTCCCAGATACCAGAACTAATTGCAGCAAAAGCAAAGCCATGTTCTGTGCCAATTGGTCTAACTGATACTTTGCCCTTTTCGCTGTGCTGTCCAGTTACTGAGAGTGCTGGGAACATGATTCAGAGGAGCTGGTGCATGCAAGAACTGGTTGGAGTGTGTGGCCAAGGTGAAGCAGGAAATGGTATTGTGGGAACTGCACTCCCTCCCAGTTGGACAAAGAAACTGGTCATGAGATGCAAGGTGCTCACACGGTTGCTACATACTATGCAGCTGAGTTTCATTCCCTGCTCCCATGCTGCAGCAGTCATCAGCTTTTTTCTGGAGAAAGAATATAGATTGTGTTCATGGAGATGCAATGAACAAACCTCCTGCAAATGACAGAAATCTACTCAATGTGGCATTCAACCTTTGTGTGTGGCTGTGTCAAACTATGCAATGATCATGGGTACTCAAGCAACAATTATCACTAGGTGCTTAAGTACTATCCCTACTGTTCTGAAGGATGGGTCTGGAAACATGCCATTCAGTTGAACCATGTTATACCTCCTGTCCCTCATTGAAAGGTCTGTGTAAGACATTTTTGATACAAGTCAATGGACTGCACTTCATGATCCTGCAAAATGGTCCTCCAATCTGACTGCAAAAGTCATTTGGCAGAATACCTCATCAGAACATGCAAACAAACAGCATGGCCTTGCTCGATTGGTGCTACAAAGGACCTTTCCTGTCAAATCATTCATGCATAGTGAGGGTGTTAGTGGCGCTGCACATCAGTGTCAACATTGCTGTGGTGGGGGGTGAGACCGTCATCCATTTTCATCCAAACTGGAATGTTCACTTGCCAGAGTCTTGGAAGGAAATGCAGTGGCCCTTGTCAGAGTTCATCCCAATCAGCTGTGGAACAATGGGATCTGTTCCTTCAGACACACTCTGATCCTCCAGTACAAAGAGTTGGTGAATGTTGCAGATTGACACATTCCAAGGTAAAGGACTACATGCTGAGTAACATACTGAAATTCTGTACAGGCAATGCAAATACTCTAAAGGGAAAAGACCACAATTTAAGGCCTTTCACCATTGCACACTGAGGGGCTAGAACCAGTGTAAGAATCCTCTTATTTGATCACAGAATATAGGTAATGCAAATTAAGAGTATGGTGTTATACAGAGTTATATATCTGCAAATTGAGAAAAATTATTTTTACAAAAAAAATCTTTGCTTAGAAATCTATCAAGAGTCAAAAATACAAACTTTGGTGCTTTCCCAACTTTCAAAACCCCACACTTGACAACAAAGACATGATCTTCCCTAAAGCTACCAGTGAGTAATTAGTTGGAAAAACCAAATTTCCTTTCCATTCAGATTAAATCACTTAATCTCATGGGGAAAATTCCATATGTTAACAGTTGGGTTTGGGAGTTTTAGTAAAGATAATAACTATCAAGTTGATTTTTCACAGCATCACACAAGTCCCTCTAAAAATAGAGCAGCAAAGCACAACTTATATGCACTCTGGGATAAATTACCCAACTCCTATTTACAAGTATTATCTTCTGTTACAAGAGCATTGAGTATTATATTTTCCTGTTTATCTCTGCATGTCAAATTCTTACCTTTCTAACTGCTCCATCACAGGCACAACCCTCCCCACCATCGAGGACACCTTCAAGAGGTGGTGCCTCAAGAAGGCAGCATCCATCACTAAGGACCCTCAGCATCCAGGACTCACCCTCTTCTCGTTACTACCATCGGGGAGGAGGTACAGGAGCATGAAGACCCACACTCAACGATTTAGGAACATCTTCTTCCCCTCTGTCATCAGATTTCTGAACAGTCCATGAACACTACTTAGTTATTCCTCCACTGGCCCCTGCACTATTTATTTTGTAATTTAAAGTAACTTTTGTGTCTTTGCACTACTGCTGCTGTAAAACAAATTTCACAACACAAGTCAATGATGATAAATTGGATTCTGTACTTCCAGAGCCATTAGTAATTAGCACAAAGATTTAGCTTTCTGTTGGGACTTTCATTAGCAAAAAAAAGTTTCTTCCAATCAGTCTTGGACAAGGACAATAGAAGTAAAAACCAACGTAATATCCTACTACTGAACAATAATCCCTAAGAATGGTGTTTAATCATGAGTGTTCTTGTTAAACCTAACAGATGTACTAAATGTGGAATTATTGTGGCAGCAATTACAATACAGTAAATGCATTATAATTGCAATTTTTTCTGAAGTTACTTTACAGTATGCCAGAACAGCATTTGATTTTATACACAAGTGTTGGCAGTATGGATTTAAATTTGCCACCAGCTAAAAATATTGTTATTTATGACAATTTAAAGGTTCAAGCACAACGGAATGCCAAACCAGTCAACAAATACATCAAAGGAAGTTGAAGTGCGTTGTTATGCTAGATACAAAAATAAATTGAACTGTGAAGTTGGATTTAATTTTCCATTGTTTAACTATTCCATGGTCATTATAAATATATGCACTTATTCCAGGATCAAATATTAACAAATTGTTAATCTTTCATTCATTGAGTTTTGGAAATTACTTAACATCAAATATCTAGTAATAAGTAACTAAATGGTGCAATCTACCCACAACTAAAAGTTAGCTCATCACAGTCTCCAGTTATTATAAAATCATTTTGAACTTGCAGTTAATAATGAGTTTCCAGAACTTGGTTCCATCCAAATCCAAAGTCTTTTTATTCAGATCTATTGGTGCCAAACTTAGGTAAACGTCAATGTACATATACAAAAGAGGAGAGCCAAGTTCATTAAATCCCACACTGCGGGAAAACTAGATAAGAAAATATATCCATTTTCAGTTTATTTTCGTGACCTGTTTTTCATTTTCTGTCGATTCCTTTTCCCTGGCCGCTTCTGCAAAAAACAAAATGCAGAAATTAGTATTTCAAATGAGTAAGTTTTGAACATTCTTCTCTTTCTCCCAAGAGAGAAAATTTGGAAGGCCATGAAATAAACAAAAGCTTTGAAGACAACATGGATCCCACAAGTACATTTTCATAGATTATTTTTACTACCTAATTTTTCTGTTCCTCCCTTGAAGGCCAATAATTTGGACTGCAGTGTGCCTCTATGGTCTTACAGCCAAGCACAAAGTACTGTCTCTTCCATCTCCAATATTCAGGTAGAGTTTATTGTCATGTGCACAAGTATGGTGAGGTACAGGTACAATGAAAAACCTGCTTGCAGCAGCAGCATCACAGACATGTAGATTTATACAGCAACACACAGAACATAAGTTATACATAAATTATACAAGACAGTGAAGTAAAGTTAACTGTGCAAAAGAGACAAGTTTTTGGTAGTGCAACAGGTGGTCTTCCCCAAACACCATGGGGCCACGTCTTTTTAAAAAAAAATTCAACTGGAAAATCTTATTTTAAAAAAATGTCACTGCAACATTGCAAAGCAAACAGCCCAACTGTTAAATTGCTTTGACTGCAAACTAAATCTGTCTCCCCTTTGTAACACATTCCAAATTCCAAACAATTGCTGTATTAAAATAAAACTTTCCTCTTTTGCCATTTACCTTCTGCTACATTGTTCCTTTTGTCCCATCTGCCAATCTACTCTCTGCTTCCTTCATGATATTAACTGCCTCCTAAGATTGCTCTTCAAAATTCACTGTTCCCCAGCTTTCCAGTTTGTCTGTGTAAGCAAAATCCCTCATTCCTGGAATCATTCCAATAAATCCCTTCTGCATTCTCTCTCAGGCCTTCATGTCTTTCCTAAAATGTGATACCTAGAACTGGACAAAACCCTAGTTCTGACCGAATCAGTACTAACGTTCATTGTGACTTTCTAGCTTTTGTACTTTATGCCTAAAAAAGCCCAGGATCTTGTATTCTTTCTCAACCTACTCTACTACATTCAATGATTTATAATACAGTGGAATGCAAAAGTTTGGGCACCCCCATCAAAATTTCTGTTACTGTGAATAGCTAAGTGAGCAAAAGATGACCTGATTTCCAAAAGGCATAAAGTTAAAGATGACACATTTCTTTATTATAAGATTACTTTTTTATTTCCATCTTTTACAATTTCAAAATAACAAAAAAGGAAAAGGGCCCAAAGCCAAAGTTTGGGCACCCTGCATGGTCAGTACTTAGTAACACCCCCTTTGGCAAGTATCACAGCTTGTAAACACTTTCTGTAGACAGCTAAGAGTCTTTCAATTCTTGTTTGGGGGATTTTCACCCATTCTTCCTTGCAAAAGGCTTCTAGTTCTGAGAGATTCTTGGGCTGTCTTGCATGCACTGCTCTTTTGAGGTCTATCCATAAATTTTCAATAATGTTTAGGTCAAGGGGCTATGAGGGTCATAGCAAAACCTTCAGCTTGTGCCTCTTGAGGTAGTCCATTGTGGATTTTGAGGTGTGGTTAGGATCGTTATCCTGTTGTAGAAGCCATCCTCTTTTCATCTTCAGCTTTTTTTTTTAAAAATACAGACGGTGTGATGTTTCCTTCCAGAATTTGCTGGTATTTAATTGAATTCATTCTTCCCTCTACTAGTGAAATGTTCCCCATGCCACTGGCTGCAACACAAGCCCAAAGCATGATCGATCCACCCCCATGCTTAACAGTTGGAGAGGTGTTCTTTTCATGAAATTCTGCACCCTTTTTTCTCCAAACATACCTTTGCTCATTGCGGCCAAGAAGTTCTATTTTAACTTCATCAGTCCGCAGGAATTGTTTCCAAAATGCATCAGGCTTGTTTAGATGTTCCTTTGTAAACTTCTGACACTGAATTTTGTGGTGAGGATGCAGGAAAATTTGGAGAAAAAAGGGTGCAGAATTTCATGAAACGAACACCTCTCCAACTGTTAAGCACGGGAGTGGATCAATCATGCTTTGGGCTTGTGTTGCAGCCAGAGGCACAGGGAACATTTCACTGGTAGAGGGAAGAATGAATTCAATTAAATACTGGTAAATTCGGGAAGCAAACATCACAGTCTGTAAAAAAGCTGAAGATGAAGAGAGGATGGCTTCTACAACAGGACAACGATCCTAACCACACCTCAAAATCCACAATGGACTACCTCAAGAGGCACAAGCTGAAGATGTTGCCACGGCCCTCATAGTTGCTTGACCTAAACATCATCAAAAATCTGTGGATAGACCTCAAAAGAGCAGTGCATGCAGGACGGCCCAAGAATCTCACAGAACTAGAAGCCTTTTGCAAGGAAGAATGGGAAAAAAATCCCTCAAACAAGAATTGAAGGACTCTTAGCTATCTACAGAAAGCATTTACAAGCTGTGATACTTGCCAAAGGGTGTGTTACTAAGTACTGACCATGCAGGGTGCCCAAACTTTTGCTTTGGGCCCTTTTCCTTTTTTGTTATTTTGAAATAAAAAAGTAAATCTTGCTTAAAATATTAAAGAAATGTGTCATCTTTAACTTTATGCCTTTTGGAAATCACGTCATCTTTTACTTGCTTAGCTATTCACAGTAACAGAGATTTTGACCAGGGTTGCCCAAACTTATGCATGCCACTGTACATATACTCCCAGATCTCCGTTCTTCTACCCTTTTTAAGGATCATGCCCTATAATTTACATTGTCTTGCTTCTCTCTCCCTACAGACACTTCGTATTTTACTGTGTTAATTTTCATCTGATATGCCTGCCCATTCCACAAGGTTGCCTATATTTTCCTAAAGTTGATCACAATGCTGCCAAATTTTATGCTGTCTGCAAATTTGGAAGTTGTATCCTGCACACCCAAGTCTACAGTTAGTAACATACATTATGAGTGGCACAATGACACAGCTAGTAGGCCCACAATCCTGGCCTCTGGTGCTGTATGTGGAGTTTGATCATTCTCCATGTGAATGTGTGGGTCTCCTCCAGGTGTTCCAATTTTCTTCCCCATCCCAAAGACATCTGAGTTGGTAGGATAACTGGCCACTGAAAATTGCCCAGAGTGTGTGAAGGTGACTAGCACAATCTTCTCTTGCTCCACACACTCAGATGTTGATCAGTATGTGGAGAAAAAGAATGGGATTAACATAGGATTAATGTAGGTATGGACTCAAAGGCCACAGGGCCTGTTTCTGTGCTGTATGACTCTATGAAAATGGTGGTCCTCACTATTTAGCCAACTTTCCATCCATACTGCTTCTACAGATTTAATTCCACAGGTTTCAACCTCAATGACAAGCCTATTATGTGTTACTCTTTCACCTTTTGAAAGTCCACCATACCAACTGCATTTCCCATCGACCCCATTACTGAAAATGTATCAAATTAATCAGACAAGCCTTGCTGGCTTTCATGCATCAATAAATACTTGTCCAGGAGACTGCTAATTCCAAACTCGATTATTCCTTCTGAAATGTTTCCTCCATCAGAGGTTAAGCTGCAGAAGCTGGGTTAATTCTATATACCCTTGTTCAAAAAAAAAAGGCAAAATTTGCATTTTCTAGCCCCCAGGAGCTCCCCTTGCATCAGCATACCTTTGTAAGATTATGGTAATGCCTCTGCAATTTCCATTCTTATTTCACTCTGCAACCCAAGGTGGATCCCATCTGGACTGATTTATCCAATAAGCATAGCTAGCTCTTTAATAACTCCATCAATTTTTAAAACTTGGTGAGTATTTCAACTACATTTCCCTTTGCTGAGACTCTTGCAGCATTGTCTTCCTTGGGAAAGACCAAAGTATTTAGTACCTTGGCCCCGACCCCTCTTTTCAAAGATAGATTCCCTATGGTCTGATTTGAAGCACCTCTCCTCTTACTACCCATTTAATGTTTACATGCCCCTCTTAATTTTTTTCTTTTTTTAATTTTCCATCTGAACATTTTATTCAGCTGGTTCTCATCTGTGTTACCTATTTAACATACAATCTTTTTTTACCCCTGCTTATTTTACTCCTCCCTTTCTGGTTGCTCTGGGAGCCCTGGCTTTAAACTGCCTTTGCTTTTTCCATCATAGGAAGGGACCTAGAAAATATCTGAACCACCTTCTTACAATTTTGCTTGCAAATTTTCAATTCCAATTTGACCGAGCAGATATCTTCTCATTTCATTAAAATTGGTTCTTCTTGAATTACTAGTGTTTAGCTTAGAGGTCCATATCCTTTCCCATAGCTTAAATCTTACAGTTTCCCAAATGTTTTCTGACTCAGATTCACTTAATTTGACCTGCCTCATTCCCCACTAAACAATAGTAATTTTCCCCAAAACATATCACAAAACTTCTCCCTCCTTTTAATCCCTTATGTTATGATAATATTAGGGTAGATTAAATCCACTATTTTCACTAAATGGCTTTTTCACATCTGCAATTCCCCTCTACATTTGTTCTTCTATATCCTTCCAATTAGTTGGAAGTAAAATGAATTTAAGCTCATTGGCAGAGGCAGGTGACATTCTAGGAGAATATTCATGGGTTTCTGGGTACTTTTGCTACTAAAATATCATGGTTTCATTAATGGTCAACTCATCCTGAAAGTATAATATAAATAAAGAAGAAACTCACATTTGCATTTTTCTTTCCTCCTTTTCCAAAACGGTCATTTTTTGAATGTGCAATTTTTGCTTTGAAGCTGGAGACATCGTCGTAACTCTCTTTGGTGTTCCACTTTAAGCCTTTCTTCCTTCCTCCAAAACCAAACTTTTCATTTTTATATTTCCTTTTTGCATTTATTCTGGATTAAAAAACAAAATTGGTTATTGAGAGCCATTTGTTTCAGTCCTACAATTTTATTCAAAAATAATCTACTTACATCTTCTTACCTTGACAAATTCAGGACTAATTTACAAAGATGCATAAAGTATTATCCTAATGCTCAGGTGAATACAAGCCAGGTCACTGGATTTAATTTTCTATTTAAGTCTCTAAAGTTGCAACACTACAGGATAAGCAGACAAAGTGGTTCTGGCACACCATCTCCTATTAAGGCAAAACAATCTTGAACCAAATACTAGCTGATGCACAACATTTCATTAACAATGTGCCATGCCAAGCAATATACACAAAAGGAAAAAACTCAAATGATACAGACTTTCATGACTGGTCCTCGACAGTGACGCAACATTTTCCTTCCCTGTCTAACTGGTAGTGAAACAGCAATTTACTCATTTTCAGTTTTGTACATTGCATTCAATTGCTTTGCAAGCAACTCTGTACAGTCCACAAGAATGAATCTGAGCTTCCAGTTATCTGTCATTTTAATCATCTCACTCATACCCTCAATGGTTGGAATCTATAGCCTACTAGGTTGTTCTAACAAAGCCTGGCAGGACCTCAAGAAACAGCGTCATCATTACAACCTTCCAGCCTCAACACTGGGTTGAGTAATTTTAGATCACAACTTCTGCTTTCATTTCTTCATACAGCAGCTGTTGAACTATCATTTATACATCCTTAATTTCCTTTTTGCTTGTTTGTTTAGTTGCCCTTTATCACTATTTTGCCATACATTTTTTGTTACCATTTAAAATTTCTGGTTTTCCACCTTTTATATTCCACCCCCCCACCCAATTCTCACTTCACTTCCCTTGCCTCGTATTTGAATTATAAACTTCTTACAGTTTTGGATGTTATTAACCTTTTTTTTGCCCCTGATGCTGCTCGAGTATTTTCAGCATTGGTTTTAACTTCTTGCATTACTGACTTTGATTTCCAACCCTCAGTTGGGAAGCCTTGCTTTTAAGTAAAAACTGTATTTAACAACATTACATGAACAATAAATGGTTACCTGCTAGCTTTTCTGATTACGTCCTTGGTAACAAAAACACAATAAGGATCAAAAGTGTACTTTTCTCATTGATATAATCTTACCCTTTTTTCCGCTGTGCAGATCCTGCTACTAATCCTCCACCACTTTTTGTTTTTGAAGAAGCCTCATCACCCTCAAGGAAATCTAGTTTATCAGAAAGTCCTGAAGATCAAAGAAAATTAGGGGAAAAAAAAAATCACTTTTACTTGTACTTTTGCATTCATGAATAAGTTGGAAAATATAAAACACCTCAATGTACATCTAGCTTGTTTTCATCAATGTTCTATGTTAAAACCCAAGAAATTGAAAAGAATGAAAGGTACAAAGAAAAAAAACCTTAGATCTGTCATGCAAGTGCAAAAAAAAAACCCCAAACCTTTCTGGTACTTTTTCACTGCAGTCATCATGGCCTTCTTTTCTTTTTGGCGCTTCTGTATAACTTCTACTTGAACCTATTGATGAAAGAATATTCATTGACAAGTTGCAAATTGCCTTTGTCGTACCTCATCTGCAACCGTGAAGCATATTTAAATGAATATTGGAAAGGTCATGCTCAGGTTACACTCTATTTTGTGCAAGTGAATAGTGGGCTAACCCTCATTGCTTCTGGTCACCTATTAAGAACTGGCACTTGAACCAGTTCTTAATAGGTGACCAGAAGCAATGTTGCCTTAATTGCATTGAAAAGGCAGGAGAAAAAGTCAAGCTGTACACTGTTTCTTTCAAAATAAACAAATACTGCATTTAGTTATCATTTTTTTTGGGGGGGGGGGTGGAGTTTAATCAAGAGAACCAGATTAAATTGTTCTCTTGATAAAGAAATCCCTTGATGATGTATTTTTGCAGCATTCCATGAAACAGGATCATTAAAGAAGGAATTCAAATCAGAGGCAAAGATCATCCCCATGTTATGCTTCATTCACTTCCTTGCAGTTTCAATTGTCACAAGAGAAAGTCAGCTTGACCACATTAGAACATATAGAAATAGCACAGAATACGTTTCATGGATTTGGAGAACAATGGTAAAACAAAGACCAGCCCTTCACGTGGAAAATTACAGTAAATGCTCTGATTCAAGAAATTACTGATAGCTATTTTTATCTTAGAGAATGTCACATCACAGGATATTTTGCAAGCCCGGAACAGCCCTTTTGCCTATTCTTCAACAAACCAACAACTAAATGCTATACTGTTGGCACAGGGGTGTCACATCTGACAAAATGTCTCCAATTTAACAAATGGATTGCTAAAGGAAATTGATTTGGTTCTTTCTAAAGTAATTGTAGATTCCTAGGGGATATTTTGTTGAGGTGGCTGTCCAACATTACTCTTCTGTGATGTGGAAACAATACTGTTTTCTGCAGGTTAAACAGACAAATGCAAGACACAATCACCCTATACTGAATATTCAGTTAAAGCATTCTCTTAAAATATCACCATTCTTAAATACCACTGGTGCCACTCTTACATTCATAGTCTATCTGTATCTTTATTCTCCATCCACAGCTCTATGTTCATTTATACCAACAAAGTCTAACAAATTGAGATTCAAGAAAATTGACCTCACATTTAATAACTTGTGGGCAACAGTTTTACACTTTACCACTATATGTGAAGACCTCCCTCCTAACTCTATTGATTGGCCTGGCAATGGTTATACCCTCCAGTCTTGGACAGTAGAAAAAAAATAGAAGAGTAGAAAAAAATTTCTATCAGTGCCTTTCAAAATCCTAAAAGAAATCCCCACATAGCCTCTATAATCATGTTAAAATAAAGACATTAACATTGATTATTCTTGCCCTATCATTTTCATTGGACTAAAAAAACTAATAGGTTAAAATTATATACCATTACATTTGAAAATATGTTGCAAGGATAGCTGAATTTTATCAATACAGAATCTGCCTACTTTTTTTTAAAATAAAAAAACCCCATACCAATATTTGTTATTCCTAATGAAAAATAAATCAACCACAATGTCGAACCTTGGATGTTCATACATTAAAAATAAATACCTTCTTTCCATATTTTCGTAATGCTCTGAGCTGCTTGGCCTTTTCAGACTTTTCCATTGACATCTGCTTTGATATCATTTTTTCTCGAATCTAGAAAAAGGGGAGAAAAAAAATTACGAGTTAGTCTAATAGATTTTGCAGTGAACTACCTAAAACTTTACTCAGTGATACGCAGACATATATTCCCCAAGCTACCAGCTAAATAAGCAGTTACTTTGCTTTTTTTGGTATTGCTTTATGGAAGAGTATTGAAAACAATGGGAGAACTCCTCATCCTTCTTCTTCAAAAAAAAAGGAATCTTTAACATTCCCTGGAACCACTGAACAGATGGCTAGGATTGCTGCTGAAGAATAGCATCTCTGGTAATTCAGTACTGCATTTAACAGTCCATTGTGTACTGAGAAACTAAAGTGGCACCTGAAACATGTTTTTCTGCTGCAAGCAGTGAGACTACCAACTGAGTAAGGACATAAAATAGATGCATTTAATTGGGTGTATTCTGTGGCTCCAAGTTGATGCAATCTCCCCTTGTACAGCAGTCTTGTTAACCCAGGAATCAGTCTGCGGAAGCTTTAAGGCACACTATATATATGGCACACTTTTCTTGGATAAGGAGACCAACACTGTACACTTAAACTATTATTATAGCAAGTCATTCTTGCTTCTCTCCTCAAAACATCTTTTCACCTGCTTGTTTGCTTTTTGACAGATCCATTTATGCATCAACATGTCCCAATTTATTACCTGACTTTCTGTTTTCACTACCAAAGTACATAACTTTACATTTACCCTGCATCTATCAGGTGTTTACCCACTCATTCAACTAGTCTATATTGTCTTGAAGCCTCTTTGCATCCTCATCACAACCAATCAGGGTTTATGCAAGCTTCAATTGCTTAAGAAATACAAAAAAAATCCTAAGTAAGCCGGCCACTGGCATCTACGTTTTCTTTCTTAAAAAGCCTGGAATCATAGGTAATATATCAGATTGTTAGGAAATATTGCATAATTATTATTAACATAGTGTTTATTATGAAATTGTAAAATAGTTTTTTTTTAATATCAACCCTTTAAACCTTCAAATGTTCTGTTAATGCAAAAATCCCTCCAATAGGCAAAGAAGTTACTTGCCTTCTGCATTTGTTGATCCGATTTGGCCATCTCGGCAAAGTAGTCACTTGGTCTTTTTGTTGCAATTTTCAGTCGCTGTAGTCGAGGCAATGCATCCAATGCAGTTGCCTGTGCCTGTCGATAACTAAAGTGAAATTATAACAAGTATAAAATACTTTGCCGCAGGGTAATCTGCATTGGGAAAGGTGTTAATGTTTGTTTTGTAAAGCAAAAAATTACAGAAGCTAGAAATCCAAATTGAAAGCTGAAAATGCTGGATACACTCAGTAGGTCAGGCAGCAAAAGTGGAGAGAAATGGAGCTACCCTTTTAGGTCAATGACCTTTCAGCAAAGCTGTTGAAGGGTCATTGATCTGAAATGTTAACTATTTGTGTCTTCAGAGATGTTAACTTTTTTTAAAATTGGTGCAAATGAAACAAGGAAGTCTAAAGTTATAAACTATAAGAAATAAATCAATTCATGATAATTAGGATGAAAAAAGTGTAAGAGAACAAACTAAACATTCCATTCCTACCAGTCTCTTACCAGTTACCGAAAGTAAAAAGACATTTAATCTCAAGTTTGTCCTTTTCCTGCTACTGTGATAGCTTAACAATGTCAACTTATTGCCATCTCAACTTTCATCAGTCTTTTTTTAAAGTAACCACCACCCTTATATAATAAAAAGGATTTTCTTTCAAGCATCAATAATCTATTTCTGTTATCCATTCTGTATTGCAGTGCAGTAATCATTAAAAACAAATTAGGACTCGGGGCAATCATGACAAAACTTTGAACAACGTATGTCACCCCAACAGATCCATTATCTAAACAGAACTTCCATTTCTATCCATCTACATAAATGGAAGGTCTGAGTCCAAATAAAAAAAAAGTCAAAAATTCAAAAGTGCAATCTCACAATGAAGGCTGCAGGAACGTCAAGAAAACCATTGCATGATGTTACCACTCCAAATGTTTTTGGAAGTGATAAAGTTATGTAATGGCTTCCTGCATTACTGCATCTTCCATTGGGAGCAATGCATACACATTCTAAAAATTCAACCCTATACAAAACTTCAAGAAATATTTTATGAGCAAAGCAACAAAATCTGCATGCTGCAAATCCATCTTTGAGGAGGCATTTTGGAGAAATAATAAAATAAGAATTGTAAAGCAAAGTATGTAAACATTCTGATTAATATGTTTCAATGAAAAGGAATATTTTAAACCCTGAGTAACTGTAACTGCTCTTAATAGTGATTAGACATCCATGAGATTGAACTTAACTGCTAAACCTTATACCTACAAGAACATCTCACGCTGAAAGTCATCTTCTGGATCAATATTTGAATTTTCCTGTCCTACACATCTCCCTTCAGCCTTTGCTATGACGTCAGCAGCTGGGCCATTTGTCACATCCAGCCTCTCCACCCACTTCAGGTCTTTCTTGAAGTCTTCTAGGCATTGGTTCAGGCCCACCTGAAGATACACAAATATGCAAATTTATAAACATGCAATCACTATCATAACAATAACCATGAGGACATAATAAGCACTTGCACAAACAAAGTAAACATTCTGCTAAGTCTTCAGACCAGAGTACATTTGCTGCACCAATCAAAGCTGCTATGCATTCCAGCTCATTCAGCTTTATTAAATTCCAAAGAGTTTGGCTGCTGGAAACTTAGCAATAGCAGAGCAAAGACACTTTCTGCTAACCTTGGGAAAATGGAAAAAGTGCTCTGGAGACACAAGAGACTGCAAATGCTGGAATCTGGAGCAAAAAACAAACTGCTGGAGGAACTCAGGGGGTCAGGCAGTATCTGTGGGTGGGGGGAGGAATGGTTGATGTTTTGGGTCGGGACTATGCATCAGGACTGAGAGCATAGAGGGACGTTAGCTGTATAAAGGGGAGGGGGGGTGCAGTTGATAATAGGTGGAGTGAGGGATGATGTGCAGATGGAACCAAGTGGGGGAGAGTGAGGAGCGAAATTAGGAGATAGTGCTGGGGTGGGGGGGCGATAGGTGGAAACAGGCAAGGGAAAAAAGTGGGGTGGATAGAGCCAGGTAGGGATAGAGCCAGAGGCTGGGGGGTGAGAAGTGAACAGTCCTCGATGCAAACTTTCTCTGGTGTCTGTTGGCTACATGGAACAATCCTTGTTCCAAACCTTCTTTGGTACCACTCCCCAACCCTTTTTCTGTACATCGGCAAATGCATTGCTGCTGCTTCTTGCCAACCCCACCCTCAAATTCACTTGGAGATTCCAACACTTCTCCCCTTTTTTGCATCTCTGTCCAAATCTCAGGAGACGAACTATACACTCACATTTACTATAAACACTCCGAATCCTACAGTTACTTTGACTACACCCCTTCCCATCCTGTCTTTTGTAAGGATGCCATACCTTTCTCTTGGTCTCTCTGTCTCTGCCGCATCTGCTCTTAAGATAAGGCCTTCCATTCCAGGACATCTGGACTGTTCTCCCCTCTTCACCACCCCCCCCCCCCCCCCCCCCCCCCCCCCCCAGAAATGTGGTTTCTGCCCTACTGTAGTTGATTAAGCCATCCCTCACATTTCCTCCATTTCCCACATTTCAACTCTCATGCCCCCTCCCTCCAGACAGAACAGAGATAGAGTTCCCTTGGTCCTCTCCTTTCACCTCACCAGCTTCTATATCCAGCACATCATCCTTTATCATTTTCCATCAGCAGTCCCCCCACCAGTCACATCTTCCCTGGCCCCCACCCCTTTCTTCTTTCCACAGGGATCACTCTATGACTCCTTAGTCTGCTCATGCCTACCTACCCACCCACCACCCCCTGCCCCTGGCATTTTCACTGGCAACTTCAGGAGGTGCAACACTTGGTCCTACACCTCCTCCATCACCACTGTCCGGGGAATTAAACAGCCATTGCAGGAAAGGCAAAGATTCATGTGCATTTCCTCCAACCTTGTCTATTGCATTCAGTGCTCTCGACATGGCTTCCCCTACATCAGCGAGACCAAGAGTAGACCAGGCAACCGGTTCGCAGGGCGGCTGCACTCTGTCCACAATGGCCATCCTGAGCTCCTGGTTGAATGCTATTTCAACTCCCACACTGACCCGCCTGTCCTCGGCCTTCTCCGCTGCCAGGGCAAGGCCAAATGCAAACTAGAACACCACCTCACATTCTGACTGGGTGACCTACAACCCATGGTATGAGCAACAAACTTACTAACTTCAGGTAGTCCTTATCCCGTGTCTCTCTCTCTCTCTCTCCACCCCCCCCCCCCCCCCCCCCCATTCTGATCCACTTAGGTCCTCTCAGACTGTGGGGCCAAATTCTGCTCTAACCCTGTTTACAAGTTGAAGATGACACCACCACAGTGGGTCAGATCTTAAACAATAACAAGGAGATAGAGAGTCTAGTGGCATGGTAGCAAGATAACAATCTTTCCCTCAATGTCAGCAAAACGAAGCTGGTCATTGACTTCAGGAAGTGGGGTGGAGTGCACACCTGTCTGTATCAATGGTACTGAGGTTGAGATGGTCGAGAGCTTCAGTTCTGAGGTGTAAATATCAGGAACAATTTGTCCTGGTCCAGCCACATGGCCAAGAAAGCACACCAACACCTCTACTTCCTCAAAGGGCCAAGGAAATTCCGCATGTCTCTGATGACTCTTACCTACTTTTACAGATGCACCATAGAAAGCATCCTATCTGGATGCATAACAGATTGATATGGCAACTCTGACCCAAGACAGCAAGAAATTGCAGAGAATTGTAAACATACCCAGATCCATCATGCAAACCAACCTCTCTTCATCAAC
Source organism: Pristis pectinata (assembly GCF_009764475.1). NCBI lineage: Eukaryota > Metazoa > Chordata > Chondrichthyes > Rhinopristiformes > Pristidae > Pristis > Pristis pectinata. The sequence continues at coordinate 30,251,668 of NC_067407.1, read as the reverse complement.
TCCATCTATTCTCTCTGGTGCCTCGGGAAAGCAGCCAACATAATCAAGGACCCCCTACCACCCCAGTCATCCTCTCTTCTCCCCTCTCCTGTTGGACAAAGACTGAAAGCACGTACCACAGATTCAAGGACAGCTTCTATCCGGTTGTCATCAGAACGGACACTAAAAATAAGCTCTTGATCTCCTAATCTACCTCGCAGTGGCCCTTGCACCTTATTTGTTTACCTGCACTGTACTGTGGCTACAACAGTATATTCTGCATTCCATTTTTCTTTTTATTACCTCGACGTACTTATGTATGGATACAAGGTGGCACACGAAAGTGAGATTGATTGGCTGGTTGAGTGGTGTCACAACAACAATCTCGCACTCAATGTCAGCAAGACCAAGGAATTGATTGTGGACTAAAGGAAGGGGAAGTCCGAAGAACACATACCAGTTCTCATTGAGGGTCAGCGGTGTAAAGGGTGAGCAGGTTCAAGTTCCTGGGTGTCAACATCTTGGAGGATCTATCCTGGGCCTAACACATTGATGCAATCATGAAGAAGGCACGCCAGCGGTTCTACTTCGTTAGGAGTTTGAGGAGATTTGTATGTCACTAAAGACTCCTGCAAATTTTTATAGATGTATGGTGGATAGCATTCTGACCGGTTGCATCACAACCTGGTAAGGAGGCTCCAATGCACAGGATCACAGGAGGCTGCAGAGGGTTGTAGACTCAGGCAGCTCCATCATGGGCACAACTCTCCCCACCATTGAAGACACCTTCAAGAGCCGGTGCCTCAAGGCGGCAGCATCCATCACCAAGGACCCTTACCATCCGGGACATGCCCTCTTCTTGTTACTACCAATGGGGAGGAGGTACAGGAGTCTGAAGACCCAAACTTAACGATTCAGGAATAGCTTCTTCTCCTCTGCTATCACTTCTGAATGGTCCATGATCACTACTTCATTATTCCTTTTGTTTGCACTATTTATTTTGTAATTTAAAGTGATTTTTGTCTTTGCACTGTACTGCTGTTGCAAAACAACAAATTTCATGACATACAAGTCAGTGATGATAAACCTGATTCTGATTTGACTGGATGACATGCAAACAAAAGCTTTTCACTGCATCTTAGTACACGTGACAATAATAAACCAATATCCCAATAACCTACTCCAGTTCCACCATCATCCAGTTTTTCCCCTCCCCCACCTGGTTCCATCCACCTACCACCACACACTTTTCCAAATGGGTCTCCTATCTAATCCCTGTCCTGGTTCCAGCTGCCCTTCAGCCCTCTTATCTGGTTCCACTTATCACCTTCCTTACTTAGCAGAGTCCAGCACTTATACCTCCACGTCACCTTCATTCTCCGCTACACCCGCCTGGCTCCATCTGCTCTTTTATCCCATGTCTGTTTCCACCCATCACCCCCCCCCATCTCCCAACTTCACTCCTCCCTCTCCCCTACCTGACTCCATCTGCCCATCATCCCTCACTCCACCTATCACCTATTGTTCCCTGCCTCACCCCTCCCCCTCTGTACTGGCTATCCTCCTTCTGCACTCCCAATGCTGATGTAGGGTCTCAATCTGAAACGCCGACTATTCCTTTCCCTCCACAGATGCTGACTGACAAGGTACATCCTTGTCAGAGAGGATTTTTTTGCTCTAAATTAAAAGTGCTCCAACAAGGACGTGACTTTTTCTGATGGCTGCTGCTGCCAGGCTCTGGTTCAAATGAATCCAATCCCTGACATTAAGTTTGCGGTCAAAGTGGCTGAGCATCCAGTCACATTAAAGAACTTTCTCAGATAAAATATTTTGTTGCAATTTTTTAAAAAGATTAATGAACGATATAACATGTTAAACAAAGACCAGAACAGATACATCTAATTGCATCTAAATTAAAAAAACCCTTTCATATTTTTATCTCATTTGTGCAAGGGATCCACATATAAATTTAGACATATTAGGCTGGAGAGTTTAAGTAAAAGAGTATGCTTACCACTAATTAAAGCTTATAGTACAGTTTTAAAAACCCACTTAGACCCTCTAAATCGGCACAAGATTTTCCTTTTCTTTTTTAATCTTGTTATTAGTTTTCAAATTAATACAGATTGATATATAACAATGTTTGTACATGTAATACAAAGATCAGGACAACAATCATGGCATAGATAATCATAAAGAACAATAAAATATAAAAAAAATCTGTAGATCCAACAATCTCTTAGTAAATGAATATAATATAAAAGAAAGGAAAGAAAAAGATTTATTATATAAAAAAAAGCAAAAATCCCCAAATCAATATGAAAAATTATAAACAATACATCAAACCAAACTAAGCTAAACAGAAAAATTTAAAAAAACAAAAAGACTGGACTAAAATGTCTCAGTAGAAACAGAGCAATATTATGTCATCAACTCCATTAAGTTGGAAAGTTATTGAAAGGGGATCGATATCATGTGAAAATATTGAATAAATGGACTCCAAATATCTTCACATTTAAGCAAAGGATCAACAGTACCACTCCTAATTTTTTCCAAGTTTAAACATAATATAGTTTGAGAGAACCATTGAAAAGTAGTAGGGGGCATTGGATCCTTCCATTTAAGCAAAATGGATCGTTTGGCCATTAACGTAACAAAGGCAATCATACGGTTAGCAGAAGCAGATAAATGGCCAGACTCTATCCTTGATAATCCAAAAATTGCAGTGATAGGGCAAAGTTGTAAATCAGTCTTCAATACATTTGAAATAATGTTAAAAATGTCTTTCCAATATTTTTCCAAAAGAGAACAGGACCAGGTACAAGATTTTCCAGTGGATTTTGTACTGGGACTGCTTTGTAAATATACAAAATTCACACACCCTGAAGTGAATTTCCTTAATTCAGTTGGAGAATGCTGTAAATAGCAGTTTGTGAAAGTGTACAGAACCATTAACAATAAGTTATGTGACTGTTACAATAAATCTTTGTAATTCCAACAGTAGTAATGCGAAAGGAAATACAACACAAACTGCTACAAGAATCAATCTGGTTCAGCAAACAATGTATAAAATCCATACCACTTGAGGTCAGTACATGGATATTTCTCAATGGTGACTGAATGGTGCAGGATAGGCACTAGAATTCAGATCCCACCATGGCAGTTGTGGGATTTAAAACCAGTTAATAATGAGGAACTATTAAAGAAAGTGTTTAGTAATGATGACAAAAAGAAAGCAATTGGATTGCTTTAAAAACCCACCTGAGGAAATCTGCCATCCATACCTGATCTGGCCTATATGCAGCTCTAGACTATTAAGCCACCAGCAAATACTCTGTTATATGAAGATCATCATTTTGAAACAGAAAAAATAAAAATGGACAGACTTCCCTGCATTGACTTATCAAATGAATTCAGTCAAGGCAAATTTGTTCCTAGCCTATTTGACCTCGCAAAGTTCTCCTCAAAAACATCTAAATTGGGAGAGCAGATTAGTGAAGCAATGACCATGGTTGCTCTTGCAGAATCATACCGTACAGAGATGTCCCAGACTCCTCCATTGTAATCCCAGGGTATGTCCCATCCCACTGGCAGAATTGACCCATTAGATGGGATGGTACAGAGGTATACAGGCAAGATGGAGTAGACGGGACCTAATTCCAAGAGTGGTTTGATGGCCAGCTTGGTTTGTTGCTGTCATAGCTACAGATTATGGTTTGTGGTAGGTAGTGAACCAATGAGGGATAAACCTACTTAACCTTATCTTCACCAATCGACCTATATCTGTCCATAATTGCACTGGTAGAAGTGGCCACCACATAAATCTTTGCAGAGAAAAAGTCCCATCTTCACTCTCTATTGTGTTAGGTGGCACTAAAAGTGCACGGAATGAGACCTGGCAGCTCAAAATAGGGCATCCATAAAGTGTTGTAGATTGTCTACAGTAACAGAAATATACAATCATCGTAACGTGTAACCTCATGGTCCAGCACATCATTCACTCCATCTTTAGCATCAAGCCAAGTGATCAACCCTAGATCAATGAGCGCAGAAGGGCATGCTGAGAATATTACCAGGCATACCTGATAATGAGATAAAGTGGAAACACAGGAGTATTGTGTTGAACAGGAAAGTATCCAACAAATAGAGGTAAGCAACTCACAACCAACAGAACAAAGCTGTGCAGTCATGCCACAACGAGTCGTGAGTCCTGGCAGACAATTAAACAGCCAATGGAAGGAAGCAGCTCCATGAATATCCCCATCCTCAACAATGGCAGGGCTCACCATGCTAGAGACAATGCGAAGTACTCACAGCCACGTTCAACTGGAAGTACTGAATGGATGATCCATTCTGGCTTCTTCCTGAGAGCTCCATCATTGCAGAAGCCACATTTCAGCCAATTTGATTCACATATGTGGCATTAAGAACAGCTGAGAACACTGGCTTCAGCAAAAGCAGTGGGGCCTTAAAAAAAACAAATCTGTATTACTGAAGACTTAACTCCAGAATTAGCTGCACCTCTGGCCAAGCTGTTCCAGTACTGTTACAAGGATAACATCTATTCTACAATGTGGAAAATTGCACAGATATCTCCTATTCAGAAAAAGCAGAAGAAATCCAATCCAGCTAATGATTGTGCAATCAGTCTACTCTCAATCACCAGAGTATTGGAAGATTTTTTGACAGCATTATCAAGCAGCACTTACCAATAACCTAGTCACTGACACTCAGATGGGTTCCTATAGGACCACTTGACTCCAAGCCCCTTGATAATTTTTGTGGAAATATGGAGCAAACTGAAATCAAGGCAGCATTTCACCAAAGTATGGCATCAAAGAATTCAAGTAAAGTCAAAGGACAAAGGGAAAATAACCTGTTGGTTGGAATCATAACTTGTAAAGGAAGATGGCTTTGGGTGAGCGAAGTCAATCATCCCAGCCCCAGGAAATCACCACAGAAGTTCCTCAGCACAGTATCATCAGCCCAACCATCTTCAGCTGCTTCATCAATGACCTTTCTTATATTACAAGGTCAGTAGTAGTGATGTTCTCTGATCATTGCACAATTTTCAAATGCATTGGAACTCCTTAGCAAATAAGCAGTTCGAGACTGCACACAAAAAGGCCTAGACAACATTCAAGCATGGGCTGGCAAGTGTCATAAATGTGCCAGGTAATGACTGTGTTGGATTTGACTGTTTTAAGTAGTTTTTTTGACATGTACAGTGTTTAATACACCTCAAGTGGCTGCACAAGGAATGGCCACTTCCTAGCTTATTGGTTTGTCCATCAGTTGAATGTGTGTTTTCTCATTGGTTGGTTTGGCCACAGGTATCTAATAGGTTTCCTGATTGGACTGTTGTTAGCTAAGGAGTACCTCTTATCTTAGGTATAAAAGGCGTCATTTTTTGTTAATCTCTCTCTTTGCTCTCTCACCCCCCGGCCCTAGCTCATCTTTAGTTCCTTTTGTCTCGACTCTTCTCCTAGTAGTAAAGCTAGTGCCATGTGCTCTGTGACTGTTTCTTTGTTTTAAATTTTTCCAATAAAACTTTGTGAAGCACCAAGTTGTTTTCAACTTATTCCTGGACTCCTGAAAGAACCTGCGGATTCGAAAATCACTGGATCCAACAATTTTACTGTCTCCAGTGAGAGTCTAAGTGCCTACTATTGCCAACAGCATTGGAGCACCCACCACCACCCAACCTGACAATTAAAATTCTAGGGTCACCATCGACCAAAAACTCAACCAAACCAAACAGATAAATGTTGTGCCTACATGAAAAGGTCAGGGGATGGGTATCCTGTAGTAAGTGATTCACCTCCTGATACCTTCAAAAGCTTTCCACCATCTACAAGGCACAGTCAGAAGTTGAATGGAATACTTGCCACTGACCCGATTAAGTGCAGCTCTAACAATACCAAAGGAACTCAACACCAAACAGGATAAAGCAACCTGCTTCATTATTACCCCATCCGCCAGTGATGGACAATGGCTGTAGTGTACACCTTTTACCAAATACACTGCAGTTACTCATCCAGGTTATTCTGACAGCACCTCCCAAATCTGCAACTTCTACCTCCAAGTGAGGCAAGGGTTTCAGGCACAGGGGAACATGAGCACCTGCCTATACCCTTTCAAGCTGCATTCCTTGAACAGAGAATAAATGCTGTTCCTGTATCACTGTAGGATCTGAATCTTTGAACACCATCACCAACATGATTATGGGAGTACCTTCATCAGAAGGACTGAGCAGTTCAATTCATTCTTCTTAAGGGCAATGAAGTATGGACAATACATGCTGGCCTTGCCAACAATAAACAGATTCCAAAAAATGAATAAATTTAAAAAAAGAACCAGTTTTGGACCATTGATGTGTTTAATATTCACTGTGTTAGAAGATCATGGCAACAGCTTCAGTTACCTCAGAGCAAAAATAGATAATCAACTTTCTAGTGCACATTGAGAAAAGGCAGAATCTAATGTTAAAAGAAAAGTTAAAAACTCACCACATTGTTGACACATTGTTTCTCTACCTCCTCTACTACATTCAAACCAGGTTTGAGCAAACCTTTGGAATATGCTTCTTGAAGCTGTAGAAAAATAAAGATTAATGCAGACACATTTAATGTAACTGCTTAAGTGAAAACTTCAGCATTTTCCTCCAGACAATACCAAGCCCCCAAAGAAGTACAAGCAAAAACAAAGATGCTGAGTGAAATACAAAATATAGTGCTTTTTTATTTGTGACCTCCATTACTGAATGTATCTGCTTTAGTGCACACAGATTCACATGAACTCAAAAGGTTTAGAAGAAGGGTATTTTAACTATTTGAAAATAGTGTAATGTTATATTTAGTTCTCATTTTTAAGTTAATGTAAGATTTGGCTGTTTTTCCCAATTAAGCAAAAAAAAAGCAAAAATTAAACAAAAAATCTACATTTCAACAGTCAGAAAACTTGTCTGATTCTTTGATGTCAGAGCATTAACACCAAATCTTCGGCTCATTTCAGATTTTTAAGATGTCTTTCAATGTGAAACTGAAAAGAGTTCTGTTTTATCATAGATCTCATATGCTGGTTTATGGAATAACTTTACAAAAATGAAGCCAAAAACAATTAAGCACCTCATTTAAATTTCACACAAATAGGTGTGTACATTCAACCCATTCTCGCTACCAGGTTGTTTCCTGAGCAAAATAGGTAACAGAGTAAAGTGTTAAAAAGCACAAAGTATACCCAGATGACTGATACATTTTGTGGGTGGAAATGATGAGGCTTTGCACTGTGCCATTCCATGGTGTTATTACATCATGCTTGGAAGTGGGACGTTTAAGGAGCCAGTAGACTGGCAATACAGTGGATGGGTGAGTCCCAAGCTCCATGGACTCACCATTGGCACGGCTCAGTATCAGTCATTCTTGCTGACCGTGATGCCCAGGAAGACAATTTTGCAGTTTCTTTTGTTCGGTTGTGCTAATGCCTGAAAAATCATTTGTTAACAAATTGGCACAAGTAACCAATCCGAATGGTCGAGGATCACACCATGGTGTTTTCTCTAATTCAACTTTATAGCGACAAACAATTCCGTATCAACACTACTGCCACTAACACTGCTTTCCCTGCTTCTTCGGCGATCACCTAGAAATGTGAGATCTGGTCACTTCATTCACTAGTAATTAATTCACCGCCGTGTTTACGAGAAGTGGAGCACCTTCCGACGGTGAACATTCACAGCCCAGGCGCCGGACACTCCGCCACCACGAGTCCAGCCGCAGAGCCCCCTCCAACTGGGCCCGCGTCCTCAGCCCCAGGCCAAGCAAATCCACCGCCCCAACCCCCGTTATTACAGCCTGAGAAGCCGCGCTTCAAAAGCCCGCTGACCTCTGAGTCGGACAGATCCGATCCCTCCGAGTCCGACGAGGACTCGGACTCCGACGTGCCGCCGCGGACCATGCTCCCACCTTTACCCGAGCGGAAGCAGCTTCCCGGTCCCCCAACAACTACCGTCCGGAGTCAACCGACAGCCCCCTCCTAGTTCCGGACAGCAACTGCAGCCGTTCGCAATTTATTTATTACCGCTTCGTGGGTGACACTAACTAAAATAATGTGATGTTGTATTTTCTATCTCTTTCCATTTCGGTCCGGATAAGGAGATGGTTTCTTTCACAGTCTTAAAAGCGTCAGTTCGTTGCGGGTCGGACGCGACATCGTTGCGCACAGGGCCGAGTTGTTGTCAGGGCGACGGTCGCCAGTAGATGGCAGAAGCAGGAGGGCTCAGGTCAGTCGCTGTGTTCAAGGCGACCGAACGGGAGAGACTAATGCGGAGGAATGCTTGGGAAAAAGTGATGAAGGGTGTGCTGATAGGGATTGAAAATCGGAAAAATCTGCAGCTGCTGGAATTGTGAAATAAAAACAGAAATGCTGGAAATACTCAGCAGCTCAGACAGCTTGGTGTCAGGTCCAGGCAAGGAGTGGGATTTCAATCAGCTGGGCTCAATGGTTTGTTTCGGATCAGAACACCTGTCCATTGTAAAAATAAATCCTTTTATTGCCACTCGCATCGAGGCGTTGTTCAGAGCGCTCTGGCTGATTCATTTTCCTGGAGGTTCACATTTTGTCTGCTGGAATTGGAATTGAAATTGAAATTAGTTTATTATTGTCACTTGTACCGAGGAACAGTGAAAAACTTGCATACCGTTCATACAGATCAATTCATTACACAGTACATTGATGTAGTACAAGGTAAAACGATACAGAATGCAGAATAAAGTGTCACAACTACAGACAAAGTGCAGTGCAGGTAGACAGTAAGGTGCAAGGTCACAACAAGGTAGATTGAGGTCAAGAGTCCATCTTATTGTACTAGAGAACCGTTTAATAATCTTAAAACAGCGAGATAGAAGCTGTCCTTGAGCCTGGTGGTACGTGCTTTCAGGCTTTTGTATCTTCTGCACGATGGGAGAGGGGAGAAGAGAGAATGTCTGGGGTGGCTGGAGTCTTTGATTATGCTGGCTGCTTTACTGAGGCAGCGAAAAGTATTGATAGAGTCCATGGAGGGGAGGCTGGTTCCCGTGATGTGTTGTGTCCATAATGCTCTGCAGTTTCTTGCAGTTCTTTAACTGCAACTGACCTTGCAGTTCCTTACACCTGTCTCCATCCACCAGACTTTAACTTAAATAAAACTAGTTAAATGTTAGAGAATGTGAATTGGCAAAAATAGATAGGGTAATTAAATGCCATGATAGCAGATAAACAATACTTGATATTTAAAGAAATATATTTGAATATATAATGAATATAAAACTCATTGCGAAATACAAATTCCATCAAAAATTTGATCCTTTAATAAATTATCACTAAAAAGGTAAATATAGTAATTAATTTAAAATAAGCCATTACTTTTGCAGATCACACATTACTTCTGGGATTGGAAGAGTTTTCAAAACCAGCAAAGGTTAACCAAAGCTTGATAGGACAGGGAAAATAATACTTGAGAGTAAGCTAGCATGACATAAACAGATTATAAGAATATGTTGAAAAGGAGAAAGTAGTGAATGTAAATATTGGCCCTTTAAAAGCAGTGACAGGCAAAATTATATTGGCGATAAGGAAAAGGCAAAGTTGTTAAACAAGTATTTTATATATTTCTTCACAGTTGAAGTCAATTCACATGCCAAAATGAATGGGGAGTTGACAGTCCAACCTTCAGGAGAGCAACCAGAAGAAGTTAATATTAATAAAGAAATTGTGTTGGAATTAGAAGCTAACAAATATTCTTGACCTGATGGCCTATGTCTTTGAGTTCTAAAACAAGTGGATGAAGAGCTAGTTGATAATGATTTTGCATAATTCACTAGATGTTTGATTAGTACCAATAGGTAGGAAGTAAAACCCCACTATTCAAGAAAATAGGGAGAGAGAACGCTATGTTTTGAAGACCAGTTAGCCTGACGTAAATGGTCCTGAAAAGTGATAGAATCCATTATTAAGGATATGGTAATACAGCACATAATATGATTGGGCAGGATATGGAATACTGGATATATGGAAGAGTGATTATGCTTTGCAAATGTAATATTTCTTATGGATGTACCTAGCTGGGTAGTTAAGGGGGAACCAATTATGTAGTACGTCCATTTGATGGGTTGCCATTCATAACATTGTTTCGCAAAGTAAAATCTCTGGTTGGAGGTATTGGCTGGTATGGACCATTGACTGGTTATAGAACAAAAAAAGTAGGAATAAAAGAAACATTTTCATTTTGGGAGGCTGTTATCAGGTGGGTGCCACAAGGGTTAGTGCAGTGGTGGGAAGGTTCTAATCAATATATAATATACAGTAATGACTTAGGAAAAGGGACTCCCATCCAATCCCTATGTCCACTGATTCCCTTGATATACAGAAAATATCAATCAGAGGCTTGAATATACTCAGCATTCACATTCTGCTGAGGTGGAGAGTTGCTATGATTTACAACCCTCTGTGTAAAGTGCAATTGTAAGTGAACTGGGAAAGAGATTTATCTGGGGTTGGACGCAAACAAATGGGAAGGGAAGGTAGATGGTGGGGCAGGGAGTGATGTGAGCTGATGGCAATGCACCTATTACCATCTTCTTTACCGTTCACAACATCAACAGGTGTTGTATCATGTACAAATTTAGGAATTCCAGCTTGCACCCTCAAGACTAGGTTAATATAGATCAAAAAAAGCAATGACCTAACACTGATCCCTGGGGAATACCACAATTTACCTTTATCCAGTCTGAAAAATAAGCATTCACCAAAATGCTCTGTTGTTTGTTACTTAGCCAACGTGTCCATGCTGTCCATGTTTTACTTCTACCGCTCATTAGTCCAGGCCTCTGGCTTGTTGTGTACTAACGTGACACTATCGTGCCTTACTACTCGGCTACCAGACAGGTTAGGTGTGAGGTTTGACAGTGAGGAGTTATGGTTGCCCAGCCCATAGTCTTGGGAGCCTTGCTTCATAGAAAAGGATGCGAGATGAAAATTAACCCAACAGGGATACTGAGCAACATTTTACAGGAGACAAACCAAATTGTGAGGTCCAATGCTCTGCTCTGCTTAGTGGGAACATCGAAAATAGTTTTAAAATGATATTCTGGCAACACTGGGAATATCTATACTCATTGAAAAGCAAAAACCTGTATTGCTTTTAATATAAAATCAATATTGCTTTTAAAATATAAAATGCTGCAAATGCTGCCAATCAGGCAACCTTTATGGAGGGAGAAACATAGGTAATGCTTCAGGTGGATGAACTTTCTTCAGAACAGAAATACATTTCTGCTTACAGTGGTCCTCCAAACAAATCAATGTCCCCAACAAAACATTGTCTTTTGGCTTTATAATGTACGGAAATTACTTAAGGGCTCTTCCAAGAGTTTAGTATGTATCTCTCATTATCTCAGTTGTGCTTGGTCCCATTTGACTACCCCTCCTGCTGATCATTAGGCCTGCTGCAGGAAAGAATAAGTCCTAATATCATACACCTTGGTCGAAAGGACCTAATGTGAGATTATATCTGCTTGTATGTGTATTTTTGAATGTGTTATGAAGAATAGGTAAATGCGAGACCTAATCATTTTTCCTTTTTAGAAAGGAAATCAGGACAAAACGTATGATGATGCAAAGCAAAAGTGGGAGATGATGGATAAGTAAAATAGAGCGTAATTGTGAAGACACTGATTCAAATTCTGTTCCTGTTACTATTATGCAGGCTGAGTGGAAAAAGAAAAATGAATGTTTCTCTTGCATGGTCCTTGAGATTTCTGACTGGGAGTTGGTCCTATCAATTTTAGTGTTAATGATGGGATAACCTTTGTGGTGTTGGTGTGTTGATGAAATTCAAGAGTGCCTATCAATAGCAAGGAATAGATATATATTAACATTCTGATTCAGACAACTGTGGTTTTTTTTAATAAGTGCTGGTAATCATCTTCATTGATAGCCTTTCTTCCAAAATTTAAGCTTGAACTCGAACCTATGGGAATATTCTCATCAACAGTGATTTTGCAGTGATCAGAATATGTTTCTGTTTTGAGGTCGATGCTCCTTTCCTTAGAATATGCTTGCTGTCTTTACTTACAGAACACACTTCTTTGTGGTTATACACTTAATTGAGAACATTAGCATTCAGCCCTCCAGATCCTGTGTTTTGGGAAGAACTTTCCTTAGAGTGAAAAGTAAAGGCAATTATGCTTTTTGACACTTGGTAAAAAGAATATTTCAGGTAGATCAACCAATATCCTGATCAGCAATTATATATGCAATACTGGCACACTTAGCATATGGGAAATGCTGCTGCAGGTTCTGGGCCAACAATAGAGATTGGTTTCTCAATAGCTATACCTCTGCTTGATTTCAGACCAACATAGAGATTCATTGTAGTATCAATTTGTAAACCAAGTTGCCTCAAACAGTTGACTGAAGTAGTGTTCAAAAGGAACAGTAACCCTCCATGCCGCCCAATTTAATTGTCTGGCAGGATTCTGGAAATCAGCGACTGCTTTCATTTAGATATAAAAAAACATGCAGACATTACATTCAACATATACTTTACTCCTCATGACTTCTGCCATGAATGCATAAATTGATTAAGGGCAGGTAAATTGTGGATAGAGAATTGGTGATTTCCTGATTTGTACATTTGTAGTATAAGCCTTTTAATACAACTTAATTATTTAATGATAAGCAAATTTAATTTGGAGATATCGACAATTATCTTTTTGTTGCAAAATATTATTTTTGGAAAGGTGAAGATAAGATTTTAAAAAAGATGCATTCATGCAGTATCTTCTTTGATGACATAATGCACCATATAAAGCAGTCAAGGTATAATGGCAGGTAACAGTCCGACATTACTGTATACTAAACTTCTATATATCTGAAGTTGAATGTACATGTATTGGTTTATAATCCTTGACCTAGACTGAACATAGCTAATGAAGATTCAAGGCAAGTAGGAACCTGTATATAGGAAACAATTTCTGCAGAGATGTGATAAATCTTGATGAACTGGTGTAAATCTCCAACCTCAGGAATTTCTATTTGAAAACAAGTACAGGGATCCCTAATCGGACATGGGAATCACAAATCCCATTTCATTCAGTTAAGACCTGTCAAGATCCATTTATTTCAAGATTAGAGGAAATAAATAAATAAACTTTATATTTAAGGACTATATAAGCCATTTTTATATACTTTTGAAACAGGCAGTTCATTTTAGAGTTTATTTAGTATCTTACCTTTTGAAAATAAATATTATTTAACATTTCCAATTTTGTTTTCTATCCAAGGGACCTTTTGCCTGTTTCAAAAGTATATAAAACAGACAAAAAGAACTAGAAATTGTAATGCCTATAATAAAATGCATTAACATTCACAGGCACTGCATCTTTTTGTCTTAGTGGCATTGTGATTGTTTTGTGAGTGGCATTAAGATTTCAGCTCTTAGAAGTGAGCTGTCCACTGAATCCAACCTCTTCTGGATGTCATTGCACAGCACCTCAAGTACTGTAAAAGTTAAGGCTACAAATGTCTGGGCACATGAAGAAAACAGGCTCATCAGATTCACTGATGCTACTTTAAACATTTTTATCAAAAACATCAAATTTAAGAAGCCAAAAGGCCCGGCAGGACCCCCATAGGACAAGATGTATTAGCAATGACAAGAAGTGGCAATAAAGATCAATGACAGAAGTGAGGCCCCATGGCCCTTGTCCCCATTGTCCTTGAGACCAATGCCTTGTATTGCAGTTTGAACAAGTTTTATTAACATAGAACAGTATAGAACAAGAACAAGCCCTTTGGCCCACGATGTCTGTGCCCACCATGATGCCTACACGTGATCTATATCCCTCAATTCCATGCCTATTCATGTGTCTATCTAAACGCCTCCTAAACATTGATATCATGTCTGCTTCCACCAGCACTGATCCTTGTGGAACACCACTAGTCACAAACCTCCAGTCAGAATAATACCCCTCCATCACTACACTTTGACTTCTAACACAGGCATGGTAGTATAGTGGTTAGCGTAACGCTTTACAGTGCCAGCGACCCGGGTTCAAATCCGGCCACTGTCTGTAAGGAGTTTGTACGTTCTCCCTGTGTCTGCGTGGGTTTCCTGCGGGTGCTCCGGTTTCCTCCCACATTCCAAAGACGTACGGGTTAGGAAGTTGTGGGCACGCTATGTTGGCACTGGACGTGTGGTGACACTTGCGGGCTGCCCCCAGAACACTCTACGCAAAAGATGCGTTTCATTGTGTGTTTCGATGTACATGTGACTAATAACGATATGGCCAAGCCAGTTTTGAATCCATTCTACCAAATCTCCATGGATTCCATGTGCCTTAATATTCTGGATCAGCCTACCATGAGGACATTGTTGAAAGCTTCACTAAAATCCATGTATCCACTGCCCTACCCTCATCTCCATTATCTCCTCTAAAAACTTGGTAAGACATGATCTCCCTTATGTAAGGCCATGCTGACTATCCCTAATAAGTCTATGATTTTCCAGGTGTGAGTAGATCCTATCCCTAAAAATCTTCTCCAATAATTTCTCTACCATTAATGTAAGATCCACTGGCCTGTGATTTCCTAATTTGTCTCTACTTTCCTTCTTAAACAGTGGAATAACATTGGCTATTCCCCAGTCCTTTGGGACCCTGCCTATGGCTAAAGAGGATGCAAAGATCTCTGTCAAGGCCCCAGCCGTCACCACTTTTGCCTCTTTCAACAACTTAGGATAGATCCCATCAGGCCCTGGGGACATCCACCTGAATGCTTTTGAAGAGATCTAACACCTCTTCCTTCTTGATATGAGCATACCCCTCCCTGATCTCACCATCCTCCATGACCTTCTCCTTGGTGAATACCAATGCAAGTTACTCATTTAGTATCTCTGTCAATTCCTCTGGGCTTTGGGCATATGTTCCCTGCTTTATGTTTGAGTAGTCCTACCCTCTGTCTAGTCTGCCTAGTCCTACACTCTTTTTTTAATGTATGTATAAAATGCCTTGGGAATGTCTTTAATCCTACTCACTAAGAACATTTCATGGGCCCTTTTAGCCCTCCTGATTCCCTGTTTAAATTCTCTCCTATTTGCTTTATATTCCTCAAAGGCACTGTCCGATTTCAGCTTCCTAAGCTTTACATATAGTTTCACATGTTTTTTGACTAAATTTGCAACATCTCTTGTCATCCAAGGTTCCCAAACTTTGCCATCCTTGTCTTTCTTCCTCACAGGAAAATGTTGGTCCTGAATTCTGTCCAGCTGGCCTTTAAACAACTCCCACATGTTAGATGTGGACTTTCCCAATAACAGCTGCTTCCAGTCTACTCTCCTGCCTAATACTGTTGTTATTAGCCCTTCCCCTATTTACCACTTTGAGGCTCAGTCTTATCCATAACTATCTGAAATCTTATTGTGATCACTGTTCCCAAAATGCTCTCCCACTGAATCTCCGTTAAGGTGGCCAGGCTCATTTCCCAATACAAGGTATAGTATGGCCCCTTCCCAAGTTGGATTATCTGCATTTTGTTTCAAGAAACCCTCTTGGATGCACCTAACAAAATCTGCCTCAACTAAGCCTCTGGGAGTCCCAGTCAATATTGGGGAAATTAAACACAACTACACTGTTGCTTTTACATCCTTCAATAATCTGCCTACATATCTGTTCATCTGTCTCTTGCTAGCTATCAGGAAGCCTACAGTATAGCTCCATCATAGTGATTACACCTTTCTTATTCTTGAACTCTACCCATATTGCCTCATTGTCTGACTGTTCTTCACCTTATGTTCGTCATGTTGAGTCTCATCCTATTTTACCTCATGTCTCATCTTGTGGGCCTGGCTCAGTACTTAACACTGTTTCACACCTTCTCACTGTGTGCCATTTCCTCTATGTGCCTCTCCTGCATGTCTCACTCTGTGGATGTGATGGATTTGTTTGTTCTTGAAAAGAAGTGTAGAAGAGGAAAGTGACATTTGTTTTTCACAACAAGCAGCAAAATCCAGGTGTTGGCAAGCAACCAACAGTAGGTATGATTACTGATTAGTGACAATTAATGCAGACATTTTCCACTGCCAATGCAAATAAGTTACTTGTGCTGCATTGTTGAAGCAAAAGTAGCTAATGGTATAGCAGTGATTGTCTCCAGTTTGAATAATTATCCATTGCTACCTGTGCAGAAAGCAAACCAATAAAACAATTGGAAAATCTTGCCGGCAGATTAATTAAACATATTTACAGGTAAGGTAAAGTCTAGATATAGGGACAAATATAAATTCATTTTGCCCTGGAAAATAATTGCATAATATAGAAAAAAAGAATTCCAAGGTTTTCCAATCACAGCTATGGAAGCCTTGGTTGAAGAGGTGGAGCTATGAACTTGATCCATAAAGGGCCAGGTGACCCTCCATATGAACTCTGTAAGGACATTAGGTTGCATAACAAACCCCAAGTGAATAGCACATCACACATTCTATTAATCAGTATTCTGTCCCATTTTCCTCTGGCCAATTTCCAACTCAAGTTCAAAGGTTGGTTCCAAATATATTTTTGATGAAAACTTCTTTGAGCAGCCTTATTGAATGCTTATTGTAGGTCCATATTGATAACACTTGTAGACCCTTACTTTTCTATCTTATTAGTGTTCCACTTCTCTTCAGACAGAAGGTGAAGAATACTCACAGTGAACCTTTTGCTTTAATTAACAGTATTACCCTTGGTAAAAGTTTAATCAGTTTCCCTTTGTAATACTTACCTTTTATCATAGTGACCTTTCATTATAGTTAAATTCACATCATGGAAAATACACATTACTCCAGGTAGGTTCTGACCATGGTCTAAAAAATTGAAGCATTTCTTCCTCAGTTCTGTTTTCCATTTTGAAAAATTTAGGGAAATCATTTTTATCCATTATTGATGAATAATTTATGTACTTAGAGGCAAATTTCTTTGCTTTTCTGTAATTTAGTTTTCCATTGGTCTATAATTTATCTTGAGTAATAAACCCTCACAGACACTACACTATTGCAGTCTTCACAGCCTGGCCTTACTACTTATACACAGTATCAGCTATTACAATCATGCTTGACTTGATGTATCTTGTCAACACATTGCATGTCTCTTTGACACCCTTTCTCTTGTAGGACAGGGCAATATGCAACTGGACTCAGCTGAAGCTGACTGGCAGTTATGATCATCATTAGAATGGCTTTTGCTCAGGCTATGTCCAGTGTCTGGCCAGAAATCACTGAAGGAGATGATATCTATATGATGAATCTCTTATTATAAAAGTTGTCCACAGTATAAGCAAGCATCTCTTCCATTCTCTTTCCACCTTCTCTTATGCCTTTATCTTTTCAGATACACAAAAACTGTAACCTGGGCAGGCAGTACAGCAACAGCAAGTAAACAACAAAGATAAAGACACACTGTCGCCCAGTTTAACACTTCCAGTCACCAGCTCAGATACTTAGAGATAGGATTGGTACATCGTAAGAATCTGGTCATCAATAGCTTGCAGCAGGGGCAGGGCAAAAGGATAGTAAAGGTTCCACTATCCTGGAGATTGATGTTGGACATAAGCTCTGATGGATAAAACTCAGAAGTAGACTTTAATGGGGCAGGCTACAGAAGAAGATAGATGGATATGAACGATGAAACAGTGAACTGGGAAGCTTGCCAGAAGGATCGCGTACCCTGTCAACATGCATGGAAGAGTCCAAAATTGGTCAGGCAAAAGAGTTTGCACAGTTCTAGGAGCCTTTCCTTTCCATTATGGGAGAGGTGGATAGCTGTGTGAAGCAGAATTCTGATACAACACCTAATGGCTGAAGTCAGCTTCCATTGTAGTACCAGCAGAAGACACCCAACATCTGAGTACTGCAGTGGATGAAGTTCAGACTAGTAAATTTAATTTTCTACCTTTGCAGGTCAGAGTACTGCTATTAGGGTTATCGATATCAGTGTTCAAGGAGATTTGCAAAGTGTCACAGCAGTCCAGCAGTCTGCCCTCTGACAGATTACTAGGACCACATAGGTTTTGAACAGAGGATTGGCAATGGCTTTGAGGAACATGACTATGCCGTCATTTTTCAAGATAAAAATATTCATTCTCCTAGCTGGTTATGCCACCCAAGCTCTTGATGTTGCATGAACCCCCTGTAAGTCCAGGAATTGTGCCAGCGTGTGTCAAGAAATGCTACCATGTCTTCGCTCCATTGCTGTGCTCCATGTAGACTCTAATTGTACCAGGTATAGGAGCAGTGATTTCATTCATCTGAATGGGATTTTTTCATCCTGAAGATTAGATAGGAAAATGTATGTATGGTAAATTCAGTTATCTCTTACTTATTTTGCTTTGCTTTCATGTTTTTGATGCAGGCGTTAGCACTCTTGGCCCCTTGCATCTGGTCCAAGTTAAAGATTTACCAAATGTTCTAGTCATCTTATATCTATAATGGCTGGATTTACTTAGTATTTGGACTGCAAGTAATTTTTTTGATGCAGGGAAGTGATACAAATTAAGTATAACAGCAAGTATATGTGGGTGGGTGGGGACCTCAAGTGATGAATCAAGGCATGGGTTATGTTTTGCAGGTGGTCTTCGACATCTGATAGAGCTAATGCCCATCAAACTTTGATAGCAGGTGATCGTATTTTCTTAATAAAATGTTTTATTGTATTCGCATAATGTCTGGACAAATGCAAAATTTGTTTAATTGATCTTGCTGTTATACTTCATTTCTGTATCAATTCCCTGCATCAAAAAAATTACTTGTACTCCAAATACTGAGTAAGTCCAGTCATTGTAAATATAAGATGAATAGAACATTTGGTAAATCTTTAACTGCAGAAATGAGGTTTGACACAAAAAAAAGCTTTCACAAGAGCCCTTTCTCAAAATGCAAATTGCTTTTTATAACCTAGTAAGAAAGGTTAAAGCTAAATCTGTCGAAATGACTTCTGGAAAGATTTGATTGTTATGTTTGAAAAGCAAATTTCAATTGCTGATAGCTGTTCTGAAGTACACTTTCACCTTCATTGGCTCTGAAACTATGCATTTCTAAAAGAATTACATTGATGTTAAATTGGAATCTATTGTCATTCCTGAGGCCTTTGCTTCATTTCTCTATATTCTTGGGAGAAGTGGTTCAGATTTCAGTTTCAAAATTGTTCAGTTGATGTCCCTTGTATTTATTCTTTCCAGCATATGAACACTTTGAACAAAAAAAGTGTCTTTTCTTGGCAGAAGAGAGTCAGTGAGTCCAACTGCATTGAATCATAGAATACAGAACAGTACAGCACAGGAACAGGCCTTTCAGTCCATGATGCCTGTGCCAACCATGATGCCAATCTCCCTGCCTGTTCATGTAATGCTTCCTAAATGTTGTTGTCATATCTGTTTCCATCATTTCCCCTGGCAATACGTTACAGGCACCAACCACTCTCTGTGTAAAGAAAATACTTGTCACAGAGATCTCCTTTAAATTTTCCCCCTCTTACCTTAAACCTATGCCCGCTAGTATTTGGCATTTCCATCCTGGGAAGATGAAGTTACCATCAGATTGCATTCCAGTCAGTCTCATTGTCTCTAAAGTTTACAAATGTGCCTCCAGTCATTTGACTGAAGTTCATAAGACTCATAAGGTCATAAGACCTGACCAGCTACCCTATCTGTGCCTCTCATAATTTATATACTTCTTTCGGGTTGCCCCTCAGCCTCCTACATTACAGCAAAAACAATCCAAGTTTGTCCAACCTCTCCTTGCAGCTAATACACAATAATCCAGGCAACATCCTGGTGAACCTCCTTTGCACCTTCTCCAATGCTTGCACATCCTTCCTGTAATGTGGCAACCAGAACTTCTGGGCAAACCTGCACCTGACTGGGTTGCCTCAGAACTGAAAGCAACCAGCTCAAGCACTCTTTAAATTCCACAGTGATGTAACGAGGGAGAGAATGTTTTGGCAGCTGACCTGCTAAGATACTTTTTCAGTGGGTGCTCAGTGGTAACACTGCCAGCAGCTGTCCATTACTGGAAACCTTGAGATAGGCATGACAAGTCATGCAGAATGGGTTGAGAACTCTAGAGTGGGAGGCAAACACATGTCCATCTGTAAAGAACAGAGAGTCTTTAAGAGATGCAAACCCTTCCAGGAGCTGTCACAAGAGCAGTATGTTAAATTGGATTATTATTGTAACATGTACCAAGGTAGAGTGGAAAGCTTTGTTTTGCATGCCATCCATATGGATCATTCATCACATCAGTACATCAAGGTAGTACAAGGGCAAAGCAATAATAGAATGCAGAATATAGCGTAACAGTTACAGAAAATATACGATATATTTGTAGGCTAAGGTTTTCAAAGTCTTTGATCATGGAGATATGTGAAATTTTGTGGGAGAAGCTTTAACCACTCTCTTATGCCAGGGCAAGAGAGTTGCTGAAGTTCCTGGACCATGAAGCTCAAAGAGAGACTGGTTTTCAATTTTCTGGTCACTGGCTTGTTCCAAGCAACAATAGCCAATTCTCACCAATTTGCTGATCACTGCAACATCAGACAGGTGACTGAGACACTCCACTCATGAAGGAATTATTTCATCTTTTTTTATTTAAGCAAGGAGAGAATGCCATCCTAGCTCTCTCAGATGATGCATGTATTTGCACATGCTTGGAAGCTGAGCTCTAAGACATTGTTGACTTGTGTACCAAAGCATTATAGAGGATGGGTGTTTACTCAACGTCCACAAGGCTAAGGTCCTCTATCAATCTGCATTTGCCTGGATGCAATGTCAGAAAACAGACAGCATTGCTGCATGGGCACCTGACATAGTTTCGGATATCTGTAGCACAATGTGGAGCAAGTTGCTGCTCCAGGACACATTGCAGCAGGCCCAAAAATAGATGCAGTTTTGCTTGTTAATATTATATCTGCCACAGATATTGTGAGCAGGCACGGTATTGTAGCGGTTAGTGTAACATTACTACAGCACCAGTGAGCCAGGTTCAATTCCAGCCACTATCTGTAAGGAGTTTGTACGTTCTCCCCTTGTCTGTGTGGGTTTACTCTGGGTGCTCTGGTTTCCTCCCACATTCTAAAGACGTACGGGTTAGGAAGTTGTGGGCATGCTGTGTTGGCGCCAGAGGCGTGGCGACACTTGTGGGCTGCCCCCAGAACACTCTACGCAAAAGATGCACATTGAAACACACAGTGAAATACATGTGACTAATAAAGATATCTTACATAGGGCTTCAAATGACTGGAGGTGCATTTGTAAACTATAGATGCTATGAGACTGACTGGAATGCAATCTGATGGTGCACTTCATGTGGTCAGTGGTGACAAGCAATGTGAATCCTCAAAATTCTTTTGACCATCAGTGAAATAATATGAATCAGTTTCGAATTAGATTGTGTGAGGTGATCATCAGTGAGCATGAGTGCTCTCTTTATGAGTGCTCACAGGTCTCTGTGGCCCATAGGAATGCACGATTCTCACTTTCCTCAGACATAGTCATGATCACTAGAACCCAACTGGATGACTTTGTCAGCTAGCCAACACTAATCTGGTCTGGTTGGGCAGTCTTTGTGAGGTGCAGCTTTTCACTTGGAATGAGTAAATATTGAACTGTTGCATTTAAATGAAATCTGGGGGTTGAAATACACCTGGCATGGGGGTAGGTTTCTTCTCTGCTATTGCTGTGTAAAGGAGAGAACCTTCTTCAGAAGATGCAGTGGCATCATTGACAAATTTCAGAGCGAGCATCCTGCACTCTCCTATGTTTCATATCTTAGCAGCTTCAAAGCAGACTTTAATGGTACTGGATAAAGCCCAAATTTAAAGCTCGAATTTAAATTTGTATCCTATTTCACTACTGCTACATAGTAACAACATAGATAGCTTTATTGTTGAGTCTAGGAAGATCCAAATTAGATGCAGGGCAGCAATGGTGCAAAATTGTATGCACTGTTGAGAATAATGATGAGTTACAGAGTGAAGGTTACTAATAGGTATTCCGCAGGGATTAGTTTTGGTATCATTGCATTCCACTAGTTTCATAAATGACTTTCAACCTCACTGGTCTGAAAAACCATTCACTCACAGAACAACCAAATTTTTACTAAACACACTTCTCCTGAAACCATGCTCCTTAAAGTGCCAAAGATTCAAAATGTCCTCACTGAAACTTGTGACCTCCTTTGACCATAAATACATTATTCCATGTATTCTTGATTAGTATGTTCATTGAGGAGAAGGTCATGATTAGTCTCAGCTTTCTGCACTCAGGGTCTTTCCTGATTGCTGCTGCTGATCTCTGCCACATCTCATAATTTTGCTGCTCATTGCTGCATTGGGGACATCTCCCAAATCTATGCTCAGTGGGAGAAAGTAGAATCTACTTTTTCTGCAGTGCTCAGGTGGAACAGGCAAGGACATTTGCTTGCTTTGGAGGCTTCTCCAAAGTTCAGGCATTAATAGACTGAATTCATGCAATATTACTTCTCACAAAAATCTACCTGGCAATTTCTTGCTAGGAGTAACTGGCTGCAGCTCTGAAGGGTGTCAGGTCTCTCTGACTCCCTGATAACATTCCCCATTTCACTCCCCTCATTGCAACATTCATTTTTTTAACCAGCAACAATCTCCAGTAGCTGGAAGTAGCTTCTTCTGGTGTGCATTGTTGGCTGCCAAGATTGCAATTGCTAGGCTAAATGCAGTGAAATGCTAAATGAAGTGTTGGGTTGGTTCCTAATTGGGAAGAAGGTCATGTCTTATGAATGGTTAATATGATTACAGGCACTGTTTTATATTTTGCTGCACTAGGACAGGGAAGATTTTTGCAGGTTCATTTCTTCTTGATTGTCCTTGTTTTATTTTTGAACTTTGCCAGTCCTAGGAGAACACATGTTTGATGGTGATTATATGTGCTCATGGGGAAGGCATTTTCTGCTTGTCAGTGGTTTCAAAAATGACTATTTACCAAATGAAATAGTATCACTAGACGACAGTACTGATATTGGAATTGGGATGATTGGGTAAATTGTGGAACTGTTCTCTGAAGTGAGTGGAAATCCTCTTGGTACTAGATCTGTATGTGTGGGGTGGTGTTTGGGCATTGGAGAAGCTGGTGATTTGTAGATCAATGGGCATCTGTTGCTGGTGAAACATATATGGTTCAACCCAAGAATGAGTTGGCTGAAGATGCCTTAATTCTATATCCCACTCCTTTTCGGTCCATGGCATCCTTTACCTTTACAATGAGGCCCAATGCAAACTTGAGGTACAGCACCTCATTTTCCGTCTGGACCATTGCAGTCTTATGAACTTAATGTTGAATTCTATAACTTAAGGTAATTTGATTTCTGTCTGTATCATTTGTCCATCTGTGATATTGGCTCAGCTTGTTATTCTTTTATTCCCCATTTTTTTCCTGTTAGTTCTCTGAGAGTGGAGGACATGCCCAGTGTGACCTGCTGGTTATGTTTTCTTCCTCTCCCTTTCATAACTCCCACACTCTTTTGTCTATGTTCTCTCATCTAAGTTCTCACTCTCTAACGGCACGCATTCACTCACTGACTAGATGAGCTGTTTACAGCTTGGTCACCCTGATTTTCAACTATCAGAGACATCCCTCCTCACCCACCCTCTCCTTTCCAGTTTTGACAAAGGGTTTTTGACCTGAAATGTTAACTCTGTTTTTCTCCCACAAATATAGCCTGACCTGCTGAGTATTTCCAACATTTGCCCGTTTTTATTTTAGATTTCCAGCATCTGAAGTTTCTTAGATTTTCACTTCCTTTGTTACCTCCCCACATGATTCTACATCAGATATGAAGAACTTGGTCCAAAAGGGGCTCAAGCCTCGTGCATGTGAATCTTGATGTATTGGGAAAATGACTGCTGATTGCTATTAACATCATTCCAGCTTGCATGATATCATGCAATTATGTTTAAAAAGATTATGAAGTTCAGCATTTAATACATCTATTTTTCTGTATTGTAATGGCTCATTAACAAGTAAATGCAGATATTAACAACAGCAAAGCTAACCCTGCCCCTGTTATTGAGTTCCTGAAGCACGTTGAAACCTTGTTGATGAATTATAATTTAAAAAAAAGACTGAGAAGCCATAGGAAGGAAAGTTCAGAATAATTCTCCCAAAGCCAACATCTGTAAACTTCTTGGAACTTTTTCCTTGGAGGAAATCTGACTTTATATCTGTCCTAAAACTTATAGCCTGCAGGGTAAACTTACAGCTTTAGTTATTCTCAGTGAATAATTAGTTTTTTTGATATTTGCACATTAAAGCCCCAGGATGTCCATGAATGTGTGTCACACATTCTGAACACTAATTAAAAAGCAAGTCACAACACAGATAAATTAAAATCTTAAGCTGCTGTAGGGGAATTACAGAGCAAATTCCCATCTATAGAAAGGCTTTTGCAGACAATAATGTTTTCTCTTGGCGAGAAGTAGCACTGAGTTATGTTTTTATTTTGAAGTGAACTATTTTGTGTTTAATTGACATTTTTATTTTCCTTCTTGCTGTTTGCACATATCAAATTTTACTAACCTTTCTGGATAATTCAGTCTTCGAAGAATCAAGCTTGTTATGTTCTCTGTACTGTTTCCAGGACTTCAGCGGTCTACTCATGAATTGAGCTGAATTAAATGCAAACATCTATGGTGCAGCCTGATAAGTGTACAACATGGCTTCACCATGCTAGCCATAGTCATTTGGCAAAAAATCTTCTCCGATTGTGTAAGTTCATCTAAATTTAAATTCTCAGTGATCAATTGGACATTGTGTATTTTGTGTTTATTTTCTATTGTAAAAGCAATGAAGAAGATGCTACTCCTTGTAAACATATGCCAGGAATTTGTTTGGAGCTGCCCCTGATCTGCTGTGTATTTTTGCTGGATATGCAGTAGAAATCCTGTATAAACTGAATTCTTGCTGCAAAGAACAGATGCAGTTTGAAGGAAGTCCCCAAAGAGTTTGTATGCACAGTGGATTGCCTAAAGTGAACAGATTTCCCCTAGGATGCATTGTCTACTGGGTAGCATTTATCCCTGCCCTTCTGTATGCTTCTGAGATTTGGTCAAGGCACTGGAAAGGTACCACCGATGCTGTCTTGTCAAAATCCTACAAATGCATTGGAAAGATAAGCAAGTCAATGTCAGGATCCTCTTCTGGGCAGCATGCCCATCACTGAAGCTCTAATTACAATCAGTGGAGATGAGCAGAGTGTAATTTGCCTGTGGAGATGAAAGGATGGGTAGTCAGCTCAGGAGATGCTAGGGGAACGTTGAGGAGATAATTGGAATTGTTTTGAGGAGATGAGTGTGTGTTGGATTGAGGAGGGGAATTTTTGAAAAAGCAATTGAGGTGGTCTTTAGGAAAGCAACAGGGAAGAGTGGTGGGCCAGTCAATAACCAGAAGTAGGCCAGGTATGTTCAGGGCCTTTATATAATACCAAATCATGCTTCAGAACGCGAGGTAAAGCCATCTTAATTTTAAAGCTTAGTATGTACCATGAAGTCATCAGAAGCTAACTCTCTTATTTTAATATGCTAAGCTAAGTTAAGGACACCCACTACAAGCTGGCAAGGTCCCATTTTAAATAAAAAAAACTGCAGATGCTGAAAATCTGAAATATAAATGGAAAATGCTGGGAACTTTCAGCAGGTCAGGCAGCATTTGGTGTTTTTTAATGGCTCTGACCATACTTGGCTAACTTCTGGTTACTGATTGCCTCACCACTCTTCCCTGTTGGTATCCTAAAGACCACCTCAAGAGAAATGGAGTTAACATTTCAGGTCAAAGACCTGCTGAGTACTTCCAGCGCTTTCAAAGGTGCTATTTTACTTGTTTATGTTAGTCCTCTATATTGCTTCAGGTCTTGGCTGCAATTTTAGTTTGGTAGCCTGAGCAGGAAGCTACACAGAAAAAATATTACTAAATAAAAATAGGTAACAGAAGTTTTGGCTCATCTTGTACTGGTAGGTGGCTGGCCTCAGCTTAGCAGATATCACAGTGACATGACTGAAATCGGGAATCACCTTGCAAAGAGTCAGAGATTTAGATTTAGACCTCATCACTTCACAGTGTGCCTGTCACATTTATTAGAACTCCAATACTTGATTATGAAGTTTATGAATAACATATTGCACACTGCTGGAATGCTCCATTTTCAATTTGTCTATCCTGGTTCTTGGCTTCAGAATGACTCTTCAGAGCTATTCAGTGTTTTCCTTTCCTTAATTTTGTCCCAGTTATACTTTTATTTGATTATTGGCTCCAGAAATTCCTGAAATTGCCTTGCCTGATCAGTTTAAATTCAAGGAACTGACGAATAAAATATTCTCATTAAAATTGTCTGTAAGATAATAATGTCAATGATAATGTGACAATAATCTGATTTTGGAGATTGGATAATTGCTGATGTATAATTTGAATGCTAAGATATTATCACTGATTTATGATCATTCCAGCTATGTATTTTCTCTTTCCAAATTTAAGCTGTCTTTCAAAAGATGATCAAGTGGAAAGACACTTGGCTCTGAAATTATTCTGGCCGATAGCAGCTGGTGGTATCTACCTAATGGAAATGCTCTAAACAAACAACCTATGTAGCACAAAGGAAAAGTCCCATGAAGTTCAGGAATTTTTCTATTGTCCATCTTTACAAGGCAAAAGGAAATCATTTTGTGCTAATCACCAGGGCATTTCTTCTTTTTCTTTTGCTGGAAAGATCCTTGAATGACTATTGTTCTTTTGTGTGACAAATTGTTAAAAATATTCAACTTAACAGAAAGAGGGACAACAACATCCAGATGGCTCCAAAGTAAATACAGAGAGCAAAATGTGGCCTTCTCCAATCAGTTTGTTGACCTAACAGAGAAATTCAACATTATCAGGAGTAATGTCTCTGGAAAATTCTCTCCAAGTTAAAGTGACCACAAAAATTTATTGAAATTGTCAAATAATTCTATAGTGCTATGGTGGTGAGAATGATGGTTGCAGTGAAGATTGGGACAATTGCATTTCCTTCTCCCAAGATGATATAGACACTGCCATACCAATTTACACCAGTTTAGAACCAGCCCCGGCTGAGGATTACATTCCACTAATACTAAGGCAAAATGCTGCAGATGCTGGATATCTAAAGTGAAGATAGAACTACTCATCAGTGCAGAAAGAAGTTAGCTTTCAGGACTGGAAGAAATTAACAAAATTAATAAGTTTTAAATATGTACC
Source organism: Pristis pectinata (assembly GCF_009764475.1). Lineage (NCBI taxonomy): Eukaryota > Metazoa > Chordata > Chondrichthyes > Rhinopristiformes > Pristidae > Pristis > Pristis pectinata. Next base: position 30,224,383 of record NC_067407.1, on the reverse strand, counting down.
GAGGATCCAGAAATTCCACCTCACTATTAATGATAACAATCAATGGATAGAATGTGGGGCACCCAGCCATTTAACATCCTGTCTGGAGAGGTCCCAGCTGATACCAAGGACACCTGGCATATTATTAAAGACAAATATGTTTTTCACAGATGTTGTGAACCTGGGAGGCATCAGACAGCAGAAAAAGATCACAGGGCTGATGTTTCTGACAAACACCTAAATCTTGGATAATATATTCATAGCAGAATAAGAAATTGAATCATCATCTCCTAAGCTGCCTGGGATGATTAATGGAGATCCAAGAGCAACACAAGATCACTGACATGAATTTCTAAAAATAGTTTCCAATGCTCCAATCATGAAGCGTTGGCTACACTGGTTGCATCATGGTCTGATATGGCAAATTGAATGCGCAGGAATGTAAGAAGCTCTGGAGAGTAGTGAGCTCTCCCCAAGACATTATGGGCACATCCCTCCCCACCATTGGTAGTATCTACGGAGGTGCTGCCTCAAAAAGGCAACATCCATCATCAACAATCTCCACTATCCGAGCTGTGCCATCTTTTGGCAGCTACCATTGGACAGGAGGTGCAGAAGCTTGATGTCCCACACCACCAGGTTCAAGAGCAGCTACTTCCCTTCAACCATTCAGTTCTTGAACCAACCTTAATACCCTAATCACTATAGTTTAGCAATACTATGACCACTTTGATCACTTTGCACTAAAATGGACATTGTTTTTTTGTTCTAATTGTGTTCTTTCTTGTAAAAGTTGTGTATAATTTATGTTTAATTTATGTTTTTCTTGTGAATGCTGCTTACATGATGCTATGTGCAGGGAGTCTGATGGTGGAGCACAAAACCGCACCATAAACTTCCAACTTTTACGCTCAGTGCCCTGACCAATGAAGGCTAGCATGCCAACTACTGACATCACTGCTGTACTAGGGACCTGGTGTGAATCCAGTAAAGAATAACCCATGGTTTGATGTGGAGAGGCTGTCTGTAAGTGCTGGTGCTAGGCAGGTCGGGGCGATCAGTGCAGCTGCTTTGTGTTGAGATGTGGAGCTCAGGGCTGTACCCTGGTTTGCATGGTGAGTACTCATACAGACACAAGAGATTCTGCAGATGCTGGAATCTGGAGCAACACACACACAATGCTGGAGGAACTCAGCAGGTCAGGCAGCATCTACGGAGGGAAATAAGCAGCCAACGTTTCAGGTCGATACCAATCATCAGGACTGGGTCTCAACCGAAACGTCGGCTGCTTATTTCCCTCCGTAGATGCTGCCTGACCTGCTGAGTTCCTCCAGCATTGTGCGTGGTGTACTCATGCAGTCTGTCTCTCATCACCACCTGTTGGATGTGATGGATGCTGCTGTCTCTCTTTGTTTGGCTGTTCAGCTCTCTCTATCTCAGAGATCTTTCTGTGGTTATCAACCTTTGAGCCTGTACATTCCCCAGCCATGGCCCGCACTCATTGTGGCAGCCAGGGTACAGCCCTGAGCTCTTCATCTCAGTGCTGAGTGGTTGCACCATTCGCCCCAGCTCACCCAGTATCAGCCCTCACAGACAGGCTATCTGTACAGACATTCATTGCTGCCAGAGCGTGAGTGATGGGTAAGGATTCACAGCAGTTTCATGGCACAGCAGCGCACAGTCCAAGTGGATGTCATATTTAAATTACTGGGAACCAGTGCCTGTGAGTGTTTGAACTGGAGGATCAAGAGAGCTGTAACAAATTGGTGCTCTGTGAGGCAGTGTTAAGTGAGGCACTATTCATTTTTGGGATATGGGCATCAATGACTCAGACAGTACTTATTGTCTCTCTTAATTGCCAAATGAATGGCTTGCTAGGCTATTTCGAAGGGTGTTTAAGAACCAATCACATTGGGCAAGAATGACAAATTTCCTCCCTTACAAGATACTGATGAACCAGATTGATTCAAAGGTAGAAGGAGCATCTGTTGATATTATTGCTTCTTTCATCTATCCAGTGAGCTAACCCTGTTTAACAGTTTAGTTAGATTCAGGAGACAAAAGGTTGATGTGTTAGAGGTTAGACAGAAATGAAATATATCATTGTGACAAAACTCAGATTGAGCAGACTGAGTAGAAGGAAAAGCAGGTTTTATTGTGGTGGTTAATAGAGCAAAAGGTGTATATTTTGTTGATACTGATAGATTTCAATCAGATACTCTTTAATTATAGTTTATGCTTCATTAATTTACAGCACAAAAAATCAGTACTTTTAAAAATAGTGAAGGTAATTTTGGCTTTATGAATTATTTTGACCATTTAATGAATATAAAAGTCAGTGGAGATTTTAGAGAGGATGGTGATCAAAATTGTCACCTAAGATTTGAAAGCTAACTAATTAAAAGTGCTATGTTGTAGGATTGTTATTTATGTCGTTCTGGTGAATGGTCATGGATGTGAAATATCAACTGCTTTTCTTCTATGCACAGTTGCTAACTAATCTGCTGAGTATTTCTGTCTTTTGGAGCCAAAGCTCAGTTTTTGTCTGGGCACGTTGCAGCTGACTTCAATTAATATTTAATTCTACAGCTTTAGGTAACTTGATTTCTATGTCTGTATCAGTCACTCATCTGTGATATTGGTTCAGTGTGCTTGTTTTTTTACCCCTTTTATTCCTTTTTCGTCCTCCAGTAGTAGAAGACATGCCCAGTCTGACCTGGTGGGCACGGCTTCCTGCTCTGTATTTCACAACTCCTGCATTCTTTTATATATGTTCTTGAGTCAATGTTCTCACTGCTCCCATTCATTCATTAATCTTATTGGCAGTTTATCCCCATGGTTACCCTGGTTTTTACCCTAATAGAGATATCACCCCTCTCCCCACCCTCCCTGTGGTTTAATAAGCTTCTTTTGTTTTCTCCTTCCCAGTTCTGACAAAGGGTTTTCAACCTGAAATGTTAAGTCTGTTTCTCTTCCCAAAGATGCAGCCTGGCCTGCCGAGAATTTCCAGCATTTTCTGTTTTTATTTTAGATTTACAACATCAGAAGTTTTTTTTTATTTTCATGTATTTCCAGCATTTTCTTTTTAAATGTCATTGTTAATTCCTGACTTCTTTATCAATTCTGCATAAGAACGTAGAAAATAGATCCAGGAGTAGCTCATTCATGTCTGCTCGACCATTCAATAAGATTTTGGTTATCTTTTACCTCAGCACCTCTTTCCTGCACTAACCCCATATCCCCTGTTTCCCTTATTATCAAAAAAATCTATGCACCTCAGCCTTGAATAAATGCCCTTACCATTTTTTCGTATGAAAATGGATGATGAAAAAAATGCATCTGAAATGTTACTCCAACTACTTTTCCACAGACTGATTCACCTGCTGAGTGTTTCCGCCATGTTCTGTATTGATTCTCATTTGCAGCTGGGTATTTCCCTTTATGTAATTACATATACGTCCAGCAGGTGGTACTTGTGATGGTATCCCATCAGGTGGATTCCTGACTGAGATACCTGGTGTATTTAAAGGCTGCATTGCTGGTAAAATAAAGGGACATACAGCCTTGTGGTATCACATCCTTGTTCATTATTTGGGATGATGACTGGTAAAACAGCTGCATTGGATAAAAGAAATTGCAAGCTATTAATGAAAATATCTGGCTATAAAAACAGAAAATACTGGAAACATTAAACAGGTCAAGCAGCATCTGTGGAAAGCGAAACCAAGTTAGTGTTTCAAAGTTGGAGAGCCTTCATCAGAACTCAGAGAGAGAGAGAAAACAAAATAGTTTTATGTTGCAGAGAAGGTGGAGGAGGAATGGATAGGACAAAGGGAATGTCTTTGATAGGGTGAAGCCACAGTTGCCATGGGAAATTGTTGTAGAGATCATCAGTGTGATGGGTTAATAGGGGCAGTTAGAGAAAGAAGAAATGGAACAAAAGCTATGAGATGAGGGCATTTAGAGAGAGGGAATACAGGAAAAGAAATGGAAAAAGGTGCAAAACGCAGGGTTAAAGGATATGCCAAACAGATCAGGCTATGTTAATGGAGAGAGTAAAACTAGCTATTATCACAGGTAGATGATTGCCTCATTATGGTCAGTTTTGACACAGAGAGAGAAAACAAGTTACCTGTAGTTATAGTACTTGATATTGAGTCTGGAAGGCTGCAACATGGCCAGTTTAAAGGTGGCCTCATTGTTGCATGAATGGAGTCATATATGGGCCAGATTAGATAATGACAGATTTCCTTGCCTGGAATAAATTAAGGAATCACATTTGTACGATAATCTGTTAGTTGCATTTTTGCTATTTCTGATATTTAGCAACGCTTCAGACTTTTAAATTAACTGAATTTAAATTCTCCAGCCACAGGAGTAGGATGTTGATATTGATTCAATTGGCCAGGCCTGTGGATTGCTGCTCCAGTGACAAAATATGCTGTCCCATCTCGTTTAATACTCATTACAAATATTCTTACTTGCATTTCACTATGTTAAAGTGGTTGAAGATAATGGGAATCAATAGTTTGAATAGAACTGCAATATATCTGAAGAGAGTTGCTTTGTAATGAAATAGGACTATAAGCAAATTGCAACATTCTGATTAATATGGGCGAATGATAAATTGCAAATGATCAAGATTGAGTCAACAGTAAACAATTATCTCAAAGAAATGGAACTTACTGGAGAATATTATTTCATTGGACAGCAGGACATTGGCAATATCAGTGATTGGTTTTGGTGGTAATCATTTCTATAAGAGTTAGTGGTGATGTGTGAATTAGAGAACAGTATAAACCCATTATACAGATTGTGCTTACAAGAGCTTCTGTGGATTCACTGACATGAAGGACAGTGGCTTACCTGCATAAAATAAAGGAACAAGCCCTAAATATGTGCTTGTGCATGTGCATTTGTTAATGTAGTCCACCCAGTCACCTTTGGACCTCCTTGTCATTGTATGTCGACCTTGCTTCATGTTACTTCACTCTGCAACCCACATTAAAGGAAATCACACACAGACACCTTCCGCTCCTCAGAAATGGAATGAAAGCAATTTATGCTGGACTCTGAGAGACTGTCTTAGGAGAGAAGTAGCAAACAGCAGAAATCAAATTAAGGACAAATGTACCCCAAAGAAGCAATTTTTTTAGAAGCACATATCCACATGATATGAAAAAGGAGAGTTATGAACTTTAATTATTTTTATACAACACTTTGACTTAAGCATAACAATATAATGCTAAGAAGTGAGAGAAAAATGTGAAAATATGAGTTGAACAAAATGAAGCTCTCCCCAGAACTGTTTTCCTTGGAGCAAAGACGGTTAAAAGAGAAGTTCAAAATTATGAGACATTATAATAGAATAGATAGAGAATGACTGTTTTCATTGGCAGAAGAGTTGGTATCTCGAACACGCTAATTTGAAATTTGCTGGGCTATGTTGAAATTGCATTATGCTTCCCAAGAGTTAGACAAATGCCTTGTGCTGAATAGCTTCCTCCTGTACTATGTGATTCTCTGAAGTCAAAAGGTTTTCTAGGATATAACTGGTTCTTTCTATTTTTGGGGTGTGGGTGTTGCTGGGAACACCTGCATTTAATGCCTATTCCTAATTGGCTTGAGAAAATGCTGCATAGGGTGCCAAGCACATTGTTTTGTCCTAGCTGGTGTTGAAATTCTTGTTGAAGCTGCACTAATTCAGGCATGTGAAGAACACTCTCTTGTGCTTACAAACATTAGAAGGTTTGGGGAGTCAGGAAGTGAGTTACTTGCCAATGAATGCCCAGTCAAGATCTTGAAGCCTCAGTACTTACACGCCTGTCCAGTTAAGTTTCTGTCCAATGGTGACCATCCAATGAACCTCCACTGCCCCCACCCCACTCCCTTTCCCCAGATGCTTACGGTGTGGAATTCAGCATTGGGAATGCCAATAATTATCAAAGAGAGGAGGCTGGATCTCATTTTTTGATTAATGCTTGACACATATGTCGTGTGCCACTTATCAGTCTGTCTGAGTGTTGTTCAGGTCTTTCTGCAAGCAATCACAAACTGCTTCATTAACTAAAGAATTGCAAATGGAACTGAAAATTGTGCAATCAATAGCAACCTTGTAATGTGGAGAAGGTCAGAAATGAAGCATCTGAAGATGGATTGCCTGGGACACTGCCCTGAGGAATCAGTAATAACTCAGAAAAGGAGAAGCATTTGCTGTCATGTAGAAGAGAAAGCTGGGGTAGAGGGAAAACCAGACTTGAAGCCAGATACTCCAGTGTGGGGATTGACAAAACTCCCCCCAAAACTCAACCAATTTCTTCAGTGAAAAGCTCAGCCAAATAGACTGTAAATGTTTTAGTTTTTTTCCTAGCCTGGTATTGTAAAAGTTAGCAACAAAAGAATATTGGCCAGAGTTCTCATTCCTACTGCAACCAATATATTGTTAAAGAATACAGAAGTTAAGACTTCAGTTAAGGACAGGATCTAACTAATCACATAGTGAAAAGCCCATGGGAAATGGCAAATTGAATCCAAAATTGGTTCAGCAGCAGGAAATAGAATTGTAGAATTATACAGCACATAACATGCCCTTTGGCCCACCGAGATCACACTGGTCATCAAGCACCCATCTACACTAATGCCATTTTACTCTCCCCACATTTCCATCAACTGCCCCCAGATTCTACCATTCACCGACACACTAGGGACAATTTACAATCGCCAATTAATGGCCCAACTAACCTGCATGTCTTTGGGATGTGGGAGGAAACTGGAGAACCAGGTGGAGATCCACGCTATCACAGGGAAAATGTGCAAACTCCACAAAGGCAGCATCGGAAAGACAGCTTGAAGCTGTGTTACTGGAATTGTAAGGCAACAGCTCGACTAGCTGGGCCACTGGGTCTCCCACAAGTAATGGTTGATAGCTGTTCCAGTGACTGGCTGGCTGTTTGCTGGGCCCTTTGATCTTTTGAGAGCAGCACTTTAGGCTTAAATATAGGAACCACAATTAAGAAGTTTGCAGATGATCCAAAAGTTGGCCATGTGATTGATAATAAGGGAGAAAGCTATAGAAATATGTCATTGGAATGATCAGGTGACAGGGGAAATGGAATTCAAAGCAGAGAGGTGTGAGGACCCAGTGACACAGCTAGTCACTAGTCGAGCTTTTGCCTTACAATTCCAGTAACACGGCTTCAAGCTGTCTTTCCGATGCTGTCTTTGTGGAGTTTGCACATTTTCCCTGTGATAGCATGGATCTCCACCTGGTTCTCCAGTTTCTTCCCACGTCCCAAAGATGGGAAACAGGAAGATAAAGGGATATTTAATTGAGGTTTATTAGATTATGGCAGATCAATATTGAAATAATAGGGAAGATCTGTTCCCCTCAGCAGAGAGGTCATTAACTTGTGCGGTCAGATTTAAGGTAAATGGCTGGATTAAAGGAAGTTGAAGAAATATGCTTTCACTAAAATGTGACAGGAGAGTATTTATGTGCCAAACCTGAAAGATTATGGACCAAAAGCTGGGATGTGTGAATAGGTTGAATAGTTCTTTATTGGGCAACGTGGACCAATGGACTCCCTTGTAAACTTCAATGTTTTTTTGGATATTTTAAAATCAGCTGGTGAATTTTTTTAAAGTCAGCAAAGCTGAAGATGGCAAATGGAATATTTTACTCCAAAATCTCTCTAAAACCCTTAGGAACAGCCTAAAAGACAATTTAAGAGGCGGAGCTATACGTGAACTTGGTAGGCAAGTCTGTTGGGAACACATAAGAAAGAAAATTAATGGCTCATTCACTTGCAATAAGTTAACAGCCTTCTGGCATTAATGTACAAATGCCAAAAATTATCTCTACAAGGACCAGTTGGGTAATTTATATAATAACTGATGATTAAGGAGCAGCCACCTGGGGTGTTCAAACCCCACATATATAACTGTGATAAAGAGGCAGGTCCATACTCGTTGAAAGCAGTGTTTTATCATACAGTGAATGAGCTTGGCAGATGATGGAGGATGTTCTTATTAAAAAATATTGGATTCCTTAGCAGACATTGATTCATTTTGTTCAACTACTGATTTTTGATAACTCAAATTCTTTTTTGCATTCTGGTCCATTTCATGTTTTGTATTAAGAAGAACCTGATTGGGCATGTGATTATTTATGATACAGAAGGAAAATAAATAACCTCACCATGGTATGAAGAAGTGCAAACTATATCTGAGAAATAAAGTGCGAGAATGAATTTATGTAACATTAATGGAATATTGAACCACTCAGTATTTCAGAATTGAACCGTGCTATCAAAGTAGGTTTCTGCAATCATTTTACTTTCAATGGAACAAATTACACAGTAGGGGTTCTGAAATCAGTTTCCTTATTGAACTAATTATACACTAGCTTGGATAACTCTCAAATATTGTGGATTTCCTTTACAAAAATAAATGGATTTCCGTGTGTGTGTGTGTGTGTGTGTGTGTGTGTGTGTGTGTGTGTGTGCGCGTGTGTGTGTGTGTGTGTGTGTGCACGCACGTGCGCGTGTGTGAGAGAGAGATTTATTTGTTATAGTGGGGGGTAATGGAAACAATGAAAAGAATTAAGCATGATACTGAGTGCAAATTCATGGTTCATTTTGGTATATCAGTTATTTCCTTGGATTCCTTCAGAAATACCAGACCTGAATTTATATAATGCTATTAAGAATAAAAAGTGGACAAACAATTGCAACGTCTCCCAAATATGTTATTCCAGATGCTGACTTTGGGAAATGTTTGGTCTATCTTCCTATCCTACAAGAATGTCAGAGATAGTAGTCACTTCCTGATAAAATACAGGTACAGAAAAATGCAGGGTGAAGTGGACAAAGAAGAAATAGCTTGGAATTGCAAAGGATCCAATAGAATATATAACACTGAAAAAGACTAGTCAGCCCAAATAGTTGGTGTTTATTCTCTAAATGAATACAAACTTTTTATTTCAAATAATTTATTTGGTAGTAAGTTCTACAATCTATCCCCTTTCTTTGGGTAGAATTTATCCTATCTGCTTCTTAAATTTGTTAGCACCTATCTTATAGCCATGATTCTTCATTTTGTTTTCTCTCATAACTAGAAACTTCAGCCTAGATCTTCTGAGCACTATGGAGTCACTTGAACTCACCATAAATAAAAACAGGATAGGCTGGAAACACTCATCATGTCAGGCAGCATCTGTGGGAATGCTCCAAGTTGAAGACCCTTTATCCGTTTTTGTTGTATTTTCTTCAGTGTTTATTGTAGCAGTATTTCTTGACACCTTGATTTCATAGTTTATCATCGTCTTCCAGACTGTTCTTGGTACCTTTGATATCTGCTTTTTCAGTATCTAAGTATAAAATTGCTGCAACTTCCTCACATTATTTGGTAGTATTGTTTACTCATGAATTTAATATTTTTATAAATACACTAATTGTTATCAGATGAATTTAGTGTAGAGGTTCCTTAATAAATCCATGGTATTTCTTGCATAAAAGTAACAACTGCAGGATAAATATCTAAGATTGTACTAGTAATATAAATTGCTGGGGAGGAAATGGTCTTATTTTTGCATTAGCTCAGAGGACCTCAAACATTTTTGCACTGGCCCTCTTCAGGGAGATTTATTTCATCTGCCTCCTCACCTCCACTCCATTCTAATTACAAAACTTAATCGCTTAAGGGATATTTGTTTTTCATAATCTCACTCTCCACTTGTAGGGTAAATGTAATCACCCATCATTTCCAGTGGGGACCTGTTTTTCAATCTTGGTGAATTAGTGCATTTCTGTTGCACTCCTGACTCTGACTTATGGTCTGAAGGTGGCTTGCCATGAGAATACAGAATTAGCGAAAATATTTGTAATATCTTTTCATGTGAAATTTTAGCCAGACTCATTTGTCTTGGCCCTTAAATGAAGCAATGAGGAACATTATCTGAAGTTAGTAATTGATTTCCCTTGAAGATAACATACCCCTATTTATGCAGTTGGATATGAACTTAATTAGGCCAAGGATGCCTTACCAATATGTCAAAATTGTTAAAAATAAATATTGTATGTAAATTTTCACTGTTAGTAATCATATCTATTTGTTAGTGATGACTTTAAACATTGCACAAATGAAAATTCTGAAATGTTTTGCTTCAGGACTGACCTAGAAAGCATCTCTCCTGACAACCATGAACATCCCCATCCGTTCAAGTGATGGGAATAATTATAATTACTGCCTGTTGAAAAAGAACTAGGATATTCTTCAAAGGAAGAGTCTAAGGGCAAAAGGTTCTTTCATCTGACTTGATTGATGGCTTTGTGTTCATAGAACTCTCAGACTGGGATATATTGTATAGCCCATGGCCATTTTTAGTGCAGTTGTTGAAGCACTGAACAAATCCTGGGCCCTTTGAAGAAAGTAGGAAAATAATTGCTTCTGTCTATAAACTACACTTCATTAGATTGTATAAAAAAACTCCTTCCAGAGAAGTTAAAATTAAATTCCAAAGGACAGATTAAAACCTTCCTGTAGATGTCTATAGTTAATATTACAAATTGGACTTCTAAGTGTGAAATTTACACTGTAACTCTTGCTGAAGCTCAGTGTTTGTGATTCTCCCTACCTGCTCATATGCACCATTTTTACAGGTTTTCATAGATTTTTGGTAAATGAACCACTGGAGATATTCTAATCTATGTTTTAGTTTGAATGGAAGGTTTAATAATATTATTTTCTCTCTGCCCATCAGTTTACATGGTTAGGCAATCAGACAATCAGACACAACACATGGCAGGTTTCTAATTATATTCCGACTTGGAACATGAAGCTGCAGATTATCCATATGGTTCCTGTTTGGTTCACGTCTGAAAACAACTATGCCTTTTAGAGGAGCTTGTTAGTTTCCCTTAGAAGAATCTTGGAAGAGCTTAATGGAACTCATGACGGTGGAGAACTGACTTTGCAAAGGCTTAAACCCTTAGAAGAACAAGGTAATTGATCCTGAAGTTTCCAATGTCCAACATATAAAAGAAAAGGTCAGTTTCACCCAAAATGGATGTTTGGCAGACGATAATCAGAAGTAAAGAAAGCGCATGCATTTATGTAGTGCCTTTCATGTCACATTGGGAAGGTCTCAAAATGCCTAGCAGATGATGAAGTGTTTTTGAAGTGTGGCTGCTTTGGATTAGAAGGCAACAATTTGCACAAAGCAAATTCCCACCAATGGCAATGTGATAATGAACAGATAATCTATTTCGGTATTGTTCAATGAGGGGTATATATTGGCCACAGCACTAAAATGACTCCCTTCCTTTTCTTCAGAATGGTTCTATGAAACCTCAGTGCACACAGGAGAGGACAAATGGGGCTTCAGTTTAATATCTCATCCAAAAGGCAGCTTCTCTGATAGTGCAGCACGGGACTGTGGATAGGGCTTTAAACTAAATAGTAGAGGGGTGGGTTCAACAGATTGGAAAAATATGGATAAAATAAAAGGGAAGGAGAGTGCAGGAGAAGTTACTGAAGTCTCTAGAATAAAAAACAAGACAGAAAGTTTAGGAAGAGATAAGAATTTAACTTCAGGCAATATTGAGACAAATTTGAGAAGGGGGTGATGAATACGGAACTGAAGGTGTTATATTTGAATGCATGCAGTATACAAAACAAGATAGATGAGTTTATGGCGCAGTTGGAAATTGGCAGGTACAACGTTGTGGGCATCACAGAGTCATGGCTGAAAGAAGATCACAGCTGGGAGCTAAACTTCTAAGGATACACATCCTATCGAAAAGACAGGCAGGTAGGCAGTGGGGGTGGGGTGGCTCTGTTGGTAAAAGATTAAATCAAATCCTTAGCAAGAAGTGACTTAGGATCAGAAGATGTAGAATCCTTGTGGGTAGAGTTAAGAAATTACAAGGGTAAAAAGACCCTGTTGGGGGTTATATACAGGCCTCCGGATAGTAGCCAGGATGTGGGGTACAAATTACAACAGGAGATAGAGAAGGCATGTAAGAGAGGCAATGTTACGGTGGTCATGGGGCACTTCAATATGCAGATAGACTGGGAAAATCAGGTTGTTACTGGATCCCAAGAGAAGGAATTTGTAGAATGCCTATGAGATTTTTTTTTAGAGCAGCTTGTGGCTGAGCTCACTAGGGAAAAGGCATTTTTGGATTTGGTGTTGTGCAATTAACCAGATTTGATTAGGGAGCTTAAGGTAAAGGAACCCCTAGGAGGCAGTGATCATAATATGATAGAATTCACCTTGCAGTTTGAGAGAGAGTAGCTAAAATTGGATGTATTGGTATTACAGTTGAGTAAAAGTAACTACAAAGGTATGAGAGAGGAGCTGGCCAAAGTTGATTGGAAGGAGACCCCAGCAGGGATGATGGTAGAGCAGCAAAGGCAGGAGTTTCTGGGAGTAATTCGGAAGACACAGGATCATTTCATCCCAACGAAGAAGAAGCATTCTAAAGAGAGGATGGGTAACCATGGCTGACAAGGGAAGTCAAAGACAGCATGAAAGCAAAAGAGAGGGCATACAATATTGCAAAAATTAGCAGGAATCTAGAGGATTGAGATTCTTTTAAAAACCAGCAGAAGGCAACCAAAAAAGAAATAAGGGGAGAAAAGATCAAATATGAATGTAAGCTAGCCAATAATATAAAAGAGGATACCAAAAGTTTTTTCATATATATATATATAAAGAGTAAAAGAGAGGCAAGAGTGGACATCGGACCACTGGAAAATGACGCTGGAGAAGTAGTAATGGGGAACAAAGACATGGCAGACGAACTGAATAAGTATTTTGCGTCAGTCTTCATGGTGGAAGACACCAACAACAAGCCAGAAATTCAAGAGAGTCAGTGGGCAGAAGTGAGTGTAGTCACTATTACTAAAGAGAAGGTGCTTGGCAAGCTGGAAGGTTTGAAGGTGGATAAGCCACCTAGACTGGATGGATTATACCCCAGGGTTCTGAAAGATGTAGCTGAAGAGATTGTGGAGGCATTAGTAGTGATCCTTCAAGAATCACTGGAGTCAGGAATGGTTTCAGAGGACTGGAAAATCGCAAATGTCACTCCACTCTTTAAGAAGGGAAAGACAGGAAATTATAGGCTACTTAGCCTGACTTCAGTGGTTGGTAAGATTTTAGAGTCCATTATCAAGGATGAGGTTTTGGGGTACTTGGAAGCTCATGATAAAATAGGCTGAAGCCAGCATAGCTTCCTTAAGGGGAGATCCTGCCTGACAAATCTGTTGGAATTCTTTGAGGAAATAACAGGCAAGATAGACAAAGGAGAGTCAGTGGATGTTGTTTACTTGGATTTTCAGAAGGCCTTTGACAAGGTGCCATGCATGAGGCTGCTAAATAAGATAGGAGCCCATGGTATTACCGGAAAGGTACAAGCATGGATCGAAGATTGGCTGACTGGCAGAAGGCAAAGAGTGGGAATTTTCAGAAGGCCTTTGACAAGGTGCCATGCATGAGGCTGCTAAATAAGATAGGAGCCCATGGTATTACCGGAAAGGTACAAGCATGGATCGAAGATTGGCTGACTGGCAGAAGGCAAAGAGTGGGAATTAAAGGGGGCCCTTTCTGGTTGGCTGGTGGGTATGAGTGGTGTTCCTCGGGTTGGTGTTGCATCTGCTACTTTTCACTTTATATGTTAATGATCTGGATGACAGAATTGAAGGCTTTGTGGCCAAGTTTGCAGATGATACAAAGAAAGGTGGAGGGGCAGGTAGTGTTAACGAAGCAGGGAGTCGGCAGAAGGACTTGGACAGGCTGGGAGAATGAGCAAAGAAGAGGCAGATGGAATACAGCATAGGGAAGTGTATAGTCATGCACTTTGGTAGAAGGAATAAAGGCAGAGACTATTTTCTAAATGGGGAGAGAATTCAGAAATCGGAGGTGCAAAGGGACTTGGGAGTCCTAGTGCAGGATTCCCTAAAGGTTAACTTGCAGGTTGAGTCAATAGTAAGGAAGGCAAATGCAAGGTTGGTATTCATTTTGAGAGGACTAGAATATAAAAGCAAGGATGTAATGCTGAGGCTTTAGAAGGTGTTGGTCAGACCACATTTGGAGTACTGTGAGCAGTTTTGGTCCCCATTTCTAGGGAAGGATGTGCTGGCATTGGAGAGGGTCCAGAGGAGGTTTACAAGAATGATCCCAGTGGTGAAAGGGTTAACGCATGAGGAGTGTTTGATGGCTCTGGGCCTGTACTTGCTGGAGTTTAGAAGAATGAGGGCAGGATCTCATTGAAACCTATTGAATATTGAAAGGCCTGGACTGAGTGGACATGGAGAGGATGTTTCCAGTAGTGGGAGAGTCTAGGACCAGAGGGCACAGCATCAGAATAAAAGGACGTCCCTTTAGAACGGGGATGGAGAGGAATTTCTTTAGCCACAAGGTAGTGAATCTGTGGAATTCATTGCTACAGACTGCTGTGGAGGTCAAGTCATTGGGTATATTTAAAGTGGAGATTAATAGGTTCTTGATTAGTAAGGGCATCAAAGATTACAGGGAGAAGGCAGGAGAATGGGGTTGAGAGGGAAAAATAAATCAACCACGAATGAATGGTGGAGCAGACTTGATGGGCTGAATGGCCTAATTCTGCTCCAATGTCTTACGGTCTTATCAAACTCGATGTTTATACTCAAGAGTCTAGAGAGAGTATTTAACCCAGCAGCCTCTCATTCAGAAGTCAGGATGTTACCCAGTGACCCATAGCTGACATCTGCCAGCTGAAGAGAAAAATGGGCTGAGCTGAAATTGTCAGTGCTGATGCAGCTAAACTATGCAAATTATCTTGTAGCCCAAGATTTGTCCTAGGGCAAGAATGGGTGGGGGCTCCATGTTGTTACTTTTATACTGTTCTAATGGGAATGTATATTTTGGCATGTATATGACACAGAATCATACCAAACCAGTTGTTCTAATCACTCTCTGAATTAGCCTTGCTACTTGCCATCACTGTCTTAGGGTCTTTGAAATTCTCTTCCCCAAAGGGTGGTAGAAGCAGGATCTTTCAGTGTTTTTAAGGCAGTGGTAGGTAAATTTTTGATAAGCAAAGGTTAGATGGGAATGTGGAACTGAGGTTATAATCAGTCTGACAGGATATTATTAAATGGCAGAGCAGGCTTGAGGGGAAGACTGACCCATTCCTGCCTCTATGTTAAATGTTTGTGCATGAGAAAATATTATTGCTACAGTAGTTTATAAATTTAATGGCTCTTGGCCTGTTACATTTCTTTCTTTTCAGTTTCAGTTGACTAAGATTTCAAATGAATTTTGATGCTTTTTACTCAATATCTGGGACTCCCCCCTGAGCTGAATGAGTCACTGAAAATATCAGGCTTGGTTCGAAACAGTGGCTGCAATCAGTACAGGGTTGCTTCAGAAGTGGACATCAATCAGTGCATTTCACAACCTGATGTGAGGCTTCAAAGTGTTCTGGTAACTGGATTATTAAACTGGAATATAAAACAGATTCATGCTAAAACAGAAAGGACTTCACCTAGTTTTCCCATTTAATTAGAAAAGAAGTTGTTTTGTTGCGAGAAGTGTCAATTATCCAAGGTAAACATTTTTCAGTGTTTGGATCCAGTGCCATATTTAAAATCTATACTAAGGTAAAGCATATCAAATTATTCATTTAAGATAGATGTTTTTTTACCATTTCACTGCAATTATACTATATTAGATAGATTAATCTCTGATAAGATATAGCAGTTATACTATGTTTACATATACTCCAATGGCATGAGAATTCCTTAAGAGAATAGAACATAAAACAACACAGCACAGGAACAGGCCCTTCAGCCCACTATGACTGCGCTGACCATGATGTCAGACTAACTAATATTGCCTGCCAGCACACAGTCCATATCCCTCTATTCCCTTCCTGTGCATGCATCTGTCTAAATACCTCTTAACCATTGCTATCCTTTCTGCATCTACCACTTCCCATGGCAGCACATTCCAGGCATCTACTTCCTTCTGTGTAAAACAAAAACTTTGTCTCGCAAACCTCTTTTAACCTTTCTCCCTCTCACCTTAAACCTATGACCTCTAGTATTTGACATTTGCACCCTGGGTAAAAGACTCTATCTACCCTATCTATGCCTCTCATAATTTTATATACTTCCATCAGGTCTCTCCTCAGCTCCGGATGTTCCACAGGAAATAATCCAAGTTTGTCCAACCTCTCTTTATAGTAACACACTCCAATCTAGGCAACATCCTGGTGATCTTCTTCTGCACCCTCTTCAATGCCTCCACATCCTTCCTGTAATGGCGACCAGACCTGCACACAATACACCAAATGTGGCCTAAACAAATTTTTATACAGCTGCAGCATGACTTCCCAACTTTTACACAATGCCCTGACCAATGAAGGCAAGTATGCCATATGCTATCTTTACCACCTTATCCACTTGTGCAGGTGGTAGGAAAACCAGAATGGAGTTGCTGGACATGGGAGGAGAATGGGTTATAGGAGCTATGGACTTGCACCCCAAAAATATAAAGACTATAAAATATAAATGCATAATTTTGACTGAAACCTATTTTCTTGCATTATTGATAGTTTGAAGCTCAGAACTATCAATAATGTTTTTTGACTGTTTGGCCTGACGTTAATAGGACTTCAACAGTCATCAAAGATCTCAGTCTGTAACATTTTCAAACATACAGCTGGATTTTTTGATGCATATTTTTTTCCTGGGAATATGTATGTTTTTGGAGGCAACAAATTGGTACCTAGGCAAACAATGTGAACAAGGAGTTCATGCGAACACATTCATCGATGAAAAATTGTGTAGTGGGCACATGGTGAGAACACATATGAAATGGGTGCTATACCATTCAACCAAAGTGGTGGAGAGACTGGTTTCAGCAGACTATTTTGGTCCTAATTGCTGATTGCTGTAATGTGAATTTGCCTGGAAGTGTATTAAACTATCTACAGATTAATATTGAGCCACTGGTTAGTAGCAATTTTTGTGGAGCAATGCATGCAGACTTTGAATAACCACTTTAACTGAAAGGCCAGGGTGTGCTGGCTATCGCATAGCAAAACTTACCAAGAAGGTTTGAGGGAGAGGATGTACAGATTATGAAAGAGAAGGTTCAGAGGAAGAAGGATGACCTGTACTTGCAGAGGAAAGGAAGCCCACTTTATCTTCCTGTCCCTCTCTCCTGCAACAGCTGGAGGCACTCTGATGTCAGACCCTCTTCCACTAGACCAAAGAAATGTCCAACTGTCAAAAGCTTCCTTTCTCGAACTGATTCTATGATACTCATTAATGCGTTTAAAAAGTTCTCTTCAAACACTAGGGCCAAAAGTAAGAACCGATTTAAGCCTGTTTAGGCTTAAAGGAGGGAGAAGGGCATGGCAATCAGTACAAAACCAACAACCCCATGTACTTAAGCAAATTCTTATTCATTACCTTTGTCTCCGGCTGTGGAAAATTAGAATGGAGCTGATGGACATGTGAGCAGAATGCATTACCAGAAATGGGTAGGGAATGGGATTGATGGAGTTGCTCTGAGAACCAGCATGGTCTGTTCTGCTTTCCCTCCCCACTTCTACATTACTTTCAATCCATCCCACTTCCTTGTATATCCTTTCCAAAAGTATAACTAATACTTCCATGATGCAGGTAAAGTCAATGCCTCCTGAACAAGTTCTCTTTAATAAATTAATTTTCCATTGATTCTCTTAGTTATTCACCCTCTTCCTCTATCCTCTGGCCCTCTGTGTAACCATTGCATTCTCATTGCTTCAAGTCATCTTCCTTGGTATCTCCCAGCATGTTCTCATCACAAGCCCTCTGAGCACAGATTAGACAGATTCCCAATGATATCTTGCATGTCTTTCCTGTTTTTCCATGGTATGAGTAATAATCCATTTCTCCTACTCACAATGCCTCTCTGCCAGTGGGGTGACCACTTCCTGGAACTTACCTTTCACAAAGCTTTCGTCCTCTTGACATTTTGAACGTAGTATCTGCTCAAACAATATAGCCTCCCAATCTTACAATCCATCATCCATGAGCTC
Source organism: Pristis pectinata (assembly GCF_009764475.1). Taxonomy (NCBI): domain Eukaryota; kingdom Metazoa; phylum Chordata; class Chondrichthyes; order Rhinopristiformes; family Pristidae; genus Pristis; species Pristis pectinata. Next base: position 30,206,333 of record NC_067407.1, on the reverse strand, counting down.
GCCTCCTCATTATTTTAGGCAAGCATCTCGACTAAGCTTACCAACTTTTACAATGGGTGGAACTATTGGCAATAGTACAAGCATGTAATAAATGATGATAAACCAGAATTTCTCAGTTTGTGATTATATATCTTGACTTGAGTTTGGACTTTGCAATAACAATGTGATCTCTGCTTATCTAATAAATTACAAGCTTAACTCCATGTATTCAAAATGTTCTGTGATTGACAGACTGGTGATGTACATCTTCTTGTGACTGACCAGGTCACACCTTCCCATCTGAACTGAAGGGCTGTTCTTTGAAGGCCAGTTTTGCTGCCATTAGCTATCTATGCAGCTTCCCCTTTGTTCTCCAGCTAAAGTTCACGTTACCCATCCCAACCCAACTCCCTTTAGCCATAGACTGCAAATTGTAGTTGTCAAGTCTCTGGTCTTGGGTACGTGAGAATTCAGTTCAAACTTGTCTATTTGTCAGCCTTGCATTTATCTTGGTATAATTTAAAAGCTCTCTCTCTCTCTTTTTCTTTAATGCAGTCCCTTGGGATTGAGGATGACTTTCTTCAAAGTTGAGGAAACCCCACTGCGAGCATTGAACAGAGTACGTTCCATTCACTTTGCAAAGGGAATGGAGCTGAAGGGGGAGGGAAGGAAGATGACTCTGATGGTGGAATCACATTGAAGGTAAAGAAATTATGGAGGATAATCTACTGAATGTGAAATTACCATTCAGTCTGCAAAGGCTCTGTGCCTGGGATTGTTGATGCAATTTTGCAAACTCCTTAATGAATGAATTGTAGAAAATACAGAAAAACACCCTTTCTTCTGGTCTTTGTTTTTCTGCCAGCTATAGAATTAACTGGGTCTGTCAGTGTTACTACATAACTGTTTAACTAAGTATTAGTAAGTAACTGGGATTTGGTTGAGTTTAAGGTATAGTATCAAAACAATTTTTACAGAATTAGGTTCTCATTGTGTGTTTGTGTTTGTGGAACTAAATCTGTGGTTCAAGGGATTAGTCTTTAAACAGCCCTAAAATAATTTATTATTTATTTTACTGCAACCAGCTACTGTTCTGTAGTCATTGCATTGCCACTTAGAACACGAAAATTTCTATTACATCCCATACAGCTTCCTAATATCTTGATAGGCAACTACATTATGAATAACATGTCATTGGTAGTCACTTTATTCTTTACTGGGCAACCCACAGCTAATTGTACATAATCTGCTTTTATTTAACAGTAAAATTACATATGGGTAATAAATAAAGAAGGAGGCAGTAAGAGAGAGAACTGATCTATAAGTGGAAAGAAATAAGTTACAATTAGGTGATTTTACAACTTTTTTTTTGTTGTTTGCCTGGTCCTGAATCTCTTGCCTGCCATGGTATTGGTATGGAGATTTCTGCCCATATCTTGATTGTAGCACTGACCCCTGTCAATTTCCCAGAATCATGAAATATTTTTAACTGGTGCAGGGATCGTTTCCAGTTCAGCTGGTGTTACACCCCATCTTGGATGGAAATTGGGGATGATGGTGGGCTGGAGAGTAAAGGGTAATAATAAGTAGTTGCTCGAGAGTAGATGAATCCTGGAAGTTCTGGGCAATAGTCAGCAAAGTATAAAAGTATGGAATGATCTTGATGACATGATCAGTGATTCCGAACATTGTTCTTGTATTGCTGGGGCACAAGCAGTATAAAATATTATCATGTGGTGGAATCTGTGCCATTAACTTTGAGTCTGATTGACACGTGGGGAAAGGTGCAAGAATCTAGTGTAACCAGTGTACACTATAACCTTGTCACATACCTCTGTTGTGGGGTATGCAAGGTCCAGCTGGAAAGTAAATTTAGGGTCAAGCATTGCTGACCCTTAAGTCCAGTGTAACATCCTTGGAATAGGAATTGGAATTGGTTTATTATTGTCACATGTACCGAGGTACAGTGAAAAACTTGTCTTGCATACCATTCATACAGATCAATTCATCATACAGTGCATCGAGGTAGTACAAGGTAAAACAATAACAGAATGCAGAATAAAGTTTTACAGTTACAGAGAAAATGCACTGCAGGTAGTCAATAAAGTGTAAGGTCATAACGAGGTAGATTGTGAAGTCAAGAGTCCATCTTATCATACTAGGGAACCGTTCAGTAGTCTTATAACAGTGGGATAGAAGCTGTCCTTGAGCCTGGTAGTACATGCTTTCAGGCTTTTGTATCTTCTGCCCGATGGGAGAGGGGAGAAGAGAGAATGTACGGGGTCTGTGCGGTCTTTTATTATGCTGGCTGCTTTACTGAGACAATAAGAAGTATAGACAGAGTCCATAGAGGGGAGGCTGGTTTCCATGATGTGCTGGGTTGTGTCCACAACTCTCTGCAGTTTCTTGTGGTCATGGGCAGTGCAGTTGCCATACCAAGCCATGATGCATCTGGAATAGGATGCTCTCTATGATACATCTATAAAAATCGTTGAGGGTTGACAGGGAAATGCCAAATTTCTGAGGAAGTAGGGATGCTGGTGAGCTTTCTTGGTCGTGGCATCTACATGGGTGGACCAGGACAAGCTATCGGTGATGTTCACTCCTAGGAACTTGAAGCTCAACCCTTTCAACCTCAGCACCGTTGATGTAGACAGGAGCATATGCACCGTCCCCCCTTCCTGAAGACAATGATCAGCTCTTTTGTTTTGCTGACATTGAGGGAAATATTGTTGTTATGACACCATGCCACTAAGTTCTCTATCTCCTTCCGGTACTCTTTGACTCATTGTTATTTGAGATACAGCCCACTATGGTGGTATCATCTGCAAACTTGTAGATGGAGTTAGAGCAGAATCTGGCCATGCAGTCATGAGTGTATAGGGAGTAGAGTAGAGGGCTGAGGATGCAGCTTGTAGAGCACCAGTGTTGAGGATAATTGTGGCGGAGGTGTTGCTGCCTTGTATTGAGAGCAAAAGATTTCCTTGTATTGTAAGCACAAGACTTAATAGCCTTTATCATCCTTTAGTCACTCAAAAGTTTAACGGACAAAGTTTAAATCGAATACTTGAGTTTAAGAACTTGTAGTTATTTTTTTGAGCTTCCACTGGAATATATATATTGGTGCAATAAAATATTAGACATTTGCTTCAAGCACGAGTCTTATTCATTACTTTTGTCTCTGGATATGGAAACTTGAAATGTCAGAATGCCTTTGTTGATAAGGGATTATATGTACAAGATGCAACAGAGGCTTTAACTGCCCCAAACAAAAGGGACAAGAACTGATGTATCCAAAACCTTCTAGCAACCCTAGCCCTAGAGGCAAAGAGCTGCTTTTAAGCATCCCATCGTCAGGTCTAGTGAGAGGAAGGGAGAGATATTCAGAAGGATTGAGACTCTACAGAGTTCCTCCTGTTTTTGATTCTCCCAGCAGCTGCTTTTCATGGTCAAATGATGAAAGCATTTGATCCGGATTTAATGGTCAGAGGCAAAGGAACAGAGCTCTCTGTTGTGCTTAAGGCTGTCCAAAGATCTTTTAAGGGTTTTTGAGCAGAAGAACAGTACTTAGAGGGCCTTCACATTGTGGGTCTCTCTAAAATATACAGTGTGGAGGCAGGGTAAGTAATTCTGTCCTAGCCGTACTAAAGCATGCTACATGCTAGAAGCATGAAACATATGACATGCATAGGTTCAGATTGCTGGGGTGTATAGTGACATCAAATGGTGGGCAACACCTGTTTTGACATCACTGGTGTGAAATTGTGCTGAGATTATGAGGCTTGCGATGGTGCAGGCCTCACACATTTAAACAGGCCTAAGTTGAGGCTTACTTTGGAATTATTTAAAGGGGCCCATCCCTATCTAGGGAATCCATCTTCGCTTGGGTTACTCCTATTTTAAGTGTATTTTGTAGTGATCATTCTCATCAGCACAAACCTCACCTTATTGCCAATATCCTCAGAATCCTCCTAGAACCCCATCCCAATTATATGCCTTCCACCCCCAATGGTCCACTCTCTAAACTGTCACTGACTGACTTTCACGGGTCTTTGCCCCCCCCACCCTCCAATAATGTCCCCATTCACCCCCACTGATCACTACTCTCTCCTCCCACAAGCTCTGTCACTTCCCAATCAGCTGCCCAACTGTGGCTTTGTGAGCTCTTGCCCTGAAATAAGAACATAAGAAATAGAAGCAGGATTAGGCTACCCGCCTGTTGGGCTTGCACTATCATTTATCAAGATCATGGCTATTTTCCAGCACTATCCCCATATCCCTTGATTCTCTTAATATTCAGAAAACTGTTGATCTCTGTTTTGAATGGACACAAGAACTGACCCTCCATACCTTCATGGGGAGGGAATTCCAAAGGTTCACCCCCCCTTGAGTGAAGAAATCTCAACCTTTCCCCTTATTTTCAAACTCTGCCCCTTGTTCCTTTACTCCTCACTCATGGGAAACATCCTCCTTACATCTAGCCTGTGGTAAAAGCTTGTGGACAATAGGCCTTTGTGGATAAATCTCTATGTTCTTCTTCTTAGGCATTCTTTTGGGATCGAGGTTGACTTGTTCCCATTTCAGTTCTGTAGATTCTGAGGTGGCTGATGAAGCTGCATCACCTCACACTGGTCTGAATTGAACTCCATCTGCCATTTGTCTGCCCAAATTTCCAGCCGATCTATATCCTGTTGCATCCTTTGACAACCTTCCTTACTATCCACAACTCTACCAATGTTTGTGTTGTCCATAAACTTACTAATCAGACCACATTTTCATCCAAATCATATATACTGTATATATTTCAAACAACAGAGCTCCCAACACTAATCTTTGTGGAACACCACTGGTCACAGACCTCCAGTCAGAGAAACACCCCTCCACTACTACCCTCTGTCATCTATGACCAAGCCAATTTACGAACTCACCGTGGATCCAATGTAACTTAATCTTTTGGAACAATCTACTATGAGGAACCTTATCAACTGCATTACTATAGTCCACTTAGGCAATATCCACTGCCCTATCCTCACATTCACCTCCTCAAGAAACTCAAATTCATTGAGACAGGAGCTCCGCTGCACAAAACCATGCTGATGATCCTAATAACTCCATGCTTTTCCAAATGCGAATAAATCCTGTCCCTAAGAATCTTTTCTAGTAATTTCCCTACCACTGATGTAAGGGTCAATGGCCTATAATTTCCTGGATTATCCCTGTTGCCCTTCTTAAACAAAGGAACAGGACTGGCTTTTCTCCAGTCTTCTGGGACATTGCCTGTGGCTAAAGTGGATACAGAGATCTCTGTCAAGGCCTCAGCAATTTCCTCCCTTGCCTCCCTCAGTATCCTGGGATAGATCCCATCAGGCCCTGAGGGCATCCACCTAAATGTTTTTCCAGAGATCCCACACCTCCTCCTTCCTAATATCAACATGCCTTAGAGTATTCACATTCCCTTCCCCTGATCTCACTATCATCCATGTCCTTCTCCTTGGTGAATACCAATGCAAAATGCTCACTTCCTCTGACTTCACACATAAATTCCCTCCTTTGTCCTTGAGTGGATCTACCCTTTCTCTAGCTACCCTCTTGCTCCTGATATACATATGATATGCCTTTGTGGTCATAGGTGGTGTTGAGTTTAGACAGGATAGTTTGTTGTGGAATGGAGTCAAGGGTACATATGTCAAGGACAGAGTAACAATTGAGGAGCTCTCCAAAGTGTTCCTTCCAGCTGGCTATCTCTGTCCTTGATAAGTTGACCTTTGTTCTTCACTCTCATTGGGTTGGCCACTTGGGCTGTAAATGGCCTTGACAATGCAGAATAATTCATTCAGGTCATGGTTATTGGCCAGTTACTGAACCTCCTGCACTCATTTGCGCCTAATTTGTTCTTTAGGTAATAGGATTTTTGTTGGACGTCGGCTTTCAGGTGCCTGTAGAGCATTTTTTCTGTATGTAAGACCTTTTTTGTCACATATGACAACTTGGGCCTCATGCATAATAAAATTTCACTGCTGGGGATCTGGCAAAAAACTGGTGAAGGACCCCATGATGGTTCTCTTTAATATGCCTTTTCAGACAATCTGCAGATAAATACATGAATAAAAAATGAAATGGTGTTTTTCAGCCCCTCATATCTGCTCTGCCATTCAGAAAGATCTCAGGGTCACTTTCCTGTGATAATCCAAGTTCTTCAGTTCCATTAATATCTAAATTTCCATCAATCTTCATTTTCTGTATATTGAGTGACTGAGGTAGAGAACTCCAAAGATTAGCTACCTCCTGGCTGTGAATCAGGTTGAAACGTCCTTACTGAAATATGCAGTGCTGAAGCCAGGAATTTTAAATTGTTTAGTCAGTATACAGAAATCAAAATATAGAGGCAAAATAAGATTGGATTATCAGAGAGAGAGAGAGAGAGAGAGAGTTAACAGAGACAGACAGAAAAATGTGCAAAACTAGTTTTTATTTTAAGTCTTCTTCATTTAAATCACTAGTATTTAAATTCTGAAGATTGAGAATTAAATTTTAAGGACCAGACAGTTTGAGTGAAATTCTGATTGATCACTCTATTGGAATAGTGGACTGGCTCATACTTAACATTTTCCACTTGTTCTTCAGTATTTTTCTGCTCCTGCTCATTCACACTGCAACTTCCAAGTTTTGCATGACGGATTTGCAAAAGTTGTGATCTGATTTATTCCACAATAGCTGATATCCCAATTCCTATCACAAAATCTAGACAACTACTTTTCCACAAATAAGCTCTTAGCTAAAAAACAACTTTCAAAAAGCAGCTGGGTCCTCTCCTCTGCTCCTCTGGCTGCTGCAGCAACTGTACTGAAACCTCTGCTGTTTGTGATATATATAAATGACCTGGATGAAAACTTAGATGAGTGGGTTAGTAAGTTTGCAGATGATACGAAGAGTGGTGGTGTTGTGGATAGTGTAGAAGACTGCCAAAGGATACAGAGGGATGTAGATCAGTTGCAGATATGGGCAGAGAAATGGCAGATGGAGTTTAACCCAGCCAAATGTGGAGTGGTGCACTTTGGGAAATCAAATGTAAAGGGACAGTACACCATTAATGGCAAGACCCTTAACAGTGTTGATGTGCAGAGGGATCTTGGAGTCCAAGTCCATTGCTCCCTGAAAGTGGCTACATAGGCTGATAGGGTGGTAAAGAAGGCGTGTGGCATGCTTGCCTTTATTAGTCGAGTTCAAGTGTCAGGAAGTTATGTTGCAGCTTTATAAAACACTAGTTAGGCTGCATCTGGAGTACTGCATTCAATTCTGGTTGCCCCATTATAGGAAGGATGTGGAAGCTTTGGAGAGGGCGCAGAAGAGGTTTACCAGGATGCTGCCTGAATTAGAGGGCATGTACTACAAGGAGAGATTGGACAAACTTGGGTTGTTTTCTCAGGAGCAGCAGAGGCTGAGGGAGATCTGACAGAGGTTTATAAGATTATGAGAGGCATAGATAGATTAGACAGCCAGTATCTTTTCCCCAGGGTGGAAATGTCTAATACCAGAGGGCATGCATTTAAGGTGAGAGGGGAAAGTTCAAAGGAGGTGTGCTGGCAAGTTTTTTTACACAGTGTGTGGTGGGTGCCTGGAATGTGCTGCCAGGGGTGTGGTGGAGGCAAATAAGATAGAGGCGTTCAAGATGCTCTTAGATAGGCATATGAATGTGCAGAAAATGAAGGGATATGGGCATTGTGTAGGAAGAAGGGATTAGTTTAGTTGGGCATTTGATTACTAATTTACTTGGTTCAGCACAGCATCATGGGCTGAAGGGCCTGTTCTTGTGCTGTACTCTCCTATGTTCTATGTTCTACTTTTCCATGTTGGGGCTAAGGAGATTTTTATCCTTATTGGAACGAGAATGATTTCCTCGGGATGAAATATTTTATGTAGCTACCTAGCTACATAAAAAACTTTTTTGTGGTTACACACCAGCCACATGTTGATGGATTGGAAACCTTTATGTTAACGAATATCCCTGGGCATTCTGGCAGTTCGTTGATTGTCACGTGTGTACAGTCAATGACGTTCTGCACTTGTGGGAAGCTAATCTGAGCTACCCAACCTGAGTGGTCGCTCATTCTGTGCCATTGTAACTTTAAGTTCACAAACTTGTTAGCCTTGAAAATCAGTCACCTTTCTAAACCCCTTGCTTCCCTCTGACTAAGAATTCCTTAAAAATATATCTGGCAGAATGCTGTGAGGATTTGGCACCCATTGTTAAAAATGGCCACCAAGTGCAGCTGGGAGTTGATGCTGTTCCACCAGTTTGAAGATGTCTCCCCCACACAACACCAGGAGCCTTGGATTTTCCTGATTAAACCTTACATCCACATACAATTCCACAAGTTTCCTAAGCATCTGCTTTGCTTATTTATTCATGTCAAATAAGTCCTTTTTTCTCTTGCCTGACGTGTTCATTGTCTTTTATGAAATTGTGTTGATAAAAGGTGTTGGCCAAATGCATTTTTTACATAAGCATGCTAAAACAGCTATTTTTATACTAGGCCCAGATATAATTTGTAATGTCTTGTTGCTTTCAGAACTGTGTTTCATATTTATACTTTAAGTTCCAAATCTGTGGCTTACATCATGTCTATTCTCAGATGACAGGCCATGAGCTGCAGGGATTTTCTAAACAGATTGTGGTGCACTACTGAGGAGTGCAGTGCAATAAATACAGTTAATATACTTGCATTTATAACAATGCTTGTCTTAATGTGTTCTTGCTATAATAGACCTTAAAAATGTACGTATATGAATATAAACTGAATCAGACTGCACTGTTGGTCACTTTGTATTCATTTCAATTTAATCACTTCCATTTTGTGAAGGGTTATTGGCACATTATCAGAAAAAATTGGATGTATGAATTCATTGTGAAATAGCACACCATTTGCAAATCAAATTAATTCTTTTGGTGTGGAGTGCACTTGAGATTAAAAAATTATTCTGTGTAGTAAAGCGGTAACATCTGCCAATACTTGAGAAGATGAATGATTGTCTTTTCGTATGAAGATTGGAGGAATACAGAATAGGTTATTACAGTTTGTTAGTCTCTTGGACTTTGCAAAGGGTCAATACTGGAATAATTTAGGATTTTAAAAAAATCAAACCATAATTGTTCAGCCAGTGAAACAGATCCTGTAGGGGTTGACCAGGGAAATTCTCTGTTTGTGGGGAGCCGTGAGATTGGGGATGTGTGTGGATGGTAAGTGCATGATGGCAGGTTGATTCTAATGAGAAGTAGCTTTGTCTTGGGTTATGTGAGTGGGTGGACTTGTCAGTGAAATTAATCTTTTCCAACAACAGTAAACAGACATGTGCAGAATATTTGAAAATGGAGATTGGTATGAATCTTTAGTTTGATGTTATTCTCTCAAAACTTTCTTCATTCATTGTAGTAAGGTAAGTTTAGACCATGTCATGTACCAGCAACAAAAGAAACACACTGAGTCATGTATAAGTGTTAAAAACTATTTTATTAATAACTATTTATGATAATAAGAAAAATAAAAGTAAAAATGTTAGAATGTTAGAAGTAAAAATTTTTGATCATAATGTTTTGAACATTAACCCCAAAAACTAAACTCTAGGTGTGTGTGTGTGGCAAATTCCCAAACTCCCAGTCCAGGAATAGTTCTCAAAGTTCAGTTCAGCAAGCCGTAATGTGAAACGTGAGCAAAGGCTTCTGCAAAACCACCGTTGACTGAAGACAAAACAGAGAGAGAAAATAGAGACATTGCAAAATCCAAATGTTCCACGATGGAAACCATACGACACCTCAGTGTCTACTCAGCAGTGACTACTCCACCACTTTGTTCCGAAGCATCTGCCACCCCGAAAGGCACTCGAATCGTGGCCATCCACACAAATACCTGTTTCCCACAACAGGTTAACGACAAAGTGGACTCCACTAAATAATTCCAAAAATCCATACGTGGATTGTAGTGGCAGACACAGTCATTGTTTTCCAACCATCGATAGAGACTAGCAGGCTGGTCTCTCCCCCTCCCCCTCCCTCTCCCCCTCTCCCCCTCTCCCCCTCTCCCCCTCTCTCCCCACTCCCCCTCTCCCCCTCTCCCCCCTCCCCTCTCTCCGTCTCTCCCTCTCTCCATCTCTCCCTCTCTCCCTTTCCCCCTCTCCCTCTCCCTCCTCTGACTGACTCCGACTGTCTGCTCCAAAAACGTCATTACGTCCTTATCTTCTGTTGTCGTCATCACACACACACACACACACACACACACACACACACACACCCCATTCTGCTCTATCTTAAGGGGACATTCACCAATAGTAACCTAATTCGTAACAACCATCACATTTAAGACTTTGAAAACAAATATCTTGATGTTTGTATGAAAATATCAAGAGAACATAAGAGAAAAGTGCACTTAAAATTAGGACACTTCATGAAGTTTTGACAAAAGGTCTTTGTCCTGCAGCGTTAACTCTGTTTCTCTTTCTGCTGATGCCTCCTGACCTGCTGAGTATTTCCATCTTTTTTCTATTTTTGTTTCAATTTTCAATATCTAGTTTTTTTGTCTTTTCAAAGTTTTTATGTTTCATTAATCTATTGCATGCTTTTGGGCAGTTAGCATTTCCAATAAATCTTAAGTTAAAAAATTAATGTGCACATGACTTATAAACTTAAAGACAAAGCTAGAATCAGATAACTAGTAAAAGACTGAAATACAAGATGAATAGTGGATCTGACTCTCAGTTGTATTTAACTTTTGATTTTTACAGAAAAGAAAATAATCTATTCTGTCTGTTAAGGAGCAGAACAATGTAATACACTTATGTGTAGGTTTAACCATCAGTAATAAGTCAGATTGCCTTTGAAGCAACCTGAAACTGGTTGGTGCGCTGTAGCATTAATTGCAATATTTTATGTTAAATAATGATCTGATTGGTTTCATTGTGGAGGAGATAATGAAAAGGCAAGTATGTTCCCAAAGAAAAATGGGTATCTGTGAAAGCTCACTGATCATCTGATTATCTCATGCTAACTAATTCTTGTTAGGTCCAAGTCTTAGGTGAATTGGTTGATCCCAACCAAGGTGGCTCAACAGCCCTCAGTGTTGAAGAACTGGGGGAAAAGAAAAAAAGTCAACTTGGAGTCATGCTATTTGGGGACCTATACTTGGACGTTTTAGCTCTGGATTTCTGTTGACCTTATTTGTGGAATTCTAAGGTAAGACTATCTGGTGGAAAACAAAGGAATTGTAATGGATACAGTTTAGTAGTGACTTTCTGAGGGCTCTTGTTTGGAGTTGTATTATAAACTGAAACAAAGTGTCTGTATCAGAGGAGCTTGTTCTGGTGGAAGGGATTTCAGGGCAGGAATTCATTTGGCTCCGGTCAGGGAACAATCAAGCAGCCAGGAGTCCTGGAAGGAGGAAGTGGGCTGGGCAGTGGGATATAATCTGGTATTTATAAGATAGGATGGTATCTAAGTCCTTACCAAAAAAGGACTGGTGTTATTGTGAAGGGATAGAGTTTGATTTTATGGCCATTGTATTGTTGACATGATGGGTAGTGGATACATCTATTTCAGAAGAGTAGAAATAAATTTGATCTCTGCTGACGAAGTTGTTTGATTGGGTCTCGAGTGTCAGATGAGGCATGGACAGCAATCAATTATTTTGCTTCCATCAGATAGCCTTCCATTTGAAATGCACAAGAAAAGCTGACACAAATCCAGAGCCAATGTGCTCTCTGAAAGCCTGACCTACTCTGAGTAACATGATGTCAAAGTGGCTCGTTTCTAAAGAGATTGGGGAAGCAGTACAGGACATTATGCCTTCTGGTTGCATAGTTTGTTGAAGCCAGGAACTGCATGTTAATGTTTTCTGGAGGTATCGTGAGAAAACCCCCAAAACATTGCTGGTTAGGAAGTTCAAGAACTTGAACAACTGGGTGGAGCATACGCATGCGAGATTTGCTTTCAGATCAATTTTAATCAGGATCCTATAACCACTATTACAGTTGTGATGTGCTTATTTTTGCTCCTGTTTCACTTTGACATCTTGTGCATCTACCACTCATTGGCTTTCCATCTAGCCCCCAGTCCACCTGCAGGGAAAATCATGCCGGGAGATTGTGACGTTGATTGGTTCCCCTATTGTGGATTACATACCTCAAGAAATAGCTGCAACAGTGTTAAATTTCGACATAGTTAATTAAAAGTTGATTCCAGGGCTGGTCAATGCTGAATAAAGTATTATGACTTTTGGTCAGCTTTATTTAATTGCCAACATAATTACTCCTCATTATTGCCAAGCATATCTCTTTTAGATACTTTTCCTCATGGCTTGTATTTTTATATCTTTGCATATTTGGAAATGTGTCAGCACTAACGAAACTGGGTGCAAACAGGTCACATCTGAGGCCACCAACAAAATGTCTCAGTAGCACTTTCATGTCATAACTATCTATCCATGGGAAATGATCTTCCTCATCTGGTATAAATTAGCATGCTATGACTAATGTGATGCCTATTATTTTGCCAGCATTCTGATTGACGTAATGCGTGTCATACCATTATAGGGCAAATGATCATTTGTGGTCAAGGTGATGTATTCTGTGTTAATTGACTAGGTTAACTAATGTAATCACTGAAAAATGTTTTCTGTTCATACACTGACCTCTAGAAATCAGTGGGAAAAGTTACACAATTTTCTGTGGTGCTTTGATGAATAGGATTATCATTGCATGGTTTGAAAAGAGAGTTTCATTGAGCAGAGAGGGGCATAAAATATAATATATTGAACATGTACATTCTGATCATATGCCAATATTTTGGTTGAAATGTAACTTTGCTTTCTCAATTTAGGAAAAAATGTTACTGTGAGTTTTTGATGACAAAATTCACCAGTTAATTTGATAACTGAATTTTTAGACAGTTGGTTCTTCTATGTCACAGCTTGTTCTGGGGGACTGAGTTATAAAGTGGCTGAGAGTATTTCACTGAATTTTCTAATTAGCTTGTCATGATTTTCCCAAATATGACTTTAAAAACCATGAATGGGACCTGGATATTCAAGTTGCCATTGGTAAAATGGTGTGGCTGGACTTGCACCTGCTCATGTTATTATATCGGCACCTCAATTTGTTTTTCATCTAATTTTATGGGACATCCTGAATCTCATGCATCTACGTTGCTCGGAGGGATCGGAATTGGGACAGGTTCATGTAGATGGAAGCATCAATTAATATGCATCAGATGGCTCAGGCGTGGGTGGGAGTTAATACAAGAGTGAATGAGGCATACACCTGGAGCTCAGCAGGAATATTGGAAAACACTGACAGAAGGAAATGCATCACCTGGGAGTAATAATCAAAGTCCAAGGTTTTCAAAAGCTTTGGCAGGAATATTGCTGGAAGAAATAAGAAAGACCAGAATACGATGGCAATTTGGCGCCAAGGGAGTTTGATCCTAGAAAATGGATGTGCTTGAATTCTAGACACAGGCAGAGAGTGATAACCCCACAGCTATTCAGTACCAAACTATTTTAATGAACTCATCAGGATCCCCAAGATAAGCAAAGGTTTAAAGTCTCTTGTGAAAGTTAAGATAATTCTGGAAACTTGAATCAGCTCTGTGGCGAAAAAGTAGAAGCAAATGAATTCCTTAATTAGTAAAAGATGCCCAAACCTTCGACCTCATGGGTATAACTCTCCCCATACCATTCCAACAGGACAGATCATAATTCCAGCAATAAAGTGAGCAAGTTGTGGAGAAGATGTTACATTTTCTGTACCTATGTCATGTTCACAAGCAATATTTTCAGAAAGCAGGGGATCTGATGCAGTGAATTAGTCTTCACAGTTATTTGCTGAAATTTTACAGAAAGAAGTATCTGAACAATAGTCACACATATCCAGAGGCTCCCTATTGCACAATATTCTCCTAGGCCATCATGGCACTGTACTTACTCCAAGACCAAATTCAACCTGGGGAATAGGGTATTGCCAAGCAGAAGAGATATCACTAACAATCTGCTCTGAGAGCAGAAGGCATTGGGAAGGAATGATGAAATAAATGGGTTTCTCTTATTGGATTGAAATTTACCACCATTGGCTAAAGAGCTTAAGTATCAAGATTTCAATGGTCCAATTTTTAAACCACAAAATGCAAGAGCAAAATTTTCATAAGGATATGATGTTGGAAGCAACAAAACGTCCCAAGGCTCCTCACAGTTGTTGTTTCAAAATCTATGTTGCTGAACCATTCCACTTAAAAGGCATATTAGGTCTGATGACAAATGCTTGGCCACAGAGAGATGTTTTATTACAGGAGGAAAGAAAGGTGGGGAGGCAGAGAGATTTAAGAGAGGCAATATGAGCTTAGGTCCTTTGTAGCTTAAGCCACAGTTACAAATCAAATTCAGAGATTCTCAAGAATTCAGAATTAGTGGAATACAGAGAACTCAGAGACTTTTATGAATGTAGAAGCTTAAAGGTCGGAAGGGAGAGGCTATGGAGGGATTTCAAAATAAGAGAACTAACAGAATGAGGTATTACTCAACAGGGAACCAGTGTGGATCAACAAGCATGGGAACAGTGGGTGAGTAGGACTTGGAGCGAGTTTGAGAAGGGTCACATGTTTGGATGAACTCGTATTTCAGGAGAAGAGAATGAGGAGGCTAGCCAGGAGTTTGTTGAAAAAATGGAAGCTTCAGCTCCAGATGAGCTGAAGTAAGAACAATCCTGTCAGTTAAATTAAGGAAACATTCCGTACAAAACCAATTTTAAAAGGTAAATTTAAATTAATTTTTATTATTTTTAAAAACAGGAAATTTTGAAGGAATTCTGAGGGAATGATAATTTTCATGTATAATATTGGGTTATTAAGACCCGGAGAGTTTGCATACTAGTAATTGTGATATATTCAGTTACATTGATGTCACAAACATAACATTTTCAGGAATATTTTACAAGCACGGTTTCTAGATACCAAAAGAACCTGTCAGTTCTTTGATTTCAGATTACGCTGGAGTAGACTATAAGACAGCATCGCCAGAAGAGCAACCGCTAGTCACTGACAGCACCTTCTTGATATTCATGTTTACTGTGCCTGGGTGTATTCCAGAAATTACTGTCTAGCTTCCTCTGTTAGAAAAGTAAGCTTTGACAACCACACTGTTATTTCTCATTCCAAATTTAGTTGGAGGAGTTTTAGGTGCAGGTGTATCCATAGTGTTAAGATATGGCAATGGCAGTGCGGCAAATGAAAAAACAAGTACCAATTACCATGTATTTCTAGTAATTCGTCATGCTGGTGCATTTCTTGTAATTCCTCTGATTTTTGCAACAGCAGGTGATATTAACAATGCCATTATCAGGCACCTGTAGATTTGTAGAGCTTTCAGACAGTTCACCATCTGCTTGTGTTCAGATTTGACAATGGAATCCCCAAAGGTCCCAGGCTGTAATCATAAAATTGCTCACTTTTTATCAGAAGCCAGCTGCAGTAGGTATGTAGCCAGAAAATCGCAGAACTGAATTAGAAGGCCAAGTAATTCCTTGTCACGTCAAATGCTGTTTCCATTTTCCTTCAATCCAATCTTGTCCTTGTTAATGCATAACAAGGACACCATGTCCCCAGATCAGGAAGCTCTGAAAAGGTACTTCGTTCTTAGGAAGTGTATTAATGGTAATGTTTTTAAGAAAGTTTTGTTCAAATAAGGTATTGTGAGGAGCTTTCAGGATTATTCACTATTCAATTAAACTAGCTTATACTTTCATGAAGTCTGGGCATAACTAAGTGATATAGTTTTACAGTTTTCTTGACCTGGCCATATCTTAAAACCTTTAGTGATAGTGCTGATGATTTGTTACCTGTTCATCAAAAGCCTCAATATTCATTGCTGTTTTTTATACCTAAGTTTCAGCTCTGGTACCTACAAGGCCTTGATTGTATTATTTCAACAACCTACAAGTTTGCAGCAATGTATACTAATAGCTAAATTTATGAAGGATAAAGATTAGATCATTCTCTCCTTCCCCAATGCTGCACTGAAAGAACTCATGTCGACCTCTGATCATTACCTCTATCTCCACTGATTTTGTAGATGTTCCATGTTGCAGGTTTTCATTTACAGGGCTGAATTGTGTTTGAAATAGGCCACTGCCCAGACACGCCACCAATCCATTTGTCCTGGACCTCCCAACCCTGAGTCCAGATGAAGGGTGTCAACCCGAAACATCGTCTGTGCATTTCCCTCTACAGATGCTGCCTGACCTGCTGAGTTCCTCCAGCCGTTTGTTCTTTGATACATAGTGAAGCTTTAGTGGTGACTTAGCTTCTGATAGTGTACTATGAGGCCCCAGCTCTGGAATACTCTGATAGCATGTGAGAGAAAGCAAGGCTGGGGATGGAACCTGTCAAAGCTGGCAAGGTTCTGGAAGCTTTTAAAATGTTTCTGATTCTCTAAACAATAAAAGTAATTAAATTTAATTAAATGATTGATTAAAATACATTAAAAGGCTATTAAATGATTTTAAAATATTAAAAAAAGCAAATAAGTGAAAAATAAATAACTGAACTTTAATTTTCCTCTTAATTTACAGGTTGGGAATTCCTGCCTTCTGTCATTCAGCCAATCATGGCAGAGCCATGTCAGTCTGAGACTTACTTAGCTATGGAGAGAGAAACAGTTAATATTTCAGATTAATAACCACTGAGGGTAATGATGGATCATTGACTTGAAATGCTAACTCTGTTTTCTCTCTGCACAGCCTGACTGGCTGAGCATCTCAAGCACCTCCGATTTTTATTTCAGATTTTCAGCATCTGCAGTTTGTTGATTTTCGACTTGAATACTGCATTAATTGGCTGGGTCCCTGCCTGTGGCATCCAATATTCCTTCATTAATGCCTCTACCTACCACTGGTTGCTGTTTTTAACAGCTTATGTGGGTGACTGGCAGGGCATTAGCACTTGAGGCCTGTGATTTAAGATTGAGGTTGGTGCTAAATTATTTGTGTTAGATTGTCATTTAGAATGCATCTCAATGTGATGCTTGTTTAATTTTCATATCTCTACGTATACAGTGGGGCACTAAATTTGGGGTTGGGGGAGCTGTGTGTAGCTTTGTTTATCTTTTCATGCTGTTGAGTACCCTTGCTCTGATTGATTAAGGTGCATTGTTTTCAATTTACATTTTAAGTAAGGCATTCAATGAACCCACTCACTCTCCTGTGATTAGAGCATTTCCTATAATTCTTATTAATGAGATTATTAACCTTGGGATGTCACTTTGGTCAGATGTTTGAAATGTTCTTACAGGTCTGGATGAATCTTCTGAAGGCTGATAAACAACTGCTGTGCTAGGGTAATGAAGATTTATATCAACTTTGTATTACAGAATTACAGAATCACAGAATGGATATAGCACAGAATGAGGACATTCTCCCTGTCGATTCTATACAAGCTCTGTGTAAGAGCAATGTGGGTACTCCCACTCACCTGCCCTCTCTCCACATCTGCAAGTTCTTCCTTTCAGATATTTTTCCAGCTCCCTTTTGAATGCTACAAAGATACTTTCATATCTATAATCATGGACAATAAACTGTCTTTGCAGTCCTCCTTTCATTCTGACTCCAGATAAATATATATGTGTGTGTGTGTGTATATTTTTATATGTATGTGTATATATATATATATATATATATATATATATATATATATATATATATATATATATATATATATATATATACATACACACACACACACACACACACACACACACACACACACACACACACACACACATAACAGTGGGCTGGAAGATCTAAGGGGGTTGTTATTGGTGAAAGATACATGATCATTTCATAATTCTCATGTTCAGATCCCTCCATGATCTTATCTATTCAAATTTCTCCAGACTGGCACCCATCACACCACCCCCACCTGCTTCTCCATTCCCCAGTGACCCTGAATTCTGTGTCCACCCCATTCTGGTTCTCTCATATGTTGCCAGTTTTAACTGCTTTGCCACTGGTGGCCGCACCTTCAGTGGCCTGGACACAACGCTTTGGAATTCATTAAACTTCTCCATTTGTTGCTGCTCCTTTAAGTCATTCCTAAAAACTTACCCCTCTGACAATGCTTTTGGATATTTCTCCTCTTATTTGCCCATTAGGGGAGTATTATTATGCTAAAGGTGATATGTGAATGTTTGTCGTTGATGTCTGTGGAAACAAAAAGCTGATTAAAGCAACAGCAATAAATAAATATTTCTGTTACCTTAGTCCAATAGTATATGCCCCTATTTTCACATTTCATAGTCATCTTGCCATGGGGCTCCCTTTGTGAACTCCTGTTATTGTGTTTTTTACTTAAATCATTCCAATTACAATATAGAGCTTCATTAATAACATATTAACCTATTAGATTTTTAAACATTAACATGTAGCAATAACATAAAATGAAGAACATTTTTAAGCACTAAATAGTAAAAATCTTTTATAATTGGACAAAATGGCAAAAAGTAGTTTATGGTATTTCCTCTGTTCTTTAGCCGGATTAATTTGGGAAGGTGCAATGAATGTTCCTAACATTTAGTTTTCAGGTTTTGCATTTGACATCATCATGTTAAGCATTCTTTCTTCTTAAGCAGTCCCTAGGGGTCAAGGATAACTTGCTTTCATTTCACTTGTGTGAATCTGTGGTGGCTGAAGAGTCCTTTGGAGGTGGAGGAGGAGTGTGGTACAAACAGATGGGATAAAAGGTGCTTGACAGTGCGGGTGGGTAAGTTATTTGGGATGTTGTGTGCTCCTTCTGCTGTGTGTGAATGGCCTCCCTGTGCTCCTGTTATACACTCCACATGCTCAGAGTCTTCCCATATCTTCTTCCATTTTGAGCAGTCATAGGCCAGGGTTTTCAAAGAGGCTTTGAGAATGACCTTGAGTAATTTTCTGTGTCTTCCTGGAAGTCTCAGGTTCTGACAAAACTTAGAGTGGAGTACTTGCTTAGGGAGTCTGAGGTCAGACACGCCGATGTTAAGGCCCATTCAATGGGGAAGTCACACACTGCCAACGCCAGGCAGGGCAGGGCAGCTGGTACACCCACAAGGCTTTCTTTGGGGAAACACTGGGAACTAAAGGTGGGGGTGAGGGAGAGGCTACACTAGGCTGCAAACCTTGGATGGTGTGCCTGCTAGAATTCTGGGGAGGGCAGTACAGAGGTGGCATTTAAAGACTGATGCCACAAATCTATGTTCATTTCTCCTGCTTTTCCTTTCAATGTCCTTGTTCATTCTGCAGCTGTCAGTATCTGACAGACAGCACAGCTTTCTGACAAGAAGATCTGCGATTTAAATACTTGTCTCCTTTTCAGTTGTACTGCAATATTCAGCCTTAATTAACTTCTACTTCTTTAGTTCAAAGCTGCCTCAGCACATGAGTACCATTTTACATGGGATGTGTGCCAGAGGACCTCCCAAGGAAGATGCTAATGATTTGACCTAGTAAACTCTGGGGGTATTGGCTCTGCAGATTATTTTGTCAACAAGTACAACACAAGTATGGATCCCAGAAGCC
Source organism: Pristis pectinata (assembly GCF_009764475.1). NCBI lineage: Eukaryota > Metazoa > Chordata > Chondrichthyes > Rhinopristiformes > Pristidae > Pristis > Pristis pectinata. Next base: position 30,186,773 of record NC_067407.1, on the reverse strand, counting down.
CTTTGATAGCATTTAGGTAGTTTGCAGAAAGATTAGATGGGGTAAAAAAGATGCACATTTTGGTTTTTGGACTCAGTTTAAAAACCCACGCTTCAGTCTGATGGAACAGTTTATTATCCACTGTATGAAGTGAGATGATTTTTTTTCTCTCTACATGAAGTGCAAATCTTTTGAATTCAGTTTGTTTGGCTCATGATATTTTATATCTATAGTCATGCAGAAATTACTGGAATGAATTCTGAAACAGGTTATTTTAAATCTGCGACCTGATTTTCTTCTGCATGAGGGAGTATTGAAGAAGATGGCATAAAATAAAGATCATGACTGATTTGCATTGTGTAGATAGAGCAAATCTGTTCCCCTTCACAGATGGTTCAAGGGCAGGGAGAATAAATTGAAAATTTTGGGCATAAGTTACATGGGGAATGAGAGGAAAAAAAACTTAGTTACCCTGGAAGTCACTATCTGTAAGGGAGATGGAACAAAGTTGATCAATGCCTTCAAAAGGGAATGGGTTGTGGACTTGAGAGAGAATCATTTACAGGGCTTTGGGGAAAGAGTTGTTAAAAGCTTTGGGTGAGGTGCTGGGAACTTTCTTGACTTCTTTTTCTGCACCTGATTTAACGTTAAATTCACTCTCTCTAATTAACATTCTGAACTCCCCCTCCCCCCTACCCAAAAATACCATCTTTCCTTTATGGGTTTACTTCTCAGTCATTTAACGTCATTGGTTTAAGTAATGCACTATTTGTCCACTTGTACTCCCATATTTCAGTTGTCCTTGTTTTTAGCTCACACACCCAACAACAGTGTGCGAAAAATATTTTCAAACCTCAACAGCTATTTCAAGTGAATGCCGAATCCAAGCAAACCCGGCCCTATGTTAAGATGTGAAACTTTGACAATAATGGGCATTATGGGATAGAATTTCCATGGGAATTCTCTTGATCTTTCAGCTTAACGTTGGCGAAGGGAAAATGGCAAAAAATACCAGGTGAGGAATCCCAGTGGAAATTCATGGTTTATCCCCATTATTTATTCGTTGGAAAAGTAAATTCCATTAAGATACCACAGTGGAAATGAAATGTGATTAACTCATTAATAGACTCTTCTTCCTTCTGCCAGAGGAGGGTTGAGCTAGGACTACTGTTTCCATCTTTCTTTATCTGCCCTTGTTACTCAAACAGAGTAGATTCCATGTCAGAAAAGTAGCCTGCTGGGGTTGGAAAAACATTGGAGCTGCTACAGTGGGACTGACACTACTGAATAAGAGGACATTTAAAGGGGACAGAAGAACTGAAGACATATCTTGGAGGTTGATGATTGACCTCCAACAACCACAGTCATCCTCCTTTGTGCAAGTTTTGTCTTCAACCACTATTGATACCCATTGATACCCACTGACTTCAGTTTTACCAAACCTCTTTGGTGCAACACTCAGTCAAATGCTGCCTTGATGTCAAGGGCAGTCACTCTCTCTTCATCTCTAGAATTCAGCACTTGGGTCCATGTTTGGACTAAGGTGCTGATGAGATCTGGAGCCAAGTGATCCTGGCAAAACTCAATCTGTGCATTGTAGAGCAGGTTAGTGAGTGCTTCTTGACCTTCATTTTGCTGATGACTGAGTGTAGACTGATGAGGAGGTAACTAGCCAGATTGAATTTGTCCTACTTTTTATGAACAGGACATACCTTGGTAATTTTCAACATCGTCAGGGAGATGTCAGTGTTGTAACAATACTGGAACTTGGCTAGATTTGTGAATGGTTCTGGAAAGCAGTCTTCAGTGCTACAACTAGGGTGTTGTCCGGTCTCATAGCTCTTTTTTGTATCCAGTGCTTTCAGCCATTTCTAGATATTACATGGAGTGAATATAATGAGCTAGAGATCAACTCCTGTGGTAGTGGGGGATCTCTGGAGTAAGCCTTGATCACTTTTGGCTGAATGTGGTTGCAAATGCTTCAGTAGTGTCTTTGGTGCTCATATTACAGGGCCCCGCTGTCAATGAGTGTGGGATATTCTTAAAGCTTCTTCCTCCTGGTAGCTTTTAGCTGTCTACCATTACTGGATGCACCATGACTGCAGAGCTTTGATCTGATCCATTGGATGCGGGATCATCTAATTCCATATTCCATAAACCAATTCCATAAACCAATTCCAATTCCATTTGCCTCTGTTACATGCTGTTTTTGCTGTATGGCTTTGCTGTAGCATGTTCTACTGCAGCCCCATTGAACCAACTCTCGTTGTCTTGGTGAAGCAGCCAGCATAATCAAAGACCCCACCCACCCGGGGCATTCTCTCTTCTCTCCTCTTCCATCGGGTAGAAGATACAGGAGCCTGAAGGCATGTACCACCAGACTTAAGGACAGCTTCTACCCCACTGTGATAAGACTATTGAACAGTTCCCTTATACAATGAGATGGGCTATGACCTCAGGATCTACCTTGTTGTGACCTCGCACCTTATTGCACTGCACTTTCTCTGTAGCTGTGACACTTTACTCTGTACTGTTATTGTTTTACCTGTACTACATCAATGCACTCTGTACTGACTCAATGTAACTGTAATGAATTGACCTGTACAGTTGGTTTGTAAGACAAGCTTTTCACTGTACCTCGGTACAAGTGACAATAATAAACCAATACCAATACCAATACCAAGGCTGATCCTTAGATTTGATTGCAAAGGTAAAGTGAGGGATATGCAGGCCATGAGTTTACAAATTGTGATGGTGTACGTTTTTTTCTGCTGCTGATAGTTAAAACACACCTATTTGTTTGTGCAGGCTGGTAACTCAGATATCATTGTAGACATAATTATCTGAAGGACTAAGTACTGTAATTTGTAGGCTCCAGCTTTTGAAGCCTATATATTTTTTTACAGTTTTATAAACTATTTCATTATCATATGATTTTATACTCTAATTTTATTTTGCTTTTCCTGCCAATGGAAATAAAGTATTCATTAACAAAGGTCAAGTGATTCATGATCTGTTGTTAAGGTAATTTACATGATTAATCTAACATTGAATTTTATGTTACTACTTGAAAAATTATCGGATGTCAATGCTCTTATGCAGTTAACTGTCACATGTAGGGAGATTCTGCCCATTGTATTTAGTTATTTGTGAGGGATAATTTTCAGTCAAACATCCTTTGACTTGGACATATATCAACACCTGAGCTTTTGGGTTTGTGCAGTCTGGCACCAATAAGACGATCAGCTGGGATTTGGAAAAAATAATATCATGGAAATCAAGTATCGTGCTTATAACATCCAATTTGTGATGAGGAAATACCCCTTCAATTTGACTTGGTATATTTTGCTCTATGACTATATTCATGCAGCTTCCTCCTCCATTGGTCACCCACTTTAATATCATGGGAATACAGTGATTCACTCTGATCTGTTGGTTCTGGAGAACACGGGTTCTACCTGCAATCAATTGCTTTTAACTTTAGTGTTCAAGTAGCCCTTCTTAATGTCTTACTAGATTAGTACCTCATTCTAATACATCCCTTGTGCTGCTTCTAATGTGCTTTTAAGCTCCCCCCACTGAGCCAAAGTCTGCCAGGTTAATGGAGATAGAGGAGTGAGAGAAGTGCTAGGCCATGGAGCTACAGATTTCAAGATTTGCAGTTTTGTTGATTTACTACTCACAGTGACTCAAAAATGCCAATTTAGACCTAACCCCAGTGTGTCTTAAGTAAAAAGTGGGAAGTTAAATACAGCTAAAATGCAAATTAGGTTATTTACGAAGTTAATGCAAGATTTTAATTTTGGAAGATATTCGATACGTTTTGAGGGGTATAAACCATGAATTGGAGCACCGAGGAAAGAAAGTACCACATAATATCTTCAAGGTAACTTCAAAGAATTGCTGAATTAATAGATGCCTTTGAAATGTGTTAACTGTTGCTGAATCTCTTCCCTCGCTTCCCATAATACCCTGCAAGGTTATCATGGGAAGCGAGGGAAGAGGCTGATTAAGTCGGCATGGCGTTGTGGGGGGCAGGTCGTGCCTCACGAGCCTGATTGAACTCTTTGAGGATGTGACAAAGCACATTGATGAAGGTAGAGCAGTGGATGTGGTGCACATGGATTTTAGTAGGGCGTTTGATAAGGTTCCTCATGGAAGGCTCATTCAGAAAGTCAGGAGGCATGGGATCCAGGGAAACTTGGCTGTGTGGATTCAGACTTGGCTTACCTGTAGAAGACAGAGGGTGGAGGTAGATGGAGTGTATTCTGCCTGGAGTTCAGTGACCAGTGATATTGCACAGGGATCTGTTCCGGGACCCCTGCTCTTTATAATTTATATAAGTGACTTGGATGAGGATGTGGAAGGGTGGGTCAGTGAGTTTGCTGATGATATGAAGGTTGGTGGTGTTGTGGATAGTGTAGAAGGTTGCTGTAGATTACAACAGGATATTGATAGAATGCAGAGCTGGGCTGAGAAGTGGCAGATGGAGTTCAACTCGGAAAAGTGTGAAGTGATACACTTTGGAAGATTGAATTTGAAGGCAGAATACAAGGTTAATGGCAGGACTCTTAGCAGTGTTGAGGAACAGAGGGATCTTGGGTTCCATGTCCATAGATCCCTCATGGTTGCCACGCAGGTTGATAGGGTTGTTAAGAAGGCTTATGGTGTGTTGGCCTTTATTAGTAGGGTATTGAGTCCAAGAGCCATGAGTTAATGTTGCAGCTCTATAGAATTCTCATTAGACCACACTTGGAGTATTGTGTTCAGTTCTGGTTGCCTCATTATAGGAAGGATGTGGAAGCTTTAGAGAGGGTGCAGAGGAGATTTACCAGGATGCTGCCTGGATTGGAGAGCATGTCTTATGAGGATAGGCTGAGTGAGCTAGGGCTTTTCTCTTTGGAGAGAAGGAGGATGAGAGGTGATTTTATAGAGGTGTACAAGATGATAAGAGGCATAGCTTGAGTGGACAGTCAGGGGCTTTTTGCCAGGGCAAAAATGGCTAACACGAGGGGGCATGATTTTAAAGTGATTGGAGGAAGGTATAAGGGGGATGTCAGAGTTAAGTTTTTTACACAGAGAGTGGTGGGTACATGGAACGCACTGCCAGCAGAGGTTGTGGGGGCAGATACATTAGGGATATTTAAGAGACTCTTAGGTAGCCACATGAATGATAGAAAAATGGAGGGCTATGTGGGAGGGAAGGGTTAGATAGATCTTAGAGCAGGATAAGATATCAGCACAACATCGTGGGCCAAAAAGCCTGTACTGTGCTGCAATGTTCTATGTTCTATGAATAGGCGAATGCAACATTGAAACATTCCTCAAGCTGCAGATAAAGTGAAGTGGTAATCTGGATTTTTAGTCATATTAGGTGAGGGTGAATTTCTGAAGAGGAGAGAAGAAAATGAATCCAAAGCCTTCTGGTTGCACACAATTCCTTCCAGCTACTAAAATATATCAGAGAAAGGATAGAGCTTTGTTGGGTTCTTAATGTGAAGATCTGTGGGCAACCTATGTTCCCTGGAGCAAACTGGATTACCCCAGGGAATCAGTGAAGATTTGCTTGCTTTTATGACACAGAAGGAGGCAATTTGGCCAATCAGAATTCATGCTATCTCCCAGCAAAACAATCCCATCTGTCCCATTCTCACTCTCCTTATTTCCCTTTAAACCTGCAATTTATTCTTCCCCAAATCCCAAAATCTCTCCTTTCATATTTTTGTCACATATATACACTAAGGGGTAACTTACAGTAGCTACATAACTTCCAGTGTATTTTTAGGATTTCTCAGTACTTTTCCTGCAGTTTTTTGTCTGCTGTAAGAGTTACCATTGTCACTAATTGGAGTGAATAATATATGGGGACAAATACCTACTGGCAGCAGACATCGCGCTCTTATCTATTTTTCTAGGATCACGTTAATGCAACATATAGCAAGAGCTGGTACAAGCCAGTTAGAACTACTGTTATACCAGGGAATACTAAAGTCAAAAAGTTTCTCCTTAAATGAATGAGATGTTGATGTGTACATTTATGGAAATGGCAAAAAGCACTTTAAATGTTTAACATTAATAACTTTGTGAAAGGAGGTTTGGGAAACATTGGTAAGGAAAAGTTATGGTTAACAGAGTAAGCCATGGAAATAAATTGGGGAAACATCTCTTTTTTTGCAGAAGGTGGCAAATTTCTTGAATTCTTTAACTCGGAGGGTTGCAGAGGCTGGATCATTGGAGGTATTTAAGAAGGAGGTAGCTAAATATTTGAAAGATCAAGGAGCTGAGAGTTATGGGGAAATTGGCACTGAATGGAAAGCCTGGGGCAGATCAGCCATGATCATATTGAACAGCAGGGCAGTCTTGAGGGGTGAAGTGGCTTACTCCTGCTCCTATTTTCTTGTGTTCTCTTGAATTCTTGTGCATGGATCATCAGTCATCTAGATGTAGGCTAAATACAGCAAACTGCGTTTTTAGAACAGATATTTATGTGGAAGAAAGGTTGAGCTACGTATTTATATTTTAAAAAATCCTCTGGTACCTAAACTTCTTTGGCAGATGACTCCAGCTGCTGCCTGACTGCATTTCATGCCCCTTGGTTGTTACTATATTAAGAAGTATTAAAACTTTTAAAGACTCCTTGATATAAGAGGTCACACATAAGTCAAACAGAGACTTTAAAACGTTCATTTCACTTTTGAACTTTAAATAATCTTTTCTATCAGAAGCAACAATTACAATTTGTCCAACTCTGGGCTTATGCTGCTGACTATCTCACAAATCTGCCATCTATGATTGATACTTTTGTCAGCCTGATGTTTAAATTCTTCCCGATTCACAAACAATCTAAAGAAAGTTAATATCTGCAAACATAAATAGGCAATTGGATCTTAATACCTATCTAAGTAGTTTAAGAACACGAATAGACTTTTCAAGCCTGTTCCACCTTTCTATGAGATCTTGGCTGAATGCTAGCTTAACTTCATCGATCCACCTTTGCCCTGCATTCCTTGATGCCAATGACATCTACCCCTGTCTTGTAAATTTTCCAGTCCTTTGATTGAAAGGATTTCAAGTTTCCAGTACTCTGCCTTTTCTGATTTCACTCCTAGAAGACCTGGCTCTAATGTTAAAGATTAAGCATCTCTTTTCTGGATTCTGGCAATAGATTAATAGTGTTGAAACCATTTAATGCTTTAAGCACTTTAATTGGATTGTCTTTCATGGGAATAAAACCCAGTTTATGCAATCTGTTTTAAAATTAAACTGTTGACCTCTGTCCTTGCATATAAATGCCTAGTCTTTGTCCTCCCTTTCCTCTTCAAAATACTTGACCATGGCCAACTTTCCCCCATATCTATGCTTTAGTCCTGCCTTGATGTTTCCAGGCAAACCCTGCCCCTAACCTGAGAAGCAAGAGTCAACCACATTGTGGATCTGGAGCCTGCCAAGCACGGGAGGTTTCCTTCAAAGCCATTAGTAAACCAGATGGATTTTTTACAACAATCTGGTAGTTTTGCAGTTACCATTAGTAAGACTACTTTTTAAAACCAAAATCCAGATTCATTTAATTACCTTAACTTAAATTTTTCAACTACCTTAGTGGGATTTGAATTCATGTTTCAGGATTAATGGCAGTAGTATGGCTGCTAATCCAATAATTTAACCATTACATGACATAATGTTTAGAATAATTTGTAGGTATATGTGTTGCTCTGCTCTGGGGCAATTCTCAAACCAATCTATATTTCTCAAATTAGTTTATCCTTTAGACTTTGTAATGAAAGTTGTCTTTGTACAGCTTAAGATGTTTATTTGGTAAATATTTCCAGTTCAGGACAGGAATGAAGTCTACAAGAACCCCTTTATTTACATGGTAATATTATAGATTTGTGCTTGGAATGCACATAAGAAGATAAAATTCTCATTTGTTTACTCTTTCATAGACATAATTCATAAGGTGTTCATTGAGAAGCAAAGCTCGATTGCAGTTGAGACTGGGCACTAGCATAAAGATCTTGACTTTTCTAATTGCTGTGGAAATTACACAGAAGAGAGTGCATGAAGAAGGGCGCTTGAAGTTTACAATAATAATCCAAATACAACAAACATATCTATCCAAAAATCTCAAAGCTCTCTGAAAAATTCTATAATGTTGTGGAATTGGAGGTTCTATTTGCCATATGTTAAATTGAAACAAAAATATCCTTTACACAAAAGAAAAACAGGGTTATTAAATGGAAGATGTAATAAACCTGGAATTTCTTCCTCTAACTTCACATTGTGCAAACTGAGTTGGTAGGAGTCACAGGGTGAGGTGGGGGGTGGTGGGGACAGAGGAGGAAGGAGGGGACAGTGTTGTTCTACTGTGGCTCTAAACAGTTGAGCATCCACCCTTTTTCTTGCTATCATCTCTACTAGATGGGCAAAGTGCCAACCCAATTTTAGATGGACAGATGGAAATGAGACAGAAATGATGTGGGGTTGACATAAATCACATTTGCTGTCATTTTCACCTCATTAGCACTAATTCACATTCTTGCTGGAATAATAGTTGACAGACTGAAAAAAAAAGCAGAAAATATGTTGAAGAGCCCAGTAGCTAATTTTGCAGAGAACTTATGGGTGACTTTAACTCTGTCCAGCCAACAAAATCCAGTTGGGTAATAAAACTACCCCATTCAGAGTTGCTTTTAACAAGTGAAGTAAATTATCATGATAGAATTCACACTTGATCAGAAATCTGAGTACTGTCAGTTGAACTGTGAAGTACTTGAAAAAAATATCCCTAAGGATAACTTCAAGAAAAAATATCAAGGCATATTTAATTCCTCGGGTACTTTGATCTCTGTCAACTGCATTGCCAATCTCCATACTAATTACCCTTTATCTGGCTACTAAAAGAATTCATGCTGTGCCACTGGTGGTTGTGGGGGGTTAAGTAACGTATGCAACTCAAGGTGACTTCACAGTAGGCCTGAGACCTGTTCATTGCTAAGAGCATCTCATTCATCATACTGAATGCTACTAATAATTAGTTTCTTGTCTGAGATGCACTACATTCTGAATAGAACATTAGAAAGCACACCATCTCCTAAATTCTTATTTACCTGTCTGTAGTTGTGCATTAATCATTAGCAACACAGTTTTCAGTTAAAAAGAATAAATAAGGACTATTTAATATAAAACCATTTAACTATTTCATAAATATGTGGTGTATTTTAGGTGAAGTTTCTTATTTTTATTTGTATGTAATTACCATAATAAAATTAAAATAAACAACTTGATAAGATGGATATACCATGCAAAGTGGTATATGGACATTATACTTAAGTGGTCCTAGAAAGTGAAATGTAAAGAAGGGATAGATTAAAGACTCGACAGAATTTGCACTGAAGTTGGAAAATCATAAAAATGGAAGATGCTGGAAATCTGAAATAAAAACAGAAAACATAAAAACTCTGTTTCTCTTTCCACAGATGCTACCTGACCTGCTGAGTGTTTCTAACATTTTGTTTGCACTAAAGATGGTGATTATCAGCTGCATTAGCAGAATAACTGGTTGTGATGTTTGTGGAAATATCATATGCCAGTAACATGCTTGTATTGAGTAGGTTGTATTGATATATATCTAAAGAAGACTGGCGGTAAATGATTTTTTTTTTAACAACAGGCTCAAAAAACTATAAGCATGCATTTTGTTTGGCAATTAACTTCATTTATTATTCATTTAGAATATTAATTTTATGACTACATTTAGGGCAAAATGCACAAAGAAACTTAATTGTTTGTGGCAATTGAGAGCAATGCCAATCCAGACCATTTATGGTGGCTCCCTTTCAATCTAACTAAAGTTATTACAGAGGTTTGATCTTTATCTTTCCTTATAACATTTTTAAAAACCTTTCATTCATTTTCCAATTCTGGGTGAATTTGTTGGATCTCTTATTATCTGTAGATTATCAAACATACAGTAATAAAGATTACAGTGAAAACCAAAAAGACTGCAGATGCTGGAACTCTAAAACAGACAATGCTGGAGATACTCAGTCAGTCAGGCTGTGTCTGTGGGAAGAGAAACAGTCAACATTTCAGGTTGGAGACCCTTTGTCAGAACTGAAAAGGAGACACAAGAAGCTTGTTAAGCCGCAGGGAGGATGGAGGAGGGGGAACTGTCTGTGATAGGGTGAAACCAGGGTGGCCATGGAGATATCAGTGTGTAGTCTCCTGTACTGTCACAGTGAGGCTCAATGCAAACTTGTGGAACAGCACCTTATTTTCCATCTGGGCATGTTACAGCCTTCTGGACTCAATATTGCATTCTACAACTTCAGGTAACTTGATTTCTCTGTCCCTATCAGTCATCCATCTGTGATATTAGCTCAGTTTGTTTTTTTTGTTCCTTTTGTTCTGCTCTGTATGGAGGACATGCCCAGCCTGACCTGCCAGGCTTGTCCTCCTGCCCTGCATTTAGCAACCCCTACATTCCTTTGTCTATGTTCTTTGGTCTATGTTCTTATTCTCTAACTGCTCTCATTCACTCATTGACCAGACAACCTTGCTTACAGCTTATCCCCATGGTCATCCCAGTTTCACCCAACCAGAGACATCCGCCCTTCCCCACCCTCCCTGCAGGTTTACAAACTCCTTTTGTCTCTTTTAAGTTCTGATGAAGGGTCTCCGATCTGAAATGTTGACTCTTTTACTCTGCCCACAGATGTGGCCTGACTGGCTGAGTATTTCCAGCATTTTCTGTTTATGTGTTTAATAGAGTCCTGGTTAATAACCTAGCCATTCTCTGGCTACATTGCCTCAGATTTTGTCCATCAGTAATCTTTGCTTCCTCTGTTTCATCTTCCAGAATTATGGCTTTTTTCCATGGGATCAAAATATCTGCTAACAGACAGTTTAAACCAATTTTAATTTACTTCTGCTGTTTAATCATAATGGCTACATACACATTGAACTTTTGACTTCTGCTTTAATATAAATGAAATTATATCTATTTTCTTACAACTGCTACATTCACCATATAAAGTAAGTTCGAGGATCCTGGGAAAGGATTTTTGGATAGTAGTAATTAAGATAGGGAACTAAGCATGTTTCTATGAAAAAGTAACAATAGAGAGCTATCAATAGAAATACTCAGAGAGAACACTGAGAAGTTAATCCTGGATAATGATGGAGAGCCTAATTACAATCCCGATATTCATAATGGAATGAGCTCTTGAATAAATCACCTACCACCAAGTGGACTCACCATTCTTTATGGATATCCATTGAACTAATACTGTGCTCAATTACAGCAGCAAGGGACAAAAAAAATCTACTTTGCCACAAACACTAATAATCTTATTTGATTCTGCTTTTCTATTTTATTGTTGATCTTTGTGCAAAGTGAATTACTACATTGTGATATAGCTGACAGCTGGCTAGATTAGTATTCCTTTCTTTCTTTATTTTTCAATCTTTTTATTAGTTTTCAAATTAATACAGATTAATATATCAATGTTTATACATGTAATACAAAGATCAAGAGAACAATCATGACATGGATAATCATAAAGAACAATAGAGTATAAAAGAATTCTGTAGATCCAATGATCTGTTAGTGAATGAATATAATATAAAAGAAAAAGATTTATTATAAAATATAAAAAAAGAAAAAAAAACCAAAACAATAAGAAAAATTATAAACAATATATCAAACCAAACTAAGCTAAAGGGAATTTAAAAAAAAAACAGAAAAAAAAACTGGACTAAAATTTCTCAATAGAAACAGAGCAATATTATATCATCAACTCCGTTCCTCTAAATTGAAAGGTTTAGTATTCCTAGAATAGTACTAGCTGGTGAATGGGCTGAACTAGTGATAATGTCACTGTTCGGTATTAATTACTGGATATTCTACATGAAGCCAATAGAAAAGGCATTATATTACAAAACAAAGTGTTGCATAGTATTAGAATATTTTCATTCTAAAAAGCACAAACTTTAACAATCCTTAGAATAACTTAAAAAGATCAGAAGACCTGAGTTCTGAATAGACAGTGGATATATGGACATTTTTCTCAAATCTTGCCTCAAATTTTTGAACTTGGCCATTTTAAGGCTCAAAACATGGCTCAAAAATTACTTTTTTCAACAGTATTTGATCCCTGAATGAACAAATGTGATCATTCTGTGCTCCTTGTTCTCCAGAGATATAGTGGCTTTCATTTTTTTTATTTGTTGTCTAAGTGGCTTGCAAATACCTTGGATATTTCCTTTCACGGTTTCCCTGATGCATTTTTGGACACTGACACTGACTATAATTATTGGGTTGATTGAAGACTCCCATTCAAAGTACTACTCAATTTTTAATTCATTTTTTTGTGCAAGTTATCCCCCTTGTTTGGAAGAATCTAATGTTAGCTTGGATATTTTTATAGGTAATTTTTATCTCAAATAATTCTTTCTGTTGTCAACCGTTTGCACAGGATCAATCTCATTTATCTCTGAGTTGTCCTTGACATATATGGCCACATTACTACTATTTCTGTGTTTTCTGTCCTTACTGTCCTTTGTGAACACTCTGAATATTAAATTAAATGCAGTCTTGGGAGTTTCTGATCAAGCATCGCATTGCATCTCATTTCTGTTGCAAATCTCCCTCGTTTTGTCACTTATTTCTAAGGTTTCTAGAGTTCCCTTATCGGCATATTAATGTGGAGTTAGCTTCCTTCAGGTCTTTGAACCCCTCCCCACCCCCCTGTTGTCTTTCAGATGAGACATCCAGATAACACTGAAGTTTGGTTTCCCTCTTGTTTCCACCCCCCCCCCCCACGAGTTCCTATACATTTATGTCTCTCAGAATTATTGTATCCACACCCACTTGTTGATTGCATTTCCCCTATAATCCAGTACATCAGAGAAATGGTTATTTTCTCTCACTTCCTCTTAATTTCAATTCCAAAATTCCAGTTCCAAAGTTTTTTTTATTTGGTTCAAAAACATTTTTTAGGATATAACAGAATCAATATCATTCTCAGTAACCCAGTTAAAAGTTCATTTATATATCCTGGTAATTATTTTAGACAGGAATTATATGAAACAGTAGTTTTAATTTGCATTTTCCTAACATCTAATTACTTAGTATGGATTTAATGCTCATCTGTGAAGGTTAGCATTAAATAGGAATAATGTCTGTTGGTGGGAAACAATTTGACCATTACAATGTCCACTGAAGTTAATTAGGATCTGCAGGATGTTATTCTGGGATCAGTGAATAGCATTTGCCCAGATGTTCTGATGCTCAGAGAGCTCCAGCAGACTAGATCATTGCCAATGACCTTAAGTTCCTCAGTTTTAATTGTAATTTTCTTTTCCATTCCTTTTTCAAATCTATCTATTGTCATTTCTTTTGCAGGCAGAGGAAGCAGAGCCATTTGAAGATTAGCATTTATCATCAGCATTATAATCAATTATATTAGGGTTTCATATTTACTATTTTAATGTGAGCTGATTCTTATATTTCTGAAGAAGTACTAGAAATATTATTGAATTAAGCAATCTTTCTTTTTCAATCTTTTTATTAATTTTCAAATTAATACAGATTAATACATATAACATCGGTGATTATACACGTAATACAAAAAGATCGGGAGGACAATCATGACATATATAATCATAAAGAATAAAAAATATATTCCAGGCCCCACGGTCTCTTAGTAAGCGAATATATTACAAAAAAAAATCAAAAAGGGAAAGAAAAAGATTCATTGTATAAAAAAACCCCAAATCGAAAAAAATTGTAAGTAATAAAACTAAACAAACTAAAAAAAATTTCAAAAGAAAAAAAACTGGACTGATATTTCTCGATGAACAAAGAGCATTATTATGTCATCAACTCCGCTCCTCTAAGTTCAAAGATTATTGAAAAGGGATCTATATCATATGAAAATATTGAATGAATGGACTCCAAACTTCCTCAAATTTAAGCGAAGAATCAACAGTGCCAATCCTAATTTTTTCTAAGTTTAAACATGATATAATTTGAGAAACCCATTGAAAAGTAGTGGGAGGTATTGGATCCTTCCATTTAAACAAAATGGATCGCTTGGCCATTAATGTAACAAAGGCAATCATATGACAAGCAGCATCAGATAAGTGGCCAGATTCCATTGCAGTGATTGGGTGAGGTTGTAAATCAATATTCAATACAGTTGAAATAATGTTAAAAATGTCTTTCCAATATTTTTCCAAAAGAGGGCAGGACCAAAACATATGTGTCAGGGAAGCCACCTTCGACTTACATCTGTCACATATAGGATTTATATGGTGATAAAAATGGGCTAGCTTATCCTTAGACATATGGGTCCTATGAACCACCTCAAATTGTATCAAAGAGTGTCTGGCACACATTGAAGATGTATTAACTAATTGAAGAATTTTCTTCCATGTCTCTGTGGGTAAAAGTATCTGGAGTTCTCTTTCGCATTCGTTCTTAATTTTATCAAGTGTCTCTGGATGTATTTTCATAATTAGATCATAAATTATTGCTATTAAGCCCTTCTGATAGGGATTAAGACCTAATTTTTTTTCCCGTAATTTCAATTTTATATGGAGTTGGAAAAGAGGGCATAGTAATTTTAAAAAATTTCTAATCTGTAAGTATTGAAAAAAATGTGATCTAGGAAATTGTATTTATTAGACAACTGTTCAAAAGATAAAAATTATCGATGAATACATCACGGAAACATGTTACTCCCTTCATTTTCCATAAAGAAAAAGCTGAGTCGATTCTGAATGGTTGAAAGAAAAAAAATTAGATTGAATGGGGCTTGATAAGTTAAATTTATTCAATCCAAAGAATTTATGGAATTGAAACCGTATTCGTATTGTATGGTTAACTATTGGGTTAGTCATATGTTTACTCAATTTAGTAAGTGCAAAAGGGAGTGAAGCTCCTAAAATAGAAACTAATGAAAATCCTCACACTCAAGGTATACCCATTTGGGACATTGAATTACATCTAAATCTTGTGCCCAAAAAATTAAATATCTGATATTAATTGCCCAGTAATATAATCTAAGGTTAGGCAAAGCCATGCCACCATCCTTTTTTAATTTTTGTAAATATATTTAAGCAATCAATAAATGATTTGGATGGGTGTGTTGGTGGAGGACTTGTTTGACATTTTTTGGTAAATTACCATCAGAATATCAAATTAGAATTTAAAGACTTAGAACTTATTACATTATCTGAATAATCACTTCTGCTGTAATTATGGCAGAGACAGGGGTGGTATTCTGTGTACTGTGAATCCAGATGATTACCTCTGATTACTCTATAGTACTTTAAAGATTGGTTTCTGTTACTGAATTTGATTTTGGGTTCTTTCTTCATTCTCATTAAGATGCTTCAGCCATCAATATGATGTAAATTTTGCCTTCACATGCTGCAAATACTTTTGTAATGTGTCTACAATGCAGTCTCTGTAATGATAAAAATCCTTTTCCCCTTACAAGTAACTGGTGCATTGGAAAGTGGAGTTAGCACTAGCTAACTACAAATAATGTCAGCTACATACAATGAAACATCTCTTGACAGTGCACTTAATCTTTTCATCAAAGAACTTACACTGTCATTTCACCAAATACATCCCCTTCTGCACTTTGTTCCACTGATCATTAATCTAAATAATATCATCAATGCTTATTCGTGGCATCTTTTGATATCTTTTAAAATTTAGAGATGGCCACTCCAATATCCTGAGTTTTGCCAGGCAATGCCAACTGTTCTGTACAGTACTACTGGCATTTCACAGTTGTGTGAATGTTGAACTCCTGAACTTCTGGGCAGCTGTTCACTAGGGAATTCCTGACTGTGGTCTGATATTGGAGTCCAGCAACTAAGTGGGGACTGGTAGCAATTCTCCACCACTTATGGTGGAGTATCTGCTTGAACAAACTGTGTCAGATTAGTTCTGGTGTCAGAATGATATCTACATTAATTTGAATGGATAGGAATGGCTGCAGAGGGCTTAGATAAATTTTAGTAAATTTGCATTCTTTGAATTGTCTTAATGGATTTAAATATTTGTAATTGTTTTTGTGTATTTATCCTGCTTTTCAATTGTAATTCATTTTAAATTTTATTAGCTTGATTAATTTTAATAGTTTTTAATGTTTTTTGATTTTTCTGAATGACAGTACCTTCGTAGTTTTTTGACTTGTTTAACAGTTGGCTAACAGGACTGTAGTTTAATCAACAGCCATAGTTTTTGAAAGCAATTTCATGGACAGTGGTGTTTAGTCCCATCCCACCTCATTTCCAACCTCCACCGCCCCCCTACATGATGAGCCTTTAGTGCTGAAGGCCCTCTTGCTGCATAGAGATGTACCAAGGTGGATGCAGTGACCTTTGTTTAACAAGCTGCTCTTGAGAGGTCCACACATGTTAAGTGTAAAGCATTGACCACAGAGTCTGTGGTATGTGTCAGATTCACCCAGTGGTCCGATCTTGACTCTGAATTGGAATGTCGGGAGTTGTAGCCTAAACTAGTCTAAAGCCTACGAACTGCAATGTGGGAAATGCTATTTGGAGAGATTTTTTATATAAGATTGAATCTTATCCAATGGATGCATGTATTTGAAATGAAGGTGTACTCTGTGGGTAGATTTCTGGCCAAATGTAAGTAATGGTAAAACAGAGCACAGCAAGTGCCTAACGGGTAGATGTTTGGAATCATTCCAACCGCTGAAGAGAATCCAGCCCCTGAATCCCAACTTCATTTTAGTTCACACAAAATTCTTCTCACTTTGTCATCTTCTTGCCTGAAAATGATAAGTATGTGAGCCTGGTTGTTATTAACTATGGTAGTCACTATTTATTAATCAAACTGCTTTAAGTTGCTAATTGCCACAGCTAGTTTGACGTGTAGTAAAATCATGAACTAATTGCCTATTACCCACTTACTGAAATGTTTGATG
The DNA here is from genome assembly GCF_009764475.1 of Pristis pectinata. Taxonomy (NCBI): domain Eukaryota; kingdom Metazoa; phylum Chordata; class Chondrichthyes; order Rhinopristiformes; family Pristidae; genus Pristis; species Pristis pectinata. The sequence goes on along the minus strand of NC_067407.1, from coordinate 30,169,824 downwards.
TTTTCTGTAATCTTTAAAGATATGAATTTTCATACATACTTAAATTTAAATTAAGGAATATCACAGACTGAATGAATTTTTTCAATATTTGCATTTTAAACAGACTATTTAAAATATGTAATTTACACAGGTTCTTGGTGTAATTAGATTGGAAACACATTGCATCTTGAAAGTGCTACAAAAACAAAGATTATTTTAATTCAAAAAAGAAGCAATGATTTTAAAACACACATATTAATAAATTAGTATGTTGAAATTGGGGAACTAACATTATCAAGTGTGAAGAATTTATGGATAAATGTGCATGCCAAAGGTTTTCACCATCCTTATGTATTAGTATTGGTTTATTATTGTCACTTGTACTGAGGTACAGTGAAAAACTTGTCTTGCATACCATTCGTACAGATCAGTTCATTATGTTAAAATAAATATTACTCAAACTTAGTCACTCATATAAATGTAGCGGTTATTGTCCTGGTGAACCCCTTGACCCCATTAAAAATCACGAATGTCTCCCAAGAATAGATGTATCCAGTGGCAATTTTAAGGCAGATCTTGACTTGGGATAAGAATCTGGGATGTGAGGGGGCAAACTGGATAGCTGAAAAACAGCTCCCTCCGGAGCAGGAGGCCATGGAGATTTTAACTCCTGGAGCTCACTCAACTGCTCCATGGCTGCCTGAAGTGAGACAAAATGAGGTATATTTTAGCAGGCTTTGATGGGTAGTAATAGGAAAAAGACATCCTCTTTTCCTGTACCTGATCTGTCCTACATCATAATCCATTGGGTCAGTTTATGAAGGCAGCTCAGGCATCCAACTAAAGAAGATGGAAGCATTACATTGCTATTTAAATTATGGCAGATATTGTCAATCAGGCTTGAATGCCATTGTGATTCTCTATACTGTTAACATCATGGGTATACTATGTTCTAGACAATGAAAACCTTTTTAGCTTAGGTTGATTCTTCAATGCCCTGAAGCTGTGCCCTCTTGTCCTGCTTTGATGGCGTACTTGAAAATATAATTTTGGTTGCTTCACTATCTCTTTAAAGATAATGTTGCAAACTGAACTATTTCTCATGAAGCATTGCTTTTTGATGCAGATCCTCTTATAGCTCTTCCTCTTTTACAGTGTATGAATCATTGCTATCATCAGAATGGTTTCCAAACTGTAAATGGCTCTGAGTGATCAGAAGTGTACATTGTACTTTTGGTAAGTTCCTTGCAGATTCGAACTCAGTTGGTTTGACAATATAATTCAATATTCCATTTGCTTTGTTGACTGTCACTTTAACTGTTCATGAGTAAAAGTTTGTTATTATCCATATTTTTCCCCACATTTAATTCCTAATGCGTATAGTATAAACAACTCATTGTTACCTTCAGCAGACATTATTTTGTATTTGTCTATTTTAAGTATAATTTGCCTTTGATTTGTATTGGTCCATCCTCGTGTTCATCAATGAGTGGGTTAGCATGGCAAAATATTAGGATTAAATCATTCAGTTTTTCTCTCATTAATTTTGAGTAAAAGATTGTGAAAATCAGCCATGGCAAGACATAGAACAACAATTCATTAAAAAGTTCCTAAAATCAAACAAGAGTTAAAAATAATAATTTGATGTTTTATTGTAAACCAAGATTTGTTTTGGTTAATGTGAAACTAAAGCACATTTCTTGTGTCACATTATGCTCAAATGGTGCGTTATTCAAATAACTTACTAAGGTTTTCTAATTTGTGTGCTAACATATTTAATGTACTGTAATTGTTATTTGGGGTTAGTAACATGAAAAAAAAAGTCTTGTATTTAACAACAAGATTCTGCTAGAAATAAAGATCAAGATTTTGTTGAATAAAGAGATTGTTTTGTAAGCAGCCACAAAACCCTTGAAATCATTTTGCTAAATATTATAAATGAAAAGAATCAATGGAATTGAGAAGGGATGCATCCATCTCTAGAATTCTGTACACCAATCTTGGTATGATAAATAATATTACTATACTCGATACACTAGCACAAGTTTTCGCACTACTCTTCCCCTCTAAGTTTTAGCTCAGCTACTGACAACAAGAAGAAAATAAATCATTGAATTGTGGAGTTAAGGATAGCAGGGCCAGTTGAAATCACCCACTTCTGCAAAAAGCAAAATTATTAGCTGTTTGGTTGTGAAATGTCTTTACTCTCGCTTTGTGTAAGCACTTTTTAAAGACAGAGAACTTGCCTAATTTTGGACCATGATGGCACAAGATTACATCTGAAACTCACAAATAGTAAAAGGTAAAGGTGCCACAGGAACTACATGGATGCCGCTGCCTTCACAATGTTCAGAATAATAAGTATTACTTAGTTTAATGTTTTGTCATGGGAAGTTCTTCCCCAAATTGCAGATCAAGCTGCAGAATGAGTAACAGAGGATGATAGGCCTTTAATGCAGTGAAATGTCTTAGGTACATCACAGAAGTACAATGATATAGATTTCAACAACAAATCAGGAAAACAATGCTTTGCATCAATTTTTTCAGAGGAAGGCCAACACCTACAGAGGGGAGAGTGGCAGAGGGAGGCTTTTAAGGATAAAGCAGTAGACAGGAGAAATGAGGTGCATAGAAAACCTGGAGGGACAAAAAGAAAAAGAACAAGGATTAATGTAGAAGGAGCAGAAAATAGAAAGTAGATAAAAACAGCTGATTAGCACTCTGTTGGATTTGTGTTTGTGTGACAAACGTTAAAAGTATGGTCAGACTGAGTTGCCAAATGACTTTTTGATATTGTGGCTGTAACATGCTACTGGGTTCAGATTGGGCAGGAATGGAAGTAAATTATTTCTGGCTACAATAAACTAGGGATAAAAGGACAGGAGATGGATTTAAGGGGACAGTTTGTAGTGGAATAAAGGAGCCAAGGGTTATCATGGTATTCCAGAACTATCCTGGTTTTGGCCAAGGACAGCATGAATCCATAGAGTCAGACAGCACTGCCTCTGCCTTCACATCCTCTGGTTGATGCTTTCACCTCAGTCAGCCTACTGTAGGGGCTCTATGGCTCAGTTGTTTTGCCTCTTACCTTTCAACGAGAGATCAATTAGAACACCAAGACTGCATTCACGGTACTGTGCACCGGCATTAAGGCAAGAAGCTGAGTTGCTGCCCAGATGTTTATTGAAGATCCAATGGCACTACTTTGAGGAAGAGCGGGGAATTATCCCCAGAGTTCTAACAAAGTTTATCTCCCAGTCGACATTACATAACCAGAATGATCCTTTGGTCGTTAGTGGGAGCTTGCTGTGAGCCAAATGGCCTGTGATTCCTACAATAATGACATCAGAAGCACTTTACCAGCGGTGAAGAGGTTTGAGATGACGCGGAAGGCGGCATATCAATGCAAGTCTTTTTCAGAGCCTGACCACTTCTGAGTCCACTCCGGCTGAAAATAATTACCAGTCCAGTCTGGTTACTTCTTCGTTGTTTGCCTCTTCGTTTGAGGATAAAGGTCCACACAATCTGGATCCTGACTCCATTGTGAGGATTGCCTTAAAACAGCGAGACGTCCCTGACAAGAGACACAGAGACTGCTGCCGAGTATTGCCTCTCCCGCCCCTCCCCGGACACAAGTGCCCCCCCCCCCCCCCCCCCACACACACACAGCTATTTTATCACTCAGGGTAAGCACATCCGGAGCTTTGGCTGGCACTAATCCGTGGGAGGAAGGCTCAGCGTTAAACAGCACTCAGTCCCAGTCTGCACGCACTCGGAGTGTAGTTCTCCGGTCTGTATACATCAAACTGTTGCTGCCCTATTTCACCGCGCTGTGGATATTTGGAGAGCGAGAGTGCAGTGTACAATCCGCCGGCAGGTTCCGGCTCACCTCCATGGCAGTATGATCCCGTGTAACGGGACGACGTTCAAAGACTGGATCACTTTCCTCTCCCGTATTTTACCTGTTGTGAACACCACGGCGAATTTGGTGCAAAAGTCAGTGGAGACAACGACGTCGGTGGTTAGTTTGCTGGGTCGGGAAGAGGGCGATTACAATGCAGCCGTGAACGCCAGCAACTCCACCGGCGACATGGAGCATCTCTTCCAGTACTCGTTCTCCGACAACGAGTTGCTGTACAAGCAGTACAAACCCCCGCCTCGGGACGCCATCCCTTTGCCAAAGGCTGTGCTGTACCTGTTGATGGCAGCCCTGGTGGTCGTGGCCGTGGCTTACGCTATTGTTGGGCACCTTATCAAGGACCTGGTCCATGACTTTGTAGGTGAGTGGATACAATTATCAATAAACTATTAGAATCTTGTAAATAAACCGAGAATAAAACTGCCGACCTCGCTTGCACACGAAAAGTTTATGATAACTTATTCAAATTTGACGTTTTTTACCCATTTTTAGCAGCCCCACCTAAGCAAGCAGAGCAGATAATTTTATTCAACGCCACCTAAATGTCAGCAGACCTATTTTCTCAGTGATTTCTCTTCAGGACCATAGTTTCTGAAATCTGTTTACTTAGGAGTGAGAGATGACGAATAAACAGAACATAATAAGACGAGAGGCAATCTAAAGGCAACTTAACCTTTCATCTATTTAAGGCAGGGACAAGAGATTCTGCAGACGCTGGAATCTGGAGCCACACACACAAAATGCTGGAGGAACTCAGCAGATCAGGCAGCATCTATAGAGGGAAATAGTTTATTCCCCTCATTGTATTTCATTGTGGTTTTCTGGTATCGTTGGCCTTTGAAATAAAGAGCGTAGAGTTCGTGTGCTCGACATCTACCGAGCGGCTGGTTGGATGCTGAGGTATTTGTGCTGCGATGTATTTGCCTGTCAGTCGCCCGAGCGCGCAGGTTCTCTATTATCTTTGATCTCATCTCTTAGGTCAACTCCCTCTTTATTTCATTAGCATACCTTCGCCGCATAAAAGCATGTACCAGAATGACACGCATGCCTAGATAAAATAATGAAAAGTCAGATCTAATTGGAAGCAGATGGCACATTAAAATAAACCTCGGTACAGTGCCGTTCAGCTGAATGATCAAACAACAACTGAACTGCAAAATATACAGGGAGACAACTTGTAAAGGAAGATGTCCGATCGAATCCCCAACATTGAGGCAAGAGACAGTGTGTTACTTTCACCTGGATATATTTGACCTATATAGCTGCAAGTGGGGCTTCGCGTGTTGGCCGAATTTAACGCTGTTTGAATTGTTCATTGAATCATAGAACGGTACAATACACAAGAAGGCTTTTCGGCCCAACGATTCTGGTTTCTCAAGCTGAAATCTAAACTTCCAGGATAGCAGTGCCGACACCGTCTCAAAATTCTGAGTGGAAATGTCAATATTACTTATGTCGCAATTGGTTTCTGACATAAATATTAAATATTAACGCAATACAATCAACAGATTTCAGATCACGTGCAAAGATTTTCTTCTGAGTGAATGTTGGTATCATTTGGGAAATAAAGTTCTACGTGTTATTTTTGTCAAAGTGTTGTCAACCATGGGCATAAAACGATTTTTTTTGCTCTGCTGTTTCTTGACGCAAATGATGTAATCGGATTGACAGAGTAAGAAACTTGGAAAAGTGCAGCTGACAACTGGAATTTTGTTTTAATCAAAGCTATCTATAAAATAGATGTTAATAACGGAAGTATTTTCTTTTCAAACCGTTTGGATTCGAGAAGAAATGCATTCAACATTATCCGAGTTTGCCTAATGTAAATTCAAAGCTCCCATAAGACACTTATTATTAGAAACCCGGGGGCTGACCTAGATTGGCAATAAAAAGTGGAGCACTTTCCTTAATCGACATATCAATTCATAATCCGTGCACTTCCTAAATGTCTTTCACTGCTAATTTTATTTCTTGACATCGGTAGGTAACCGAAGGAAGGGATTATGTGGAAAACCTTTCTCGCAGTAGTAGTAACAGTCTTAAATTGCCGTGACTTTAGAATTATACGCTAGAAACACGATTTGCCTTTTACGTTGCTGGACATCGACGCTTGCTTTTCTTAACAAAAAAAGATCTGGAGCCAGTAACTAATCTAACTCATTCTCACCTCCAGAAAATGATTTGGATGACCACTCCTTACATTGCACTGCTGATTTTGGTGCTTAACTTGTTTTATTTCATATTTGATATACAGTACCATCTCGTGATGTTTCTGAAAAGTGAAATATGATGTGGTGTGACTGAATTCTTTTTGAGATGTGGATACTTGGGAACGATTACAAGGTAGAGATTTCAACGGAAGCTCAAATGGTTTTCTTCAAATTAGGCTGGAAGACTTTTTTTTCTTTCAAGTGGGACAGCTGAAATTCTGTGAACGATTACAAGATAGCCAACATAATTTTACAAAATTGGACAAGCAGAAAATGGTTTAATCTTGCTTTCAGTGCTGAACTTCTACAAGAGAGAGGCTTGACTGACTACTTTTCCTTAGTTTCCCACTAGGTTTCAATAGCAGTTCATAATTCAGAGTCTAATACTGAGTAGTCACAGCTATCAGGCAGAGAGGACAATAATAGTAAACATGTTGAATACTTAAGTAATCTGATTTTTTTTGGAGATAGGATAAGTTTTTTTGCAATTCTTTAGATCTGTATGAACCGGCAGATAGGACTTGCCTACAGGAACGGTATTTGAGATGTGGCAACTCCTTGAATGCTGCCCTGAAACGTCCACGCAGATTACGTGCTTAAATCCACACAAAAGATGTTAAATAGGATAACCAGTACTTCAAGTTAATCAGTATTAGATGTTCTAAGCCATTTTGAGAAGGACATGGTTTCCTGATTCAATAATAATGATAATTGCAATGATTTTAGCAACAGCAACTTCAGGTATTGGAGATGCAGAATGAAGATGTGAACAGATTCAAATTGCAGAGATATGTAATACATCTGAAACAATATATATTTTATTTTAAGGAACTCCATACAGGGCACAAGATTAGCTAATTGTTTGAATAATGAAACAGAGAGAAATTGCTGCTCTCTACTGAAATTTCAATATTTAGGGAATCATCAAATAATTGCATCCTCCAACCTGAAGAAAACAAAAATCAATTAATTGTTTCTGGAAAAATTATGTTTACTTTTATGCAATTTTGCTGACCTCTGTCCATAAGTCACCCACAACCAGCAAGTTTGTCACACTTGCTGTTGTGGTCTCTGGGTGAAAACTTTCTTGCTCTCCAGTGGACTTTTTAATTTTATCAACATAACTCAAATTATAATATCATATTTTCTCATGACATAAAAGGAGACAATTCAGTCCATTGAGTATATGTTGGCTGTCTAGGCAATTCCATCAATCCCACTCCCCCACTTATTTTCCTGCAACCAATTCTCTCTCACGTAATCATTAAGTCTCCCCAATTCTCCTTCACCCACCTTCAGTAGGGGCAATGTGCAGTGGCTAATTAATCTACAAGCACATCTTTGGCATGTTGGGGAAACTGAAGCACTTGGGAGAAACCCACAGAGTCACAGGGAGAATGTATAAACTCCACACAGACAGCACCAGAAGTCAGAATTGAACCCAGCTGCTGGAACTGTGCAGCAGCAGTGGTACCTTCTACGCCACTGTGTCATGCAAATGTGATCCAAACCTTTGTGCAAACAGTTCACAATTTATCCTGCACCGTCCCATGTTTCCCTATCACCTCTGACCAAACCAATTTCCATTATTAGTCCATTCCCCACTGCCTTGAATTTGAAATCTCATGTCTGTACAATCTCTGTTATTCTCTAGATTACCACCTGATCTGGCTTGGTGCTAGCAATCTCACTTGTGATTTGGAAAGCTGTGGGCTCCATAAACTTGAGTATTGAGTGAATGAGCCAGTCTTTGTAAAAAAAATTAAAACCAAGGCCCTATCTGCCTGCACATCAGTATGGATGTAGAAAACTGTCAGCACTACTCAAAGAAGGGCAAGTGAGTTCTCCAGGCTTTCTGGCCAATGATCTTACATTGCAGAACACAGATTAACTGATTGCTGTGTACTAAGATTGAATGAGTTTTGAGTTACATTTACGTGTTGTGTTCTAAAACAGTGAATTTGCATGGACTTAAAAATAAAAAAAAAATCTGAAAAAGTCACATGTATTGAGATATCCAATCAATGCTGTCAAGTCTGTATATATAAGAACTGGTACAATGTATTATTCCCAGTTCATTAGATGAGACCCTTTAATTTTGAGAACTTTGGTGAGTCACTTGGAAGTTGTCTTCCAACCAAACACACCAGGCTGACTTGAAAAAACACCACCATTTCTTCACCGTCGCTGGATCAAAATCTTGGAACTCCCTCCCTAACGGGAACAAAAATTGTTGCTGTGTTTGTCACTGAATCTTTTGTGACCAGAGAGCAGGTCTGTTTTGCACCTTCCTTCCCCCTTTCTCCTTTAGAAAAACACAGGCAAAGAGGACCAGAGTGATGGGCAGATTTTAATAAAAGTAAATTGGTAAATTGGTTTATTATTGTCACATGTACCAAGGTACAGTGAAAAACTTGTCTTGCATGCCATTCATACAGATCAGTTCATTACAGTGCATTGAGTAAGTACAAGGTAAAACAACAGGGTGCAGAATAAAGTGTTACAGTTACAGAGAAAGTGCAGTGCAGGTAAACAATAAGGTGCAAGGTCATAACAAGGTAGATTCTGAGGTCAAGAGTCCATCTTATCATACTAGGGAACTGTTCAATAGTCTTATAACAGTGGGATAGAAGCTGTCCTTGAGGCTGGTGGTATGTGCTTTCAGGTCTTTGTATCTTCTGCCCAGTGGGAGGGGGGAGAAGAGAGAATGTGCAGGGTGGGTGGGGTCTTTGATTATGCTGGCTGCTTCACCAAGGTAGCGAGAGGTATAGACAGAGTCCATGGAGTGGAGGCTGGTTTCCGTGATGTGGTGAGCTGTGTCCACAACTCTCTGCAGTTTCTTGCGATCTCGGGCAGAGCAGTTGCCATACCAAGCTGTGATGCATTTGGATAGGATGCTTTCTATGGTTCATTGATAAAAATTGGTCAGGGTCAAAAGGGACATGCCAAATTTCTTTAGCCTGCTGAGGAAATAGAGGCACTGGTGAGCTTCCTTTGCCATGGCATAAATGTGGTTGGACCAGGATAGGCTATTGGTGATGATCACTCCTAGGAACTTGAAGCTCTCAACCCTCTCAACCTCAGCACTGTTGATGTAAACAGGAGCATGTGCCCCACCCCCCTTCCTGCTCAATGACCAGCTCTTTTGTTTTGCTGACATTGAGGGAAAGGTTGCCACACCATGCCAATAGGCTCTCTATCTCCTTTCTGTACTCCGACTCATTGTTATATGAGATACAGCCCACTGCAGTGGTATCCTCTGCAAACTTGTAGATGAAGAGTTAAGGTTAGTTAGAAGGCTGCAAACTGTAGGGCTGTATCCGCAGTGAAAAGCTACATATTCAGAAGCTGGTTTCCATTGTCAGGTAATAGGAAAGGTAACACAATAAACAGGTACACCAGCCTACAAACAGCTTAGTGGTTGTTTTATTATTTTTTAGTATTATTTTTTCCTATTTTTCAAGGTGAGAATTGAGATAGAGTGGAGGGGTAATTGGAGCAAGAAACTGCAAATGTTGGAAATCCAAAACAAAAACAGAGGGTGCTGGAAGAATTCAGCAGGTCAGGAAGCTCTCTATCACCAGTTTTCAGAGTCAGGTACCTACCTGCAGAATCGAGCTTCTGAAAATTTAGCTTCTACTTCTGTACCTCAGCCCTACTATTTGCGGCTTTTTATTAAAGTCTGCCCATCAGCGTGGCCCTTCTGTCTGCATGTTTCAAAAAGGGAAAGGGGAGAGGAAGGTACAAAACTGACCTGCTCCCTGGTGATGGTTTTCTCACTCTCCAGTTCTGATATAGGGTCACTGACCTGAAACGTAAACACCATTTGTCTCTCCACAGATGCTGCCTGACCTGCTGGGTTCTTCCAGCATCTTCTGTGTTTGCAAAGAATGGAGGGGTTGATTGTTACTCTGTACATTTATTTGCTGTTTCTAAAATAGGCTTATCAATTTGTAACCAGTGGGTCTCACCCTAAGCTGCAATCTACTTCAGAAAGTTAGGTGAAATTCAGATTAGCGATTTAGGACTCCTGTTATGCATCTGCTTTACCTCATTGTATAACCAGATATTACCTATGATGGCATACTCTTGAATGAAAGTTGTTTGAACTTCTCACAAGAAAAATCATTCAATGAATGAAACTTGTAAAACACCTGAGTCCTGATGCAGGGTTTCATCAACAATTCCTTTCCCCCCACAGATGCTGCTCAACCTGCTGAGTACCTCCAGCAGATTGGTTGTTGCTCCAGATTCCAGCATCTGCAGTCTCTTGTGTCTCCTTGTAATTCTAGTCATTTATTTCTTCAGAGATTGTGGGATCTAACTGTGTCAGATGGCTAGGAGTTCACGGTTATACTCCAGTTGGTCTGCACATAGGGAGTTTGCATTTCACCAGTGACTACATTATCTGTAAAATACTTGAAAGGAGGATTTTTAAAATATTTTCATGGTTCCAAAATACTTCACAAGCAGAGAAGCAGCTTTGATGCATAGCCATAGATGTAATGAAGGAAAATATAGAACTCACCCTCCTCTCACCCAGCAATGAACTGAGATAAGAAATCACAAAAGAGGCAAGAGAATTTGCAGAAAATACGAGAGTCAGGGGGAAGAGGAGAAAAAAGCTGAGGAGCAGAGGGAGAAACAAACAAGGCAGAAAAAAGTCAGAGTTGGAGAACTCTGCAGCAGGGATGAGAGATAGCAGGAAGAAAACAAAGGCAGAGAGGTAGAAGAGAGATTTAATGTCTATCCCAGAAAGGAGAATGAGTCAACTACACAAAAATTTAAAGTGTTTGAGCTGGAGGAGTGAAACATAACAAATTACATTAAAAAATAATATTCCAGTTTACTGATTGACACAGGATGATATGAACATGAAAAATGTTGGATTGCGGTATGGGCCCTCCTGGTTCGCTGGTGGAAGCTCTGTTAACCTGGTTTACACACAACTTAAGTCCCACACATGTACCTTAATTAATCACTTAAGTTCTATGAATCAGTCCCTTATTATTTTTTCCTCGTAGTTAAATCCAGGTATCTTCTATTCTCAGTATATTTCAGTTTTACCTAGATTTTTATCTTGAACCAATCAGTCCAACTTATTTGTAATTTCTTATGTAATCAGTTCTATTTCTCTGCAAATTTCCTGTACTTTTTATATTTCTTTTATTCAGTACTACACATCTGTCTTATTCCATGTAGTGAATTCATATATTATATATCTTTTGTTCTCTATATAATAGGGCAAACCCATCCATCTAATTAGTTCAATCCATTTATTATCCTCTGTGAAATCAGCTCTGCAGATGTGTTATTCTGGCAAATTATTGCTGCACATCTGTCATTTTCCACATAATTGCTACCATTATGTGTCATTATTCCTTCTGTTAGCTCTGCTACGCTGCAATGAAATCAACATTTGAATGGTGAGATAGAATTAAAAAAAACATACTGAATAAGTATGTAAAATGAACCTTAAAGATAATTTAATTTTAAAAGTTGTTATATAAAAAGCTGAAAGTTTTTTTAATGCTGTTTTCAGGATTTGCTTGATTTCCTCCCTACACCTGTTTCACATTTATTCAGCTGGAGCATGACATCTGGAAAATGGTCTTTCATTAATCTTCTATTTAAATGATAATTAGACACAGGAGAATGAAGTGATCTTGTGGCAGTTATATAGTGATTGCCATTTGTAACTACTGTCACTTCCTATACTGAAGTAAGTATAAAAGGATATATGCTATTTTGAACAAAATATTTCGATACTGCTGGTGTAAATGAGCAACATTGAGTAAGAAACTCAGTTCCATTAGTCACAGGATAACCTGGGTTTCAGGCTATTGCTATCGTTGTACTTATATTCTGCATTCCAAGTTAAACAGTGATCTTTTTTATAGATTGGATATTTGGACCACCTTCAGATGACAGCAGCAATAAAAGTGAAATAAAAAGTATTTCCAGTAGCTTGAATGAAGTAGACAGCCAGCGCCAGGGAGAAGGTGACAAGCCAGATGAACTGGTGATTTTCATAGAAGATCATTTATATGCGCCACAAACGACATGAAAGTGACTGAACTTCAGATTGGGGACATGATGACATGAATAACTAAAAACTAAAGATTAGCTGAATACAGCATTTGCTATCTCTACTTTCTTACATACAGAATAAAGATGAATATGAGAAAGAAGAGAAAAATATTGCCAATTTCTCCATAGCTGTCATAAGAGTGGCAACTGTTTGAACAATGATACCTATAACTTTGGAATGACTAATGGAGGACATTGTTTTATATACAAGCATCTTTTTCTTGTTGCCCCTTTTGATCCTCCACCTGACCACACATGTGTACATATAATATCCTTCATTTTCCTAAAATTCATATGGATTAGGACAGCAGAAATAGTTTGGTGACTGATGCCCCTTCAAAGTATCATTGAGGATGAACTTCCCATGAAATATTGTTTGCTATTTAAAGATATATGGATATAAAACATGAATGGTGTTTCATAGGGAGATGAAATGTGCTGTAATATTTTTGTTTTGCATCATTTTGTAGGATTTTTTTCATAAAGTCAAACTAGCTGAGTTATTTGTGCAGTGTAAATGCTGAGAAAGCAACCTTCAGAATTTTTTTTCCTGAAGTGTCAATATACTGTTATTGGATACACTGGACATGTGATTGATCATTCAACTGTCTTTTTTAATATTGATGATAATTACGCCTTTTCATTATGTTATTTATCTCTTAAGTGTGTGGCTAGACAACAAAAACATCTTCAGAAAATTATGCACCTATCTTACTGTGAAGTGGGAGCTTTCAGTCAGATTGTACCTGTGATATGGATATGACAAGCATCCATGTTCCAATGAATATAATATTGTATTTACAAAATTGACTAATTACAGCTGCCTGTACACTTTTGCTGGCCCTTCAGTTACGAGGTCTCTATCATGGAATTGTTTATCAGTGAATAGGATTTGTTCACATTGGCCTGTATTTTGAAGTAGGAGCAAAGAAATGGTGTTTGTCATTAACCTGGAGAAAAGCTGCCTACAAGGACTTGGTGGATTCTGTGGCATCAATTTTAAGAACATAGAACATTACAGCACAGTACAGGCCCTTCGGCCCATGATGTTGTGCTGACATTTTATCCTGCTCTAAGATCTATCTAACCCTTCCCTCCCACATAGCCCTCCATTTCCCTATTCATTCATGTGGCTATCTCAGAGCCTCTTAAGTGTCCCAAATATATCTACCCCCACAACCTCTGCCAGCAGAGCGTTCCACGCACCCACCACTCTCTGCGTAAAAAAACTTATCTCTGACATCTCCCTTATACCTTCTTCCAACACCTTAAAATTATGCCCTCTCGTGTTAGTCATTTTCGCCCTGGGAAAAAGTCTCTGACTGTCCACTTGATCTATGCCTCTTATCATCTTGTACATCTCTATCAAATCACCTCTCATACTCCTCTCCAAAGAGAAAAGCCATAGCTCACTCAACCTATCCCCATAAGAAATGCTCTCCAATCCAGGCAGCATCCTGGTAAATACTGCGGGGGGGGGGGGGGTGTTCTGTAGAATTTTCTCTTATGATTTTCAGTTTATTGGGCATCAATGAAGTCATCAAGTCAATTGGATTGCAGAACTCCCACAAACAACAAACCTGAACCTGGCAGTAAAAACCACTCGTTATGATTAACTAAACATTTTCTGGAAAGTAAATTTAAGTTTTTAATTTGCACAGGGTAGAGGCTGGAATATCATAAACACATTTTGCAACAAATAGAATGAAACTTGTTTGTTGTTAACTAGGAATTTTCAAATGTTACTTCAAAGGAATGACACATGGCACTTATAAAATTAGATTTTCAGAACAAGAGAGGTTGTTCATCAGTAATTGTAACATAAAATGGCAGTAAAACTCATTTTACCTTACTTAGCAAGTCTCATTCAGACTCTTTTTTTACAGTGAAATTAGTGAGTAAAATATCCAGGAACAGATCTATACTGATTACATCTATGAGAACTGCAACATCAGACCCTGCAGAGGACCAGGATATGACTGACAGCATCTTCTAAATGCACATGTGTGGAGGCCAGAAGTTGCTGTCTGATACATATTGTATGAATGGTGATGCTGATTTTTTTTTTGCTGTCATTACAACTGTAAATTCCAAGTCATTGTGTCTCATTCTGTGTAAAATATTCAACATGTTGCCTGTGCCAATTCTGTATTGAACAAGTTAAGAAAGCCTGCACAAACTGAACATAAAACTTTATAATACCAAACATATTTTGTTTGTTATTTGAGTCGCTTCAAAGATTTTTTAGTTTTAACATCTAGCAGTTTGCTATGCTGCATTGTAAAATAAATGTATTTGCTGTATAATTGCAAACTAGCTAATCATGATGATGAATTAAACCACATTGAGCATTTTAATTCCTTCCTGAAAGAGATATATTTACAGAAATAATACAACCTTCAGATTAAATATTGCATCTTATCCTTACTCATGGACACTCATCGATTTCATAATATACAAGAAATAGGATTCATTTAAAAAAATGAACTTATTTCCTGTGATGGCTGAATTGTAATCTTTCAATACTGAGACACTCCTGAGCTGCAATTGCACATCTGGTCACAAGTGTATGTACGTTACAATTATGATGTAAGTATTACTGGCAGGTAAGATTGTGCTATATATTGCATTATAATAGAATATAAATTTATATTTTAATAGATTAGTAATCTTATTCTGCGTTGCTATGACTTTAATATGGTTTCATAAGGGCTTGTACAACACAAAACCAGTATTCTTTATGATGACTATCCAACAATGTAATTTAAAGTCAATAGTGAAAAAAATGCATTTACATGGCACCTTTCAAATCTTTAAACCTTCCCAAAACAATTCAGAGCCCATTAATTAACTTCTGAAATATGGTTTGCAAAGTAGTAATGCAAAGCATATATGCACATAGCAAGACCCCATATACAGCCATGAATAAGCGACAAGATGATTTACTTTAGTGATATTGGTTGGGGCCGGGGTAATGAGCAGGACAAAAGGGGAATGTCCCTTTCATTTTTTTGAATAGTGTCATTGGATGTACTTTGTTTAGAGATTGAAGCTTCCATCAGAGAAATCAGAGATTTGGAGAATCAGATCTGATAGAGGCTAGGAACCTTGGAGACTAGGGCCAGGGTGCTAACAGACCGTCAGAGGATTGGGTGATCAGGGCCTCAGGGGATTGCAGTGTTAGGCATCCAGAGCCAGGGGTGGGTGTGGTTGTTTGGGGTCTGAGTCGCTCAGTGGTGGATGGTGGGTGATGTTGGCGCAGTGGGCATGGGGAAGAGGCACGTAGGATAGAAAGAAAATATGGGTCTTTAATGCGGTCTGAGGTCCTAGTCTGGAGCTGAGCTATGAGAAAACTCTTGTCTGGGAGAGTGATCAACCACAGTCACAGTTGGGGTAATGTGGACTAATTTTTCTGGCATGGGAAATAATGTTACTCAAGTCGAAAATACACTTGTGCTAGGAAGTGCCTGATAGAGTTTCTACTGTGGCATTAAGTGACCTGGAAATGGCTGTTATTGTATTTCACTGTGTATTGTACATTTTCAGTCATATAGCTCTTAAAACAATATTGCTACATTGTCAAACTTCTAGGCCAAAGGCTTTACACATGTCCAAGCTTGATCTCACCAAGGCCTACAGAGTTACAAAAAGTCTCTTTGTCTTTATAATCCGATCACGTTGTAATAAAGGCTAAATTGCATACTTTAATCACATGTTCACACAGTACAAGAATACCCAGGTTCCTCTGAACACCAACATTTTCTGGCCTTTCACCAATTAAAATAAATTTTGCTTTTCTATTTTGTCTACTTCTAACTTCACATGTCTCTGCATTGTTGTCCATTTATTCTACTCCTGATGTCAGGCTAACTTTCCCTCCTTTCTTTAGTAGTAAGTTTATGTTTGCTCCCTCCTGAAACTGAAATTCAATTGACTGAGACATTGCAGATTTAATATAAAAAATTCTCCTATGGCTATTACCGACCATTTTCCTCCAAGTTAGTATCCACCAAGGAAAATGGGTCCTGTAAAAATATATTATATTGGTTCATTAATTGTTTCCATAACATTTCTTGCTTTATTTGGGATTCTATATTTTCACCTTTTAAACCTGCTTAGCTGGGCTTTCTTAGCTCATATTAACTTTCTGTGCAATTTATTTTGGATCTCTTCAAGAAAAGATTTAAAACCAATCAATTAGGAGAATACTCACTGAGGTAGTTCTTTGTAATATGCATTACCTGTAATGTGCTGGATTTACAGTTTCTGATATCACTGACAAACCAGCAACATTGAATCTTTTTCAGGAACCATTGGTTAGGCTGTAGAAATAACAGGCACATTATCAACTTGCTTTCTGAACTATTTTGGAGAAGCAGTCTGCATTGGGTTTAAATCCCTCATTCGTAAGTACAAGAGAAATGAAAATTTCTTAAGCCAAAATGGTATCAATCATGTGTTAATCACCATAGAATACGTCTTTTGTAGTCCTGAGAAATGGACAAAACTCTTGTTCGTTCACCCATTGCCCCTCTTCCGCCTGCTTTCTTACTGCCAGATCCATATCCTCCTGCCACTTTTGAGTCCTACCACAGTTTAGGAAGTGAGATATACTTTTGCTTTAGCAAAGAAAGTAGCTGAATAATCTGAGCATCTTTCATGAGTGCATTAGGCAGTGTGTTATTCTGCTGGTGTCTGGAAACACCAAAAATCTTACAATTATTCCAAAGTTCAAGCCAAGGAGTTCCTACTGACTTATATGATGCGGAGGTAAACATTTGGATTTAGAAGGTGAGCTTCATTTCACAGCACTGTGAGTGGGCGGTTTGTATTGGAGCTGCCTTGGCAGTTTTTAGAAAACAAAGGCCATGACTTTTGGAGGCTTGTCGATATCCCTTTGTTTAGATAGAAGAAATTTGGTGTTGTCTGGTCTATTAGCCTGTTGCAATAGATGCAACAGGGATGTAATTCACTAAGGTTTAATAGAACTTGTACATCTATTTTATTGGAGTTTACAGCCTTTTAAAAGAGATGTTCAAATTTCTTATACCTTATCTTGGTTTCTTTGGGGCTCTGTTTGATACCTAAACACTACACTTGGAAACTTTCCAATTGGAAACAATCCCTACTTACATGTCATCTAGGGCCATTCACTAAGTACAGCATGGTAGCAATGAACATCCATTACTGACCAGCAAATCACCATGGATGAAATTCAAGTCACTAAATGGGAAATTATGCATTTAGGGTATGTGTTTGCTCTCAACTGACTGTAACAGGTTGAAATTACAACTTGCTAAAAACATTCTTCCATTCAAGTAGAGGCATTGATTTGGGAGATTAAATATTCTCGCGCAGGAAGTTACAATCCGATGATTAAAGTAAGTTTTGAAAATGTACGAGGTGCCAGCAGTAACTGATCTGCCTCATTCAAGTATTGGTATTTTAGAAAAGATTATATGTAGCTGGTTCGTCAATGACGTCAAAAACTGCAAATCCAGTGAAAGGTGACATACTGCTATAAGGTTCCAAAAAGTATAAAAATGAATTATCATTAACTTAACCAATTTTCCATTTGATTAGTTTGAATATGTTCTTCATAAAAATATGCTTGGTATACTTTTAAGCTTATAAAACCATTGCAATGCTACAGTCCAATTTTCATGAACACCCATCACACCACAAAATATTTGCTTTATGAGCAATGAAAATGACACACTGCTTCTCCAGATGCTCTTTCTTCGCATGATCAAGATAGGCCCCATTTAAAAAGTGATGTTGAAAACACCTTTCATTGCATCAGCCTAGAATAATTATTCAGTCCAAGTGTTGTGAATATGAGGCATCCCAATAAGTTCTTGCTTCTCTGACTATAATAATTTATACAACCCACAACATCATCCAATAGAACGGTTTAAATGACAAGTTGGATTAATATCATTTTTGCAATGTGTTTTGTGTGGATTCTGTATTTTGACTGCTAATAAAAAATCCATTGATGAAGTCCTTGTGTGATTTAAAATGTTTCCAAGTACTTGTGATCTTTAAATTAAACTAATAATATAAAGATATTTTAGTAACAAAATAAGTACTTCCTTGGTTGGGATGTTTATTGATTGGAATTGTACATTGAAACACATAGTGAAATGCATCTTTTCCGTAGAGTGTTCTGGGGGTAGCCCTCAAGAGTCGCCACGCTTCCGGCGCCAACATAGCATGCCCACAACTTTCTAACCTGTAAGTCTTCGGAACGTGGGAGGAAACCAGAGCACCTGGAGGAAACCCACACAGTCACGGGGAGAACACACAAACACTTTACAGACAGCGGCGGGAATTGAACCCGGGTCGCTGGTGCTGTAATAGCATTACACTAACCACTACACTGTCTAAGTAGTAGATAGAGGCACGTGCACTGCCCCCCATCCTGAAGTCAATGACCAGCTCTTTTGTTTTGCTGACATTGAGAGAAAGGTCATGTCACTAGGATCTCTATCTCCTTCCTGTTTGAGATCCTTATTTGAGATCTGGCCCACTACAGTGGTATCACCTGCAAACTTGTAGATGGAGTTAGGGCAGAATCTGGCCACACAGTCATGAGTGTGTAGGGAATAGAGTAGAGGGCTGAGGAAGCAGTCTTATGGGGCATCATTGATGAGAATTGCTGGAGATGTTGCTACCTACCCTCACTGATTGCGGCCTGTTGGTCAGGAAGTCAAAGATCCAGTTGCAAAGGGAGTTTGGTGTTGAGTTTGCTAGGATTTATAGTATTGAAGGTGGAGCTGTAGTCAATAAACAATAGTCTAACGTAGGTGCCTTTACTGTCCAGATGCTCCAGAGATGAATGTAGGGCCAGGGAGATGATATCCGCCATAGACCTGTTTCGGCAGTGGGTTGAGGTTTTCTGAGAGGCTGGAGTTAATGTGGCCATGACCAGCCTCTCGAAGCACTTCATGATGGTGGATGTTAGAACCACTGGGCGGTAGTCATTAAGGCACGTTACCTTGTTTTTCTTAGGCACTGGGATGATAGTGGTCTTCTTAAAGCAGGTGGGAACCTCAGATTGAAGTAGGGAGAGGTTAAAGATGTCTGCAAATACCCTTGCTAGCTGATGTGAACATGGTCTCTCATTCTTCATGCCCAATAAAGCTACTCAATTCATTTACCTATATTTGTGAGCAACCCCCTGACAGCACACTTTTATCAAATAGAGGTGTGCACAATTGAGAACAGAATTGGATGTGGCTGTTATATACTCCCGACTCAAGGCTGTATTTGTTTCCATCTACTTTTAAGGGTTCAGACTGAAGACCTGGCCAGTTACTGGACCTTGTCATGGTGGTATTTTTTCTCTGTGGGTGGCTCATGGCAAAATCCCTCCTAAAAAGAGGGAGCTCAGCTGTGAGCAATGAGAGAATCCAGGAGATACTGCTGTAGGAACATCGTTGTAGGCTTTGGAAAGATGGGAGGTCTGGTTAGAGAGGGACATGTGACTGCCAGGCTCCAGTAAGTATTTGATTGACAAGATGATTACCTTGAGCAGACAGGAGATTGGGCCGAAATGAAGTGAGGAGTTGGCAGCAGGGTCTATCCGATTTTTGGGCCTTTTCATCCTATGAGAACACTTCTATGAATAGCCTTGTGGTAATGCAAGGACAAGATGTCATTTTTGTTTGTGAGTTTCTGTATTTTCTGGGTGTATGCAGACAATGTTGACTGTAGTACATTATTTAATTCGACATATGATTGAAGTACAGCTAACTCCTGATTATCCAACAGCTGGTTTACCGGTTTACAGGTTAACCACACAGGGGGATAAATGCACATTTCCAGGTCGAACCCGGCTGAGCTCAGCAGGCCCTGAGGTTGGCAGGGCCGCCCGCAGTCTGCTGTTCACCTCCTCTGGTTGTGGCGGGCTGGCTTTGGGCATGGACAGCACTTGGGGGAGGGGAGGGGAGGAGGTGGGTCTTCAGCTAGTTGATGCCGTTGGGGCCACGTCAGGGTGGCTCCATGGCTCGGTCTCAGTCTCTATCTTTACCCCTTGCTGCACCAGGGGCACACGAGCCTCTATAGAGCATCAGCCAGCCCTTCAGGCAATGCGGACAGAAGTAGGCATTGCTGCTCTCAGCGGCCAACCCCAGAGTTGAGGTAGCATTGGATGTGCTCCTGGAAGCTGTTGAGTTAGCTGGGCATCTTGAAGCAGAGGCCACGCAGGTAAAGCACACCTGGGAGGCTGGGCACTGCCAACACCTCC